>NC_069502.1:1081962945-1082652945 GCF_027579735.1 Bombina bombina | reverse complement strand
ATGTATCTATAAAAATCATGCTCTCATCATTTTTGTAGTTAAAGCTTTACAACAATGTTTAAAGGGATATTCTAATGGGAAAAAAAATGATGCGCTGGAATTTTTTTGGAATGGGTGTTAAAAAGGGACATTCATGTAAAAATTAAACCATCATGGTTTAGATAGAGCAGGCAATTTTATTGGACTTTTCTATTTACTTCTATTTGCAAAATGACTTTGTTCCCTTGGTATCCTTTGTTGAAAAGAATATACTTAGGTATGCTCAGGAGCAGAAATGTACTATTAGGAGCTAGCTGCTGATTGGCTACTCAGATATGCATCTTGTCAATGGCTTACCTGACGTGTTCAGCTAGTGGTGCATTGCTACTCTGGAACGGACTTTAACAATGTGTTTAACTACATTTGCAGGGGTTATATGCAACCAGTAGTACAATAATAAAATGCATCAACATATAATTAGACTCTTTTCTTTTTGTTCTTTTATGTTCCTTTAAACACATAGGCCTAGATTTAGAGTTCGGCGGTAGCCGTCAAAACCAGCGTTAGAGGCTCCTAACGCTGGTTTTGGGCGCCCGCTGGTATTTGGAGTCAGTGATTAAAGGGTCTAACGCTCACTTTTCAGCCGCGACTTTTCCATACCGCAGATCCCCCTACGCCATTTGCGTAGCCTATCTTTTCAATGGGATCTTTCTAACGCCGGTATTTAGAGTCGTTTCTGCAGTGAGCGTTAGAGCTCTAACGACAAGATTCCAGCCGCCTGAAAATAGCAGGAGTTAAGAGCTTTCTGGCTAACGCCGGTTTATAAAGCTCTTAACTACTGTACCCTAAAGTACACTAACACCCATAAACTACCTATGTACCCCTAAACCGAGGTCCCCCCACACCGCCGCCACTCGATTAAAATTTTTAACCCCTAATCTGCCGACCGCCACCTACGTTATACTTATGTACCCCTAATCTGCTGCCCCTAACCCCGCCGACCCCTGTATTACATTTATTAACCCCTAACCTGCCCCCCACAACATCGCCGCCAGCTACTTAAAATAATTAACCCCTAATCTGCCGACCGCCACCTACGTTATATTTATGTACCCCTAATCTGCTGCCCCTAACCCCGCCGACCCCTGTATTATATTTATTCACCCCTAACCTGCCCCCCACAACGTCGCCGCCAGCTACTTACAATAATTAACCCCTAATCTTCCGACCGCAAATCGCCGCCACCTACGTTATCCCTATGTACCCCTAATCTGCTGCCCCTAACACCGCCGACCCCTATATTATATTTATTAACCCCTAATCTGCCCCCCTCAACGTCGCCGACACCTGCCTACACTTATTAACCCCTAATCTGCCGAGCGGACCTGAGCGCTACTATAATAAAGTTATTAACCCCTAATCCGCCTCACTAACCCTATCATAAATAGTATTAACCCCTAATCTGCCCTCCCTAACATCGCCGACACCTACCTTCAATTATTAACCCCTAAACTTCCGATCGGAGCTCACCGCTATTCTAATAAATGGATTAACCCCTAAAGCTAAGTCTAACCCTAACACTAACACCCCCCTAAGTTAAATATAATTTTTATCTAACGAAATAAATTAACTCTTATTAAATAACTTATTCCTATTTAAAGCTAAATACTTACCTGTAAAATAAATCCTAATATAGCTACAATATAAATTATAATTATATTATAGCTATTTTAGGATTAATATTTATTTTACAGGCAACTTTGTAATTATTTTAACCAGGTACAATAGCTATTAAATAGTTAAGAACTATTTAATAGTTACCTAGTTAAAATAATAACAAATTTACCTGTAAAATAAATCCTAACCTAAGTTATAATTAAACCTAACACTACCCTATCAATAAAATAATTAAATAAACTACCTACAATTACCTACAATTAACCTAACACTACACTATCAATAAATTAATTAAATACAATACCTACAAATAAATACAATTAAATAAACTAGCTAAAGTACAAAAAATAAAAAAGAACTAAGTTACAGAAAATAAAAAAATATTTACAAACATAAGAAAAATATTACAACAATTTTAAACTAATTACACCTACTCTAAGCCCCCTAATAAAATAACAAAGCCCCCCAAAATAAAAAATTCCCTACCCTATTCTAAATTAAAAAGGTTACAAGCTCTTTTACCTTACCAGCCCTGAACAGGGCCCTTTGCGGGGCATGCCCCAAGAATTTCAGCTCTTTTGCCTGTAAAAGAATAAATACAATACCCCCCCCCCCCAACATTACAACCCACCACCCACATACCCCTAATCTAACCCAAACCCCCCTTAAATAAACCTAACACTAAGCCCCTGAAGATCTTCCTACCTTGTCTTCACCATCCAGGTATCACCGATCCGTCCTGGCTCCAAGATCTTCATCCAACCCAAGCGGGGGTTGGCGATCCATAATCCGGTGCTCCAAAGTCTTCCTCCTATCCGGCAAGAAAAGGACATCCGGACCGGCAAACATCTTCTCCAAGCGGCATCTTCGATCTTCTTCCATCCGGTGCGGAGCGGGTCCATCTTGAAGCAGGCGACGCGGATCCATCCTCTTCTTCCGATGTCTCCCGACTAATGACGGTTCCTTTAAGGGACGTCATCCAAGATGGCGTCCCTCGAATTCCGATTGGCTGATAGGATTCTATCAGCCAATCGGAATTAAGGTAGGAATTTTCTGATTGGCTGATGGAATCAGCCAATCAGAATCAAGTTCAATCCGATTGGCTGATCCAATCAGCCAATCAGATTGAGCTCGCATTCTATTGGCTGTTCCGATCTGGATGGTGAAGACAAGGTAGGAAGATCTTCAGGGGCTTAGTGTTAGGTTTATTTAAGGGGGGTTTGGGTTAGATTAGGGGTATGTGGGTGGTGGGTTGTAATGTTGGGGGGGGGGTATTGTATTTATTCTTTTACAGGCAAAAGAGCTGAAATTCTTGGGGCATGCCCCGCAAAGGGCCCTGTTCAGGGCTGGTAAGGTAAAAGAGCTTGTAACCTTTTTAATTTAGAATAGGGTAGGGAATTTTTTATTTTGGGGGGCTTTGTTATTTTATTAGGGGGCTTAGAGTAGGTGTAATTAGTTTAAAATTGTTGTAATATTTTTCTTATGTTTGTAAATATTTTTTTATTTTCTGTAACTTAGTTCTTTTTTATTTTTTGTACTTTAGCTAGTTTATTTAATTGTATTTATTTGTAGGTATTGTATTTAATTAATTTATTGATAGTGTAGTGTTAGGTTAATTGTAGGTAATTGTAGGTAGTTTATTTAATTATTTTATTGATAGGGTAGTGTTATAACTTAGGTTAGGATTTATTTTACAGGTAAATTTGTTATTATTTTAACTAGGTAACTATTAAATAGTTCTTAACTATTTAATAGCTATTGTACCTGGTTAAAATAAATACAAAGTTGCCTGTAAAATAAATATTAATCCTAAAATAGCTATAATATAATTATAATTTATATTGTAGCTATATTAGGGTTTATTTTACAGGTAAGTATTTAGCTTTAAATAGGAATAAGTTATTTAATAAGAGTTAATTTATTTCGTTAGATAAAAATTATATTTAACTTAGGGGGGTGTTAGTGTTAGGGTTAGAGTTAGCTTTAGGGGTTAATCCATTTATTAGAATAGCGGTGAGCTCCGATCGGAAGTTTAGGGGTTAATAATTGAAGGTAGGTGTCGGCGATGTTAGGGAGGGCAGATTAGGGGTTAATACTATTTATGATAGGGTTAGTGAGGCGGATTAGGGGTTAATAACTTTATTATAGTAGCGCTCAGGTCCGCTCGGCAGATTAGGGGTTAATAAGTGTAGGTAGGTGTCGGCGACGTTGTGGGGGGCAGATTAGGGGTTAATAAATATAACATAGGGGTCGGCGATGTTAGGGCAGCAGATTAGGGGTACATAGGGATAACGTAGGTGGCGGCGTTTTACGGAGCGGCAGATTAGGGGTTAAAAGTGTAATGCAGGGGTCAGCGATAGCGTGGGCGGCAGATTAGGGGTTAATAAGTGTAAGGTTAGGGGTGTTTAGACTCGGGGTACATGTTAGAGTGTTAGGTGCAGACGTAGGAAGTGTTTCCCCATAGGAAACAATGGGGCTGCGTTAGGAGCTGAACGCTGCTTTTTTGCAGGTGTTAGGTTTTTTTTCAGCTCAAACAGCCCCATTGTTTCCTATGGGAGAATCGTGCACGAGCACGTTTTTGAGGCCGGCCGCGTCCGTAAGCAGCTCTGGTATCGAGAGTTGCATTTGCGGTAAAAATGCTCTACGCTCCTTTTTTGGAGCCTAACGCAGCATTTGTTTGAACTCTCGATACCAGAGTTAAATTTATGGTGCGGCCAGAAAAAAGCCTGCGGAGCGTTAACAGCCCTTTTACCGCCGAACTCCAAATCTAGGCCATAGAGTTCTAGGTTCAGTAATGTAAAATGCATATGCGCTAACAAATTAGTGCACGTAATTTTGCATTAAAGGGACAGTTTAGTCAAAATTAAACTTTCATGATTCAGATAGGGCATGTACTTTTAAATAACTTTCCAATTTACTTTTATCATCAAATTTGCTTTGTTCTCTTGGTATTCATAGTTGAAAGATTAACCTAGGTAGGCTCATATGCTTATCTGAATGCATTTGACAGTTTTTCACAGCCAGAGGGCGTTAGTTCATGTGTACCATATAGATAACATTGTGCTTATGCCCGTGGAGTTACTTATGAGAGGATACTGTTTGGCTAAAATGCAAGTCTGTCAAAAGAACTGAAATATGGGGGCAGTCTGCAGAGGCTTAGATACAAGGTAATTACAGAGATAAAAAGTATATTAATATAACCGTGTTGCAAAACTGGGGAATTTGTAATAAGGTGATTATCTTTTTAAACAATATAAATTCTGGAGTAGACTGTCCCTTTAAAATGTCCTCTTAAGCACTTGCCTGCAACGCATTGCATAGCAACAGCAGCAGCTTTCTCTGCTAATCAAGGGGTTAAGTCATTTCCAACAGCTCTTTAATCTTCATTCCTTTAGTTACAAGGATCCTGCACTTGGACAACATCCACAATTCTGTGGGCACAGGGAGCATATTCTATCTATAAATCAGATGAGACTAGATCAGGGTGGCCCCCTTAGCGTCTTCCTTTGAGATAAAAAAGATTATGTTGCATCCTCTACACAGCAATCATTTAGTATTTCTATTGTGATGGGTATGATGCCCTACCAGATCATTCTTTACTTGCCTCTTTGATCTTAAGATTCTCTAATATACTTCCAAGAAAACAGGTCATAATGTTAAGATGTTACATAACGATCCCACTATCACATGGATTGTTTTTATATTCATGTTATCTGTGCATGTGTTCCCTTCATTAATGTGTTAGTTCTGTCTATTTTGATTTGATTAGTTTTAATTTTTGTGTAAAGAGATTTGTATGCTAGCAACCATGAGATTGTAATGTAAAATGTTTTATTATGTGTAGTAAAAAAAAATTGTAATATACTTTCATTATTTATTTATATATATTTTTTTTAACTTCTTTTCCTGTAATTTAATTATCAAAATTTTGGGCTTTCGGATTCCTGTTCAAATTGGAAGTGCAGACTTCAGTGCCCAATGATCTAAAGCTATTTGCTCTGGTGAGATTTTCTAGGAAGTCCCGTCACTGCTACGACTTTAGGGTTGGTATCTCAGCCATATTTTTGCTTTAGAGTTACAGGGTGTGCAGGAAGAAAGTTGTATTGTGCCTCTGGACTGCACATAAATATTACAATACATACAATATAATGCTCAAAAAATCCACAAAGATTTTACGGGATTTTCTCCATGTGCGCAAGATTTTCATCTTCAGGTTTTCACACTGCTGTATTCTACGCAGTCACATTCTAGTGACTCATGTATAACTGACTCCAATTGGCCTCAGCAGAGAAGATACATAGGTTACAACATGGCGATTGGTTCACCCATAACGCTATGGGCACAACAACTTTACACCTATTTTTTCTGTATTTAAAAAACTAATACCAATTTAATAAATACATTAGCATATAACTCTCAGGCTAATCTTTGATTTCAGTATATCATTCTATATAGAATTTATCAAGGGTTTAATGCTCTTTTAAAGGGACATTTCCTCCCAAAAATATTGCATATAAAGTAAAAACTTTAAATGTTACATTTTTACATTTAAAATTAAACTAATATACTGCAATAGGTATGCCAATTCATTAATAGGTCCCACAGATGGATTAAGACAAGTCTGCTTAAAGGGATATGAAAGACAAACATTTTCTTTTGGGATTCAAATAGAACATATCATTTTGAAAAAGTTTTAAATTTACTTCTATTATCAAATTTGCTTCGTTGCAATAGTATTCTTTGTTGAAGAGATATCTAGGTAGGTGATGAGCACTACATTGCAGGAAAATGTATTCCCAATTGTCTGTTTTACCTGCTGGAGTGTATTAAATTTATTCTTTACCTTTGTTTTGTGATTTGACATTGCTGAGTTTGCCTGTTATATTTCCACCTATATTGAAAATTACAATATACTAAAAGTATCGGCTATGGGAAAGCTGTATATACATAACCAGCAGAATACATTACACTTCCAGTGATAATTAGAGATAAATATGAAACTGTTCATTTTTCAATTGTCCTAAGTAAGCAGGGATAAGATAAAGAAGCTTTGCGTGCATGTGTGTGTATAAGGAGAATCGATCTCCCTGCAAGCGCAGCCCATTTTGAATGATTGTGGTTTCAAAGAACAAAACAGGCTAGTTCATATAAAAAAATAAGCCTAAAGGAACAATATCCCTTACATTTTATAATCTTCAGCCACTATAACAAGTCATTGGAACCAATCCAGGTGTACAGTACACTTTCCCTTTAAATAAACACTATCCCATGTAAGGATCCACTAGGTGGTAACCTTCTTCCTAATGCAGTGGAGCCAAAATGCGCAGGGCTTTGCTATTGCATCAGTATCCAAGGATACACCCCTTGAAAAGCATTATGGATTGCATGTCCCTTGTGTTGTGACCAGTCAGAGGCTGCTCTAAGGGGATATTTAACACTCATTGTAGTGTCTTCCCACACTTTAAGGATAACTGCAGTCCCCATAAAATGTTTGTTTAATCATATGTGCTTCTAGTAAAAGTTATTGTTGTTTTCCAGCGGCATATGCAAATATACAGAGAGTGCCTGTGCACCAATATTCAAACACCACACATTCTCAGAGAAGCACAATACACAGCACTGCCAGCTCTCTGAGCTTGAATACTGGTGCACGGGCCTTCTAAGCATATGTGCATATGCTACTGAAAATATTTTACCAGAAGCTTTTTTGATCATAGAAATATACTGCAAAAAATGCTTCTATTTAATATTGAAATGCACCCATGCATATTTAAATTTCAACCTAAATATTCAAATGATATAAAGTTACAGAATATGTGGACACAATGTTTTCTTTGTAACCTTCTATAACCAGGCATATTCACATTGTTTCATTTTGTAAGTGGTAGATTATAAGCAATGTTTTATTGCACGTCTTTTGTATATTTTAATTCAAAGTAAATCTGCATGTTTTTGTTTGCTTATGATTAAAGAGACAGGAAGCCCAAATTTTCCCTTTCCTGATACAGATAGGGCACTCAATTTTAAATAACTTCCAATTTACATCTATTATCAACTTTGTTTTATTCTCTTGGTATCCTTTATTGAAGGTGCAGCAGTGCAGCTGAACTCATCGGTAAACCAATGGCAAGAAGTATATGTGAAGCTACCAATCAGCCACTAGCTCTCAGCTTCTGAGCCTACCTATGTATCCTTTTCAATAAAAGATTCCAAGAGAACAAAGCAGATTACATAGTAGAAGTACATTGGAAAGTTGTTTAAAATTGTATGCTGTATCTGAATCATAAAAGAAAATGTTTGGGCTTCATGTCCCTTTAATTTACATAGCTACAACAAAAATACCTAAAAATGTGTAAGCGGGTCAAATGAAACGACCCATATGGTTCTGTAAACCACTGTTATTCATGGCTGTTTGATACATTTAAAATAAATATATACTAACAAGATATTTAAAATATGTATTATTAATATTTATTTAAAAGAGACTGTGTCAAAATGTGTTAAAGAACTGTGCTAAATAAACATTTTATTTATGGTTTGGGAGTTGTCCCTGTCAGCCAGTGAGAAGTAGAATACCATGGCCTCTAGTTATCAACGTGTCTACTTCACTTGCCTTCGCCGGCCCAATACGCCCGCCTAAGCTCGCCTCACATCGCCGCTGCGGACCTGAATACACTCGCCAAAGTTATCAAAAAAGCTGTCAAAAAGCCGCGCACCAAGTACGGGGCGATGAGCAGCGGACTGTGATAGTTATCCATCATCCGATCTCGCTGCTCTTCGGCATTTTGACAGCTTTATTGACAAGCTGTCACTAAGCACCCACACTAACTATACTGTTCTACACCCTATACCGGCACCCCCGGAGCCCCCCGCCACTAAATAAAGTTATTAACCCCTAAACCGCCACTCCTAGACCCCGCCGCAACTCTTATAAATGTATTAACCCCTAAACCGCCGCTCCCGGAGCCCACCGCCACCTACATTATACCTACTAACCCCTATCCTGCCCCCCCTATACTGCCGCCACCTATAATAAATGTATTAACCCCTATTCTGCCGATCCCGGACCCCGCCGCAACTAAATTGTTTAACCCCTAAACCGCCGCTCCCGGACCCCGCCGCCACCTATATTAAACTTATTAACCCCTAATCTGCCCCCCCCTACACTGTCGCCACCTATAATAAATTTATTAACCCCTATCCTGCCCCCCCTAGACCGCCGCAACTATAATAAAATTATTAACCCCTAAACCTAAGTCTAAACCTAAATTCAATCCGATTGGCTGATCCAATCAGCCAATCAGATTGAGCTTGCATTCTATTGGCTGTTCCGATCAGCCAATAGAATGCAAGCTCAATCTGATTGGCTGATTGGATCAGCCAATCAGATTTTTCCTACTTTAATTCTGATTGGCTGATAGAATCCTATCAGCCAATCGGAATTCAAGGGACGCCATCTTGGATGACGTCCCTTAAAGGAACCGTCATTCGTCGTCAGGAGAAGAGGATGTTCCGTGCCGGAGGTCTTGAAGATGGAGCCGCTCCTCGTCGGATGGATGAAGATAGAAGATGCCGCTTGGATGAAGATGTTTGCCGGTCCGGATGTCCTCTTCCGCCCGGATAGGATGAAGACTTCTGCCGCTCCGGATGTCTTCTTTTGGTCCATCGGTGGTCGGCTGGCTGAAGACGACTCAAGGTAGGGAGATCTTCAGGGGGGTAGTGTTAGGTTTATTTAAGGGGGGTTTGGGTTAGAGTAGGGGTATGTGGGTGGTGGGTTTTAATGTTGGGGGGTTGTATTTTTTTTTTACAGGCAAAAGAGCTGTTTTCTTTGGGGCATGCCCCGCAAAAGGCCCTTTTAAGGGCTGGTAAGGTAATAGAGTTGGTAACTTTTTAATGTAGAATAGGGTAGGGAATTTTTTTATTTTGGGGGATTTGTTATTTTATTAGGGGGCTTAGATTAGGTGTAAGTAGCTTAAAATTGTTGTAATATTTTTGAAATGTTTGTAACTTATTTTTTTTTTTTTTAACTTAGCTTTTTTTATTTTTTGTACTTTAGTTAGTTTATTTAATTGTATTTAATTGTAGTTATTTGTAGGTAATTTATTTAATAAATTTAATTATAGTGTAGTGTTAGGTTTAATTGTAACTTAGGTTAGGATTTATTTTACAGGTAATTTTGTAATTATTTTAACTAGGTAGCTATTAAATAGTTATTAACTATTTAATAGCTATTGTACCTAGTTAAAATAAATACAAAGTTACCTGTAAAATAAAAATAAATCCTAAAATAGATACAATATAATTATTATTTATATTGTAGCTATATTAGGGTTTATTTTAAAGGTAAGTATTTAGTTTTAAATAGGAATAATTAATTTAATAAGAGTTACATTTATTTAGACGTATTTACTTAATATTTAAGTTAGGGGGGTGTTAGGGTTAGACTTAGGTTTAGGGGTTAATAATTTTATTATAGTTGCGGCAGTATAGGGGGGGCAGGATAGGGGTTAATACATTTATTATAGGTGGCGACAGTGTAGGGGGGCAGATTAGGGGTTAATAAGTTTAATGTAGGTGGCGGCGGGGTCCGGGAGCGGTGGTTTAGGGGTTAAACAATTTAGTTGCGGCGGGGTCCGGGATCGCAGGATAGGGGTTAATAAATTTATTATAGTGGTGGCGATGTAGGGGGGGGGCAGGATAGGGGTTAATAGGTATTATGTTGGTGGCGGTGGGCTCAGGGAGCGGCGGTTTAGGGGTTAATACATTTATAAGAGTTGCGGCGGTGTCCGGGAGCAGCGGTTTAGGGCTTAATAACTTTATTTAGTTGCGGCGGTGTAGGGGGGGACAGATTAGGGGTTAATATGTATAATGTAGCTTGCGGTGGGCTCCGGGAGCGGCGGTTTAGGGGGAAATAACTTTATTTAGTTGCGACGGTGTGGGGGGGGGGGGACAGATTAGGGGTGTTTAGACTCGGGGTACATGTTAGGGTGTTAGGTGTACACATTTCCCATAGGAATCAATGGGATGTCGGGCAGCAGCGAACATAAACTTTCGCTATGGTCAGACTCCCATTGATTCCTATGGGATCTGCCGCCTCCAGGGCAGCGGTTTGAAAACCAGGTACGCTGGGCCGGAAAAGTGCCGAGCGTACCTGCTAGTCATTTGATAACTAGCAAAAGTAGTCAGATTGTGCCGAACTTGTGTGCGGAACATCTGGAGTGACGTAAGAATCGATCTGTGTCGGACTGAGTCCGGCGGATCGAAGCTTACGTCACAAAATTCTACTTTTGCCGGTGTAAAGGGCTTGATAACTAAGGCGAATCAGCCTCGCCACAAATACGCTGCGGAATTCCAGCGTATTTGAGGTTGACGGCTTGATAACTAGAGGCCCATGACTCATAATCATATAGTTCCTGTTAGTTTCACCTTAAATTTAAACAACTGTTTATGCTAATAATATTTTTAACTGCTGCTAGTCAAATGCATGATAGAGGAACTCTTTCATGTACACAAGCATTGTATTTCAATTAAATCAACTTTGTGTTACTGTTTCTATAAAATAAAATAAAAAATCCTTTTTTTTTCAAGTTGTGTAATCTTTGTGTCTCCTTCCCAGGAGCCACAGGTATTACAGGTCTCTAACAGAATATAGACAGTGAGCCAGTCAGGAGCCGCAGTCACACGTAGATACCAATATCCAAGGTTTCCTCAGTAACTTTCATGATTTAGATAGGTCATGTCATTTTAAGCAACTTTCCAATTTACTATTATCATCAATTTTGCTTTGTTCTCTTGGTATTATTAGTTGAAAGCTAAACCTAGGTAGGCTCAAATGCTAATGTCTTAGCCCGTGAAGGCCGCCTCTTATCTGAATGCATTTTGACATCTTTTTCACTACTGGAGGACATTGGTTCATGTGTGTCATATAGATAACATTGTGCTCACCCCTGTGGGGTAACCTAGGAGTCAGCACTGATTGCATAAAATACAAGTCTGTCAAAAGAACTGAAATACTGTCTGCAGAGGCTTAGATACAAGGTAATCAGAAAGGTAAAAAGTATATTAATATAACTATGTTGGTTATGCAAAACTGGGTAATGTGTTATAAAGGGATTATCTATTTAAACAAAACAAATTCCGGTGTAGATTGTCCCTTTAACCCCTTGATCACCATACATACATAGTACACATCATACTCCCACAGCATAATTTAGATACATGTGTATACATTTTTCCTATTGTTTCATAAATGTAGTATGCCAGTAATTTATTGTAAATTTGCATTATGTAATATACATTGCTTTCTGTCTGCAACATACCACCCACTTCCTGCTTCTCACAAAACAATTACTAATATCAAAAACATACTGGTGCTTAAATGCATGAAGCTAATAAGCTGTACATAGATAGGACACTAGATTTGCAAATTACTAGTGTATTCCTTTTTTTCTCATTAATATTTCTCAAGCAGAGCTTTTTATATTTTTAATGCAAGCAGATTGGTTCAGGTTGTGACTTTAGAGGGACATTAATTATAATTATATTGTGCATATGAAACAGCAATAATTAAACATTTCTGAAAAATAAAAATGAAGTGTGTGCATCTGATTAGCAAGGATCATTTGTTCACTGGTTGACAACTCCCACAGTAATATTCAGGGAAATGTCCTACAATGAACATAAAACCTTTTTTTACAGTATAAGAGCATCAATATTCAAGAGAAAAGGCACCACTCTTATTAAGATAATGAGAATTACATTTTCCATTTTGTGATTCCGTTACCTAGTCAGGAATGCTTTAGATAATCCTCAATGATAAGCAGCTTTACGTAACAACCAGTCTCTGCTGCTTAAATTATCTAGCATTTGTGATTAATTATTTCAAAAGCTTAACAAAAAATATCATCCATCTATATATATATATATATATGTCTGTTTCTCTATCTTTCATCCATCTATCTATCTATATCTATCATCTATTTATCTGTCTATTTATCTATCTATTTATATATCTATGTCTATCTATCATCTATCTATCTATCTATCTATATCTATTTATCTATTTATATATCTATGTCTATCTATCAACTATCTATCTTATCTTATCTGTCTATAAATATATATGACTATATGACCACCATACCTTGATTATTCTGAGAAAAGATCAGGATTTAACCCTTGAAACATTACAAAAATTTTCGTATTTTTTTATGGCTAGAATGTCCTGCGAGTTTTGATATTTTAAAGTTATATTGGTTGAATGTTTGGTGCCCAATCCCTATATGTTATGGATGATTTAAAATTTTAAGCAAAGGGCCCACTATAAACGTGCAGATTTTCTATTTTTCTTCCATTACTAATTAGGTACCTAGAAAATGAATGCATAGCATAGATTTAGGTTCATGTAGTGTTTTCACTTCCTTGAATAACAGAAATAATTCTGCATTGTTTTATTCTGAATTGGATATTTGTTTTTATTGGCTACATTCAGGGAAGTCCACCTGACGGAATTTGTTTCCTTGAGAGATTTAAAACAAAGAAGCTAGAGATTTTGGAATATACTTCCATTATATCTGCTCCCAATTTTGCTGCAATTTATTTAATGAAAATTGTGTATTTTCTCACACACTGTCTCCAGAGAGGCTGAAGTGAACCCTGCAAACTTCAGATTTTTAACTCAACAACACACTACACCTTGATTGTTTGTTTGATCTGTGCAGGAGCTCATTTATATGTATTGTTAACTATGTACTAAACAAGCTTTTCAGATGGTATGCCACTAGACTGCAAAACAATCAGTTTTAAAACTGGTTGGAGAGTGCAGTCCATTTCCATGTTTTATACATACATACATACATATATATATTAGTCATGTGCATTAGTTGATTTGTTTGCTAAAATAATAATGAATTTGGTCGTGGGTAGCCAGATTTATTTGTGTAAAAAATGAAACACACAAATATATCCATTTTGCTAATTGGATTTGAAATCTGGTGACATTTAGTGGACATGAAACACTAAATATATGTTATAAGCAAAGTATTGAGGTTATTGCCCGCCTCCCTCTAGCTATGGATGTCACCATGTTTAAATCTTTCTTTTACTGCATTCCAGTGCTAATATGTCTGTGCATGTGCATGTTTGTACATGTGCTCTCATTCAGCTAACCGCAGTGATTATGGGTAGGTACAAAAAGAGGTTTCACTGCAAGGAAAACAGAAACAGAGGCGCCACATGTGTAGATCAATCAAAACAGACAATATCCAAGTTAGATGAGATACAGGATACTCACAAACGTGAAGGCACTCTCTTGTGCCTGTAGGAGCGGGCTGGTATTTAAACAGCAAACCAGCTAGCTGTACCAAGGGATCCCCGTCAGGATATCCTCGCAACAGTAATCCTTCACTAGATTGATTCCAGCAAAAAGGAAAAAATGTTCAGAGGGGAGGAAGGCTAAACAGCCTTATGGTTACTGGCAAGGGAAATGCCACACGAACACCAGATTTGTTTAAAAAGTATCAAGTATTTTATTTTACAAAAGATAAAAAATACCATCAATAACAAATTAAAGCTTGGTGTATTTAATGGCAAATCTCCTTGTATATAGAGATTATGGGTAGGTACATGAAATGCATTCAGTGTTTAGTGTCCCATGCTGAAGTATTTTTAAAAACAAATGTTATTCTTACTTGATAAAAAAAAAAAAATTTTCATGGTAGTGAGAGTCAACAAACTATTACTCCTTTGATTTAACTCCTGGCCACTAGGAGGAGGAAAAGATTCCCAAAGCTCGAAGAGCACTTAATCGCTTCTCTGGTATTCCAGTCTGAGGTATAGCCAAGAATGGAGAAGTAGGAAAGCAAAAAGCTGCCTTTAGAAAAAAAAATGAAGTAAAAAAAATTAAGTTGGTGGGTCTCGTGGACTCTCACCACCATAAATTAAATAAATGAGTCAGGTAAGCATAAATGTTGTTTTCTTTCATAAGGTAGTGAGAGTCCACAAGCCATTACTCCTGGAACTAATACCCAAGCTGTGAAATCCATGAGTAATTAGGTGGGACAAAAACATGTTTTAATACAGGCACCTAAACACCAGACACTACTGCCTGAAGGACTTTCCTACCAAACACATCAAAGTTTTAGAAATTAGAGAAGTATGTAAGAAAACCCATAGAGCTGCCTTGTTAATTTGTTAACATAAGCCTCATTCTTGAAAACTCAAAAAGAGGAAACTGATCTAGTAGAATGGGCAATAATGCATTTTTGAACAGACTATCCCACCTTTAAGTAAGCCTTGGTAATCAAGAGTGTTAGACAAGAAGCTAAAGAAATGGCTGTGGTCCTCTGACCTTTAAGGACAAATAAATGGAAGGATTGTCTAAAAACCTATGAAATTTGTAAGTAAAATTCTAAAGCTCTTACAACATCAAAAATAAGTAAAAGACTTTGAATTGAATTCTTTGGATTAGGACAAGGTAATAAATCATATTCATGTGAAATAAGATAAGGAAGCTCACAAGAAGAGACAACAATTCAGAAACTCTTCTGGCAGAAGATGTTGCCGAAAGCGACAAAAAGTTCCAAGACAGAAGCTAAATGTCCAAAGTATGCATAGGTGTGCAAGAAGAAACCTGCAAAGCTTGTAAAAAAAATATTCCAAAGAGAAGAAATTGCTTTGATCACTGGATATATCTTGACTAAGCCTGAACAAAGCCTTGATGTCAAAACACTTAGCAATTGTAGTATGAAACAGAAAAAGCTAAAATATTACTCTTTAAATGGCTAGCAGATAAGTCTTTATCTGAACCTTTTTGCATAAAAGAAGAATTATTGGAATTCTAAAAGAATTCCTACTAAAACCCTGATATTTACAGCAGGAAAGAAACAACTTAAATCCTTTGAGAAATTTTACTTGTAACAGGCTTTCTGGCCTGAAATAAAGAATTCACTACAACATCAAAGAAATCTCTTCTTTTTATTTTTAAGGCAGGTATTAAATCTCTTAAACCTTCAAGAAATTTGAGATCTTGATGATAAAAGGGACCTTGAGACAGTAGGTCAGATTTGCAAACCAAGTTCTGCGTGGCCCATCTAGAGCAATCGAAATTACTAAAGAATGATCTATTCAATCCGAGCTAAGACTCCAGGAAACAGAAGTAATCAAGTCTCCAAAATTCACAACTTTCTCACACAAGACACAACTAAGACTTTAATCAACTCTATAATCATTTCCAGCCTTGACTATTGCAACTCCATCCTCTCTGTCCTCCCTAGCTGCCGTCTATCTCCCTTACATTCCATAATAAATGTCTCTGTCAGGTTAATCTTCCTTACACCTCGCTCCTCATCTGCTGCACCTCTCTGTCAGTCCCTTTACTGGCTTCCTTTAACCTCCAGAATAAAACACAAAATCCTGGCTCTAACTTTAAAGCTCTTAATAACACTGTTCCACCCTATATCTTCCACATAGTCTCCAGATACTCTCCCTTCCATCCCGTTCGCTCTGCTCATGACCTCCTCTCCTCCTCTGTTGTTACCTCCTCACATTCCCGTCTACAAGACTTCTCCAGACTCTCTGCCTTGCTCCACAAGACTCTCCCCTAATTTTCAAACTTTAAAGCGATCCTTAAAGACTCTACTTTTTTAGGGTTGCATATAATATACATTATTTTCCTTTCTTAGTTCCTTTCCTCCTTTAGTTATCCCCTTGAACCCTCTTAGCATGTAAGCCTACGAGCCCAGCTGCTTTGTAGATCACCTTCATGAGAGCTGATTTACAACAGTGAAACTCCTGGCAGAACCCTCTATCCCTTTGTCTCCCATAATTCTTACCTTACATATTAGACTCATGTCTTTAGCGCTGCAGAATCTGTTGGCGCTCTACAAATAACTGATAATAAAGATTTTATTTTAATCAGTTACAAAATGCAAAGTTGTTTCCCTTTAGAACGCTCTAATAATGTACATAGCGCAGTTGCCTCTATAAGATGTTTGTTTGGCTGTTTGTGTTCTTGGGTGTTGTGTCATCTGATAAAGGGGCAGTAAAGTCAAAATTAAACCTTTATAGTTTAGAGAATTTTTTTTTTTAAATTACTTTTTATAATTATATTTGCTTCATTCTCATTGTATTTTTTATATTTGATGCACCTTAAGCAACACGATAAAAAACAAAACATTTCTCATAAATCCTTCTTGGAAAAAAAAAAATTGAACTTTCTAATATTGGGATATCATGCACGCTAAGTCCAAATATGGTCACAACCGTGCAGTTCAAAGTGCTTGTACCTACATTATTAAACTTGTAAACTGGAACGTGACTTTGTGACAGTGGGCTCCATTTACCAAGCAGGCGGCCTGTCATTTCAAGCTCACCTGAAACGATAGTTAAGAAGCAGCAGGCTTAAGACTGCTGCTCTTTAACCAGTTTGCCACCCGATTGGGATGATTGACAGCTCCTGCTAGTGGCCAATCAAGCAAGCAGGGGGGTGGCATTGCACATGCATTACTTGCAAAATGCTTGTGCAGTGTTAAATGTGGACAGCATATGCTATTTGGTCGCAACTATGTCCGCCCAACGGACGGACATAAATGGTGCTCAGTGAGTTAAAAAAATGTAGGTGCAAGCACTTTGCAACGCACTGTTGTGAACGTGTTTGGACAAAGGCTTAAAAGTTTAATTTTCACTTTCACACCTCTTTAGAGGAGAATTTGGATGGTTATTTAAAGGGACAGTCAACACCAGATTTTTTGTTGTTTAAAAAGAAATATAATCCCTTTATTACCCATTCCCCAGTTTTGCATAACCAACACAGTGCTGCGGAATCTGTTGGCGCTCTACAAATAACCGATAATAATAATAATAATAACACAGTTATACTAATATACTTTTTACCTCTGTGATTATCTTGTATCTAAGCTTCTGCAAACTGCCCCTTTATTTCAGTTATTTTGACAGACTTGCTTTTTAGCCAATCAGTGCTGACTCCTAGGTAACTTCACGTGCATGAGCTCAATGTTATCTATATGAAACACATGAACTATTGCCCTCTAGTGGTCAAAATGCATTCAGATTAGAGGCAGTCTTCAAGGTCTAAGAAATAAGCATATGAACCTCCTAGAATTAGATTTTAACTAAGAATACCAAGAGAACAAAGCAAAATTGGTGTTGAAAGTAATGTTGTTTAAAATTACATTCCCTATTTAAATCATGAAAGGTTTTTTTTGGACTTGACTGTCCCTTTAAAGCCCAATAAATATTAACATTTTCCATTGAATTTTATTTCATTAGTCCGTTTGCTTTGGATGTAAACATTTTTAACTGCACACAGTGATTAAGTGGATTTTTCAACCCTCAAATAATATTGGAGAGAGTTTGTTTTAAAAGCTAATTTTGTGTGTCATCTATGAAAAAAACAATTTGGAGGACTTATAGGTCATGAGCAACAATGCAGCCTCTGTGCCAAACTGCAGTCTGCTCAGATTTTTTATATCAATTTCTATGTCTGTTTTGCATCACTTGTGACTTGACATAATGACATTATGCACAATGTGACGCTGCTACTGATTGCACAGCAGCTGTATAAACAATTGAATAAAATAAGTGGGCGGTCCTAAAGTTTGATATTGAACTACAGCTTATAACGTTTAAGTTATCAATATTATTTCAGATGAGTTTTTATCTTTGGTATGTTGTCAGATAGCTTGGTCAACTTTATTCTTCAGTTTGATATAATATATAATGCCTAGTAGAGTATTACAAGAAAAAGTTGCATTTAAAGAGACATTAAACACATTGAAATTTGAATATAAGTGGTTTAGTTATGAATATTGAAAGAACTTTGCAATGTATTTTAATGCTTTTTCTGTCATATAATTTAGCTCTGAAAAGTCAGCAATTTCTAATTTTTAGAACTTGAAAGGCACCTTGCTAACTCCTCAAGGCTAACTTGACTACATATATGTACCTAATTGATTTAATCAGATATCAACTGTAAAACTTTACAACTTTATAACGGTGACTAGTGTTGTTGTCAGCAGTCTAAAGCCCAGATTGGCTCCTTCAAATAAGGCAAAAGGTGGGTGGAGTTTGGCTATTGAAAAATAATTGCCGTAAAAAGGATGTTAATTTGTTTTAAACATATTAGGACTTGACTAATGTGTTGTTCTATATCAACACAACAGACATATCTTGTAGTAATAAGGTGTTTGCTGTCCCTTTAAATGTCTCTTTAATCTGTGTAAGTGGTATAAGTCTAGCCTTGAGCCATATACACTGTCAGACCTACTGGGGCTTCTCATGAAATCCCACCCTACTGAATTGCTGGATGCCATAATATTTCTCATCTATATATTCACTAACCACAAATTACAAATCTTTTAGAAGAAGTAACATGGACACAAAAAGAGGAATCTCTAATAGTGTTGTATGTACAGAGCAGTGATTAATCCTTGTGCCATGTTTATCCTCTGTGTTAATGTTTATAACATGTACAAACACCAGTTGGGTCAATTAGAGTCTAATGATTTAAACCTCTCCACTCAGACGAGATTACATAAAATGATCCTTCATCACTGTGAGATTCCTAGTGAAATTCTAAAAAGGCATATTTTGCTATACTTCTCCAAGCAGTGTTTCCTGCATTTCTGTATGTGAAGTAGAGACAAGCCCAGTACAATATATCACTGCATGACATGAAGGTTCTGTTACATTTAAATTTTGTGCTTTGTATTACTTTAAACTTAAGATTAAGTTTTATTACATTTAAACATTGCTTTTTCTATTTTGTATTTGATTTTGTATGCAGCAGTGTATTTAGGATTGTGATTTTCCAAGTTCTGATTATGCTTCTGTCTAACAAATTAGGCTCATACTTTGTATGTTTATGTGTATAATTTACAAATTGCATTGCACTTTGTATTTCTTCTGTTTAAAATAAAACTGAAAAACTGATAGCTTCAGTTATTTTCTTTGGGTTCACTCACTGAGTTCTATAAAAAAAAGGGCAGAACATGGAAGTTCCAGAGATATGAGAGATGCCTTCCATAGAAAGAAATTAGGCTTTCTGGGATACAGAACTTTACAACGGAGAGAGAAGTTAACAGGAGAACACCTGGGGTTGATATAAAGTCTGTTTGCAGCAAATATAAATTAAACTGAAATGTTTTCAGAACAATTTAACTTGTTTTTTTATTGCCACTAATTTAGTATATATTACTTTTCTGTCAGTTAAAAAAGTATATTGCGAATTGTGAGCAAACTTCACCTGCATATAGCCACATAAACTTTCAAAACATAATCAGAATTTGTAAAATCACGGCTGGATCTAAATATTAATGTATTAAAATATGAAATAAAAAGTGCAAAGCTTAAATGTAATAATACTGAAAGGACCTAATCTGATGTGTAAAGTAATATAAAATACAAAGCACAAAGTGTAACAAAACTCTCATATCATACAGTGCTCTATTGGACTGGGTTTGCCTCTCCTTCACATTAAGAAATGTAGAGAACACCCTTTAGACAAGTATAGCCTGTCTAGAATCTTGTGCGAGATCTCACAGTGCTTCAGGGTTCTGTCCTTTTTCTTTTAGCATTCAGCCCCTGTGAAGTCTGCACTACAATTTCTCATCAAGCAGGAGAATCTGTTATCATCAGGCCCATATTGTTCATTCCTCTGTAGAGCCCCTCTCTGCTGAGAATGATTTCTTAACAGTCCTCAAAAATAAATATTCCTACTGACATTTTATAACCTATGAAATGAGGAATAGTAAAGTATTAGAGATAAATTATCACAGTACATAAGTTATTAAACTTTCATGAGTAAGATAGAGCATACAATTTTAAACAACTTTCCATTTTACTTCTATGATAAAATTTGCTTCTCTCTCTTGTTATACTTTGCGAAAAAAACCTTGCTACTCTTTCAACAAAGGATACCAAGAAAATGAAGCAAATTTGATAATAGAGGGCTGATTTATCATGGCCCGAATGGGGCCAAATACCCCAAGTTAAAGGTACAGTTTACCCAAAAGAAGACTGAATTTTATTTAATTAATCTGTCCAAAATAAAATGATGTGTGTTTTTAAAAAAAAAAAAAAAAAAACATCCTGTAATATTAGATTTTTATTTAGCAAAGTGCCGTTTTCATGGGCTGGTAAGAATACCCACTTGTTTAATTTCTGGCCGCGCGGCCACTTGAGTGGAGTCCCTTCTGTGCAGGGTGCATACTCCAGCCCCCATGGTGACGTCACTGAAGGGTTTTGTTTATGCGCTCTGACTGGATCGTTCTGTAAGGGGGCTGTAATTTATAACTAACAAACTGGATACGGCCCCCTTACAGAACGATCCGGTTAGAGCGCATAAACACAACAGCCTTCAGTGCTTACAGGATTATTAGAGCTCTGTGCGCTGTGACCGTTAGGAGCAGGACCGCAGCGGGGTCAGGGGAGCTGTGAGCGGAGAGATCAGGAGTTCAGACCTATATAGCCAAGTGTAGCGCGCACCATTGAAGGAGAATCTCCCTTGTATGGACTTGGAACCTATCACTGTGCAAGCTAGAAGGGTAATAGAGTACCTGGCTTTTTTTTATCATGTCTACATGCTGCAGTTTCCTGGCTGTTATGACACAAATGTCTTATAGAGTTGAGTACAGACACTTTGATATTATTTGTTAGTTATACATATACACACGTCTGTAAATGTTATAATTCTAAGCAAATCATATTATGCCAGTGGTTGCTTTCAATAATAACATTTACAGATGTATGAATATGTAACTAGTAAACTGGATATGCCCCCCTTACAGAACGATCCGGTCAGAGCTGAGAGCACATAAACACAACAGCCTTCAGTGCTCACACAGTGCTAAATTTGCAAACTTAGCATAGAATTGCATAATGCAACTTGATTGGCCATGGGGCAGGGTAATAACGTTTTTAAGCACAGCCCTTTCATCAGGGTGTTCCAGGGTTGTCTGGCAGAAGGAAAAATAAGCAAGGGAAAAGGATAAAAAAAATATATTTCCTTATTACAATATTTATGCTTTAGATTCTACTTCACTTGTTAACATAGAGTTATTGCTGCTAAACGATTACATCTCCTGAGTGAACTGGTCCTTTAAGACCGCTGCTCCTTAACTCGTCCACCGCTTCTGATGCTGCGGACATCAATCCGCCCGATCGCATACGATTGGGTTGATTGACACCCCCTACTAGCGGCCGATTAGCTGCGAATCTGCAGGGGACAGCATTGCACAAGCAGTTCACCAGAACTCCTTGTGCAATGTTAAATGCTGACAGCGTATGCTGCCGGCATTCAGCGATGTCTGGCGTATCATATCCGCCAGACATTGATAAATCGGCCCCTAGGAGTAAATTGTTTTTTTTGTTTTAAGTTGTATATTCCATCTGATTCATGAAAGACATTAACCCCCAATTATCAAAGCTTCAACTGATTTAATATTTATTATACTTTCAACTTGTACAGTTACATCTCGAACAACATGTTGGTCCAGAGTCTCAATCTGTGAGCTTTGAGCTATTGAACACCATAGGAAACAATGAGATGCACACATATCTAGAGGGAAACGGAGAATAACCTCAATACTATGCTTAGACAATTTATTTAGTCCCTTTAACTTCAAAACTCATCTAAGAACTGTCATAAAAATATTTTCAGGAAAATGCATCAAAACCAAGATAAATACAACATATACCTCTCCAAAATATATAGTAATTAACCAGTAGATATATTAAGATTCTTATAAAATTATCAATTATAATACCTTTTTGGAACGTAGAAAAGAGTGGAGCTAAATAAACGTAGAGATGAAATTCATAATGTGATTCTTATCGTATATGTTTTAAACAAATGATTCATTGAAGTATTTGCGCCATTGATGCTTTAAAGTTATCAACAGACCGCTGACCCTCGTGGCTTTGTTGATGCAAGCGTATTAAAGTGAAGGTAAAGTTGCGCCATATGAAAAGAAGGATTTGACAGATCAATAAAAATTAACATAAGTTTAATTCATAATTTTTTTTTTAATTTTGAATATTAAACGATATAATGACACTGCAAACCTTAACTCCTAGAGTCCAGTGGAATTCCCGGCTCTGTGTCACATATTTTGTTATGGTGACGTAAACTCCGAAATCCAATTGAAATCCTGGCTATTAGGCGGCCACGAGTGTAGACAAACCGCCCCCTCTATCTACAGCGCATGCTCAACACAATGCGCACATCTTAGTTAATAGGGAGTGAGCCTGACTGCTTATGTAAAAAGCGGGTGGGGCCGCTTTCTACATGGGATAGAGCACTGACCAGGAAGTCAATCGAGGGCGGAGCGACAGCACTGTCAATAGAAAAAGTAATAATTAAAAAATATAATTTTACAATTATTTTTTTTTGTTATTAAAAGTTAGCGATTTCATATATTAGCGCATAGGCTACATATATGAATGATCCGAGAGCCGCAACTTTACCTTCACTTTAACCCTTATTTTGATACATTTCAAAGTAGGATATGTGATTGCTGCATCAAGGTTCAGCTGATTTATTGACACCACTGATTGTCTAAATGTTGGAGCTTTGATAAATGGGGCCCTTTAAACACCACTTTATGCTTGTCCCCACGCTCCCTAGAAAGTTCAAAAAGCTAATTCTGTAACCTGCAAGTGCTGCAAATCAAATGACTGGTTTACGCATTTTGCAGCATTTTGTGAACTTTGGTTACAGATATTGCTTTTTGGCCTCTCTTTGGAGTGTGGGATAAAGCACAATTTTTATACAAAGAAAAAAAGAAGTGTTTAATGTAGCTTTAAATTATAACACATAAGTTGGGTGTGAACCAGAGATTTCAACGGCAATGATATCCACATAAAATACACTTAACCAATATTCTACTGCATCTATTTACAGTATGTACAATGCTCTTTATATCATAAACAACGTATTAACTATAGCTCCTGTGAAAATCGTCTCTTGAATACTGAAAATAAATCCAATATTTTACCGGAAAGTCCGGTATTTTAGCAGGCTGTCCAGTAAATTCTTAACAAAAGTACTGAACGCTTAAATGTCCTTTTTTTTTTTTAAAGTTCATGAGTGTTAAATGTATAATGCCTCATATGCCTCAATGCATTACAAATATGGAGCAGATAAAAATAAGGTGCAGTCAAGGGAGTCAAATCTTTACTGTTTACACGTGATACTGGCAACCTTACCAAAGATGTACAATTATTGATTAGTATATTACTGGCAGCCAAGGGGTAACATGACTGCATAGTTTAAAAAAAATATACATTGTAGGGTCAAGAGTGGGGTAGAGCTTTGGTGAGGGGGTGCATTGTGTGATCCCACAGAACATCATGCTCAATCACCTGCATATTTTATTTATTATGGAGGACAGCTCTCATGTGAGGTATTCAAAACCATTATGTTCTTGAAAGCGGAAAGTATTAAAGTGATAGTAAAGTCCAAATTAAACTTTCATGATTCAAATAGGGCATGTCATTTTAAACAACTTTATAATTTACTTTTATCATCAAATTTGCTTTGTTTTCTTAGTATTCTTAGTTGAAAGCTAAACCTAGGAAGGCTCATATGCTAATTTCTAAGCCCTTGAACGCCGCCACTTATCTGAATGCATTTGACAGTTTTTCACAGCTAGAGGGCATTAGTTCATGTGTTTCATATATAAATAACTATCGCCTAGATTACGAGTTTTGCGTTGGCCCTAAAAAGCAGCGTTGAGAGGTCCCAACGCTGCTTTTTATCTAACGCTGGTATTACAAGTTTTGCAGGTACCGGTCTACCGCTCACTATTCTTTCGCGACTCGAGGCTACCGCAAATCCCCTTATGTCAATTGCATATCCTATCTTTTAATGGGATTTGCCTAACGCTGGTATTACGAGTCTTGGAGAAAGTGAGCGGTAGAGCCTCTACCTCCAAGACTCCAACCGCATACAAAAGTCAGTAGTTAAGAGTTTTATGGGCTAACGCTGGAACATAAAGCTCTTAACTAAAGTGGTAAAAAGTACACTAACACCCATAAACTACCTATGAACCCCTAAACCGAGCCCCCCCCCACATCGCAAACACTATAATAAAATTATTTAACCCCTAATCTGCCGACCGGACACCGCCGCCACCTACATTATAGCTATGAACCCCTAATCTGCTGTCCCTAACATCGCTGACACCTATATTATATTTATTAACCCTTAATCTGCCCCCCCCAACGTCGCCGCCACCTACCTACACTTATTAACCCCTAATCTGCCGACCGGACATCGCAGCCACTATAATAAATGTATTAACCCCTAAACCGCCGCACTCCCGCCTCCCAAACAGTATAATAAATTTTATTAACCCCTAATCTGCCCTCCCTAACATCGCCGCAACCTACCTACAATTATTAACCCCTAATCTCCTGCCCCCAACATCGCCGCTACTATAATAAAGTTATTAACCCCTAAACCTAAGTCTAACCCTAACACCCCCCTAAGTTAAATATAATTTAAATAAAACGAAATAAATTTACTATAATAAACTAAATTATTTCTATTTAAAACTAAATACTTACCTATAAAATAAACCATAAGATAGATACAATATAACTAATATCATCAAAAAGTGAGCAACATACGTTGCCAAATGAAGCAAAGTTCAAAATTATTCTGTGTGCTAATAGTTACATTGTAGCTATTTTAGGATTAATATTTATTTTACAGGCAACTTTGTATTTATTTTAACTAGGTACAATAGCTATTAAATAGTTAATAATTATTTAATAGCTACCTAGTTAAAATAATTACAAAATTACCAGTAAAATAAATCCTAACCTAAGTTACAAATACACCTAACACTACACTATCAATAAATTAATTAAATAAATTAAATACAAATATTACAAAAAACAAACAAACACTAAATTACAAAAAATAAAAAAAAATACAAGAATTTTAATCTAATTACACCTAATCTAAGCCCCCTAATAAAATAAAAAAGTCCCCCAAAATAATAAAATTCCCTACCCTATACTAAATTACAAAAGTAATCAGCTCTTTTACCAGCCCTTAAAAGGGCTTTTTGCAGGGCATTGCCCCAAAGTAATCCGCTCTTTTACCTGTAAAATAAAATACAAGACCCCCCCAACATTACAACCCACCACCCACACACCCCTATTCTAAAACCCACCCGATCCCCCCTTAAAAAAACCTAACACTACCCCATTGAAGATCACCCTACCTTGAGCCGTGTTCACCCAGCCGGGCACCGATGGGCGAGAAGAGGACATCCGGAGTGGCAGAAGTCTTCATCCGATCGGGGCAGAAGAGGTCCTCCATCCATTGGTCTTCATCCAAGTGGCATCTTCTATCTTCATCCATCCGGCGCAGAGCGGGTCCATCTTCAAGACATCTGACGCGGAGCATCCTCTTCATCCCGACGACTAACAACGAATGAAGGTTCCTTTAAATGACATCATCCAAGATGGCATCCCTCGAATTCCGATTGGCTGATAGGATTCTATCAGCCATTTGGAATTAAGGTAGGAAAAATCCGATTGGCTGATGTAATCAGCCAATCGAATTGAAGTTCAATCCGATTGGATTGAACTTCTGCCGCTCCGGATGTCCTCTTCTGGCCCATCGGTGCCCGGCTGGGTGAACACGGCTCAAGGTAGGGTGATCTTCAATGGGGTAGTGTTAGGTTTTTTTAAGGGGGGATCAGGTGGGTTTTAGAGTAGGGGTGTGTGGGTGGTGGGTTGCAATGTTGGGGGGGGGTCTTGTATTTTATTTTACAGGTAAAAGAACTGATTACTTTGGGGCAATGCCCAGCAAAAAGCCCTTTTAAGGGCTGGTAAAAGAGCTGATTACTTTTGTAATTTAGTATAGGGTAGGGAATTTTATTATTTTGGGGGGCTTAGATTAGGTCTAATTAGATTAAAATTCTTGTAATATTTTTTTATTTTTTGTAATTTAGTGTTTGTTTTTTGTAATATAGTTTAGTTTATTTAATTGTATTTTATTTTAGAAAATTGTATTTAATTTATTTAATTAATTTATTTATAGTGTAGTGTTAGGTGTATTTGTAACTTAGGTTAGGATTTATTTTACTGTTAATTTTGTAATTATTTTAACTAGGTAGCTATTAAATAGTTATTAACTATTTAATAGCTATTGTACCTAGTAAGTTGCCTGTAAAATAAATATAAATCCTAAAATAGCTACAATGTAACTATTAGTTATATTGTATCTATCTTATGGTTTATTTTATAGGTAAGTATTTAGTTTTAAATAGGAATAATTTATTTTATTATAGTAAATTTATTTTGTTTTATTTAAATTATATTTAACTTAGGGGGGTGTTAGGGTTAGGGTTAGACTTAGGTTTAGGGGTTAATAACTATTATAGTAGCGGCGACGTTGGGGGCAGGAGATTAGGGGTTAATAATTGTAGGTAGGTTGCGGCAAAGTTAGGGAGGGCAGATTAGGGGTTAATAAAATGTATTATAGTGTTTGCGAGGCGGGAGAGGTTTAGGGGTAAATACATTTATTATAGTGGTGGCGATGTCCGGTCGGCAGATTAGGGGTTAATAAGTGTAGGTAGGTGGCGGCGACGTTGGGGGGGGGGCAGATTAGGGGTTCATAGGGATAATGTAGGTGGCGGCGGTGTCCGGAGAGGCAGATTAGGGGTTAATAGTAAATAGTATAATGCAGGTGGTGACGATGTTGGGGGCAGCAGATTAGAGGTTAATAAGTGTAAGGTTAGGGGTGTTTAGACTCGGGGTTCATGTTAGGGTATTAGGTGTAGACTTAGAAAGTGTTTCCCCATAGGAAACAATGGGGCTGCGTTAGAAGCAGGACGCTGATTTTTTGCAGGTGTTAGTTTTTTTTTCAGCCAGCTCAGCCCCATTGTATCCTATGGGGAAATCGTGCACAAGCACGTTTTTCCAGCTTATTGCTACCATAAGCAACGCTGGTATTGAGGGTTGAAGTGGAGCTGAATTTGCTCAAAGATCACTTTTCTGAGGCTAACGCAGCCATTCAGAAAACTCGTAATACCAGCGTTGGCTTAAGGGAGCGCTGGAAAAAAAATGCTCGTTAGCCCCGCAAGTTTTTACCGACAAAACTCACAATCTAGGCGATTGTGTTCACGCATGTGAAGTTATTTGAGTCAGCACTAATTACCTAAAATGAAAGTCTGTCAAAAGACCTGAGATAAGGAGGCAGTCTGCATAAGCTTAGATACAAGGTAATTACGGAGGTAAAAAGTATATTTCTATAACAGTGTTGGTTATGCAAAAAGGGATTATTTATCTTTTTAAACAATAACATTTTTGGTGTTTACTATCCCTTTAAACAATGAAAGTGACAGAGATATCTCACTCCTCTCACGTGGAACAGTCATGTTTTAGTAGTCAATTTACTCTTTTTAGAGAAGTATTTATTTATTTTAGTCATTTTAAGTATCCTCATGAGTCTTACCCATGAATCAGTGTTATTGTTAACCCCTACTTATATACCTACCTGATGCTATAGAATATAGTGACGGTTTTCAAATTGAGAAAAAAACGGATCCTTTTAAAAAAAAAAAAAGAAAAAATACAGCTATTGTGCGTATGATGGTGTCACATTATTTTTTACAAATTAATTAGGATATTGCATTTTTTTTTTTCAAGTTAATAAAGCAAACACTGTTGCTACTTTTTTGCCTTGCACTGTACTGTACATTTTGTTCCAATATGTGTATAATAATAGTATTTTGGCAAGTCATTTGGTTTGCAGACTGACACTATAGCATCTTCTGTGCGTTTTCCATTCTTCTGACCACATTTCATATGAAGTAAAAAGCTGCTATGTCACTGCCTGACCTTTGCCTCAGAGTACGTGGGAACATTACTGAGACACTTTGTAGAAACAGCTTCTTTTTCTGTATATGGAGAAGAACTCTACATTTGCAAGTAATTAACCAGTAGATTTCTGCTGATTTGTATTCTCCCTTTTATGTTTTAAAAATAGAAAGAACATTGGTTTATTAAAGGGATATGAAACCCATTTTTTTATTTTATGATTCAGATAGAGCATGGGATTTTAAACAACTTTCTAATTTGCTTCTATTATCAATTTTTCTTTGTTCTGTTGGTATCATTTGTTGAAAAGCAGGGACGTAAACTTAGGAGCGTGCACATGTCTGGAGCACTATATGGCAGCAGTTTTGCAAGAATGTTAACCATTTGCAAGAGCACTAGATGGCAGCACTGTTTCCTGCCATGTAGCGCCCCTGACACCTACCTAGGTATCTCTTCAACACAAACTGTCATGGGAACAAAGCAAATTTGATAATAGAAGTAAATTGGAAACTTTTTAAAAATGGTATGATCTGTCTGAATCCAAAAATAAAAATCCCTTTAAGTCTAAACATTTTTTTTAACATTGTAATTAAAATATGGAATAATTTGTAGATTGTATGTGTATATTGTAACACATGTATTCACACCTATGTAAAATAGCCATTATTCATAGTTCTTGCTACTTAAAGGGACAGTCTAGTCAAAATTATTCAAATAGGGCATACAATTATAAACATGTTTCCAATGTACTTTTATCATCACCAAACTTACTTTGTTCTCTTTGTAGTTTTTGTTGAAAGCTAAACCTAGGTAGGCTCATAAGCTAATTTCTAAGCCCTTGAAGGCTGCCTTTTATCTCAGTGCATTTTGACAGTTTTTCACAGCTAGACAGAGCTAGTTCATGTGTGCCATATAGATAACATTGTGCTCACTCCCGTGGAGTTATTTATGTCAGCACTAATTGGGTTAAATGCAAGTCTGTCAAAAGAACTGAGATAAGGGGGCAGTCTGCAGAGTTTTAGATACAAGGTAATCACAGAGGTAAAATGTCTATTAATATAACAGTGTTGGTCATGCAAAACTGGGGAATGGGGATTATCTATCTTTTTAAACTAAAAAAATTCTGGAGTAGATTGTCCCTTTAAGCTTGGGAGCTGCAGTTCTTGTGGCTCCTTGGCAAGGGTTAAACACATAGCATTCCAGGGTGAGTAGTTAAAAATAATATGCTCTAACAAATAAACACGTCATTTTTATGCTACAATGTCCATTTAAATATTTATCAGATCTTTTGTAATATTTTCATTTTCTTTCTGGGGACTTCACAAAAAAAAGACAAAATAAACATGAAACTGTTGTTACAGTGAGTCTAAAAAGTATTAGATTAGTACAAACGAGGTGAGTCTTGGGTGCGATGCGCAGCTGTGTATTTGTACAACTATGTTGTGTCGTATATAGAAATAAACCGCTAAACCTCTCAGGCTGGTAGTTGCTGTACACCCAGGGCAAGATTACATGTGCGGCGTCACCTGCAAAAGTCGGCAACACCACTTTTTAAGCGGTTTTGGTATCACATATATGGCGCTGCATATATTTCACCCGCCGCCCGCAATTTTTACTCTCATAACTCCCGTAACTGCCTGAAAATATTAACTAACACCTAACGCATGCGCAACATCTATCTACCTGTCAACCGCCAACCCCCACCGCAATAACTAATAAAATATATTAACCCTTAATCTGCCATTAACCCACATCGCAATAAACCTAATAAATGTATTAATCCCTGATCCACCATTCACCCACATCGCAATAAACCTAATAAATGTATTAACCCCTAATCTGCCATTAACCCACATCACAATAAACCTAATAAAACTATTAACCCCTAATCTGCCATTAACCCACATCACAATAAACCTAATAAAAATATTAACCCCTAATCCACCAAACCCACACAACGCAATAATCCTAATAAATTTATTAACCCCTAATCCGCCAAACCCCCACAACGCAAATAACTAATTAAATTACTAAACCCCCTTACCTAACACCCCCTAAATTAACCACAATTAATTGAATTAAAGAATACTAAATTACAATTAAAATAAAAAAAGCTAACATTACTTAAAAATAAAAAAATTAAAAAATTAAATTAATCTAAGATTACAAAAAATAATAAAGTCTAACATTACATAAAATAATAAACCAAATTATCTTAGGCTCCGGCAGTTTCTTACGTGCCGTAAATCACTGGCGACTCCAAAAATGTGTATTTATGCACATTTCTGGACATCGCTAGTTTTTCCGATTTATGGCACTTTATGAACTGCCTGCGCCGTATATGTGATTCCCTGATGTGCAAGGGGAAATTACGGGCGACATGGGTTTCAGCAGTTACGCTGAAGCCTGCGCCGCTTATGTAATTTCGCCCCCAGTATTCATTTATCATTAAAAAAAAAAAAAAAAAAAAAGATACCATCTGTCATTTTATCTAATCCTATGTGTGTTTATTAATCTCTTTCTCTTTTCAATGTCATTGCTACACAAGGGAAATTAGACTTAATAATCTGCTACTAGGTATTTAAAAATAATTATAAAGGACTAATAAAATCAGTTATAGTCAGAGACCAGCAATTTTTAGCCTGCAGCAGCTACTCATTTCTTTATTGATATTTAAAGGGACATACAATCATTATCTACAAAAATCTGCATAGACTTTAACAATGATTTTTCAGTTGATAATCAATAGATACTTTTTTTTAAATGATTATTATCGACTATGTGTTTGAAGTCCACTTCAGAGCAGCAATGCACTACTGGGAGCTAGCTGACCACATCTGTTGAGCCAATGACAAGAGAAGTACATGTGTAACGATCAGTCACCAGCTAGCTCCCAGTAGTATATTGTTGCTCCTGAGCCTACCCAAGTATGCTTTTCAATAAACTGTACCAAGAGAATAAAGAGAATCTGATTATAGAGGTAAATTTAAATGTCTCTTAAAATTGCATGTTCTATCTGATTCCTGAAAGCTTAAAATGATAGTAAACTTTACATGTTTTAAAATCAGGTCCAGAATTTAGAAATATTTTGAATATAATTGATCACTTCTAATAAAGATGCACTGTAACTTAGTTATTAATCTAGCCGTGCCATTCTAATACCCCGCACTCTGGCCGCCTACTTCAAAGGTCATATTTTTTGTGAGATAACGGTTTGACATGTTCTCTAATTGGAGCTCTAGCTACAAACCAATGTGCCGTATGGCTAAAACACAGATTGGAGAACAGTTCAAACTGTTAGCTCACATAAAATATGACTTTTTGTTGTGGGTGGCCCGTAGCACTGGGTATTAGAATAGCCCGGCTAGATTAATAAGTAAGTTGCAAGTTATAAACGTCAAACTACCAAAGAGCATTATGTCAACTCATAACGCTATTGAATGCCAAGAGAATGCAGCAAATTAGATATATAAGTAAATTGGAAGGTTGTTTAAAATTGCATGCTCTTTCTAAATCATGGAAATTTAATTTTTACTTTACTATCCCTTTAAAGGGACAGCTCACCCAAAGAAAACATAATTTATGCTTACCTGATAAATTTATTTCTCTTGTAGTGTGTTCAGTCCACGGGTCATCCATTACTTATGGGATATATTCTCCTTCCCAACAGGAAGTTGCAAGAGGATCACCCAAGCAGAGCTGCTATATAGCTCCTCCCCTCACATGTCATATCCAGTCATTCGACCGAAACAAGACGAGAAAGGAGAAACTATAGGGTGCAGTGGTGACTGGAGTTATAATTTAAAATTTAGAACCTGCCTCAAATAGACAGGGCGGGCCGTGGACTGAACACACTACAAGAGAAATAAATTTATCAGGTAAGCATAAATTATGTTTTCTCTTGTTAAGTGTGTTCAGTCCACGGGTCATCCATTACTTATGGGATACCAAAAGCAAAGCTAAAGTACACGGATGATGGGAGGGACAAGGCAGGAACATTAAACAGAAGGAACCACTGCCTGTAGAACCTTTCTCCCAAAAACAGCCTCCGAAGAAGCAAAAGTGTCAAATTTGTAAAATTTGGAAAAAGTATGAAGTGAAGACCAAGTTGCAGCCTTGCAAATCTGTTCAACAGAGGCCTCATTCTTAAAGGCCTAGGTGGAAGCCACAGCTCTAGTGGAATGAGCTGTAATTCTTTCAGGAGGCTGCTGTCCAGCAGTCTCATAGGCTAAGCGTATTATGCTACGAAGCCAAAAAGAGAGAGAGGTAGCCGAAGCCTTTTGACCTCTCCTCTGTCCAGAGTAAACGACAAACAGAGAAGAAGTTTGTCGAAAATCTTTAGTTGCCTGTAAGTAGAACTTCAGGGCACGGACCACGTCTAGATTATGCAAAAGACGTTCCTTCTTTGAAGAAGGATTAGGACATAAGGATGGAACAACATCTCTTGATTGATATTCCTGTTAGAAACAACCTTAGGTAAAAACCCAGGTTTAGTACGCAGGACTACCTTGACTGAATGAAAGATCAGATAAGGAGAATCACAATGTAAGGCAGATAACTCAGAGACTCTTCGAGCCGAGGAAATAGCCATCAAAAACAGAACTTTCCAAGATAAAAGCTTAATATCAACGGAATGAAGGGGTTCAAACGGAACACCCTGAAGAACTTTAAGAACCAAGTTTAAGCTCCATGGAGGAGCAACAGCTTTAAACACAGGCTTAATCCTAGCCAAAGCCTGACAAAAAGCCTGGACGTCTGGATTCTCTGCCAGACGCTTGTGTAAAAGAATAGACAGAGCAGAAATCTGTCCCTTTAGTGAACTAGCGGATAAGCCCTTTTCTAAACCCTCTTGCAGAAAAGACAATATCCTAGGAATCCTAACCTTACTCCATGAGTAACTCTTGGATTCACACCAATATAAATATTTACGCCATATCTTGTGGTAAATTTTTCTGGTAACAGGTTTCCGAGCCTGTATTAATGTATCAATAACCGAATCCGAAAACCCACGCTTTGATAGAATCAAGCGTTCAATTTCCAAGCAGTCAGCCTCAGAGAAATTAGGTTTGGATGGTTGAAAGGACCCTGAATTAGAAGGTCCTGCCTCAGGGGTAGAGACCATGGTGGACAGGACGACATGTCCACTAGGTCTGCATACCAGGTCCTGCGTGGCCACGCAGGCGCTATCAGAATCACCGATGCTCTCTCCTGTTTGATCCTGGCAATCAGTCAAGGTAGCAACGGAAAAGGTGGAAACACATAAGCTATGTTGAAAACCCAAGGGGCTGCTAGTGCATCTACCAGCACCGCTCCCGGGTCCCTGGACCTGGATCCGTAACAAGGAAGCTTGGCGTTCTGGCGAGATGCCATGAGATCCAGATCCGGTTTGCCCCAACGATGAATCAGTTGGGCAAATACCTCCGGGTGAAGTTCCCACTCCCCCGGATGAAAAGTCTGGCGACTTAAAAAATCTGCCTCCCAGTTCTCCACGCCTGGGATGTAGATCGCTGACAGGTGGCAAGAGTTAGACTCTGCCCAGCGAATTATCTTCGAGACTTCCAACATCGCTAGGGAACTCCTGGTTCCCCCTTGATGATTGATGTAAGCCACAGTCGTGATGTTGTCCGACTGAAATCTGATGAACCTCAGTGTTGCCAACTGAGGCCAAGCTAGAAGAGCATTGAATATTGCTCTTAATTCTAGAATGTTTATTGGGAGGAGTGTCTCCTCCTGAGTCCACGATCCCTGAGCCTTCAGGGAGTTCCAGACTGCTCCCCAGCCTAGTAGGCTGGCATCTGTTGTTACAATCGTCCAATCTGGTCTGCGAAAAGTCATTCCTTTGGACAGATGAACCCGTGACAACCACCAGAGAAGAGAATCTCTGGTCTCCTGGTCCAGATTTAGCAAAGGGGACAGATCTGAGTAATCCCCGTTCCATTGACTTAGCATGCATAGTTGCAGCGGTCTGAGATGTAGGCGCGCAAATGGCACTATGTCCATTGCCACGACCATTAAGCCGATTACTTCCATGCACTGAGCTACTGATGGGCTTGGAATGGAGTGAAGGACACGGCAAGCATTGAGAAGCTTTGATAACCTGGACTCCGTCAGGTAAATCTTCATCTCTACAGAATCTATAAGAGTCCCTAGAAAAGGGACCCTTGTGAGTGGTAACAGAGAACTCTTTTCCACGTTCACTTTCCACCCATGCGACCTCAGAAATGCTAGAACTATCTCTGTATGAGACTTTGCATTTTGAAAACTTGACGCTTGTATCAGAATGTCGTCTAGGTACGGAGCCACCGCTATGCCTCGTGGTCTTAGTACCGCCAGAAGAGAGCCCAGAACCTTTGTAAAAATTCTCAGGGCCGTAGCTAACCCGAAGGGAAGCGCTACAAACTGGTAATGCCTGTCTAGAAAGGCAAACCTTAGGTACCGATAATGATCTTTGTGAATTGGTATGTGAAGGTAGGCATCCTTTAAATCCACTGTGGTCATATATTGACCCTCTTGGATCATGGGTAGGATGGTCCGAATGGTTTCCATCTTGAACGATGGAACCCTTAGGAATTTGTTTAAGATTTTTAAATCTAAGATTGGTCTGAAGGTTCCCTCTTTCTTGGGAACCACAAACAGATTTGAATAAAACCCTTGCCCCTGTTCCGTCCGCGGAACTGGGTGGATTACTCCCATCACTAAGAGATCTTGTACACATTGTAGAAATGCCTCTTTCTTTACTAGGTTTGTTGATAACCTTGACAGATGAAAACTCCCTTGTGGAGGAGAAGTTTTGAAATCCAGAAGGTATCCCTGAGATATAATCTCCAACGTCCAGGGATCCTGTACATCTCTTGCCCAAGCCTGGGCGAAGAGAGAGAGTCTGCCCCCCACTAGATCCGTCTCCGGAAAGGGGGCCCTGACTTCATGCTGTCTTAGGGGCGGAAGTAGGTTTTCTGGCCTGCTTGCCCTTGTTCCATGACTGGTTGCCCTTCCAACCCTGTCTGTAACGAGCAGTAGTTCCTTCCTGTTTTGGAGCGGAGGAAGTTGATGCTGCTCCTGCCTTGAAATTACGAAAGGCACGAAAATTAGACTGTTTGGCCTTCGATTTGGCCCTGTCCTGAGGAAGGGTGTGGCCCTTACCTCCAGTAATGTCAGCAATAATTTCCTTCAAGCCGGGCCCGAATTAGGTGTGCCCTTTGAAAGGAATGTTTAGTAATTTAGACTTAGAAGTTACATCTGCTGACTAGGATTTAAGCCAAAGCGCTCTGCGCGCCTGTATGGCGAATCCAGAATTTTTAGCCGTAAGTTTGGTTAAATGCACTACGGCATCTGAAACAAACGCATTAGCCAGCTTAAGGGTTCTAATCTTGCTCAGAGACTCATCCAATGGTGCTGTGCGAATCGCCTCTTCCAGAGACTCAAACCAGAATGCCGCTGCAGCAGTGACAGGCGCAATGCATGCAAGAGGCTGTAATATAAAACCTTGTTGAACAAACATTTTCTTAAGATAACCCTCTAATTTTTTATCCATTGGATCTGAGAAAGCACAGCTATCCTCCACCGGGATAGTGGTACGCTTGGCTAGAGTAGAAACTGCTCCCTCCACCTTAGGGACCGTCTGCCATAAGTCTCGTGTGGTGGCGTCTATAGGGAACATTTTTCTAAATATCGGAGGAGGGGAAAAAAGGCACACCGGGTCTATCCCACTCCTTACTAATAATCTCTGTAAGCCTCTTTGGTATAGGAAAAACGTCAGTACACACCGGCACCGCGTAGTATTTATCCAGCTTACATAATTTCTCTGGGATTGCCACCGTGTCACAATCATTCAGAGCCGCTAACACCTCCCCTAGCAACACGCGGAGGTTCTCAAGCTTAAATTTAAAATTTGAAATTTCTGAATCCGGTCTCCCCGAATCAGAACCGTCACCCACAGAATGAAGCTCTCCGTCCTCATGTTCTGCAAATTGTGACGCAGTATCAGACATGGCTCTCATGTCATCGGCGCGCTCTGTCCTTAACCCAGAACTGTTGCGCTTGCCTCTTAACTCGGGCATATTGTATAATACTTCTTTCATAACATTAGCCATATCATGTAAAGTGATTTGTAAGGGCCTTGATGTACTTGGCGCCTCAATCTCACGCACCTCCCGAGCGGGAGACAAAGGTACTGACACGTGAGGAGAGTTAGACGGCATAACTGCCCCCTCGTTGTCTGGTGATAATTTTTTAATCGGTACAGATTGATTTTTCAAAGTAACATCAATACAATTGGTACACATATTTCTATTGGGCTCCACAACGGCTTTTAAACATAATGAACAAGCAGATTCCTCTGTATCAGACATGTTTAAACAGACTAGCAATGAAGCTAGCAAGCTTGGAAAATACTTTCAATAAGTTTGCAAGCAATATAAAAAACGCTGCAGCGCTTTTTTAAAAAACACAGTTGAGTAACAAAGAACTAATTCAGTTATAGTCAACAATTCTTTAAATGTATTAATTAGCAGAGGATTGCACCCATTAGCAACAGGATGATTAACCCCTCAGTACCCAAAAAAACGGATATCAAATTAATATTAAACGTTATTATCACAGTCTAACACACTGTCACAGGTCTGCTGTGACTGATTACCTCCCTCAAAAACGAATTTTGAAGACCCCTGAGCTCTCTAGAGACGTCCTGGATCAAGGAGGAAGAAGCAGGAAGACTGTGCTAGAATTTTAACTGCGCAACAAGGCGCTAAAAAGAGGCCCCTCCCGCTCATTTACAACAGAGGGAGACCTGATATAACGGTTTCTATGCAGAAATATACGTTAGCCATGTGGAAAAAAAGAGAAAAAATTCATGCCCAAAAGGATTTATCACCAAAGTACCTCACAAAACGAATAACATGCCAGTAAACGTTTTGAAAATAAACTTCTTTAAATGTCATGCAAAGTTATCACTAAGCCTGCAACCAGTCGCTACCACTGCAGATAAGGCTTAAGCATTATTTCAGTATTAACAGTATTTTCTCAGTCAAATTCTAGTCCCTAGAAAATAACTCTATTGTGCATACATTTATCAGCCTGATACCAGTCACTACTACTGCATTTAAGGCTGTACTTACATCATACGGGTAACAGCAGTATTTTCTTAGTCAATTCCATTCCCAGAAAATATTGTACTGCACATACCTCATTTGCGGGAGACCCCGCATGCTATTCCCATGTTCTGAAGTTACCCCACTCCTCAGAATGTCGAGAACAGCCAGTGGATCTTAGTTACGCCTGCTAAGATCATAGAAAACGCAGGCAGTTTCTTCTTCCAAATACTGCCTGAGATAGAAAAACAGCACACTCCGGTGCCATTTAAAATAACAAACTTTTGATTGAAGAATAATTAAGTAAAAACTCCAACTCCTCCCGCGACCTCCTTCTTTGTTGAGGGTTGCAAGAGAATGACTGGATATGACATGTGAGGGGAGGAGCTATATAGCAGCTCTGCTTGGGTGATCCTCTTGCAACTTCCTGTTGGGAAGGAGAATATATCCCATAAGTAATGGATGACCCGTGTACTGAACACACTTAACAAGAGAAATCTCTCATTTAAATTGTTCCCAATGTTCCATTTTACCTGCTGGAGTGTATTAAATTGTTTACAAGTAGCTCCTTTACCTATATTTTGGCCTTTGAAATAGCTGCTTTAGCTTGTGATATCCCAACCTATACTGAAAGTTTTTATACTGGAGTCTCAGCTATTGAATAGCCTAAGTAAACAAAGCCAGCAGAATAAATTAAACTCACAGTGGGGTGCAGGATAGTTAAATTATAAAATGATAATTTTCCATTGTTCTCTCTATATATTGAGCTTTAGTTTTCAAGACAAATATAAGATAAGGAAACAAATGTGTGTACACAAAGTGATAACATAATGAGATATGATATTACCTGAAGCTCAACCCATTGTAATATACTGTGGTTTAAAAGCACAAAACCAGCTATTTCATATACACAAATAAACCTGAAAATGCAGTTTCTCCTACATTTTATACTCTGCAGCTGGTATAACAAGTCATTGAAAATACATTAATATAAAAACAATTTTACAGTGTACTGTCCCTTTAACTGCCATAAAATGTCACTTTTTTGTATGTATTAAAATGTAATGCAATGTATTTTGTCTGTTAACCAGTGAGTACCTGCCTTAAGTCTATATTTAATTTTTCAGTGCATTCTGGTAGTTGTTACATACTTTTGGTGAGAGTCCTTGGATTCTTTTTATTATTTATATATTTTTATATATATGCATGCACGTTTTTAAGATATTTTTTTAGCCTAATTCAAGAAGATTTTCACACCATTTATATCAGTAGTTGGGGAAATAGTTCTAGAGTGCTGCTGATAAGGCTTATCAATTACCTAGTTTTACCAGCTGTGCTTGCCTGATGACTTTGCTGATTTCTATAATTATAATGACAGGATCAGGGTCTGTGGGTTCTTCATGCCAACCTGAGAGGCAGCACGTTTACAGACGTATGGCCTATATGACTGGGAAAGCTTTTCAATGAAATGATATATAGTGCTATATATAATGACTACGTGTGATCGTATTTTCCTGTTAAGTGCAACTCGATATAATGAATGAATGAAACTACTTTTTTTTCTTGCCAAACTGTTTCTCTAAGTATTAAAAAGTATGTGAGAAACTTTCTTATCATGACTTCAAATTTGCAGAAAAAGTCAGCACCAGAAAAAAAATGATGTAAGCTGATAACAGTAACTTATTGCCGATATTGTTTATGATAGGAAGCTTAGTTCTAAATTTCACTTACAGCTCTTGTAATTCATGATTAGACAATGCAGTAAAAGTAATCACTAAGAAGTAATATTACAGTTTCATGTATCAATGGAAATTATGTAATTACAGCAAATCCTGCCTAATGGGACATTGTTTAATCCACATCTTTTAAAATAAAACATCAAAGCATCTTTCACATTTAGTTTATCAGCAATCATATCCACTGGTTTTAAAATAAGTTTAAAAAAAAAAGTTTATTGTTCATTAAGACATCTGTCTTAATAAAGCTATGTGGCCATATGAAACATATAAGTGAGCTGGACTCTGCCTATACATATAGGGGGCTACTTATCAAGCCGTCTACTTTTCTGGCTTCGCCGGCCCAATACGTCCGCCTAAGCTCGCCTACCTTCGCCGCCGCGGACCTTGAATACGTTCGCCTAAGTTATCAAATAAAGCTGTCAAAAAGCCGCGGGGCGATGAGCAGCGGACTGTGACAGTTATCACTCATCCGATCTCGCTGCCCTTCGGCTTTTTCCCAGCTTTATTGCTAGCCTGTCACTAAGCACTCACACTAAACTACACTGTTCTACCCCCTATACCGGCGCCCCCGGAGGCCCCCGCAACTAAATAAAGTTACTAACCCCTAAACCGCCGCTCCTAGACCCCGCCGCAAGTCTTATAAATGTATTAACCCCTAAACCGCCGCTCCCGGACACCGCTGCCACCTACATTATACCTAGTAACCCCTATCCTGCCCCCCTATACCGTCGCCCTCTATTATAAAATTATTAACCCCTATCCTGCTGATCCCGCACCTCTCCGCAACTAAATAAATAGTTTAACCCCTAAACCGCCGCTCCATGAACCCGCCGCAACCTATAATAAATTTATTAACCCCTATCCTGCCCCCCACTACGCCGCCGCCACTGTAATAAAATGATTAACCCCTAAACCTAAGTCTAACCCTAACCATAACGCCCCCCTAACTTAAATATTAATTAAATAAATCTAAATAAATTAACTCTTATTAACTAAATGAATCCTATTTAAAACTAAATACTTACCTTTAAAATAAACCCTAATATAGCTACAATATAAATAATAATTATATTCTAGCTATCTTAGGATTTATTTTTATTTTACAGGTACCTTTCAATTTATTTTAACCATGTACAATAACTATTAAATAGTTATTAACTATTTAATAGCTTACCTAGCTAAAATAAAGAGAAATGTACCTGTGAAATAAATCCTAACCTAAGTTACAATTACACCTAACACTACACTATACTTTAATAAATTATTCCTATTTAAAAATAAATACTTACCTGTAAAATAAACCCTAAGATAGCTACAATGTAATTAATAATTATATTCTAGCTATCTTAGGATTTATATTTATTTTACAGGTAACTTTGTATTTATTTTAGCTAGTTAGAATAGTTATTAAATAGTTATTAACTATTTAATAACTACCTAGCTAAAAGAAATACAAAATTACCTGTCAAATAAATCCTAACTTAAGTTACAATTAAACCTAATACTACACTATCATTAAATTAACTAAATAAACTACCTACAAAGAACTACAATGAAATACAATTACATAAACTAACTAAAGTACAAAAAATAAAAAAAGCTAAGTTACAAAAAATAAAAAATTAAGTTACAAACATGTTAAAAATATTACAACAATTTTAAGCTACTTACACCTAATCTAAGCCCCCTAATAAAATAACAAACCCCCCCAAAATAAAAAAAATCCCTACCCTATTCTAAATTACATAAATTTCAAAGCTCTTTTACCTTACCAGCCCTTAAAAGGGCCATTTGTGGGGGCATGCCCCAAAAAGTTCAGCTCTTTTGCCTGTAAAATAAAAATACAACCCCCCCCCAACATTAAAACCCACCACCCACATACCCCTAATCTAACCCAAACCCCCCTTACAAAAACCTAACACTAATCCCCTGAAGATCATCCTACCTTGAGTCGTCTTCACTCAGCCGAGCCACCGATGGAACTGAAGAGGACATCCGGAGCGGAAGAAGTTAATCCTCCAAGCGGCGCTGAAGAAATCTTCCATCCGATGAAGTCATCATCCAGGCGGCGCTGAAGAAGTCTTCGATCCGGCCGATGTCATCTTCAAAGAGGCGCTGAAGAGGTCTTCTATCCGGGCGAAGTCATCTTCCAAGCCGGGTCTTCAATCTTCCTTCCGCCGACGCGGAACCACCTTCTTCACCGACGGACTACGACGAATGACGGCTCCTTTAAGGGACGTCATCCAAGATGGCGTCCCCTCAATTCCGATTGGCTGATAGGATTCTATCAGCCAATCGGAATTAAGGTAGGAAAATCTGATTGGCTGATGGAATCAGCCAATCAGATTGAGCTCGCATTCTATTGGCTGTTCCGATCAGCCAATAGAATGCGAGCTCAATCTGATTGGCTGATTGGATCAGCCAATCGGATTGAACTTGAATCTGATTGGCTGATTCCATCAGCCAATCAGATTTTCCTACCTTAATTCCGATTGGCTGATAGAATCCTATCAGCCAATCGGAATTGAGGGGACGCCATCTTGGATGACGTCCCTTAAAGGAGCCGTCATTCGTCGTAGTCCGTCGGTGAAGAAGGTGGTTCCGCGTCGGCGGAAGGAAGATTGAAGACCCGGCTTGGAAGATGACTTCGCCCGGATAGAAGACCTCTTCAGCGCCTCTTTGAAGATGACATCGGCCGGATCGAAGACTTCTTCAGCGCCGCCTGGATGATGACTTCATCGGATGGAAGATTTCTTCAGCGCCGCTTGGAGGATTAACTTCTTCCGCTCCGGATGTCCTCTTCAGTTCCATCGGTGGCTCGGCTGAGTGAAGACGACTCAAGGTAGGATGATCTTCAGGGGATTAGTGTTAGGTTTTTGTAAGGGGGGTTTGGGTTAGATTAGGGGTATGTGGGTGGTGGGTTTTAATGTTGGGGGGGGTTGTATTTTTATTTTACAGGCAAAAGAGCTGAACTTTTTGGGGCATGCCCCCACAAATGGCCCTTTTAAGGGCTGGTAAGGTAAAAGAGCTTTGAAATTTATGTAATTTAGAATAGGGTAGGGATTTTTTTTATTTTGGGGGGGTTTGTTATTTTATTAGGGGGCTTAGATTAGGTGTAAGTAGCTTAAAATTGTTGTAATATTTTTAACATGTTTGTAACTTAATTTTTTATTTTTTGTAACTTAGCTTTTTTTATTTTTTGTACTTTAGTTAGTTTATGTAATTGTATTTCATTGTAGTTCTTTGTAGGTAGTTTATTTAGTTAATTTAATGATAGTGTAGTATTAGGTTTAATTGTAACTTAAGTTAGGATTTATTTTACAGGTAATTTTGTATTTCTTTTAGCTAGGTAGTTATTAAATAGTTAATAACTATTTAATAACTATTCTAACTAGCTAAAATAAATACAAAGTTACCTGTAAAATAAATATAAATCCTAAGATAGCTAGAATATAATTATTAATTACATTGTAGCTATCTTAGGGTTTATTTTACAGGTAAGTATTTATTTTTAAATAGGAATAATTTATTAAAGTATAGTGTAGTGTTAGGTGTAATTGTAACTTAGGTTAGGATTTATTTCACAGGTACATTTCTCTTTATTTTAGCTAGGTAAGCTATTAAATAGTTAATAACTATTTAATAGCTATTGTACATGGTTAAAATAAATTGAAAGGTACCTGTAAAATAAAAATAAATCCTAAGATAGCTAGAATATAATTATTATTTATATTGTAGCTATATTAGGGTTTATTTTAAAGGTAAGTATTTAGTTTTAAATAGGATTCATTTAGTTAATAAGAGTTAATTTATTTAGATTTATTTAATTAATATTTAAGTTAGGGGGCGTTAGGGTTAGGGTTAGGTTTAGGGGTTAATCATTTTATTACAGTGGCGGCGGCGTAGTGGGGGGCAGGATAGGGGTTAATAAATTTATTATAGGTGGCGACGGTGTAGGGGGGGCAGATTAGGGGTTAATAAATGTATTATAGGTGGCGACGGTGTAGGGGGGGCAGGATAGGGGTTAATACATTTAATATAGGTTGCGGCGGGTTCAGGGAGCGGCGGGTTAGGGGTTAATACATTTATTATAGTTGCGGTGGGCTCCGGGAGCGGCGGTTTAGGGGTTAATATGTATAGAGTAGCTTGCGGTGGGCTCCGGGAGCGGCGGTTTAGGGGGTAATAACTTTATTTAGTTGCGGCGGTGTAGGGGGGGTCAGATTAGTGGTGTTTAGACTCGGGGTACATGTTAGGGTGTTAGGTGTAGACAGCTCCCATAGAAATCAATGGGATGTCTGTCAGCAGCGAACTTGTACTTTCGCTATGGTCAGACTCCCATTGATTCCTATGGGATCCGCCGCCTCCAGGCTGGCGCTTTGAAAACCAGGTATGCTGGGCCGTAAAAGTGCCGAGCGTACCTGCTAGTTTTTTGATAGCTAGCAAAAGTAGTGAGAATGTGCCGCACTTGTGTGCGGAACATCTGGAGTGACGTAAGAATCGATCTGTGTCGGACTGAGTCCGGCGGATCGAAGCTGACGTCACAAAATTCTACTTTTGCCGGTCTCGAGCCTTTGATAACTAAGGCGTATCAGCCTCACCACAAATACGCTGCGGAATACGCAGCGTATTTGAGGTTGACGGCTTGATAACTACCCCCCATAATGTATATCACTACATAAGTGAGAATAGAAGTAAGTTGAACCCAGTTGTACCTAGTACAATCCATCTGTTCACCTGGTAATAATGATGAGAAGGGTTACATAATTATGGTACTTTATACCATAATTCTCCATACTGGTTAAATAGTTTTATTTTTATTTTATTTGAAATTACAAATTTTTTGATGCCTGTATGATTTTGTATGTATGAAACCTCCCTAGCAACAGATAAATGGTAAAAATGGCAAATAGATATAAATGTTTTTATATATTTTTTAAATACAATGTTAAAATATACCTCAGGAAATTATATTGCAATTGGATACATTATTTTGAAACAAAGTTAAGTATCCATTAAGGAAATAACAAGACATGAAAGAAGAAATTAGGATTGACATGTCTCAGAACCAATCAAAATGCCAAAACACAGCAGGAAACTCCCAAGAAGGCTACAAGAAAAAGTATAAAAGACGCAATAAAGAGAGACCAGGTCATCTTGATAAAGGCCCACGATTGGCTGAAACGCGTAGACGCACCTGGATATTGCTTTAGCCCAAGAACAGAGCGCTCTGATATATGCTTGGGAGGACACGCTGAAATTTTGCCTGATCGACTAAACGGCAATTTGATTGGTAGAAGGGTCACATGTGACGCTACACACGGAAGCGGTCGATTTAAACTGCAGAGAGAACGCCAACAGCTGAATGCTGAAGATCCCGCAGTTGTATCACATAAACAAGGGGAAAAAGTGATAAGAAACCAAAATGGCCCCTAAAGGACACCAACTACAATAAGTTAAACGTACCATAAACAGTTGTCTTGTGCCGGGGGAATTAAAGGCTCCACATATCCCTTACCTAGAACACTGCAAAACTGATTTAAGAGGAATTTTTGTAGCGACATTTTGAGATAAGTAGTAGCCCTTCAAAAGTACCACATTGTGGAAATTAATAAGTGACATTTAACTCTAAACCGATCTAAACATTTACTGTGGTTCATAGAGACTTACATTTACGCTACTATTTGTTTAAGAGGTACTTTCTTTGAAGATTGATTTTATATTTCCTTTGGACTGAGTTTGTCCTCGGGAGGTTTTTAGAATTTTTAACATTTTTATGTTAAATAAAATATATTTTTTCTGTATGAATGGGAAAGTGTGATTGTGGTTGTTAAGACTGGAATTATCTGCATAGAGGAAAGATATTACTGTATTGTCCTTAATAAATTAATTAATTTGTACTTTCATTTCTGCTTGATGTTGTTGCTTTTTAGCGCACTTTTTTGTTTATTATATGCATGAAGACATCATAGGCTGGCAGGACATTATGTATTGGTTTGGCGACCTCTACTATCAGTAACATTTCTGTACTTGAGTCTGAGACAGTTCCTATAATGAGTATGATCTGCACTGAACTTGTGAAAAATCTATCTGTCTGATCCGTTACGATGGATGACTATCTATAACCATCACTTAGAGGACCAGTAAATACAGTAGATTTGCATAATCGGCAGATGCATGATAACAAGACAGTGCAATAATGCAGTACAAATGTACACAAGGAAAAGCCCCGAAATACCTCTGTGACAAAATAAAGCACTACATCCCATGTCGCCCTCTCCGGTCAGCCAACCAGAACCTCCTCCACATACCCAAGACCCGCTACAAATCAAAAGAAAAACAAAGATTTGCAGTCCAAGGACCCCCGTTATGGAATGCGCTACCTGCGGACATCTGCTCAGAAGAAAACCATCTAGCCTTCAGGAAGAAGCCCAAGACCCATCTTTTCTGAAGGCTCAGGCCGCTTCTGGCTGAAAGCGCCTTGAGGCGATTTAGTTCGCGGTGTAGCGCTATACAAGTTATTCATTCAATAGCACTTAGTCTGAACTTCAAATAAGTAGTAGATATTTTTCTGACTTCAAAGTTATGTCTATTTCCACTCCCACTGTATCATGTTACAGCCATCAGCCAATCACAAATGCATATACATGTTTAGTAGGAGCTGGTAACTCCAAAAGTGTAAATATAAAAAAGACTGAGCACATTTTGTTAATGGAAGTAAATTGGAAAGTTGTTTAAAATTACTGCTGTATCTGAATCATGAAAGTTTCATTTTGATTTGAGTGTCCCTTTAACGATACACAAAACAGGTAGATTAAGGGGACACTAATGTCAAAATGTATTTAATAAATTGTGCTCAGTCTTTTCATATGCACACTTTCTGAGGCCCCATATCCTACTGAGCATGTGCAAGAGTTCACAGTATATACATTAATAAGCTTGTGATTGCCTGATTGGTGTCACATGAAATAATCACAATTTTTTTTTTAATTTGTACAAAAAAATCTACTGCTCATTTGAAAGAGTGTGTTATTGCATTGCCTTTTTATTATGCTTTTGTTAATTTTCAATTGTGCTGTATTAAATGGTCTCTCAAGGTATTTTAATAAAGCCTGGGATATATAAGGGTAGTTTCTCAAAGGCTGCTATTACCGGTCAAGATGATCTGTCATCTATTTAAATCCCCATCACAGGAAGACCAAGATGCTAATACAGCATAGCTCTAAATACTCACTTAAGTTTATACAATGCGGCTTTAAAGGGACATGAAACCCAAACATTTTCTTTCATGATTCAGATAGAGAATACAAATTTAAACAACTTTCCAATTTACTTCTATTATTTCATTTGCTTCCTTCTCTTGTTATCCTTTGCTAAAAGGTTTATCTTGGCAAGCTCAGGAGCAGGTTCTAGCTGCTGATTGGTGGCTCCATATATAAACAGATTGTCATTGGCTCACCCATGTGTTCAGTTAGATACCAGTAGTGCATTGCTGCTCCTTCAACAAATGATACTAATAGAATGAAACAAATAAGATAATAGAAGTACATTAGAAAGTTGTTTAAAATTGTATTCTCTTTCTAAATCATGAAAGAAAAAGGTTGGGTTTCATGTCCCTTTAATTTTGGGGTGCCAAATCGTAAGTAGTTTAATAATCAATGTCACCTTTAAAATCAGCCCAGTAAATAGACCTACAGAACTTTCTGGTTCAAAACAAACTAAATAGTTAAAGGGACATTATACACTCATTTTTTCTTTGCATAAATGTTTTGTAGATGATCTATTTATATAGCCCATAAAGTTTTTTTTTTTTTAATTAAATGTATAGTTTTGCCTATTTTTAAATAACATTGCTCTGATTTTCAGACTCCTAACCAAGCCCCAAAGTTTTATTTGAATACCGTCAGCTACCTTCTCCAGCTTGCTCCTGTTTGTGTAAAGGGTCTTTTCATATGCAAAAGAAGGGGGAGGGGGGAGTGTCTTATTTGCCACTTGCAGTGGGCTTTCCAGCTACCTTTTCAACAGAGCCAAACTGACAGCTTCTAAGTACATTTTTAAACAGTTTATACTGGATTTTTATATCAGTATCTGTGCATCTTATTCTTTATAGTAGTGTCTATTACATGCAGTTATATGAAAATGAGTGTATACTGTCCCTTTAAGTCAGTACAGACAAGCAGCAGTACGACTCAATAGTCTAGTAACTTAATGTAATCCAAAAGAAGCTGGTTGCAGCTTGTTGAAGTGACAAATTTGTCAGGTGCTACTTAATCTATGTGTTTTTGAGGTTTGATTATCAGTTGTTTTTAATTATATAATACATTTATGACAGTTTACTTTTCTTCCTTCTTCTGGTGACGTTTACTCATATTTTCAGATTTCCTATTATGGCCTCCAATATAATAAAACATTTTTGTAGACCTTTGATTTTAAATGGTTTAATAGGAAAGTGCATTTTTTTTTTTTTTTTTTTTTTTTTAAATATTATTTTTATTGAGGCATTCAACAAAAGTATAACAGGCAGGGTGCATTAGACAGTACCAATGTGGACATAAATATACAAGAAATGCAGGTGGGTCACAGGTCAATAAAGCAGTATTCTTGTCTAGCATATGTCAGAATTACTTTATCAAAACAGTGTTATCTAAACATCCAATTGCTCCCAGTTAAATAAGACCTCATTTTCTAATATATCATGATAGGAATCACCCCTTAAACAATTGATTATGAAAGATAAATGATCCCCCCTAATAGTCTGTAGCGGGCGCTCTTGGACCTCTCTAATTGTATAGTCACCTTGATGGGGGGTTATGGAGGGGAAACATAATAATAAAACACAAACAAATAGGGCCACTCTTGGACCCTTAGGATACATTTGAAGGCTGTTAGACCTTAGAGGATGATAAAAACAGGGATGATATAACCTTCAACTAGGGTGAAATTTGTATTCAACTTGTAGGTGAGGACAGAAATCGTAATGAGGCTTGTTTGCTATGAGACATATTGTACCAAGCATTAATACAAATTAAAGGGGGGGGGGACCCCATACAGCACCCAGTTGGATGGGAAGCAGTTAGAGGGGCTGAGAGCAATATAAGTATATGGGGAATAACAACTTTTGAAGGGAGAAAGAGACCAGCTGGGAGAGCCCAGAGAGAAAAACTGGGGTTTAAAAAGTACAAATAACTTATGGTGTCTGACGGTTTACTACACGGCTATGGTAATTGCTGTAGCAACTAAAGTTATAGGCAATATACAATACCTAGGTTAGTTAAAGAAGATATTCACTCATATACAATTCCTATAAAAAAGAAATATACCCCTTATGCCTGAGCGATCTCTGTTTTGCTCTAAGGGTGACAGTATACTATAGTACAGTATAGTGAGAGGCATTGTATGCTTATATAACAAGGCATACCAAAACTGTTAGTTTGATTACTGCTATATATCCTCTGCTAAGTAGAACAATAAATATAAATGTAAAGAATAGGTAAGCAGAGGAGGGAGTGGATTGGGTTCATAAACTGTGAAGAGCAGAGGAGACTTTATAGGCCGCACTAGTCACCAAAAGCAGGAAAACAGTAGCATAGTAACATGGGGTATATGGGGGCACTTGACAGAGAGTCTATGCACAGATATATTGCCAAGTCCGCCATAGGGCCAAGTTAGACAGGTTCAGGGCACTCCGTTTAATATCTATTTAGATCTGTCCCAGGGTGGCCATGACTACTGGTATCCAGCAGCCCGATGTATGAGAAAAAACAAACAAAAAGAAGATGCCGTCTGTGGAGAGTGACGGCTGCTTACTAGTGCTGTTCACATATTTACCCCACTCCAACTCTGCACAGGGATGCTTGTATTAAGAGTACAATTGAAGCCGCCTCTGCGGCACCTTCTCCCGCTAAGAGCAAGCCATCCGGGGTCACACTGGAGTTGTTCCAGGCCCCAGCGCTTGGCTGTGCTTCTGCCACATGAAGGTCTGCAGTTCCATGATGGATGGCGAGGTAGGCATTATCTGTTCCTCCCGAAGCCATCTCTGATGCCTTATTAGGTCTCGCCTGCACAGTGGTCATTTTGCGGTCCAGTTCTGCGACGGACAGGGCAGTCTCCAAAGTTTGCCGGCTCCTTGCATCATGTGGTGGGAACCTCTGTTCATCATGCCGGTCGCTAGTGTAGGAGCCGCCATCTGATTGGTAAGTATTGAAGGTTATAGGCGGATCAAGGGGCTTCTGGACAGGGATATCGGCCACTCTCAGTTTATCACATGTCCCGATCTCCATTGAGGCAAGTGAGTGTCCTGCAGACCGCACATAGCTCTTTGTAGCAGAGGCCTGTATCACACTCGGGGAGATGTGGTTTATCAGCCCGGGCTCGAACGAGGCGTCTCTCTCTGTCTCCTCAGGATCGAAGTCTCTCCACGGGTCTCCCACCCGGTTAGTAGTTGAGGGTAGGTATAGCCCATTTTGTAGGGTTATTTCAAAGGTTGCCTGGTAGTCTTCCAAAAGATTGCTAAGCTCTGTTAGCAATGAAGCAGCTGAATACATATTAAGCTTAGTTTGGGACTGCGCACTCAAGGCACAGCTCGTTACGGGGACAGGCTGAGGCTTCTATTATAGGGGAAGGCCTCAAAGTGTAAAGTCCGGTACTGAGGGCCGTGGAGCCCAGTCACCTTCCAAAACCCTATTTCTGGAATGTAGACCTCTTCAGACAAGCCTCTCCACCTTTTTATACAAAGTCTTGATAGAAATGTATCTTTAATTTGGAAAGTAATGAAGGAAGCTTGAGGAGCTGAAGCTCAGTGCGACCTGCAAGATGGCCGCCGCCCGGGTGTCCCCCTGGAAAGTGCATTTTTTATCTTGCAAAACATGTATTGCATTACTGATTTATTTTTAATATAAGAATTGAGGGGGAGGGGGGTGGATTCAAGGTAATTTTGTTACTGTACATTTTTCAACATGGTTGAACTTCAATAATTTGCCCTTCAAATCTCTGACATTAGGGCACCACTGAGTAACCAAACTTGTTTAATTCAAGAACATAGATAAACCTATTTACGTAGGTCTTAACACTGTGCATTACATTACAAAATTAAACAGAGCAGCCAGACTGCATGGACATAGATTTGGGTATACAAACTTTAAATATTAACAGAGTTACAGTGGGTAGTATTTTGGGTGACTAGAACAGTAGCACACATACACCCACATATAAAAGGGGTGGAAAAAACAAAATGTATACTTACCTGATAAATTCCATTCTTTTATTGGGGGGGACAGTCCATGATTCATTAAGCCTGGGATTCACTTCCTAGCCACTAGGAGGTGGTAAAGTTCCCCAAAACTCTCAAGAGCACTTAATTTTAGACAGAGCATTAAATTTACTTGCGTTATCAAATTTGCTTTGTTCCCAAGATATTCTTTGTTGAAGAGATACCTAGGTAGGCATCTGGAGCACTACATGGAGCTGCTAGAGAATCCACAAACTCTGCTTGTGAATCCCTGCATCTCGCAAAATAAATGGGAAATTTGTTGTTCAAATGAAAAGCCGTTAAGACTATATCTAGAAGGCCGCAAAGATCGACTATCGGATTAAATACTTTAGGAGAAAGGGACCATTCACCAAGATGAAGAGACTGATGACCCAGATAATCTGTTTCCCAATTCTTCAGACCTGGGATATGGATGGCAGATTTCATGCAACAAAATTTCTCTGCCTAGGATAAAATTCAAGACACATCCTTCATAGCTAGCTAGAAAACTGTGAGTTCCCCCTTGGCAATTGGTGTATGCCACCATAGTGACATTGTCTGACATAAGTCTCCTTTCTCAGAAGAGGCCAGCTTTGCAATTATCAGACCCAAAACCTCCATAAATAGAGCTACAAAAGGATTGAATTGAGACTGTAGTTTCATTCAAGTTGTCTGCAATTTGATTTTTTTTTTGATCTGTTAGAGAAAGTGTCATTGGATACTCTAGTCTAAGGTGATGATGAACTCTTCGGTACATTGACTCTCCAACCATGAATACAAGGACACAACAAAAGCTTGTTGGTATGACATATAGCTAAAGGCAAAGATTGATCTTGTATTAAGAAATCGTCCAGGTATGGAATTACTAAAATACCTTGAGCCTGTAAGATAGATAGGAGTGCTCCCAAAATTTTTGTAAAGAAGCGGTAGCCAGACCAAATGGAAATGTTTGTCCTTGAAGGCAAAACAAAGGAAATAATGATGGCCCTTGTGGAATGAAATATATATAGGTAATCATCCTTCAAATCTATAGTGGACATAAATTGCTTCTGTTGAACAAGAGTAATAATAGTTCGTATTGTCTACATCTTGAAGGAACGACTCTTAGAAATTTGTTCAGAGTCCTTAAATCCATAATAGGTCTGAAAGTTTTCTTTTTTTGGAACTATAAAAATATTAGAATAAAAACCCTGGACTTGCTCTGGAAGTAGAACTGGAACTATTACTCTCATGAATTCTAGTTCTAGAACACAATGAAAAAAAAGCCTGAGCTTTCACAGAATTCTTTTAAACATGGAACAGAAGAAAACTTTCTCTTGGAGACCTTGATCTGAAAATCATCCCGTATCCGTGCCAAACTATGTTCAGAACCCAAGGATCCTGCACAATTTGGGACAAGGCCTCCTGAAAAAGGCGTAATCTGCTACTACCAGAAATTAATTTTGAGTTGTGGATTGCATGCAAGTCATGCCGGATTTATAGTGGCAGACGGCTCTTTTCACTTTTTGGTATTTTTCCAAATGGGGGTGTATTTCCAAGAGTTCTGGAAAAAAAATATCTTGAGGGAGAGAAACTCTTCTTCCTCCAGACACAGTATAAATTATGGCTTCTAAACTGTCTCCAAACTCTAGATTTTGAAGCCATGTCACCTGAGTTGACACACAAAGCATTTCTGGCCAAGCCGATAAAGACATAATTTTACATAAATTCTAATTACCGGTATGTTAAAATAGCATCATAGATAAAAGCATATTCAAATGTTTCGAAAACTTCTTCTATAGAACTTTATGAAATTTGATCAGTAAGATTGTTACACCAAAGAGTAGAATCCACTTTTAAAAGGCCACTTGCCATGCCATTGGTTTTTTTGCCACACAAGCAATACTGATAAAAGGTTTAACATGTAACCCACTTATAGAAATGGTCTTCTGTGAAAAGACCATTTTTATCCATAGGGACCTTAAAAGAGATAACTATATACTAAAGGAATAACAGACATTTTTGATAATGTAAATTGCACCATCCACCTAGGAATTTAGTTCCCCAAAGCTCCATACTAGAAGTCAGTAAAGGAAAACATGCTCTATATTGGAAAGAATAGTTTAAAAAATTAAGACCACTCTTTGGTAATTATCTCAATAATCGCCTCGGGGATATGAAAACCTCTTAAGTCCTAACAGAAGGTTTGTCAAAAACAATCTCATTGATGGACAAATTTGTCCTTAGAAAGGTTTATGGTCTTGTACCCCTGAAGTAAATAAAAGTGCTATGATATCCACGTTTGAACATGCAAGAGAGGGATACAGTATTCTGATCAGCAATTAACTCCTGATTATTTGAAATTACTTCACCATAAGAAAAAGAATCTTTGGAGTGAAGAAAGGAAAAAATTGAGTTTTAACGACCAAGGACTTGCCAGGCACGTCCTACAAAAACCGTTTGTTAACAACCAGGACGTCCCTGGGGTTTAAAGTGCTGGAAGCGATCCTGATTGCTTCCAGCCACTTTCAGGGTATTGTAGCGATGCCGCAATATTGAGGCATCATGGAATACCCTTTTTAAGCACAATGATGCAGACAGGGGCCACAGAGAGGGCCAGCGATGGTGCCAATCCTTGGTGGAGTGGGAGATATACGACGTAGGCGGGTGGACGGCCCATCACTGGTTTACTTCCTCTCAGCTTGGATCCGGTTGCAGCAGTGTGGCGAGGGCGTTGGGAGCGCGTGTGCTACTTAGTACAGACACACAGTATACAGTGTATAAGTGAAGGAGGGAGAGGAAGGGGGGAAATAAATTATTAAGTATTGGGAAAGGGATCTGGGAGGGGGTAGGGTATTGAGGGGGCAGCCACACTACAGAAAAATGGGGTATAATTATAAAAAAAGCCAAATTTTGACCAAACTGGGTACTGGCAGACAGCTGCCAGTACCCAAGATGGCGGCAAATAGGTAGAGGGGGGAGGGTTAGAGAGCTGTTTGGGGGGATCAGGGAGGTTGGGGGCTAAGGGGGATCCAACTAAGCATTATATATATATATATATATATATATATATATATATATATATATATATATATATATATATATATAATATTTTATTTTAGTACTGGCAGACTTTCTGCCAGTACTTAAGAGGGCGGTGACAATCGTGAGGTGGGGGAGGGAAGAGAGCTGTTTGAAAGGGGTCAGGGAAGAATCAGGGGGTGTGATGTGTCAGGTGGGAGGCTGACCTCTACACTAAAGCTAAAATTAACCCTACATGCTACCTAATTAACGCCTTAACTGCTGGGCACATACAATTGGGGTTCACAGCGGCATTTAGCGGCCTTCTAATTACCAAAAAGTAATGCCAAAGCCATAAATGTGTGCTATTTCTGAATGAAGGGGATCCCAGAGAAGCATATACAACCATTTGTGCCATAATTGCACAAGCTGTTTGTAAATAATTTCAGTGAGAAACCTAACGTTTGTGAAAAAGTTAACGATTTTTTTTTATTTGATCGCATTCGGCGGTGAAATGGTGGCATTAAATATACCAAAATGGGCCTAACTGAATACTTTGGGTTGTCTGCTAAAAAAAATATATACATGTGAAGGATTATTCAGGGATTTCTGACAGATATCAGTGTTACAATGTAACTATCCCTAATTTTGAAAACAAAATGGTTTGGAAATAGCAAAGTGCTACTTGTACTTATTGCCCTATAACTTGCAAAAAAAGCAAAGAACATGTAAACATTGGGTATTTACAAACTCAGGACAAAATTTAGAAACTATTTACCATGTGTGTTTTTTGGTGGCTGTAGATGTGTAACAGATTTTGGGGGTCAACGTTAGAAAAAGTGTGTTTTTTCTATTTCTTCATCATATTTTATAATTTTTTTATAGTAAATTATATGATATGATAGAAATAATGGTATCGTTAGAAATTTATTGGCGAGAAAAACAGTATATAATACGTGTGGGTACAGTAAATAAGTTAGAGGAAAATTACAGCTAAACACAAACACTGCAGAAATGTAAAAATAGCCCTAGTCCTTAAAGGGACAGTATACACCAATTTTCATATAACTGCATGTAATAGACACTACTTTAAAGAATAATATGCACAGATACCGATATACAAATCCAGTATAAAACTGTTTACAAACTTACTTAGAAGCTTCCAGTTCAGCTCTGTTTAAAAGGTTACTGGAACACCCACTACAAGTGGGAAATATCAGACACTCCCCCTTCCTTTGCTTCCTTTGCATATGAAAAGACCCTTTACACAAACAGAAGCAAGCTGGAGTAGGTATATGTTGGTATTCTCCTAAAACTTTGGGGCTTGGTTAAGAGTCTGAAAATCAGAGCAATGTTATTTAAAAATAAGCAAAACTATCCATTTAAAAAAAAAAAAAAACTTTATGGGCTATATAAATAGATAATCTTCAAAGCATTTATGCAAAAAAATGAGTGTATAATGTCCCTTTAAGGGTAAAAAAAATGAAAAATGGTCTGGTCACTAAGGGGTTAAAGTAACTTTTTAGCTTATCTGCTCCTTAGATATTCAGGGTGGCTAAATAAACAGCTGTAGGTTGCTAGTCAGAGATTATTTTGCGCTTACTTGAATAACGCATGACTGCAAACATCTCGAAAATAAATGAGCGCAAAAACATTTTGAAATCGCAGAGCAAATTTTGAATAACTAAATTGTACACTAACAAAGGGAGGGCAGATTCCTTTAGAGACAAGAGCAGCAATTGACTGGTTAGCTTACGTAAGGCGATCAATACATTAACTGAGAAGCTGAGTATGAGGATTAACCTTCCTAAACACTGACAAAACTGTCACAATGATCTTTGGAACGGGATCTAAACTACACAAACTACAAAATTCACATCTATGCATCAAAACAAAATCAAATTGCACACTGACCGCAGTCCACTCTTTTAAATACTTGGGTATGTTGTTAGACCCCAATCTATCTTTTGGCTTCCATATAGAAAAACTGGCATCTAATCTTTATCCACAAATAGGTGCCCTGTACAGCAACAAATCCTGCCTCAGCCCTACAGTAAAGGAAAAGATTGTGCAGCAAATGCTGATGCCAATCGTGGATTATGGGGATGTAGTATATGCACCTGCACCGCAAACTCACCTTAATAAACGTAATACATTGTATAACTCGTTCTTCCGCTTTGTGCTACAATGTAACTACAGGACCCACCATTGTGACATGCTAAAAGAACTAACCTGGCTGTCGCTGGAATCCAGACGCACCCTCCATCTTTCCTGCCTTGTGTTTAAAAGCTTTTATGGGAAGCTCCCACCCTACCTGAGCAGAATGCTCTCACCGGTTATTCTCACCTCCTATAACCTCCAAACCAGTACCAGAACATTATTTAGCTTGCCTCAATACAAAAAGAAAGCAGCTCAATCCTCCTTTTCCTACAGAGCACCACAATTATGGAACGACCTCCCGCACACTTTCAAACCTTCCCCAAGCCTAATATCCTTTAAGAGATCCCTCTATACATATCTCAAAACAGAATGCACCTGTCATGGTTGATTATATATTTCCTACCTGTTCTATGTTAAATTTTTGAGCATATATTATGTATTATTATTGTTTTTGTATTTTATTGTACCCATTATATCACTGCAATGTTTTGTGTACCCAGGACATACTTGAAAAAGAGAGAAATCTCAATGTATCTTTCCTGGTAAAATATTTTATAAATAAATAATGCCCCCATTTAATAAGTACATTTAATACTGCTAGACTAAAATATATTAAGTCTAGGAGAACTGTGGTAGTGTCTGTAAAGTAAAATGTCCCCTGGCTATGATGTACAATACAATATGTACCTGCTAATAACCTGCGGGCTATGTGAGTGCTAATGTTGGAACAGTCTTACCTGACAGGCAGCCACTTAACTGTCCTTACTAGCTGCAGAACAAACTGCTTATAATTGAAATCCCATACAGTGCTGAGCACATTACAGCAGATGGTTTAAAGGGACAGTTTATTTGAAGAAAAAATAAATTCAAAAAGATAGATAATCCCATTTTTACCTATTTCCCAGTTTTTCACAACCAGCACTGTTATATTAATACACAGTTTACCTATGTGATTACCTTTTATCTAAGCCTCTGCAGACTGTCTCAGTGCTATTTACAAACTAACAATGTAGCCAATCAGTGCTGACTCCAGCATAAGTCCACAAGAGTGAGTACAATGTCATCTATATGGCACACATGAACTAGAACTATGAAAAAACTGTCAACATGCACTGAGATAAGAGGCTGCCTCCAGGGAGGCAACATTTTAACTGACATACCAGTGAGGTGGGAGGGATGAAGTGCTCTTGAGAGTTTTGCGGAACCTTGCCTCCTAGTGGCTAGGAAGTGAATCCCAGGCATAATGAATCATAAACTCTCACCACCTTGTTAAAGAAATATCACTGTATTTTACTAGTCAGGAGATAAAATTTACTAGAAAGTTACTTGTCCACTCAATGTTAAACATAGGAAAAAGGAAAATTTTCTACTCATTCGCTGCAATTTCTTACTTTTGTGGGACTAGTGGAAATGTATATGTAAAAGAGAGACAGAATGAAAAAAAGATCTTTCATTACTATCTGGACAAGTATTTTAAACCTAAAACTAGCATTCTCTACATGGAGTGTATTAAATTGTTTACAAATATTTCCTTTATCCTTATTTTTTTATTATCTGAAATAGCTGTAAATTGTATTCCCACCTATACTGAAAATTTAATGTCAGTAATTAAGAACTGGTTAAACACCAAAATTCAAAACACTTTTAAATAATGAACTTAGACTACATAATAAGCCATTTACAATAAAATGCATATATATATAACACACCATATACAGATGCACAACATACCCACAATGCCCCAGCTCAATTAGGTTTATTATTAATATGGTTTTTTTTTGGGGGGGGGGGGACTAACAATGGTCATCACATGCATAGCAAATATATAAGCATTCCATGGTTGTAACTTGTATAACAATGAGGAAACTTTGCAGGTATGTTATAATGCGCTAAACAATACAGTCTAGTTTAAGTGAATCTTTTTAGACATACACTTTTTCATTGGCTAGATGAGCATTTTTTTAAAAATATATGTAATTTACTACGAATATTAGTTTGTATGTAGATTACTTGAACTATTTATAAAACATAATTAATTCCAGATTTACCAAACACACATAATGGGGCATATGTATCAAGCTCCAAATGGAACTTGATGCCCCGTGTTTCTGGCGAGTCATCAGACTCGCCAGAAACAGCAGTTATGAAGCAGCGGTCACAAAGACCGCTGCTCCATAACCTGTCCGCCTGCTCTGAGCAGGCGGACAGACATCGCCACAATACAACCTGATCGAGTACGATCGGGTTGATTGACACCCCCTGCTGGCGGCCTATTGGCCGTGAGTCTGCAGGGGGCGGCGTTGCACCAGCAGCTCTTGTGAGCTGCTGGTGCAATGCTGAATACGGCAAGCGTATTGCTCGCCGTATTCAGCGATGTCTGTCGGACCTGATCCGCACTGTCAGATCAGGTCCGACAGACATTGATAACTATAGGCCTATATGTTCTGTAAAAATATTTTGAAATATGCCCCCTCCATACTGCTGTGATTTGCATTCCTTAGCGATGTCTTAAAGGTAGTGACCCCTATACTTTCCTATGGACGCCACCTGTTAAGTGAAGATAAGATTACTTTTTTAAAACATTTTACCCGGTGGGAGCTTTCCAAGACAGGCGAGAAAGAAATAAAATGGCATATTAGGTCATTGTAACACATTAAGGGGAAAACAATTTAATAGCATAGTGTCCTTTTAATTATTAGCTGTGTTTGCAGTATCAGTCATCTGTTTATACTCATTGTTATTTAAATTCTGCAAATGTGAGTCCTAAAAAAGGTTTTGGAGACCTAAATAAATACTAACTTTGAAGCCCCCTTAACATTCAGAAAATGATGTCCTGCTTTGAATGTGTGTCCCTTGTTGGCCAGATGAAATATTGAGAATTTTTCAGCACTGAGTTTAAGTTAACTGGACTACAAGATGCCACCCTTAGGTGCTCAAACCTAAGTGGGCAGAACTGACTTAGGGCTTGATATTCAAAACCTCACCACTCAGATGCGATATTCTAAGAAGCCTTGCTCGTACGGTGAGGCCCTTAAAAAACAATCTAGAAACACAAATGTTATCTTGAGAAATGTTTATGTTACTGTATGTAGTGTTCTTTATGTGAAACAGAGACTCCTACATTACAATACAAGGTCTAAAAAAAAATCTCAAAGATTATTGTGTGATTTCTCTCCATGCCGCCAAGGTTTTTAATATCAGTCCCTTAGAGAAAGCACGTGACAGCTTGGTGGCCCATATAGAGAGGCCAAAACTAATTTGTATTGCATCTCCAAGGGTGATAAGACAGATATTCTTGAATTCCCTATTTGTATGTGTCCAAATCACATCAATTAAATGTATATTCCATGAATTAACCAAACTTTATATAAAAAATCTGAAAGAAATATTGGCGTAACAAATGTTATGATTGCAAATAATACACCACTGTAAAAATGCATAATTTACTATTAATAATAGTTAAAAAATCTGATTTATTTTGCATTGTTGCTTGGTAAACAAACAAGTTAACGTATTGTGTGTATATGAACAAACATATATAAAATCCTGATTTCCATTTAAAATAATTTCTTCTCAAGTTTGATCTTTTTGCTAGAGATCTTTGTCGCGATTAAATGATTTTGCAAGAGAGGAAAAGTAAACAGCTTATTAGGGAACAAAGTGTGACATTGCAACTTTAATAGCTTTCAAATATTGGCATACATGGGTCTTCCTCAGAATAGTCTGTGGTTCTAACCATGGGAAAGATTGTGTGTCACATATCCCGGGGTTTATCTTCTTTAGATGTTTGCTAGTTGCCACTTCTATTCCTTTTCTAACCCATTTGGGCATATTTATCAAGCTCCGTATGGCTCGCCGGAAACAGAAGTTATGACAGGTCCGCCTGCTTTGAGGCCGCGGACAGAAATCAACCCGATCGAATTTGATTGGGTTGATTGACACCCCCTGCTAGCGGCCGATTGTTCGCGAATCTGCAGGGGGCAGCATTGCACCAGCAGTTCACCAGAATTGCTGGTGCATGATAAATGCCAACAGTGTTTGCTGTCGGCATTTATCGATGTGCAGCGGACATGATACGCTACTTTGTCCGCTCGCACATTGATAAATATGCCCCTTTGTGTTATTAGTGATTGAAATATACCCCATCTATGCTGTTCTTAGTACTATGTTTGCAGATATTTATGGTATTGTTTGCACAACATTTTAAATTTAATTTTAGACTTTGTAATATTATTTCAAAACAGGGTTTAAATTTAAAAGGACATATTACTATATAAGTAAGGTCAAATAGGTTGTAGAATTTCTTCAAAAACAGCTGCATAAAACTCTAAATACTAGAAAAATAAGACCATACATTTTAATCTCACTACTACAAATGGATACATTTTCTGTAATGCAGATAAAAGAACACTCTTTAAACATATAAGAATATGATTTTGCTTGAAAATGTTTAGGTTAAAGCTATTGGTTTGAATGGCTTTTCAATTAAAGTGAATGTAAATTTTGATGTTTAAGTGCCCGGTTTTTAAAACTTTGATTAAAAACAGGGGCACTTTAATTCATCAAAATTTACATTTCACTCCTGTTGTGACAAAAAACTTACCTTTTAAACTTCACAGCAGCTGCTGCTTCCTCCGGTCTCACAAGCCATTTCTGATGTCAGAAATGATTGATAGGTCATCCTCCAATCACAGATTCCCCCCCGGGGGATTCAGTGTCTGATTCACTGCTGTGATTGGAGGAAGCCGGATACCTCATTTTAGACCCAGGAAGAGGCTTTGAAACAGGTGGAGGAAGCTGGAGCTGCTGTGAAGATTAAAAAGTAAGTTTATTTTCACAACAGGAGTGAAATGAAAATATTGATGAATTAAAGTGCCCCTGTTTTTAATCAAAGTTTTAAAAACCGGGCACTTTAGCGTCAAAATTTACATTCACTTTAAGTAGTTTCTAAAGTCATCTGAAAGGAACATAGAATTGGAAGTATCAATGGAGCACCAACATAATGATAAGAAAAGCTTTGTAATAGATCTTTGTTTAAAAAAAAAAAAAAAGTCCTTTTGTATTTTTTTAAATCTGAGATTAGCTTCTTATTCACTGCCAGAGCCAATCTTAGAGCATACACTATCTCTGATTGGTTCATATGCTTGACTGTAACTCAAGCGCATGCGCAATATTTACTCACCAATAAGGGCTATTGATTGCAAACAAGAGTGGAGAAATAACCTCAGTTTCTTCTAACCATTTGATGTCCCTTTAAATATACCAGGTAGATGTCAGTGTTTATATTCCTATTTTGTGAACTAGCTTCAGGTTTCTATTTTTAAAAATATAAAACCAAATAAGGAATATAACATTGTTTTCCCTATACAGAAATATGAATCTAGTTTGTACTAATGTATTCATTTTTTATTTTAATATGTAAAGGAGCATTATAGTTAAAATACAAATCTACACCTGGTTAGAAGTATTTTTACAGTACACATTTATTTGTAAAAATGTTTCAAGTACAAGCTTTCATAATTTTAGTAATAGCTTTTAGTGTGTACCTTGTAAATTAGTCTCAAAACAATGTATGGGGTAGTATATTTAGTAAGGCATCTACTTGCACACCTAATTTAAATATTTTTGCTTTAAAAATTGGGTTTAAAAAGGATATATTGTTTAAAAAAAAAATATATATATATGAAGGCTTTAATTTAGTGAAATGCTGAAGATTCTGTTCTTTTTTTAATATGTATTTTAAAATAGAAGTGTTTTGTGTTTACATTGCTCTGTATAATCATTTCTATTTATCTTACTATATTTTTCATAAAAAAAAAATCAAATTAGATTTACGTGTTTGTTATTTTTTGTTTTCTAGGATCGCCTCTTTTTCGTCATGGAATACGTAAATGGAGGGGACTTAATGTTTCAAATACAACGTTCCCGAAAATTTGATGAACCTCGATCCAGATTTTATGCTGCAGAAGTGACCTCAGCTCTTATGTTTCTACATCAGCACGGTGTTATATACAGGTATTTGTTCATAAAAAAAAATATATACAGTATCTCACAAAAGTGAGTACACCCCTCACATTTTTGTAATATGTTATTATATCTTCATGTGACAACACTGAAGAAATGTCACTTTTCTACAATGTAAAGTAGTGAGTGTACAGCCTGTATAACAGTGTAAATTTGCTGTCCCCTCAAAATAACTCAACACAATGTCTAAACCGTTGGCAACAAAAGTGAGTACACCCCTAAGTGGAAATGTCCAAATTGGGCCCAATTAGCCATTTTCCCTCCCCGGTGTCATGTGACTCGTTAGTGTTACAAGGTCTCAGGTGTGAATGGGGAGCAGGTGTGTTAAATTTGGTGCTATCGCTCTCACACTGGTCACTGGAAGTTCAACATGGCACCTCATGGCAAAGAACTTCCTGAGGATCTAAAAAAAAGAATTGCTGCTCTACATAAAGATGGCGTAGGCTATAAGAAAAATGCCAAGACTGAGCTGCAGCACGGTGGGCAAGACCATACAGCGGTTTCACAGGACAGGTTCCACGCAGAAAATGCCTTGCCTTGGTCGACCAAAGAAGTTTATTGCACGTGTTCAGTGTCATATTCAGAGGTTGTCTTTGGGAAATAGACATATGAGTGCTGCCAGCATTGCTGCAGAGGTTGGAGGGGTGGGGGGGTCAGCCTGTCAGCGCTCAAACCATACGCCACACACTGCATCAAATTGGTCTGCATGGCTATTGTCCCAGAATTAAGCCTCTTCTAAAGATGATGCACAAGAAAGCCAGCAAACAGTTTGCTGAAGGCAAGCAGACTAAGGACATGGAATACTGGAACCATGTCCTGTGGTCCAATGAGACCAAGATTAACTTATTTGGTTCAGATGGTGTCAAGCGTGTGTGGCTGCAACCAGTTGAGGAGTACAAAGACAAGTGTGTTTTGCCTACAGTCAAGCATGGTGGTGAGAGTGTCATGGTCTGGGCCTGCATGAGTGCTAGCGGCATTGGGGAGCTACAGCTCATTGAGGGAACCATGAATGCCAACATGTACTGTGACATACTGAAGCAGAGCAGACTGGGCATCAGGGCAGTATTCCAACATGATAACGACTCCAAACACACCTCCAAGACGACCACTGCCTTGCTAAAGAAGCTGAGGGTAAAGATGATGGACTGGCCAAGCATGTCTCCAGACCTAAACCCTATTGAGCATCTGTGGGGTATCCTCAAATGGAAGGTGGGGAAGCGCTCCGTAATGTCGTCATAGAGGAGTGCAAGAGGAGTGGCAACCTGTAAAGCTCTGGTAAACTCCATGCCAAAGAGGGTTAAGGCAGTGCTGCAAAATAATTGTGGCCACACAATATATTGGGCCCAATTTGGACATTTCCACTTAGGGGTGTACTCATTTTTGTTGCCAACGGTTTAGACATTAATGGCTGTGTGTTGAGTTATTTTGAGGGGACAGCAAATTTACAATGTTATACAGGCTGTACATTCACTACTTTACATTGTAGCAAAGTGTCATTTCGTCAGTGTTGTCACATGAAAAGATATAATAAGATAGTTACAAAAATGTGAGGGGTGTACTCACTTTTGTGAGATACTGTATATATACACTGTTTTAATGTAATTTTAATAATGTATGAATAGCCCTCCACATTTACTAAAATATATTGGTGATTTTTTTTTTTTTTAATTTAAGCAAAAGCTCACTAAAAGGAAAATACAGGTATACCCCGCTTATACAGCGGGTTAGGGACCAGAGCCCCGCTGTAAAGTGAACACCGCCTTAAAGTGAAACAAATCGGTTTTAGCTTTCTTTTCCCTTGCCAGTGTGTTTAAAAACTTGAAAACATCTTTGAACTAACATATATTAGGGGTGCAATAGCGCTACGTTTGGTTTAACACCAGCACAGCACAGTATTCAATTAGTATTCAATAAATACTGTACCTGTAAAATAGTGACAATTACTGTAGTACAATTTGCCAGGCTATAACACTGATTGCACTGTAATGCTGTAAACAAAGTGAACTGTGCATAACAAAATGGTGCCACTCACTTTTCTCGCAATCTCACTAAGATTACAGCACTTTTTCAAAATCCTTGGAGCTTCAACTTCAGCTCCACATAGTGCTGTATATTAGTGAAGCGCTGTAAAGTGAGGTATACCTGTAAGTGGTTTCACTTTTGGCCATAAGGAATTGCTTTAAAAAAAAATTAATAATAATTGTGCAATATACTTTATTCTAAACACAAAACATAGATTGTGATAGCATATAGGTTTTTTTAAAAAAATGTATACCTTTTGTTTTAACATTATGGGCTAGATTACAAGTGGCGAACTAACAATGGCGTATGTGCAATATTCAAATATTGTGGGTGAGTTAATTTGCATGCGTATTGCAAATTGACAGTTAACACATTTGCTTGAGTGCAATTGAATGTAACGCCCGACTGAAGGCCTAGCTTAAAGGGACACTGACCCAAATTTTTTCTTTTGTGATTCAGACAGAGCATGCAATTTTAAGCAACTTTCTAAATTACTCCTATTAGCAAATGTTCTTCATTCTCTTGGTATCTTTATTTGAAAAGCAAGAATGTAAGTTTAGATGCCGGCCTATTTTGGTGAACAACCTGGGTTGATATATATATAAATATGTCTAAATGATAATTATATTTAAAAAATGTGTTTTACTGTGTATTTACTGTAAATATTTAATATTTAAATTTTTTTTATATGGGGGAAATGTTCTTGTATTTTTAAATTGATGTTTTGATATTTTTCTGTAAATACCTATACCTGAATATATTCATATTGATATATAGGTATAGATACATATTTTGCATTAACATTATCATATATATGAAAATAGAACATAAATATTATCTTATATATTTTCATGTTTTCAGGCAGGGGTGCATGCACTAGGGATGGGCGAATTTGTTTCGAATTTTGAATGTTGTACCACAATCTAACATTTATTTAATATAATTGTATTTCTAATACTTTCTTTAAATGTAATATTCGATTAGAATTTTTCTAATAATTCAATTCAAATTATGCAATATTCGGATTCGAAAAATTCAAATTTATATATTTTTTAATAGTATTTCTAATGCTTTCTTTAAGTGTAATATTCGAATTATGCAATATTCGAAATAGAAACATTCGAATTGACATATTTGTATCTATAATGTATCAATTTAGTAAATTCCCTACCACATAAACTATTGAACCTCTGAATAGTATTTGTTAAATCGAAGGTTACATTCGAACTTTTGAATGTGGCATTTAATCTAATTATGGACATTCGAAATCGAAAATGACATTCGAAAACGTAAATAGCATTCGATTATAGAATATTTAAGAATATTCGTTCTTATCAACATTCAATTATGTAAATCGAATTTCTACAATAACATTAGTTTTAACATTCATATTCAAATACAAACACATTCGCCCATTCCTAGCATCCACCCAGTATTGTATTGAAATATTTTTTGGTCTAGTGATTGAAAGGATGTACTTTATAAACAGCTTGTTGGGCTTTCTCAATTTATGAGAAAATACTGTGCAAGCTTGAAACATTTTTTCTCATAGCCTAAGTAAAACACGGTCTGAAGAAACTGGCAGACTTTCAAAGTGAACTGAAATTTCATACAATTTCACTGCTACACTCCGAAATTAAAACTGCTTTAAAAACACCACTTGATTAAACCTTTCTTAAAACTTAAAGGAACATAAAACCTAATTTTTTTATTTCATGATTCAGTTAGAACATGCAGATTTAAACAACTTTTCAATATACTTCTATTATCAAATTGTCTTAGTTTTCTTAATATCCTTTGTTGAAATGCAGGGAAGGTAAATTGAGGAGTGTGCTCCCGTCTGCAGCAATATATCACAGCAGTTTTGCAACATTCCTATACGTTAGTAAGAGCGCTAGATGGCAGAACTATTTCCTGTCATGTAGTGCTTCAGACATGTGTACGATACCTATCAAATTCGATAATAGAAATGAATTGGAAACTTTTTAAAATTGGGTTCTCTATCTGAAACATGAAAAAAGTCAGTTCAAGAGAACATAAAAGTCAAAATTAAAGGGACAAAAAACCCAGATTTTTTTTTTTTTTTTAATGATTCAGATGGAGCATACAATTCTAAACAACTTTCCAATTTACTTCCATTATCTAATTACCTTAGTTCTCTTGATATCTTTTGATTAAAAGCATACCTAGGTAGGCTCAGGAACAGGGCACTAGTTACTGATTGGTAGCTGCACATGCCTTTTGTCATTGGCTTACCAATGTGTTGAGAGAGTTCCCAGTAGTGCATTGCTGCTCCTTCAACAAAGGATATCAAAAGAATTAAGCAACATTGATAATAGAAGTAATTTAGAAAGTTGTTTAAAAGTGTATGCTCTATCTAAATCATTAAAGAAAATGTTTGGGTTTCATGTCCCTTTAAACATGGTTCAGACACAACATGCAAATTTAATTTACTTCTATTATCAAATGTATGTTGTTTACTTTGTTAAAAAGTATACCTAGATAGGCTCATGAGCAGAAATGCACTACTGTGAGCTAGCTGGTGATTGGTGGCTACGCACATATGCCTTTTATCATTGGCTCACTAGGTCCCAGTAGTGCATTGCTGTTCTGCAGCTGTATTTAGCTATGTCACGGGGTTTGCGCTCGTCTGGCTTATTGCTGGTATTACAAGTTGAAAGTGAATGTGATTGCTTGAACGCAATCGCAATTTAATCAAGAATGATTACTGTGACTTTAGAGCTCTGGCTGTTTTGCAAAACATAAAGCTTTGAGATACATACATACACATCTCTAAAGATGGATATGTATGTGTGTATGTATATAAATATATATATATGTGTGTGTGTACATATGTATTCATATTTGTGTATATATGTATTTACAGACATATATACACATATAAACACATAAATACACATGTACACATATATAGACATATCCACAAGTGCATTGGAGCCCTTTGCAGTACAGTATATGAAAACATGTTAAAGCATATTTATGCAATATTTGCTTTTAATAAAGGTTTGAACTATGTATTTACTGTAAATATTATACATTCCAATGTTCTGCACATAGCAGAATATGTTCTTTGTATTTCTATATAGATATTCCTATATATATGTTTATATATCTATACCTATATATAATGATACAGTATATATATATATATATATATATATATATATATATATGTGAATATCTAGGAAAACAAGCGCACAGAGACACCTCTCATAGTGCAAATCAATTGGGTTTATTACAAAAACATTTAAAATACATAAAAACTGTGGAAGGTAATCCTTACTCACAAATATAACCTCAATCGAATGAGGTAAGTATAGGCAATTGGATTCTCAAAGTGTCCCCACTTATAACCTGGAAAAGCGCTGAGTTGTGAAATCAGTCTCAAAATCTTGAGTTCATTGGTAACGCTTTTTTTCCCTTCTTTTCCGGTGAGCTGAGCAATTGGTCCTCGTGTGCTCAGTACAGATAAAGGTTCACTTTATGGAGATGCAAAAGTAACACTCTATTCAGAGCTTGAAGCAACCGCTGTGGCTCCCTTTGCGATACTCAGAGTAGCTCTTCAGCGTGTACAGGGCCGGATTTACATCTCATGTGCCTGTAGGCACAAAACCCTGAAGCGCCCCCCCTCCCCCCTCACAAAAAAGTGAAAAAAGTGAGGACTTTTTTTTATATATTATTTAGGACAACTATCTATATTTTTTAAGCAATAGCAATTTTAGTGTAGACTGTCCCTTTAGGTAATAAAATATAAATTCCGCATTGTCCTCTCTAAGTATTGAATTTACAAATATAAGATAAGTAAGCAAGTGTATGTACACAAAGGGATAACACAATGATCTATTACCTGATTATATATATATATATATATATATATATATATATATATATATATACACATATACATACACACACACACAAACAAACATAAACCCATACACATACACAGTCACACACACACAATAATTTCATGTGTACTAAATGTCCCTAATTCTTTTATTTGAGGAACGTTTAAATGGCAAGGGATAGAGAGTGGCAAAAAGCATTGCAAGGATTTAAAAGAGACGAACAAAGCCAATTACACTTCTGCAGCCATGTGAACATGCATTTTACATGATATCTAGTTTCTAAAAGAGTTAATAAATTAACAGTGAAGTTACTGAGATTATAGTGACAGCTCATTTGTACTATCATAATTCAATTAACTTGGAGACAAATACATTCGTAAAGGGGACAATTTATTTAAGTATTTATAATTCAGAATTTGATCAAACATCATAGAGACAGAATATACAGACATATGTAAAGATATTAAACCATAGTAAAACTACATGTATTCTTAAGTTAACTCATCTCTCTTCAAAACAGAGGTGGAAAGAATCAGTGCACAATTATCAGAACTAGTCTGTGGGGCTGTGAGGACCACACATTACTTTTGTATCTGGATTATGGATCAGTGCTGCTTCAAATGAAGCCAAACTAGGAACCCCAATAAAAATAAAGGAGCCCAGTAAACATCAAAAGGAAGCAAAAATGCTCTGAGTGACAGCTAACAGAAATGCTTATTATTATTATTAATACTAGGCCCTTCTTTTTTGTCTTCTTTTTATTCATAATAGCAGGAAGTTAATTAACAACATAATGAATAAAAACCAGAAGGAAGAGCTGCAGCCTCCTATGATTTGCACAGCAAACAGATGAGACACCCTGGGGTATTGTGTGAGACAGTCAGTAAGCTGGTTCTCTGCTAAACATGACCAAGGCTGCACAGCTCAGAATAAACTCCAACCCATAGAACAGCAGGATGTAGCTCAGTACGGTCTCCAGTCCCAACACATATGTTTTAAGCAGAAGGAAATACATGGCTAGCACCACCGCTGGGGCGATCAAACACACTGTCACACTCACTACGAGAGGGAACCTTCTCTCACACATGTACCTGCGTCACAGTCACAGTCCAGTCAGTCTAATAACTTTTTACTGGTAAGTGTTACAGTTAGTGCGCTTGGCCTTGGTCACTCTGACTCACTTCCATAGACTACTAGTAACACTCACTTATATGCTGTAGACAGACTGAGGTGTCTCAGGGCCCAGGGCAGGCGACAGGCGACAGGCTCCGACAGCGTCAGAAGGTGGACCGTGGAGGAGCAACCAAAACTTCAGCCAGCCCAGGCCAGCAGCAATGAGCACGCACATCAGCTCACTATCTTCCCGCCTAGTACTCTGACTCTGAGAGGCAGAGGGCGGCAGTCGGCATCATGTGACGGTCAGACGTGGGCGTGATGCTGCCCACCCAGCCCCAAACAAAATTAGTGGCTAATCTGCGATGGTGTGCATGCGCGGCGCCGACCACAGCAGTTTCAGAGCAGCTGCCAGCACACTCACCTGGGCCCGGGGACTGGAGTTTGTATGAGACGACTTGTCAGTCACTTCACTTGTGCAGGCTGTGCACTACCAACTGGAGCGTGGGAGCGAGGGTGGAGTCAGGGGTGGGAGGGAGTCAGCCTAGGAGGACGCGAGGAGACGACTGCAGTGCGTGCGGTGCTACTGCTACTTGCTAAAGTTGTTGCTTGCTAGTCTCCTAGTTCTGCTCACTGTGACATCTGTTCTGATAAAGTTGATAAGCACTAGCCCCTGCCTACTGTACAAATTAAACACTACAGAAAGTAACAAAGCACTCACTCACTCTTAGGCTCAACAAAATCAGGGGGGAAAAAAAAGTTCACTTTAAAAAAAAAAAAAATAATAATTAAAAAAACAAAAACAAAACACTGACTCTGTTGCGCCCCCTGCTGCAATGCGCCTGTAGGCACATGCCTACTGTGCCTAATGGCAAATCCGGCCCTGAGCGTGTATGTCGGCAATGACGTAAGGTGGGCGTGGCCTTACGCGTTTTACGGTAAACAACCGCTTCGTCAGAGCCTGGTGGGTCTGTGTATAATAATAGCAGAATCAAAACGGTGACATACCAGGATTTTCATCAAACAAAAAAGGTAAAATTTATTGACATTTCGGGGATATATTTCCCCTTCTTCAGAACAATTTCACCTTTTTTGTTTGATGAAAATCCTGGTATGTCACTGTTTTGATTCTGATATATATATATATATATATATATATATATAGGTATAGATATATAGTTTACCAAAATAAAACGTATATATAGGTATAGATATATATTTTACCAAAATAAAACATATATATATATATATATATATATATATATATATATATATATATATATATAAAATATGTATTTATAACTAAATAGAACATATTCTTGTATATGAAGAACATTGGAATGTGAAATATTCATATATTCATATCAGGTTAGCGCAAATGAGAATTTTCGATTGTGTTTCCACGAGAGTTGGGTGTTATTCCCCCCCCCCCCCACTTTTTTCTCCATTGACTTCTATGGGGGAATACATGAAAGCGCACGTAATATTCTGAATTCAACTTTTTTTGTGCTTGTCGGGTTAGCACAAGAGCGAAAACAGTTTAATTTCAACTCGTAATATGAGCGCAACCCGAATTGCACAAAAAGCTTCTTGCAAAATTAACGCTTGAGCGGAAGCGTTAATTTGTGCTACACTTGTAATCTGGCCCATAGTTATATGCAAACAAAAGTACAATGACAAAATACTTTATAACATTAGAGCATTTTCTTTTTGCACTTTTATGCCCCTTTAAGCCATGGCTACACAAGTGTGTAACATGCTATTAAAGTGAAAACACGTACATTAAGCTTTCAATTCTAACTAAAGATTAAAGCCATGGGATTTCGAAGGCAGTTAATTAAAAAAAAAAAAAAAAGCTCCTTGTTCCAAATTTCTTACTTGACTGTTTTTGGCTGTTTATCTTTCGGAGTGTTAACGGTTGAATAATGCCTGCATCCATTGCCAGTTATGTGTGCCAATTTTTGTAACACAAATAAAAAAAAAATTAAAACGACTGGCACACAGTGGCCCACAAGTGACCCTGCATAGATCAAGGCAATCTCTTCCCTTCTCTCTTTCCCTTGCGTCTCTAACTTTTTGCCACTTCCTGAGTTTGTTCAACGCGTCTCCAGAGTAATTGAATTGGTGGGCAGCAGATGTGAGACTTTTTAAGTGACTGCCCTTTCCTCCCGTTCTTTTTGAGTCATTTGCAGGAAGAAGCTTTCTGCAGACAGTTGGGCAGTGCCCTTCTTCAGATTACCTTAAGAGACTCAGATCAGGCCAAAAATAAAAATGTAATGAATGCTTTCCAATCAATGTTTTTTTTTTCTTATTAAACACTGATCTTTTTATATTCATGATATAAATCTTTTTAATGCCCTCACTAGCTATAATTAAAGCGTTACTCTTGTATTTTGTTTATAACATGTTGCTGCTGTCTTTCAGTTTGCCTCTGAGAAATAAACAATGTATTGTGCTTTTATATAGATACAAAAGAAAAACGTTACTTTAATTATAGTGAGTATCCGGTATGCTGTGATTGTGTTCGTGTGTACTTCAGTCGTTTCTTACTGTTGCTTACTAATTGTTGTCAAATTCAAATATTATGACTTTTGTTAATTATGAATAAAAAATACCAGAAGTAAAATATAAGCTATATTTAAAGGGATACTAAACCCAATTTTTTTTCTTTCATGATTCAGATAGAGCGTGCAATTTTAAGCAACTTTCTAATTTATTGTTGTTATCAATTTTTCTTCGTTCTCTTGCTATTTTTATTTTAAAAGTAGGAATGTAAAGCTTAGAAGCCGGCCCATTTTAGGTTCAGCACCCTGGTTAGCGCTTGCTTATTGGTGGCTACATTTAGCCACCAATCAGCAAGCGCTACCCAGGTACTGAACCAAAAATATGTTGACTCCTAAGCTTTACATTCCTGCTTTTCAAATAGGAATCAAATAGGGATAATAGGAATACATTAGAAAGCTGCTTAAAATTGCATGCTTTATCTGAAACATGAAAAAAAAATTCTGGGTTTAGTTTTAGTATCCCTTTAAGAAATTCAAACAATGCTTTTAAAATAGGAAATGCAAATTAACCTTTTATTGTTCAGTCAAGCCCTGATATTATAAAACCTAATAATTAAATTATTTGAAAGTTAAATAATTTGGATTAATTGCATTAGAAATGATTGGGACAGTCAAGTCCAGAAAAATCTTTCATGATTTAAATAGGAAATGTAATTTAAACAACTTTCCAATTTACTTTTATCACCAATTTTGCTTTGTTCTCTTGGTATTCTTAGTTGAAAGCTAATTCTAGGAGGTTCATATGCTAATTTTTTAGACCTTGAAGACTGCCTCTAATCTAAATGCATTTTGTCCACTGGAGGGCATTAGTTCATGTGTTTCCTATAGATAACATTGAGCTTATGCACGTGAAGTTACCCTTGAGTGAGCACTGGTTGGCTGTCAAAATAACTGAAATAAGGGGCAGTTTGCAGAGGCTTAGATACAAGGTAATCAAAGAGGTAAAAAGTGTTTTTCTATAACAGTTTTGGTTATGCAAAAAAATTCTGGTGTTGACTGTCCCTTTAGCTATAAATTATACTAGTCATATAGTTCTTTACAAAACCATGTTCAAGATATATATGTTTATTCTGGTGTGACTTATTAGGCAAATGTCTATTTTCTGGTATATTTTGCAATTTGTTGTTCTGTTTAAAACTAATATTAGTCTATCAAACAGAAAACAGTCTTATTCATAAAATTATTATTACTATTAATATGTATTTTTTTAAAGGATAGAGCGGTTTTATTGTTAAAAACTAAAGCAAATTTGATTTGTTTTGTTTTATTGTTCAGTTAAACTTAGTATTGTTAAGCCTTCGCTGTAACCGCATGGACTGGTTAAGTGGCAAAAACATAGGACTGGAAGAAAAAAATTGTCCAGGAAACAGTCTGGACTGTTTAAAAAATAAGAATTAAAATGAGGTTTTATAAAAATTAAACAAATCTGGATTTTGACTGCCATATGTGCTAGCATTTATTTATACAGTAAGAGAAAATATATATACTTAATACTATGTTTTTCTCATATTTGATTAACAACATATTAATGACATCAGCCAGCAACAACTTGTATATGTTTAAATAATAAAGCGTTATCTGGGAAGAAATCATTTTTAAAAAGTAGGCTACAATTATATAATTAAGGAGCCAATTAAGTAGAACGATTGTGTGAGCTTTCAAGACTCTTTGGCCCCCAATTTATGAAATGGATGAGGTTCCCCTTCAAGAAACGTATCAACCTTGTATCACAGTTATCATAGCACAAGCAATCGTTTGTGCAGCTGTGCCGCCTGCTCTCATACAACCAAATGCGTGAGGGCAGGGCTTGTTAATCATCCCAGTATATCCTGACCAGTATGATTTAACTCCGCCCCCTCACCTTAAGACCGCACCTACCTAAATAATGTTCCAGGCCCGCTTTCTCGAGCCTGCAGCACTCTGCAGATTTGTCTGACTTATAACAAATATGAATAAAGCAAATTACTTTGTTAATTTTAGTTATTTGTAGAACTTAGTCGAATTTGTCCTGTTGTGGGTTTCTGCAATTTGCCTACATCATAAAGAATTTGTTCTGTTGTGGGTTTCTGCAATTTGCCTACATCATAAAGAATTTGTCCTGTTGTGGGTTTCTGCAATTTGCCTACATCATAAAGAATTTGTCCTGTTGTGGGTTTCTGCAATTTGCCTACATCATAAAGAATTTGTCCTGTTGTGGGTTTCTGCAATTTGCCTACATCATAAAGAATTTGTCCTGTTGTGGGTTTCTGCAATTTGCATACATCATAAAGAATTTGTCCTGTTGTGGGTTTCTGCAATTTGCCTACATCATAAATAACAAGAGTCTTCAGTCGCTACGTGCGACCGCCAAGTTTATCCACATACTCTTTCAGCTCAAGTTTCGTATTTCCACTATCGATCATCACTTCTCAACAATCGATAGCAAGAGAAAAAAGTCACAATTCGTGACCGCTAAGACTATCTGTATTTCCCCCAAGACCCCTTCGCTTGGTAAGGATTAGGGGCTAATACAAAAGAAATATACCAAATTTGTCTGCCATATTGCATTTCAAATAAATTCTAAGAAGATTCTCCGGCTGTTTCATGTTTTGGAAGTTTAACCTGTGACGTCAAAGGCATCATACAAAAGCCGCCACCTACTTTCAGTCGGTAACACCTCACCACATAGGAGGAGTAAGCTTACCCGCCACAACACGCTTGTTTGGTCTCTCCGATATTGCCAAACAGCGTTCACTGCTCTTCTTTCATATATTGCGAACATCGCAATCTCCTTCTTATGTCAAGATATTATTATAGCCTAAGGCAAAGGCTTTGCTTCATCTTTTAAGCACAAGTACAAAAATCTCTACTGTGTTTTAACTTGGCTAATATTAGCTATGTTGCTATAAGGGAGACGTCCCTTTTATTTTATTATATTTTAAATTTATATGCTATAGTGGATGTTATTTGTCTACATTTTATTAAATTGTTACTTTTATTCATTGGATGGTATTCACTTTGTTACATATGTATTCTAACAATCAAATTGGTTACATACTTTAACTTTTAAAACACAATATTGTTATATTGTATCTTTTCTCTACATTAACATTTTTCCTATAACGTTTTTTTCACTAGTATTAATTACACTTGTCAAAAGTTAGATATAACCTCTATTTATTAGATAACACTTTAAAACACTTTAATATATTGACACCTTAAATATATTAGCACCTAAAATATATTAACCCGTGCTTATAGCGCTTAACTACTTTTACTAGCATTGTGCACATTTAGGTTTCCAGGAGGGAAAAACACTAGTTAAGCAGGGTCCTTATATCCTCTAAGCGCTTCTACTTTCCTTTTTTATAGTTATTTGTAGAACACCTAGGGTTGCCACCGTCCCTTAAAATACGTAATCGTCCCGTATTTCAGAATAAAATAGAGCGTCCCATTTTGAATCAATACGGGACGGGGTTTGTCCCATATTTTCTAATGGTTGTCAGCCAGCCACCGTGGTCATCTTAGTAGGGTCCGGAGGACCCGGTGACAAGCGGGGCAGAGTGGTGGGTGGGGCTTGGTAGTGTCGGTGTGGGAAGCAGAGAGAGAAGAAGGGAGACGACGAGAGAGAGGATTTGCACCTGGTCAGTGTCTTGAAATTACAGAACATTAGCTTTATTCAGAGCTGGATTATCCTTGCTATAATATCAGCTTCCATTGTCAGAGAGGACTGTCGTGAAGTTCAAGAGCTCACAGCAGCTGCTTGAAGCAGGGAACAAGGATCCTATCCTCCTTGATTTGGCTTGTTTCAAGAGTCTGTTTGCTTGATAGCTTGGAAGACATTGTACTTTTTTAAATCCCTGTTCTGTAACCTGCTGATCTTTTTACAAAGCCCATGCAAAATGCCAGTGTGTTTTTCTGTATTTATGTATAGCTTGCCAGAGAGCGGAGGAGGATATGCCACTTCATATAGAAAGATTTAACTCATGTGGCTTCCATGGATGACTTATTTGATTGCAGTGCTTAAAATTATCGAAGGGGTTAAAAATACATAGAAAGATGTCTGTTTCAGTTTCTCAGCTTCTTGATAATATGGAATGAAATATCCCCTTCCAAATGTGGATGGTAGGCGGGTAGCAAAACAAATGCACAAAAAAATCTATGCTAATATAGGTACTGGCCAGAGTAGCATGTTTTCTAACCACAGAAAATACATATTCCCCCCCCCACACACACACACACACACCATATCCTATCATCATGATACATTGATTTTTGAGGCTCACTGATATTATAAATTGAAATATCATGTGTATAATTTATTTGTAATAATGGTAAAAGGAATAGTAATAATACATGTGGCTATCTCTGTACTCAAACTATATATCAAATTAGATTCAGGGCCCTCTCCTCCTACCTCTTTATCCTGGAGAAAGTTATGGATCTGTTCATTTAATAAAATATGGTTCACATCTCACAAGTTCCTCAAAAAGCCTATTTTGTGTGGTCTCACTGTCTCACTGTCAAACTTTGCTGGCCTGTGTTTATTATCGTCATAGCTGTGTATTCAGCTATGACGATATGACCACTTTAGTTGTGACAGAGAGAGACTGAGTGCATCTGTTCACCCTAATTTCAGTAGCATATCCTTTTATAATGTTCAGGTATCAATCTTAATATTTTTATGAAAACAGGTTTTAAGTTGTGATTTACCACCACTGGCACGTCATCGGGCCTGTGGTCGTCGTGGCCCCCGCTGCGGCAGGCGTCCCTTATTTTTCTGTATTGAAGGTGGTCACCCTAAGAACACCCACAATTTATAGTGAAATGAAATTGTATTAATAACTATCTGATACATACAACTGTGTAGGATATAATTAATTACAACTATGGGTGATATAAAAATAACTACCTGTGTATTTTGTGACAAAGTACACAATTATATGTATATATATGATAGCAAATGAAAGTGCATCAAGCAATAATTGTGTAATAACATGACATTTCCTACTTACCCAGCACGTATATTAACGCCTAAATGTTATTACTTAAGATTTCTGTTGGTATAACTCTCTAGAAACATCTAATGTTACGTCATTTATCCTAGTGATGTATGTCTTAAAAGGGAAAATCCATCTCCTTGTTTGTTAAATGACATCCTGCTCCTATGAATTAATTTATATTTTTTGAGTTGGCACAATGGGGTTTCCTGCCTTTTTCTAAGTATTTTGTTTACAGTCAAAAGACATTAAAGTTAGTTTAATTTTGTTACATAACTAGAATTCTATGTTTGGGAAAATTCCTGTGTATCTTTACTGTACAAACATACACTAATTATTGTTCCGTTAACCATGACAATATCCACTGAGGCACTTCCAAAGTTGACTTAACTTTATCATCCTTTGTTCTATTTTTAAACTAATATGACACATTGTATATTAAATAATGTATTGATAAAAAATATAAACACTTCCTATTGAATTCCCTAAAAAAAATACATATTAAGTATCACAATGGAAAATTCATTTTTTCTCCATAGAATAACATTTCCAACTGAACATTATAATACTTTAAAAAATATGAAACCATTTCAGTAAAATCAATTTTTCTGTTTAAGGTAATATTGATATTAGAAATGTGATATTAAAATGTTTGCCAAATATGTGGTAGTAATGGATTAGTAATCAAGATGAGAAGAAGTTGTATCCCATCTTACTCAATCATTACACACTGGGAAAAAGAACACTTGTTTAAAGTTAGACTGGTTTGAAGTATAACTCAAAGTTTACTAAATAGATGTATTTGCTTTAAATGGACATCAAACACTAAATAAATGCTAGATAGAATGATGCATTTGAAGAAAATATTAGTCTAAATAACATGTAGATGTAAGTTTCATCAGCTGTTTAAATATTGACAAAATAAGTGCAAAGTTTTAGTGTCTATAAAACAATGGGAGCTGCCATATTGTAACTTAGGTTACCTTCTCTGCTGTGGCCAATTAGGGACAGTTATAAATAGGTCACTAGAGTGTGCAGCCAATGGCTGTGTGGAATATAACAGTGTTCTGCACTTACATTTCTAACAGGAACTGAAAAGCTCACAATTTCAAAATGGAATTACAAGAAAAAGGGACAAAATAAATAATGAAAGTGTATTGCTAAGTTGTTTTATATATACAATTTATTATTTTATATTACCATTTCAAAGTATGCCAGCAGTTACTTAAGTTGTGTCAAAATGTTCTCAGCTATTTAACATGTGATATATTTTTGTCATAATGTAAAATAACTGTATATCATGGCATGTAGAAATAGATATATATTTAAAAATACACATAGTGTATATATATATATATATATATATATATATATATATATATATATACACATACATACACTGTATATAAATAAAAGCATTGTTTTGCAGTCCTGGCATATACCCCTTAAAAATGTTCTTGAGGATGTTTATATTATCTCCTTTGCTATGGATAATCAGGAATAAATATAACTGAGTTCCAGCTCTCATTGTGCAATCAATGTGTAGAATATTGACTGGTCAGGATTCAGGATCCGTTGGGCTTCTCACCAGTCTCTATGGGAGTAGTAGTAAAAAAAACATAATTTTCAGAGTTAAATTACAAGAAAAGCAGGTCAAATAAATCATAAAAGTGCATTGTGTTTTTTTCTTCCATGCTTAATTAAACATTCTGGGCTAGATTACAAATGGAGCACAAAAATATTAGCGCTAACACAGCTCAAGTGAATTCAGTAGCGCTCTAATTTTTGCACTTATAATACTAGTTAACAATAAAAAGTTATCACTCAAGCAAAAGCCTCAGGCACAATAAAATCTTTATATATATATATATAATATATATATATATATATATATATAGACTTCAAATTAGTGCACTCTCACTTGCCAACCCGGACACAGACCAGGGTGCTTAATGAAATAGACAATCTGATTAGGAATAAGCACTCTCTGGATTTTAAACAGCAAATATTTATTCGGCAGTGACGTTTCGGGGCATTCACCCCTTCCTCAGACAACTGAGGAAGGGGTGAATGCCCCGAAACGTCACTGCCGAATAAATATTTGCTGTTTAAAATCCAGAGAGTGCTTATTCCTAATCAGATTATATATATATATATATATATATATATATATATATATATATATATATATATATATATATATATATATATATATATACATGTATGTGCAAAAAGTTATAGGCAGCTGTGCATAAATACTATAAAGTAGGAATTCTTTCAATGTTAATAGCTGGGAGGGGCGTGTCCGAACAGCGATCCTGAATGGTCGCACTTTTCTAAAGCTTTGGCCAAGCACCCGACAATCCGCCGATATTGGAGGCATTTTACAGCAATAATACAGTATTAGTATTCCCTACTATTGCACTATTCAGTAGTGCATCCCAAACTACGTTTCTTACTGTATTTCTGACACCGGAGCAAAGAATCGGATAATAGCGGCCTAGAGCGGAGGCTCATCCTAGGCAGCGCTACCCCCCCTTGGCACGCTGAGGTCACTTGCCTTTACTAAACGCAGCAGCACTTTAGCTCTCATCCTGCCATCTGATAAACGGAATAAAGGGAAAGAAAGTAATCAGAGAAGGAGGAAGCGCTTATAGCACATACCCTAACACAGATTAAATGGCTACCACGAGGGACAAAAACTTACAAAACAATCGAGACCAGCATCTCAAGACAATTGAGAGACTTATGCAATACCTGCTGGACTGAGCCCCATTGGATTTTCTATTGAGTCGCTACCCCACAACATCTACTATACCTACAGCTCTTACTAGAGCTTCTGCCACAAATCCTTTGTACGTGGTAAGGGCAGCCACGAATACACCCGCAACGAGTCAACAACGAAGGGAGGGGAACTCCTGAAATGCCATGAGCATCAAGCTGACATGCTTTTCGACAAATAGCACTACAGTCAGTCCCCAGGTTACGGTAGGTTTGTTCTTAAGTTGAATTTGTATGCAAGTTAAAACAGGCACTTTTTTTAGGTGACACTTTAGCCAAACATTTTTTTAGTTTTGGATAGCATAGGGAAAAGTTTGTTTTGCTATCTGTGCTCCTGTTCAGAAAATTTCACATCACTTTCTGTCCTTGTGACAATTGGATTTTGAGTATTTTGGGTTATCCTGGAAAGGATTGGCGATAAAGCTCTATATTTTCTCCGTTTGTAAGTACGAGTTGTACTTAAGTCGGATGTCTGTAACCCGGGGACTGCCTGTATACCGGCCAGTATACATATTGAACCTATCTAAGACAGATGTCTTCAATAAACTGTGCGGTACTCCATGGCCCCTGAGTTTCCTAAAAATGCCATTGGCTAGCACGAAGATGAAACCTCCAACTTTACTGAACTGGCTCGCTCAACCCATACATGGAGACTTTCAAGTAACACCATGGACAATGGACATGTTCTATCCACCGTCAAAATCCTGGGGCTGACAATGTTCCTACAAACTACTTTTGATGGTGACTCGCTCTACTTACTGTAGTTGTACTACTATTAGTTTAGTCTTGTGTTTCTCATTTCTATAAAAACACGTTGTCATTTATTAGTATACCTTTCTCATAGAATTTATAGCTATATTGTTGAAAGAAACATTCCAATGAAGCAATAGTTTTTACTTTATTTCCTTGCTATTTCCTACTATCTTTACAGTCTGTAACCTTAGAATTATTATAGTGGTAATGGGAGACATATTGGGGTCCATTTATTAATGTCCGCCGCACATCGATAAAAGCCGACAGCATACGCTGTTGGCATTTATCATTGCACCAGCAGTTCTTGTGAACTGCTGGTGCAATACCACCCCCTGCAGATTCGAGGCCAATCGGCCGCTAGCAGGGGGTGTCAATCAGCACATTCATATTCGATCGGGCAGATTGCTGTCCGCCACCTCAGAGGTGGCGGACAGGTTAAGGAGCAACGGTCTTAGGACCGCTGCTTCTTAACTTCCGCTTCAGCTGGAACTGAAGCGGAGTGGGTCGGAGGCAGTATCCGCTGCTTCTTAAATTGACCCCATATTGTGAAAAATAATAGAGAGGGCATAAAGGATCCACTAGTATTCTGACCCTTACCTCACGGCTTACAGCCAGAGCTGCGAGGGGGATACCAAGAAATAGCCTGAGCATAAAGAACCATCTCATGATTATATAAATAGGAAGCTGACTGTTCCTTTATAGATTTTTAACGGTGGAATAAATCTCCTGTCATTTATCTATACCTTACCCTGATATCGTAAAATGACTTCCAGTTTTATAATTTATATCACTATTTTTTCCCCCTCACATTTCAGAATAACCCCCACTACCTCTCTAAACCACCTGATAGCAGTATGGTCCCACCAGAAAACTTAGTCACGGTAAAAAAGTAGTCAAAGAAACATCACCGCTTCTGTTGCGCAATTAGCATAAGGAGTTGCGCATGCACATTTCAAGTTGATCGCAGAGTTCCGAGCACGGGAGCGTGCTGTGATCAATTAACATGGGGCGCATGGCGCTGCTCTGATTGGCTAGAAGAGCTGCCACTCAAATAACACACATCAAAGATCGGAGAGAGAGGCTACATTCAATGACGTAATGTAGCATGAATAAAAAGAGATTAATTTGGTGTACAGATGACTTGGGTAATAAATAAGCAAATCGATATGCTACTTAGGAGAAGACCTTTCCAAATATGTATAGCAGTTTGGGAAAATTTACCATCACTTTAAGGTAGTGAAATCCTTAATTGATGATATATGCTATGCATAAAGAAAATATGTTAATGACCCTTTAAACCAGAATGTTCCAAAAACAAATACTAATATTTCATGATAAATCTTTTATAATTTTAACAAATACCACAATACAGAGAGCATCACGTTTTTCAGACCCTCTTATATATTAATCTGCATCATATAAGTCATTATGCAGTTTTGTTTTCAGAGAATATGAAACAGTCAACTAAATAGGTTGGAAAACATAATCTGTACAGCTGTATTACAAGTTATGTTGTCTGGAATTTGGTTGTCTTTGTTATTTAGCCATAGCAGTGTTCCCTCTAAGGCCAGTTTAGCGAGCGGCCCAGCAGTGAAACAGTTAATTACAGCAATTAGCAAATAATATACAGTATGCAGTAAGGTGTAGTTCCCTTATTAACCATTTCACTGCTGGGACACTCACAAAACTGGCATTAGAAGGAACACTGGTCATAGGATGTTTTTACCCAACAATAAAGTGACACTAAACCCCTTGTAATGAAATGTTTTGCAATCTTCCAATAGATGAACATACCAGCAGAGTATGCACTATATAAAACTGATTAACACCTTGTTTGCTGCTGATGGTTTTAAATGGTGAAACTCCACCCAGCATTTTGCTTGCTTGTGTTATTAAAATCTCCATTGTTTAGCTCCAGCAGAAAAGGTAAGGTAGCAAACTGCACATTTGCATGAGATATGTGGCAGGGTTACTTTTGTAAAACCTGTCATGTTCTCTTTTTCAGCCTACAAATAAAGGGAGCAAAATAAATAATGAAGTTATATATCAAAATTGTGTTATTAAGCTTAATTAAAGGGACAGATAATGAAAACTAAACTTAAATGGATTGGACAAAGCATGAAGTTTTAAACAACTATCCAATATACTCCTGTTATCAATGTGGCTTATTTCTCTTGTAGCCTTTGTTAAAGAGCAATCCTAGGTGAGCTCAGGAGCGTGCACGTGTCTTTAGCCCTTGGGGAACAGAGTTTGCAACAATATTTATAGCAATGTTATACATAGTTGTAAATACGGCTGCCATAGAATTCTAAAGGCATGTGAATGCACCTCAGCTCGTATCAGCCTACCTATGTTTACTCTTCAACAAAGGATACCAAAAGAACAAAGGCAATTAGATAAATTGGAAAATTGTTTGAAATTGCATGCTCTAACTGAATCATAAAGTTTAATCTTGACTTTATTGTCCCATTAAGCATTTTTTATTACAATCTCAAAGGGCCACATGTACTAAGCCATCACAGTTAACGCAATGCACAAACAATCGGCTAGATTACGAGTTTTGCATTATGAGCAAAAAAGCAGAGTTAAGGCTCATAACGCTGCTTTTTCACTACCGCTGCTATTACGAGTCTTTTAGGTACAGCTGTCCCGCACACTTTTTTGGCCGTACCGCAAATTAACTTATGCAATTTTCGTAAAGTCTTTTTTCAATGGGACTTCCATTGCGCCGATATTACAAGCTTTTTTTTTTAGGCCAAAAAGTGAGCGGTACAGCCTATCCCGCAAGATTCGTAACACATTCTAAAATCAGTAGTTATGAGTTTTACACTACAAAGCTGTAGCATAAAACTCATAACTAAAGTGTTAAAAAGTACACTAACACCCATAAACTACCTATTAACCCCTAAACCGAGGCCCTCCCGCATCGCAAACATTAAATTAAAATGATTAACCCCTAATCTGCTGCTCCTGACATCGCCGCCACTATAATAAACATATTAACCCCTAAACCGCTGCACTTCCACCTCGCAAACACTAGTTAAATATTATTAACCCCTAACATCGCCGCCACCTACCTACATTTATTAACCCCTAATCTTCGTCCCCCAATGTCACCGCCACTATATTAAATTTATTAACCCCTAAACCTAAGTCTAACCCTAACACCCCCTAACTTGAATATAATTAAAATAAATCTAACTAAAAATTCCTATCATTAACTAAATAGTTCCTATTTAAAACTAAATACTTACCTATAAAATAAACCCTAAGCTAGCTACAATATAACTAATAGTTACATTGTATCTATCTTAGGGTTTATTTTTATTTTACAGGCAAGTTTGTATTTATTTTAAATAGGTAGAATAGTTACTAAATAGTTATTAACTATTTACTAACTACCTTGCTAAATTAAATACAAATTTACCTGTAAAATAAAACCTAACCTTAGTTACACTAACACCTAACCTTACAGTACAATTAAATAAATTAACAAAATTAAATACAAATACCTAAATTACAAAAAAAACAACACTAAATTACACAAAATAAAAAGCAAATTACAAGATATTTAAACTAATTACACCTAATCTAATAGCCCTATCATTGCATCAGCCAATAGGATTTTTTCAACCTTAATTCCGATTGGCTTCTATCAGCCAATCGGAATCTAAGGGATGCCATCTTGGAGACATCACTTAAAGGAACCTTCATTCGTCAGGAGTCGTCAGAAGAAGAGGATGCTCTGCGCCGGATGTCTTGAAGATGGACCCGCTCCGCGTCTGGATGAAGACTTCTGCCCGTCTGGAGGACCACTTCTCCCAGTTTGGATGAAGACTTCTCCCAGCTTCGTTGAGGACTTCTCCCGGCTTCGTTGATGATGGATGTCGGCTCTTCAAAACTGTAAGTGGATCTTCGGGGGTTAGTGTTAGGTTTTTTTAAGGGTTTATTGGGTGGGCTTTAGTTTTAGATTAGGGTTTGGGCAGCAATAGAGCTAAATGCCCTTTTAAGGGCAATGCCCATCCAAATGCCCTTTTCAGGGCAATGGGGAGTTTAGGTTTTTTTAGTTAGGGTTTTATTTGGGGGGTTGGTTGTGTGGGTAGTGGGTTTTACTGTTGGCGGGTTGTTTGTATTGTTTTAAAGGTAAAAGAGCTGATTTCTTCGGGGCAATGCCCCGCAAAAGGCCCTTTTAAGGGCTATTGGTAGTTTAGTTTAGGCTAGGGTTTTTTTTATTTTGGGGGGGCTTTTTTAATTTGATAGGGCTATTAGATTAGGTGTAATTAGTTTAAATATCTTGTAATTTGTTTTTTATTTTGTGTAATTTAGTGTTTGTTTGTTTTTGTAATTTAGGTATTTGTATTTAATTTTGTCAATTGTATTTAATTTAGGTAATTTATTTAATTGTACTGTAAGGTTAGGTGTTAGTTTAACTAAGGTTAGGTTTTATTTTACAGGTAAATTTGTATTTATTTTAGCTAGGTAGTTAGTAAATAGTTAATAACTATTTAGTAACTATTCTACCTAGTTAAAATAAACACAAACTTGCCTGTAAAATAAAAATAAACCCTAAGCTAGATACAATCTAACTATTAGTTATATTGTAGCTAGCTTAGGGTTTATTTTATAGGTAAGTATTTAGTTTTAAATGGGAATTATTTAGTTATTGATAGTAATTTTTATTTAGATTTATTTTAATTATATTTAAGTTAGGGGGTGTTAGGGTTAGGTTTAGACTTAGGTTTAGGGGTTAATAACTTTAGTATAGTGGAGGCGACGTTGGGGGCGGCAAATTAGGGGTTAATAAATGTAGGTAGGTGGCAGCGATGTTAGGGGCGGCAGATTAGGGGTTAATAATATTTAAATAGTGTTTGAGATGCGGGAGTGCAGCGTTTTAGGGGTTTATATGTTTATTATAGTGGTGGCGATGTCCAGAGCGGCAGATTAGGGGTTAATAAGTATAATGTAGGTGTCTGCGATGTTAGGGGCGGCAGATTAGGGGTTAATAAGTGTAAGATTAGGGGTGTTTAGACTCAGGGTTTATGTTAGGGTGTTAGGTATAAACATAATTTTTCTTTCCCCATAGGAATCAATGGGGCTGCGTCACGGAGCTTTACGCTGCTTTTTTACAGGTGTTAGACTTTTTTTTCAGCCGGCTCTCCCCATTGATGTCTATGGGGAAATCATGCACGAGCACGTACAACCAGCTCACCGCTTACTTAAGCAGCGCTGGTATTGGAGTGCGGTATGGAGCTCAATTTTGCTCTACACTCACTTCTTATCTTTTAACGCCGGGTTTATAAAAACCTGTAATACCAGCGCTGTAGGTAAGTGAGCGGTGACAATAACGTGCAAGTTAGTACCGCACCCTCATAACGCAAAACTCGTAATCTAGCCGATAGTTTGTTAAATTAATTTACTAAAAATCCTTTTATAAAAACTCTTATCAAACAGGGGCGAAGGAAGTCAGTGTTTTGATAATTTTGCAGCTTCGCTTGGCGCGAAGCTTCAAAGTTACTAATCTGTCTACGTATGATTCGTCCATAGAGGTGTAAAAAAGTCATGTGAGTGGCAATATTACTGAGGTCAGGTTTTTCACTGAACAAATCAACAACTTTTTTATTCTAATTGTGTCCTTATATAGCTGCTGTTAAGAAGCGAAACCCACAATTCTTCCACCAGCAGAATGTTGTATTAGTAGAAAAATTACTATGTAATACTATGAGTATTATGATTTTATTTATGGAAGTTGCGTCAATTAAGTTTTAGCATTCCAGGTATTGCCTGTGACCTTGCCGTCATGGGCTCCAGAGCGTCACTTATTTTTTCATATAGGGCCAATATGGACTGCATATCCAGCCGAAACCTCTGGATAATCTCTCAGTCCGTAAGGGCATCTAGTCCTATTCTTGGCAGGAAAATCCTAGGTACTCTCAATCTTCTTCTTTCTGTAAGCACAGGTAATTGTTGTTGATTTCTTATTTGCCGTCTCCTTAATTGGAAATAACGTATCATAAAAAGAATCAGCAGTCTCCATAGTTGCAGGTTTTTGGCGTCAGTTTCTGAACCCCGACTGATTTCTATTGTCTATGCCAACAAAAAGGTGAAGGATGATATTTGACGGAGTTGATGTGAGAAAATACATAAAAGAATTAATAGAACGGTTAATAACTCAATATTGGTGTAATTTTTAACTAGAAATAACATCTTCGCTTTTTTTTAATCAATTGCTTCTTAATTCTGGCGTAATTTTGTATGCTTGAAGGCTTAGTACATTTAAATTTTGATCTGTGCGTGATATTTGGCGTGAAATAACATGCGAAGAGCAAGTAGACGGCTTAGTACATGTTGGCCAAAGTGTTAACTGTCCCTTTAAAATGAAAAAAGATATACTGTAGTTCTAACATTTCTTGGCATGATGCATTTCCTTGCACAAAAAAAAATTATTCTTACTTTATCGAAAGTTGTCATTGAAATGATCTTTTTCATCAGTTTATGCTTGTAATTGAGTACATACACAAATCCTTTTGTAGCAGATAAATTATTCCACCAGGTGTCCTTTTCATGGATTTCCCTCGGCAGTCAGATAGACTCTAATACTGTGCTGGGTTGAAAACTGAGCTTTGAATTTGAGCTGAAAAAAGCAAATGTGTTCTGTCTCATCATTACTGCATTTACGAGGCACACAAAAGTCCAAAATATTTGCCAACAGTATGCTTGCCAAAAAAGCACACGAGCACACAAAGAAGTGTACTTCAATGTTTAACAGATAATTCAACTTAAAAGAGAACTTTGTTCTTGGAACCAGAAAATATATCCTACCATCTCTAATGTGTAAAAGGCACTGAGTGTTATCAGGATCCTTGCCATTACTTGAATTTAGTTTGCTTAAGGGAACATCAGCAATCAGTTACAAAAAAAGGTAGACATTTGTTCTAAATTCAAACTAATAAATGTAAGAATATATTATGTTTGTACCTGTGGCTTTCCGTAGCTTGTGTTTATTTGTTGCTAATACTTTGTTAAGAATATTTCATGGTTAAATACTTTTAATACACAGAATAACTGTCCTCTGTGTTTCTCTGTCAAAGTAAATACAATTCAGTGAAAATCGTTATTCCTGTATTGTTATTGTTATTCCTGTATTTTTTATTCTCATAAGTTTCTGTGGTGGTGGTGGGTAAATATTTCTGTTTCTTAGACATGATGTGGTGTTACTTTTCTACATCCTGGAATGTTTTTCTTTGTACAGATTAAAAAAAAAACAACAAAAAAAAACATAAAAAGAGCAAGTACATCATCCACACTATTGCAAGTGTTCAGCTTCTGATTAGGCCGGTCTGTAACCAAGGCAGCAGTAATAGCGATGTCCATACAAGCACCAAACAGGAGAAGAGATATTAATGTAAAATGTCCATTTTATTGTGCAAAGTTTAAAAGAACAAAAGGCACAGCACACAAAGCTCTGTAACCAAGTCGGAGTCTACAATCTAGGCCCGTCATACACATCAAGCTTTGCCCTACGGCTCACAGGTTTTATAGATTGTGGTTCATGCTTATAGCATACCTTGCTGCTGGTTACCATCATTGAACAGTGTGATCCTGCACATCTTTTGTAGGGGGTATAGCCAGTATAGTTTTATGATATTTAAAGGGACCCTGAACCTAATTTTTTTTCTTTCATGATTCAGATAGAGCATGTAATTTTAAGCCACTTTCTAATGTACTCCTATTATAAAAATGTTTTCGTTCTCTTGCTATCTTTATTTTAAAAGCAGGAATGTAAATCTTAGCAGCCAGCCCATTTTAGGTTCAGCACCATGGATAGTGCTTGCTTATTGAAGGCTTAAATTTACCCACCATTAAGCAAGCATAACTTAGGTTCTCAACCAAAAATGGGCCGCCTCATATGCATCACATTCCTGCTTTTTAAATAAAGATAGCAAGAGAACGAAGAAAAATTGATAATAGGAGTAAATTAGAAAGTTGCTTAAAATTACATGCTCTATCTGAGTCATGAAAGAAAAAAATGTGGTATTAGTGTCACTTTAAATCAGCATAGCAACACTACACTACCTCCCTCCCACAGGCATCCTGCAAAAGTGTGGTCTCGCCACGCTATTAAAAACCCAACCAACATTTAGACCAGAGATGTAAATTGTTTTTAAACAAATAAATATTGTTGGGCTTTTGGTTCAGATCAGGTCTTACAAAACTGAGGGTCCTGACGTACTTATGATGTCTGTGTCGGAGGCTAAAGCTTAAAGGGACAGTCAACACCAGAATTTTTGTTGTTTTTAAAGATAGATAATCCCTTTATTACCCATTCCCCAGTTTTGCATAACCAACACAGTTATAATAATATACGTTTTACCTCTGTAATTACCTTGTATCTAAGCCTCTCCAGACTGCCCCCCTTATTTCAGTTCTTTTGACAGACTTGCATTTTAGCCAATCAGTGCTCACTCCTCGGTAAATTTACATGCATGAGCTCAATGTTATCTATATGAAACACATGAACTAACGCTCTCTAGTGGTGAAAAACAGTCAAAATTAATTTAGATTAGAGGAAGTCTTCAAGGTCTAAGAAATTAGCATATGAACCTCCTAGGTTTAGCTTTCAACTAAGAATACCACGAGAACAAAGCAAAATTGGTGATAAAAGTAAATTGGAAAGTTGTTTAAAATTACATGCCCTAGATGTTCTAGTCTAGGAGGTTCCGGTGGAGGAGGAGCTGCACAGCTGCAGCTCAGCTCGTTTCTCCAGTCCCCTGGATTTTGGCGGAGCTCTTTTCGCGCCAGCCCCTGCTCTGGGGCTTCCCTTGGATAGTACCAAGAACCACTCCGGAACCCCTGACAGTGGCACACCATCCCACTGTTTTACCCTAATCACCAGTTTTTTTGGCCTTTCTGAGAACAGCTCTACAACCTACTGATCTCAAACAAAATTATGGGTGCCTCTTATTACACCTAACTTTACTACGCTGTTCTGCCATTTTCAATCAAACTGCCTCACATCGTAGGCTGTATCCTTCCTTGGAGACAAGACGTTTTCTGCGGTTCCTGGCCCTCCCCCCTCCCCGTGCTTGCCTTCTCCTGACAGCCCAGCGTGAAAACCAACAACACAAAGCACCCCTCTGCTGCACCTGTTGTCTCTCCGGTCCTGTCGGCTGGGGCTTGTCCTTCTCCCTCCCCCACCGGTGCTGCGCGGGAGGGAGTTGGGCCCGGTCTGGAGAGTGGACCCGGAGTGCAGCTTGTTCCTGCGTTGCTTAGCCGCCCGGCGCGGCGCCGCCCACTCCCCCCCCACCGGTGCTGCGTGGGGGGAGTTGAGCGCGGTCCTCAGCGGGAGAGCCGACATAGGAGGCCTTGACACGGCGTCTGGGCCGAAATCCGCCCGACAACGATCTGCGGGCTATCACAGAGGCTAACTGATGGTAGGATTCTTTGGAGGGGGTGAGTTTGCCAGCCACGCTGGAGATAAACTATCTGTGGGAACTGTTTTCGCCTGTAGCAAGGGGATGAAAGAACAGCCTTAGGAAATATCTTATTCTCTCTGAACTCAGCTAAGATTGTGACCAACAAGGGTTTGAGTGTGAAGAGAAGAAAGAGACATTCTTTATACTGTTTAAACTCTTATGCTCGCAAACTTTTGCTCCCTCTCTGTCCTTTAATTACTGAGGACACTGCACAAGTTCTCCTTCTATGGTTCTGCAGTAAAACCCCTGTGAAATACTCCAGACTGAGTAACATTTCATTTAAAACTTGACTCTACAAAAACAAGACTCTGGGTCACTTTAAAATATATTGAAGAGGCTGTTTTTCTTCTGTTTTTCTTTTTGTTTTTATTTTTTGCAGAATTAAGTTTACTCTACTCACTAATGGATATTTTAGACTAGATCCATCAGCTTATTGACGGCTACTTAATTCTAGGCTTGCCAGGCCTATTTCTTCTATCACAGCTAGTTTATTGTTGCTGAGAGATTTCTTAATAATATCTCTACTGTCCATCAGGGTAATCATCCTATACTGAGGATAGGCTGATTTAAGACACACATAGCATGTATTTAGCGTTGCAAAGTAATCTGTCTTTCCTAGAGGTTATATTTCAAGGAAGCATTGTATCTCTACCATGTCTTTTATGTAATTGATTGACATCCAATTCTCGGACCTATCCCTGTTAAAGGTTAAAGAAAGATAAATTTCTGGGGGTTTACTCAGCAGAGAAGACTAGTTAAACTGAAAGCTTATAGTATGTACCTTCCTTATAAAAATTCTAAAAGATTCTGAGAGGTAACCTAAGCCCTGTAACTAAGTATATTTTAATATCAATCTATTCCAGGCTTTTCCTGGTTAAATATCTGGCAAAGTACAAAATTATATGCATCTTTTTGCTATAAGTAACGCCTCTGCCCCTACTGGCTTTCAGGGCAACAGGAAGGAAATAAGGATACAAATCCAAGGTTAAAACCCCTTTTTATCTAAACTTAATTGTCAACATTAACATACCTAAAACGCCCTAGACTTAAAAGAAGTCATATTGTGCAAAGGTTACACTGATATATTGGCTATATAGTAGGTATGAATAATTATTGGGAAAAATGTGAACCAACTTGGTTATTTACTCTTCAAACACGGTAACTGTGGCACATACCGTGGCGACTGTGGCATAACCGTGGTGTGTACAATAATGATGGTGTAACATTGGCTCTGTGACAAGGTTATAGAGAATAGATTAGGAATTGCAGCAAAACGAGCTGCCTAGGTTTATAATAGATCAATTAAGTTACTAATATAATTCTGTAAGATACACGTAAAAGGGAGTAACAGCAAAGTAGCCCTGGAGGGGAAGAAGGAGGAGAAGAAAAAGGGGAAATTGCTGTAAATTACAACGTAGTATTTAAACACCTTCTCAAAGGGTCAATCTGGCCGAAGGAAGCAATAGACTTTAGAAGTAAAGTAGGGGCTAGGGATATCATAAGTGGAAGAAGCTTTCAGAGCAAATGTGAACACAAAGAGCCGGAGAAGAGAAGGGGTTAAACTCAGAGTCGCTTCTGTAGTGGCTTCACAACTAATCACCTATTAGATTTTGTTCACTATCAATAACACGTGAACTTTTTTCACACTATATATTTCCCCCAATTGCCCATCACTATCACTATCACACAGAATCCCTCACATCCCTTCTGTTTTATCACTCCCCTGCAAGGTTTTTTTTTTTTTTTTTCTCCCTCACTCCAAATATCAGCACCTTGGTAAACCTAAAATTAAGAGCACACTCCTAAATCACAGGTGGGTACACCACACATGGATACATTTTTAAACACTCACGGCAAAACCCCTTCTCCAATCATGGCGAACAGAAACAAAGATAAGAAAATAAAAAGCTCAATAAGCACCTCAGTGGATACTAACCTAGCCTCCAGCAATCTTCCATACCCCTATGAATCTTCCAATACCCAAGCCTTGGTGGATAGTATCTTAGAAGCACTTGCCCCTAAGTTTGACACTCTGAGGTCAGAGATTAAGCAAGATATGAGATCACTTTCACAAGAGCTTAGGCAATTCTCCAACAGAGTACAAGAACTTGAGCAACGAGTCTCAGATCTTGAAGATCTAACGGTCATATATACTACAAAATCTAAAATCAATGAAGCAACAATCGAAAAACTTCAGTTTAAAATTGAGGACTTAGAAAACCGCTCTAGACGGAATAATTTTAGAATTGTAGGAGTACCAGAAGAGAAGCAATATGATAATCTAAATAACTTTATTTCCGAAACACTAGTGCAACTCCTCAAAATTCCAATTGCATATCCCAAAATTATTATTGAAAGAGCTCATAGATTAGGGAGACTTGCCCCAGACAACACAGAGAAAGCTAGGCCAAGACCAATTATAGTCAAACTACTGAATTTCCAGGATAAAATTACCCTTTTTCAATATTATCGTAAAAATCAGCCCATTGTACTAGGGAACTCTAGTATTTTTATGTTCCAAGACTTCTCGGTTGAAACGGCAACTAAGAGAAGGGTGTTATCCCCAACATGTACTAAACTCATTAACATGGGCATACGGGCTACCCTGATCTATCCAGCAAGGCTCAAAGTATGGGACAAGGATGAAATTTATTATGCTGAGACGGCTAAAGAGGCAAGTGAACTCTTAGCCAAATTAAAAATACCTGAATAATTAAAATACTCAAACAAAAAGTGAGACAGTTGATAATTGTTAAGAAATGGTTCAAAATTTTGGTTTTCTCCCCCTGGTGTCCAGGCTTCCCCCCAAACCCCACCCCCCCTCCGCCAATTTAATTTTTTTTTTTTTTTTTGTGTTTCTGGTTTATCCCCCTATATTAAACTAAGAATATGACAAAGTTAGAAAGTATTACATTTGTTTCGTGGAACATTGGAGGTCTCACATCCCCCATAAAAAGGACAGCAATTTTAAACCAGCTGAGGAAAATAAAGTCCGATATAGTATTCCTCCAGGAAACGCATCTAAAAATAGAAGAAACTAGGAAACTAAAGAAATCCTGGGTAAAGGAGGTACTGGCCACTCCAAGTTTAAATAGGAAAAGAGGCGTAGCCATACTCCTCGGGAAAAAGATAATGGCCAGTGGCTTAGAGATTCTCAATACACAGGTAGACCCAGAGGGGAGATTTATATTGTTAAAAATCAAGGTGGCGAAAACCATATACACATTATGTAACCTATACGCACCTAATGTGATAGACTCATCTTTTTGGGACTCCTTATTAAATAAAATTATGTTATTCCAGGAAGGCTTTTTGATATGCGGGGGTGATTTCAATATGGCCCCACAATATCCGCTAGACAGACTAAGATCAGTTGCTAATCAACTTAAAAATAAAAGAGATAACCTAGAAACCAAGATTTTTAAAAAAATTACACAGAACTTGGCAATAAAAGACATTTGGAGAGTGCAGAATCCAGAGATAAGAAACTTTACATGCCTATCTAGGGCCCATAAATCATTTTCCAGAATTGACCTATTTTTAGTGGACACTAAGCTCTTAGAGCAGAAAATAAGGACAGAGATCTTACCTATCTCCCTCTCGGACCATGCCCCCATTGTTCTTCAGTTTCAGGAACCTGATAAGAGATGTAAGCAAGTACGTTTTTTTTTTCCTAGGTATCTATCAAAAGATTTAAAATTTAAAAATTGGCTCAATCTCAAATTTAAAGAATATGCGGAGCATAATGTTGAGTATAGTAGGCATCCTATGATATTTTGGGAGGCAGCAAAAGCTGTTTTAAGGGGTGAAATAATATCCTACACAGCCAATCTTCAGAAAAAAATCAAAAGTAGAGAGAAAGAAGTGACTAGCTCATTAATCAACTCCTATAACCACTATCTCTTAGATAAAACAAGGATTAACTGGCTTAAATATATAAAAGCCAAAAATGAGAGAGATACGTATTTATCCTACCAGGCTTCGCAAAAAGAATTAAAACTTCAAGCCAGACTTTACAGATTTGGAAACAAAACAGGTAAGCTCCTGGCTAATTTAGTAAAAGGATCAAAAGGAGCAACCTTGATTGAGTCACTCCAACAGGAAGGCAAAACAATAACTAGGTCAGAGGAGATAGCAGACCTCTTGTTCATATATTTTCAGGAGCTATACTCATCCAAAAAATCTGACAAGACCCAATCTGCTCAATTCTGGAGACAGCTGACACCCCCATCTCTAGGGAGGGATGAGTTAGAGATCCTAAACGCTCCTATTATGGAGCTGGAAATAGAGAAAGTCATTAACAAACTTGCATTGGACAAGGCACCCGGCCCAGACTCATTACCAAATGAATTTTATAAAATTCTTTCGCCATTGATAGTTCCAAATCTTTGTAATTTATATAATGCAATATACATAGACCAGCTTCCAATCCCCCCCTCTTTCTCGGCATCAAACACAATATTAATACCTAAACAGGGTAAAGACCCCACCTTGAAAGAGTCATACAGACCTATAGCCCTACTGAATATAGACTATAAGATTTTAACATCTATCTTAGCAAACAGACTACAATCTATCCTACCTATAATTATACACAAAGATCAAGCAGGTTTTCTTTACAAACGCAATTCATCAGCAAAGATAAGAGAAGCTCTGTTGACGGTAGACTATTATAAGACAGAGGTGGATGGGGAGGGGGGGGGAGGACATCTCTGACCAGGCAGTCATTTCTATAGATGCGGAAAAAGCATTTGACTCTGTTCATTATGATCATATAACAGAGTCTTTACTTAAATTTGGGTTTGAAGGTAAATTCTGTCAACTGATTAAAAATTTATACAACAAACCATCTACAAGACTGCTGGTTAACGGCTCCCTTACCCCAGAGATCATACTGGAGAGGGGGACCCGACAGGGATGTCCTCTCTCCCCCCTGCTTTTCGATATTTCTATAGAGCCCTTAGCTATGATGGTAAGACACCAATTAGAAGGCATAAAAATACGAAATAAGGAGCTTAAAATTGCATTATATGCAGATGACATTCTTCTCTACATAGCAAATATTAAAGACAACCTGCCAAAGTTAATACTGCTTATCAAACAATTTGGTTCTTTTTCAGGCTACAAAGTCAACACTTCAAAATCAGAACTGTTATGGCTGAGAAAAAATAAGAAATCACCATCAAACATACCCTTTAAGATAGTGTCAGAGGCCTTTAAATATCTAGGCGTCCTAATTCCATCTAATATAGACAAGCTTTATGAATTAAATATTCCCCCAATATTGCAGGATATCAAACAGAGGTTAACAAGTTGGCAAAGTCTCCCCTTGTCTATAACTGGTAGGATAGCCTTGTTCAAAATGGTACTATTGCCAAAACTGCTATATATCCTCCAAAATGTTCCAATAATTCTCAAAGGGAAAGACATTCGGCAGCTGAATGCGGCATTGAGAAGATACATCTGGCAGGGCAAAAAACCAAGAATTGCTTTTTGTAAATTACAACTACCAAGAAACCAAGGGGGGTTGGCACTGCCGGATGTACGTTTGTATAATATAGCTTACTCAGCACGCATTGTGGCAGATTGGATCTTTTCTAAAGATTATATAACAAATAATGATTTAGAGAACAACATTTGCTACCCATTCCTACCAGTAGCCTTAATACATTGTAAATCCAAATCAATACCGCAGGAACTGAAATCATTTAAAACTATTTACAATCCTATACAAAGTTGGTGGAAATTGGGCAAGCTCCTATCAATAGATGGTAATGCATCCAAGTTTGTTCCATTTCGGGGCAACCCGAAATTTCCGGTTGGCCTAGACTCAGCTATATTTCAAAGATGGCATACGGTAGGATTGGATAGGGCTATTCAGTTTATAGATAGAGAGAATCAAGTGATTAAAACTTATGAATCACTCAGGCAGGAATTTGATATCCATAATAGAGAGTTCTTTGCCTACCTGCAAGCCAGACACTTTGTAACAGAACTCAGGAGGGAGGTAAACGGAAGATGGACGTGGGGGAAATTGGAGGGGTGGTTGGAAATGGTGAAAAATGGTCAGTTCTCCATCTCACCATGTTATTATATGTTAGCCTCCCTTAGGGGTACATCAAATCTTGAGAGACTCTCGGCTGATTGGAACAACTTAATTCCAGAGAGCAATGCTGATGCCCAGCTGGTACAGGGCTCTTTCACAAGAATAGCTCAATCCACACTATCCTCAACCTGGAGGGAATCACAAGTTAAATTGCTATACAAGGCGTATTTTACCCCAGAGAAAGGTTTAAAATGTGGGAACAATAAATTTAATAAATGCCCAAAATGTTCACAACCCGCAGCGGATTTGGTCCACATGATATGGAGCTGCCCTAAGGTGGGTCAATTCTGGAAAAAAGTAGAATATTGGTTAAAAAATAGAGTAAAGATCCCTCCATTTGAAATAACCCTGAGTTATAGTGTTTTCCTGAGAAAAGTTAGAGAAAAATCACATCCCCAACATAAATTAATTAACACGACAGTGGTTGCAGCCAGATATTTGATTTTTAAGAAATGGAAATCGACTGCAACACCCACGATTACGGAGATCAAAAACTGTCTAAAAAAACAATGTATATTAGAACAGCTAGACACCAATATGAACGACGAAGGGGACATTAGAAAGTTTTTCGCAAAATGGTCCCTGTTTATTAAGATCTTTTCGGCAGTGGAAATAGATTATATGATTTTCCCATTTAGAAATTCGGAACTGGTACTATTGGGGATATGGTAGATTTCATTGGGAGGTATTCCCCTTTTTTCTTTTTTTTTTTTTTTTTTTTTTTTTTCTTTCTTTCTCTTTTTTTCCCTTGGCGGGGGGGGAGGGATAGGGGGGAGCGAAACCAAGGAGCAAGTGATAAACATGACTTGTCTCCAAGATATGACATAGCATGACAAAACAAGGTAATTCAGGGTATATGTGGCATTTGAAAGTTTAAATTACATGATTATCTTGCGGAATAGAACAAACATTATGTCACTAGGTTTTATTTCTTTTCGATATGAATACCTTGAAGTTGGTGGGAAAATAGGGAAAAAATAAGGTTGAGACTACTTTTGTTCTTTTTGTTTTTTCTTTTTATTCAGAGATGCAACAGAAACAATAACAGGTTTATTACGATTGTATATTGTGAATATTTTTTCTGTATTTATGTATCTTGCTCTTTTTGGTTTTTCTTTTTTTTCTTTTTGACGCATTACATTTTATGCTGTACTGTGAACTCAATCTTAATAAAAATATATATAAAAAAAAAAAAAAATTACATGCCCTATTTCAATCATGAAAGTTTTTTTTTGGACTTGACTGACCCTTTAAAAGCTTGGGATGTCTTTACTACAGCTGTAATTTCTGAGCTAGGTGTTTTTTTTCTGATATCAAATTGTTGCTACATTCTCAGGCCCTTTACTTCTGAAGAACTGCTAGCACTTGAAGCATGACCAGGTGTGCAGCCAGCCCACCAAAGTTAGTTCAATGCATTTCTAACTGATTGTTTGTAACCCATAACCAGCAGGTCATACTTTTTATGTCCTTGGTTTACCACAAAACCCCATCCAATAATTGCCTAGCTTTTCCCCCACATCACAATTACTGGACAAAAAAAAATAGACATTGAGTAATGTTAATCTTTATTGGTATGTTATTAACAGATAATTCTCTGTGTAATTGTGAAGTGGTTAACAGTGGAGTGAGCAAAAGCTACAACGTATAGGGAGAATTTATCATGCTGCATTCACAGCTTCTGACACAATATTTACATTTTGCCAAACAATGCATTGCAAGTGGCAATAGCAGCCGACAGGTTCTCTGCTTATGATTTTTTATTTAACCCCTTAAGGACCAGCGACGTACCCTGTATGTCGCTGGCCTTTTTTTTGGGACTTGATTGTTTTAAAGCACGGTCTTGCCACCAGCATTGAGACTGCTTTATTCCACAAAGCCTGCTGGAGGGAGGGCATTAATAGCGTGTTCTTGCTAGACTTGTGCTATTATGTCCTGAAAAAACCCTTAACGACCAGTGACATACAGGGTACATTGTGGTCATTAAGGGTTTATCTATGAATATTGTGTTTTGATTTAGTAATATTGTCAAAGTTGCTTACTTCTCTACAAGGGAAAAATATCCCAATTCAGCCCTGGGGCACCATTTCATAGGGCTGAGCACCGCAGCTCTCCACTTGTCAGTAATTAATAGTTCTTCATTCCTAGTTTTGATAAAATGTGGGAAATATTTCCTGGTAAACTAAGTTTTGATCAGACCAGCAGCCGCTATACATATCCAAAGTTAACTGCCTGAACAAACAACACTACCAAGAAGTACTGTATCTTTTATTTTATTTTCACTAAAAAAAGAAAAAAACACATTAATTTTAGCAAGGATCTACGTGACCTTTTGATCATACGTTTATTGTGCAAAGGAAATTAAATTGTTGTCAGGGAAGTTATAGAAACTACAGAAAGTCAGACTAAGCACACAAAAAAGAAAAACAAGTGAACAAAAAGTATAAAAAAGGTCATTCAATTAGCCTAAGTGATGCGTTTTCTCCACACGCTTGCAATCTTTAATAAACTGTTCTGTCAGATAATAGTTCACTTTACTCATTTTTACAAAATAGAAACAATATAATTGAATGATGGTTGCTTCATCACATGCCCCTGAAATTAGAAGGAAAAAAAAGTCACTTGCGCTTAAAAAAACCAATGTACTATTAAACTGGCTTCCCCTTAACGTATTCCCAATGAATTGCTATACCAGCTGCAGGGTATAACATGTATGATAAATTGCTCTTTTATGTTTTTTAAATGAAATAGCTGTATTTGCTCTTTGGAACCACAACCCATTGAAACAGACTAAGCTTGCAGACAGTTCAGACATCTTTATTTTATCACCTAAAAATTTCCCTTTCTTATCTCTGTCTCTATACAAAGAACAATAGAAAAGTAAAATTTTATAACAATCTCTCTCACTCCCCACTGGGAGTGTAATTTATTCTGCCAAATTTTTTTTACATAGCTTGCTAGTAGCCTATTGTCAGTATAGGTAGGGATACTACAGGCAAAATCAGCTATTTAAAATGCAGATATAAATTCAAATGAGCTATTTGTAAATAATTGAATACACTCCAGCAGGTAAAATGGATCATTGGGAGTAAATTTAAGGGGAGAAAAATTTAGGATATACTACCCATTTAAATTAAAATATTATGTGTTATTTAATCAGCCAATAAGGGGTATCAGTTGCAAGATCCCGGCAAATGTCAGTTGCATTCTGATTGGTGGCTGCAACTCCCTGTGGAACTTTACGTGGATAAATCCTATGCAAGCGTTAAAGACAAGCTTGAGTGACTAATGCACAAATTACAAAATATGACAATTTAGGGCCAGATTACAAGTGGAGCGCTAATTTATCACGCACAAATGTGAACATTTTCCTGTTTGCGGGCTCGAAACAAATAACCAGCCATTACAACTTTTTTTTCTAAAAGTGCCCCAAAAGCCCCTTTTTTAGGAAGAAATGCACTAGGCAGTTTTTAGGGGTTAAAAGTAACGGGTGTGGGGTGTTAGAGAAAAAAAACGGCACTGAAAAGTGCCTTTACATTGTGGTCTATGAGAACTGTGTGTTCTCTTTAAATATATATGTTTATGCTGATATACAAATATAGTTGTGTGTTAATATGTGTACAGTTGTGCTCATAAGTTTACATACCCTGGCAGAATTTATGATTTCTTGGCCATTTTTCAGAGAATATGAATGATAACACAAAAACTTTTCTTTCACTCATGGTTAGTGTTTGGCTGAAGCCATTAATTATCAATCAACTGTGTTTACTCTTTTTAAATCATAATGACAACAGAAAGTACCTAAAACACCCTGATAACAAGTTTACATACCCTGGTGATTTTGGCCTGATAACATGCACACAAGTTGACACAAAGGGGGTTGAATGGCTATTAAAGGTAACCATTCTCTCCTGTGATCTGTTTGCTTGTAATTAGTGTGTGTGTATAAAAGGTCAATGAGTTTCTGGACTCCTGACATCCCCTTGCATCTTTCATCCAGTGCTGCACTGCCGATTCTGGATTCTGAGTCATGGGGAAAGCAAAAGAATTGTCAAAGGATCTGCGGGAAAAGGTAGTTGAACTGTATAAAACAGGAAAGGGACATAAAAAGATATCCAAGGAATTGAGAATGCAAATCAGCAGTGTTCAAACTCTAATCAAGAAGTGGAAAATAAGGAGTTCTGTTGAAACCAAACCACGGTCAGGTAGACCAACTAAAATTTTAGCCACAACTGCCAGGAAAATTTTTGGGATGCAAAGACAATCCCACAAATAACTGCAGGTGAAATACAGGACATGTGGTGTGGCTGTTTCAAGTTGCACAATAAGGAGGCACTTGAAGAAAGATGGGCTGCATGGTTGAGTCGCCAGAAGAAAGCCATTCTGTCAGGGTGCCAGGAATCAGACTGAGACGAGAAGTGCAGAAATAATCACACCTTTATTAATAGCAAAAAATAATAAAAAGTCCACAAGTCATATAACAAGCCAGGAATCAAAACCAGAGCTGGTAGTCAGACGAGCCGAGTCAGGAGCCAAAGCGAATAGTCAGACGAGCCGAGTCAGGAGCCAAAGCGAGTAGTCAGACGAGCCGGAATCAGGAACAAGGAGAACAGCAGAGTCAGGAACAAGCCAGAGATCAGGAATCAGGAGGGACGTCAGACAGCAAGGTAATACACAGGAGCTCTCACAAACAGGTCTGAGACAACGCAAGGGCAAAGCATACTGAACAGAGGCCCTTTAAATAATAAGTGATGACATCACAATTCTGAGACTGCATCCTGTCTCACACGGATGATGTACTCCAGTCTGGCCATAAAAGGAAGTGCAGGAAATGAGCAGCATCACACAGTATGCACCAGAGTCAGCAAGAGAGGTGAGTGAAATGGCTGCCAGCAGCACATGGCAAACAAGGCAGGGAAAAAAACCTGACACATTGCTACGCAAATGCCACAAAGTATCCTGCTTACAATACGCCAAACAGCACAGAGACAAGCCTCAAACCTTCTGGCACAATGTCATTTGGAGTGATGAGACCAAAATTGAGCTTTTTGGCCACAACCATAAACGCTACATTTGGAAAGGAGTCAACAAGGCCTATGATGAAAGGTACACCATGCCTACTGTGAAACACGGAGGTGGATCGCTGATATTTTGGGGATGTGTGAGCTACAAAGGTACAGGAAATTTGGTCAGAATTGATGGCAAGATGAATGCACTATGTTATCAAACAGAACCCTTCATTTTCCACTTCTTGATTAGAGTTTGAACACTGCTGATTTGCATTCTCAATTCCTTGGATATCTTTATATATCCCTTTCCTGTTTTATACAGTTCAACTACCTTTTAACCCACAGATCCTTTGACAATTCTTTTTCTTTCCCCATGACTCAGAATCCAGAAACGTCAGAGCAGCACTGGATGAAAGATGCAAGGGTCTGTCAGGAGTCCAGAAACTCATTGACCTTTTATACACACACACTAATTATGAAAACTTTCAATGCCACTAAGTGCCTTTTTTTCCAGATGACGTTATTGCTGTTGTCCAATCAGAATTGGGGCAGATTGGCATGTTTGCTTTTAGAAAAGTTATTTTGCACATGCGTTCGATACGTCGAACTGGACCTACAACGCATGTGCATTTGCAATTTTGAAGAAATCAATGCCCACAGCTCATTATATATACGGAGCTCCCATCCCAATTGCAATAGCGCTGTGCATAAACCAGGAAGAACGGGGGGGGGCAAACAAATGCCGCAATTCAATAATGAGAATAAAATGATATAAATACCTAAGTGACCTTTTTAAACATAAAGTTAGTGACTCTACTAGCTTTCATCTATATTTTTGAATCAGGCTTCTAAAACTGTATAAATTACCATCACTTTAAACTTTCATGGTTCAGATACAGCATTTACCTCATTTTTTTTAGTATTACCTAGCATAACTAGGTAGGTTCCGGAGCAGTAATATACTACTGGGATACACACACATATATATGCCTCTTGGGAATGGTTCACCAGATGTTGTTCTGCTAGGTACCAGTAATGCGTAGCTACTATGGAGCTGACTTTATGTGTTTATGCTACAGTTATTTGCACTAGTGCAATAATACACACATTGGAACATTAAGAGAATATGTGAATAACATGTAGTAAGAATCTTATATTAACAAAATGTCTTTCTCCCCTAACTGATGCTAGAAAGCTGATAATTGCTATCAGGGTCCATACATTTGTTTTGGAAACCATTAAAGCAATACATTCTTTTGTAGTGTTTATTCAAGTGTTCTTTTTAAAATATATAGATGTTCTAAGTTTCACAATATATAATTATATTCGGAAATGCCTTTGTTCTGATAACCATCAGTAAAGTGGTACTCATACTGGGTATAAGAAAGATAAAGTCAACATATTTCAATCCAGGTTGCTCCATACAGGTTAATCATACAGTAATATGCAGGTTTCAGAAGAAAACTGTAAATATGTTTGTATAAACAATATACTAGATGATGTATTCTTAAAGGGATATGAAACCCAAATGTTTTCTTTCATGATTCAGATAGAGCATGCATTTTTAAGCAACATTCCTGCTTTTTCAAATAAAGATACCAAGAGAACCAAGAAACATTGATAATAGGAGAACATTAAAAAGTTGATTAAAATTGCATGCTCTATCTGACTCATGAAAGAAAAAAATTGGGTTCAGTATCCCTTTAAGTTCTGTTCTTTCATATAGATCATAGAAATTTTTCAGTACAATGTCCGATTTAATTTAAAATGCTTTAATTTATTAGAGCATGTAATTGTAAGTCTATTGAACCTACACTACTGTGTGTTTAACCCCTGCAGTAGAAGTGTCACTGAGAATCTGCGGAGGACTGCTGGTCCCAAGCAGAACCTGCTGCTGATCCAATCAGTATGCTAGTTGCTCGGGGTTAAACACACAGTAGTGTAGGGTCGATAAACTTAAAATTACATGCTCTAATTAATTAGAGTATTATTTTTATTACTAGTATGGCCCTTTGATTGCTTATTTAAAATGAGTTGCTTTATTATATTCACAGTTGTCTATCAATACATATATTTCTTGAGTTTAAAATGAATATCTACGGATTATTTTGTAGGGACCTAAAACTGGACAATATTCTTTTGGATGCTGAAGGTCACTGCAAGCTAGCTGACTTTGGAATGTGTAAGGAAGGAATACTTAATGGCGTAACTACAACAACTTTCTGTGGTACACCAGATTACATTGCTCCTGAGGTAAATATATACATTTATAAATATAATCTGTATGTAACACCCTAACCTGACCCTTCCTGAGGCAGATGATAATGTAATCCTTTGTACCTGTTGTTTTTCTGAGACACAAGACTATGCAGAGTGGGAGTAATGGACTGAAATTGGGTTTAGAATGGATGCTTGTATGACATAGTGCCTCCACCTATAACTACACAAAAAAATCTTCAAATAAAATGTTGCTTTGATGATCATAAAGTTTTTTTTAACCAACATACAGTATAACAAATATAAATATCTTACTATATCCACAATAACATATTATGGCATCTTATAACAACTTATGACAACAGTATACCTATTTCCTCATAAGTTCTTCATGAGCTCATGAAATAATGCAATACATAACTGTAATTTACTTTGAGGTAGAGCTACCCAATGCTGTTCCCTATTTGGTAGATTTTAGCTGAGGTAATAACCCTTTGCTACTTGTGAATGAAGCTAAAGAATGCTGCTTGTGATCGATTTAATGTTCAACAGATTCTATACAGAAATACTAAATAAACTCTGTATAAACAGTCTCTCCCTTGTTACTTAATTTCAGCTGTCCCCTTGTCTCATGCTGCAAAGACTCACTCTTCACTAGAAACAGTTGCACAGAACTCACAATTAGCTCCTTCTGTAATTCAGAGCTGACAGTCCACTTAGTGCAGGTATTTGTGTAAACTGTTGAGACAGAATAAACTGCTAAAATATTCTTTGAGTTTACTCTTTAATATGCAACACACTCTGCAGCACATTAGGGCCTGATGATCCAAAGTGCTGCAATGTGGAGATATATTCAAAAGAGTTACAACGCAATGTTGAGAAAGCCGGCGACGTCATTGTTTAAAGGCAGCATCGCTGAGAGGTATTTTACTATTCATTGCAATGGGTGGCGATGCTGGCAAAACATTCCAAGCAAAATCATCACCAACATTGTTATTGTAAAATAAAGGATCCCTTTTAAATAGATCACCAAACCTAGGAAACATATGAACCGCCAATACCCCACTTACTTAACCCCTACACCGCCAATACCCCATCACATTATCCCCAACCTACTTAACCCCTACACCACCAATACTCCACCACATTATCCCTCAACCTACTTAATCCCTACACCGCCAATACCCCATTACATTATCCTTCAACCTACTTAACCCCTACACCGCCAATATTTTCCCCCAACCTACTTAACCCCCTATGGGTGATGGGGGAAACCAGACGTGGACTCCTTGCCCAGTGTGCTTAGAGGAATGTGGCTGCACCTCACTGACGAGGCCCATAGTAGGTCGAAACGATCGTCTGGGGTTGTCATGTTCCTTGTTCAGAGGAGAATTGCCTGGTATTTCGGGGCTGGACTGACCTTACTTGGCGGGATCAGACTGATATACTTCAGGAAAGTTTTCTTCTGTGAAAAGCACACTGGTCTAAAAGAGGCTGCTTCCGGGTGGTAAATCGCCATAGAACAAGCCAATGAGCTGTTGTTCGTTCCTGGTAGAGCGCTTCTCTCTTTGTATGCAAATTATTATGACCCTGGGGAAGTCTCCCTATGGGTTATGGGGAAACCAGACGTGGACTCCTTGCCCAGTGTGCTTAGAGGAATGTGGCTGCACCTCACTGATGAGGCCCATAGGAGGCTGAAACGATCGTCTGGGGTTGTCATGTTCCTTGTTCAGAGGAGAATTGCCTGGTATTTCGGGGCTGGACTGACCTTACTTGGCAGGATCAGACTGATATACTTCAGGAAAGTTTTCTTCTGTGAAAAGCACACTGGTCTAAAAGAGGCTGCTTCCGGGTGGTAAATCGCCATAGAACAAGCCACTGAGCTGTTGTTCGTTCCTGGTAGAGCGCTTCTCTCTTTGTATGCAAATTATTATGACCCTGGGGAAGTCTCCCTATGGGTGATGGGGGAAACCAGACGTGGACTCCTTGCCCAGTGTGCTTAGAGGAATGTGGCTGCACCTCACTGACGAGGCCCATAGGAGGCCGAAACGATCGTCTGGGGTTGTCATGTTCCTTGTTCAGAGGAGAATTGCCTGGTATTTCGGGGCTGGACTGACCTTACTTGGCGGGATCAGACTGATATACTTCAGGAAAGTTTTCTTCTGTGAAAAGCACACTGGTCTAAAAGAGGCTGCTTCCGGGTGGTAAATCGCCATAGAACAAGCCACTGAGCTGTTGTTCGTTCCTGGTAGAGCGCTTCTCTCTTTGTATGCTACTTAACCCCTACACTGCCAGTACCCCACCACATTATCCCTCAACCTACTTAACCCCTACACCGCCAATATTATCCCCCAACCTACTTACCCCTACACCGCCAATACCCCACCACATTATCCCCCAACCTACTTAACCCCTACACCGTCAATACCCCACCGCAATAAACTCCCTACTCTCCTTAACCCCTAAACCGCCAATACCCCACCACATTATCCCCCAACCTACTTAACCTCTACACCGCCAATACCCCATTACATTATCCCCCAACCTACTCAACCCCTACATCGCCAATACCCCACCACATTATTCCTCAACCTACTTAACCCCTACACCGCCAATACCCCACCACAATAAACTCCTTCTCTCTGCTTAACCCCTAAACCGCCAGTATCGCACCACATTATCCCCCAACCTACTTAACCCCTACACCGCCAATACCCCACCACATTATCCCCCTAACCTACTTATGGGAAACTGCTTTGGACCGGAAAAGGTTTGGATTTCAAAATAGTTTGGATTTTGGAATATTTGCATCTGTAAAATGAAATTGTTTGGAGAAGGGATGGGATCAAGAGTAAACAATAATATCTTATCTCATTTAGTCAATATTTTTAGTTCATTATATATGCAACCTAAAGGTAGCTTTATATCATTATTAATACTTCTATATACATAGTACCCTCAGAGAGATAGTACAATACTGTAAAGAGAAAGCTAATATATTTAGCTAATATTATTTTTTGTTTTAAATAGATATAGACTATTATTTGCATTTTAGAATACAAAAAAACAAATAAAAGACACATGATTGTGACTTAAAAAAAAATATTAATTAAAAAATTTGAATTTTAGAATAAGGGGCCCATTTATCAAGCTTCGGATGGAGCTTGAGGGCCTGTGTTTCTGGCGAACCTGCAGGCTCGCCAGAAACACCAGTTATGAAGCAGTGGTCTAAAGACCGCTGCTCATAACCTGTCTGCCTGCTCTGAGCAGGCGGACAGACTTTGCCCCAATTCAATCCAATCGAGTACCATCGGGTTGATTGACACCCCCCTGCTGGCGGCCCATTGGCCACAAGAGCTGCTGGTGCAATGCTGAATACGGAGAGCGTATTGCTCTCCTCATTCAGCGAGGTCTGTCGGACCTGATCCGCACTGTCGGATCAGGTCAGACAGACCTTTGTTAAATAGGCCCCTATGTTTGAATTTAAGAATTCTAGATTTGGGGATTTGTACCTGAATCCCTTTAACTGGAAAATAAAAATCCTACATATTCCAAAATCTATCCACACTAATTAGATTTTATTAAAGCAAAGAATGAAAACTTTTAATAATATAAATAGTAAAAAGAAAAAAAAATATTACACACTGCATTTAAATAGCCATTAAACAAAACAATTTTTTATCATTCATATGAAAAAGCACTATATAAAGATATCTACAAAATAATATTCATGAGCTTTTTGGAGGTCAGGGCTCAGTGCAGGCCACTTGAGGTCCTCCAAACCATGTCTTCCATCTCTTCCTGCAAGATACACAGAGCACTAAACATCCTAACATTTTCCACCTTCCTACCAGATTAATAAGTTTTCCTGCAGCTCCCGCTCTCTATTTTTTATCCTTGGTGTTATAGTACACTCCCCTCTCCTTAATTATACAATAAGCGGGACAAATCCAATAGTCATTGGTAACAGGAAGTACCCAGTTATGGTGAGTTATATTTGCAACAGCCTCCTCTCCATAGTTTACATGATCGATGCAGAAGAGGTGAGTTTACTAGTTCTAAAATATGTTCACCACCTGCATTTCTGTTCATGGTGGTACAAAAAAATAAAACACACTGAGACATATTAACTACATACACTTCCATATAGATCACTTCTATTTAGTCGTATTACTGAAAATCTTGGGCTATCAGTGGCGTCACTAGGGGGGGGGCGCACCCGGGTGACACCCTCCAGGGGGTGACACCAAAAAAAAAAATTTTTTTTTTTTTTTTTTAATTTTATTGAAATTCAAAGAAATACAATGATACAATGTTGAGATGCATAGATTATTTTATTAGAGGCTGGCATTTGTGAACATTAGTGGGACTGGGAAAGTTGTAGACACACAATTTTTTTGCCCCTTGAGCCAGTGCTGCAATTTCAACAAATAGTTTTCCCGGCTGCTTTTGCTTGTTTGTACTTTGCTCCTCCCCTGCCCAATTTCACAATGAATGTTGTGGGTGTGCCGTGGGGCTTGCAAAGTTGCGCTGCTAGCCTAAACCTGCCTGCCTATCTGTGCTCACTGCTCAGTGACATGCGGCCCAGGGCTGTGCACTGACAGACTTGGAACAGAGTCAGAGAGCAGAATTTTCATAATTTGTGCGCCTAAACCTTTTCTTCAGTGATTTATTTTAGAGTGCTCTGTTTATCTTTCATTTGATGTTCTGCTGAGCCAGGGAGCAGCTCTAGGCATGAGCTTCATAATTAATGCAGTGCAGTTTACATATTTTGTATGTGTGTGTCTGAGTTTTTGTGTGTGTCTTTTTGTGTGTGTGTCTGAGTGTGTTTCCGAGTGTTTGTGTGTGCATCTGAGTATGTTTTTAAGTGTGTCTGAGTGTTTGTATGTGTGTTTGCCTGTGTTTTTGTGTGTGTCTGCTTTCGGGGGGGGGGGGGGGGTGACACCATGACTTACCGCACGGGGGGGACACCAACCCTAGTGACGCCACTGTGGGCTATTACAACCAGATCAGAGCTGGGTGACCAACCATCAAAATGAAATAATAAGGTTTAATATGGGGGGTAGGAGTAATCCACTCCTGTCCTACTGGAGTTGCAGAATAATGTAGGTACTGAGGGCATTTTATTCTAAATTACATTTTAAAAAATTCTTATATTGTATTTGTTTACTGACTGATGCTTTTACTGTAAAGATTCCAAAGATTCAATGAGCTGTAGAGCAATGTGTTGTTGGCCCCTGTATAGAATAGTGTATATGTGTTTGCGTGATGGTCAGTCAATATTATCCTTATGCTGATTGGTTAGATTATCATGCACCTTTAGATGCTGTTTGAAGTAGAAATTTTGTCCCATTTCCTGCCTTGCAGATTCTCCAGGAGTTAGAATATGGGCCTTCTGTTGATTGGTGGGCTCTTGGCGTTCTGATGTATGAAATGATGGCTGGGCAACCACCATTCGAAGCCGATAATGAAGATGACCTCTTTGAATCCATTCTCCATGATGATGTCCTCTACCCAGTTTGGCTAAGTAAAGAGGCTGTCAGCATTTTGAAAGCAGTGAGTCTTCCTTTTTTTAAAACTTTTTTCTTCCCCAAAAAACTAAATTTGACTAATACAGAACAGCTACCCCACTGGGAGTTCAAATACAGTTCATAGTGCCACTCTTAGGATAATGGGGCCTGGGATAAATTACACTTCTTGTGGGAAAGGAACATAATGTTTGTGTTCTCTGTATTTATAAGTAGTACAAACCTGAGTGCTACCGAATTGTGTTAAACGGGAAAACACAACAAAGCTGATCTCTGTTATCTCTCTGATAGTTTATAATTCTCTGTGCCTGCCAGTCTGGGGAACACAAAGATAGTGGTGCACATATTTGTACATTTTATAATTTAGTAAAGAGCCAAGAAACCACTTGTAACTGCATAAAAAAGTCTTTATTCTTAATAACCAACTTTATTTTCTGGCAAATCTGTTTTCTATGTTTACTAATCACATGCATGTCTTATTTCATTGTGTCTCACTAAAAGGGATTTGCAAATTTAACCTTTAGTTTGCATGCAGTTGGTTGGATGATAATGATTAAAGGGACATTATACACTCATTTTTTCTTTGCATAAATGTTTTGTACATGATCTATTTATATAGCCCATAAAGTTGTTTTTTTAAAAAAATGTATACTTTTGCTTATTTTTAAATAACATTGCTCTGATTTTCAGACTCCTAACCAAGCCCCTAAGTTTTATGTGAATACTGTCAGCTACCTTCTCCAGCTTGCTCCTGTTTGTGTAAAGGGTCTTTTCATATGCAAAAGAAGGGGGAGGGGGGAAGTGTCTTATTTGCCACTTGCAGTGGGCTTTCCAGCTGCCTTTTCAACAGAGCTAAACTGACAGCTTCTAAGTAAGTTTTTAAACAGTTTTATACTGGATTTTTATATCAGTATCTGTGCATCTTATTCTTTATAGTAGTGTCTGTTACATGCAGTTATATGAAAATGAGTGTATACTGTCCCTTTAATGGATAACATGCTATAAAAATACACTTTACAATATTATACATTTATTAAACACATGAAGTTAAAAAACACGCACACTTTTTTTCTATGATTATTCAGTGATTAAGCTATTTTACACAAAACCATTATTTGTGTTTTTCTGATTGAGACCTAGAAAAAAATGAAGAACCAATGGCTGTAAAGGAGACAGTAACCCCAAAATGTATTTGCTGTAGTGTGGTTAATTAACCCCTTCGTTACCGGGTATTTCAGAGAACTTGCCCAAAATACTGGAGAATTTTAGCATTTTTGCTATCACTCTATTTAAACAGAAATAGAGCCTTGGTTTTTTTTTATTTACCTGTCAAAATGTATTTGCTGTAGTGTGGTTAATTAACCCCTTCGTTACCGGGTATTTCAGAGAACTTGCCCAAAATACTGGAGAATTTTAGCATTTTTGCTATCACTCTATTTAAACAGAAATAGAGCCTTGGTTTTTTTTTTATTTACCTGTCAAAACTATATATATATTTTAAGGATACAACCCAAGGTATTTATCTAGGCCTATTTTGGTATATTTCATGCCACCATTTCACCGCCAAATGCGTTCATATAAAAAAATTCTTTAACTTTTTCACAAACTTTGGGTTTCTCACTGAAATTATTTACATACCGCTTGTGCAATCATAACACAAATGATTGTAAAAGCTTTTCTGGGATCCCCTTTGTTCATAAATTGCAGACATACATGGCTTTATCATTGGTATTTGGTAATTAGAAGGCCACTGATTGCAGCTGCGCACCACACATCTATTATATGCGACAGTGAAGGGGTTAAACAGGTAGCTTATAAGGTGAATTTTAGCTGTAGTGTAGAGATTACGCCCCTGATCCCTCCCAAACAGCTCTCTACCCCCCTACCCACACTCATCCCCACCATCTTAGGTACTGGCAAACAGTCTGCCAATATGTAGTTTAGGATTGTTTTTTTTAAACAGCTCTCAACATCTCTCTTACTTTCCCACTCTCTCCTCCTCTCTTACACTCTCACCCTCTCTCACACAATCTCCCCACCCTCTCTTTCTCTCACTCTCTTCTTCTCTCTCTTACTCACTCTACCTTCTCTCTTTCTCACACATTCTCCTCTCTCTCACACACTTACCTCCTCTGTCTTCTACACTCTCCTCCTCTCTCACACTCTCTCTCTCTCTCTTTCTCTAACTCTCCCCCCTCTCACTAGTACTTCACTATATTGTAACAAGCACACACTATAGTTCACATGCATAATTCTACACATGTAGGCACACATATACACACATGGACACATACATACAAATATATATATATATATATATATATATATATATATATATATATATATATATACATACAGTAGACAAAAACATGCAGACACATAAACCTAGATGCACACACACACAGCCACACATATACATAGATAAATAGACATACATAGACACAGACACACACACATGCATACATACTTAGAGGCCTATTTATCAAGCCACCATAATTTGCAAATAAATTCTTTCCAAATCAGACTGGACTGATTGTCTGGATTTGTTTCCACATTTTGTCTCTCATAGTTGAGGTATGCCTATGATTAAAATTACAGGCCTCTCTCATCTTCTTAAGTGGGAGAACTTGCACAATTGGTGGCTGACTAAATACTTTTTTGCCCCACTGTACATAGATACACAGGCACACATACACATACATAGAGACACATAAACACAGATACACATACATAGATGCACACCGGCACACATACATAAACACAGATAAACATACATACAAAGATACACACAGGCACACATAAACATACATAAAGACACATAAACACAGATACACAAACATGCATACATAGATATGCACAGGCACACATAAACATACATATAGACACATAAACACAGATACACAAACATGCATACATAGATATGCACAGGCACACATAAACATACATAAAGACACATAAACACAGATACACAAACATACATACATAGATATGCACAGGCACACATACATAAACACACAGATGAAACCACACCTAGATACACATATTCACACACACACACCTATAAGACCGTTGAAGAAGGAATTTAAGCCTCACTTGTATATATACATTAGCAGCCCCTTGAACCCATCTTAATTTGAAATGATGTACAGACTCCTGACTGATCTCTACACTGATAATGAGTACACTATACAGTATAATGATGCTGCATATTTGCCAAGTCAGTAAACCAAACTAATGTGTGCAAAAGTCAATCGCATAAAGGCACATAAGAGCCCCTACTCATCTCAGCATTCACTAAAAAGAGCCTAATATTCTAAGCATAAAATTCCACATGGAATATACTGAGGTGATCAGCTGGGTTAAAGGGACAGTCAAGTCAAAATTAAACTTTTATGATTGCGATAGGGCATGCAATTTTAAACAACTTACTAATTTATTTTTATCATCAATTTTACTTTGTTATCTTTGTTAATAGTTAAACCTACGTAGGCTCATATGTTAATGTCTAAGCCCTTGATGGCCACCTATTATCTCAGTGCATTTTGACCGTTTTTTTTTACAGTTAGACACTGCAAGTTCATGTGTGTCATATAGATAACATTGTGCTCGCTCCCCTGGAGTAATTTATGAGTCAACCCTAACTGGCTAAAATGCAAGTCTGTCAAAAGAACTGAGATAAGGAGGCAGTCTGCAGAGACTTAGATACAAGGTAAAAATGTTTCATGCTTTTTTAGTCATTTGATAGCATCTATAGGATACAGAATGTTACTTCTAGAGGCCCATTTATCAAGCTCCGTATGGAGCTTGAGGGCCCGTGTTTCTGGCGAGTCTTCAGACTCGCCAGAAACAGCAGTTGTGAAGCAGCGGTCCATGACCTGTCCGCCTGCTCTGATGAGGTGGATAGAGATCGCCACAATTCAACCCTCATGCTGGTGCAATGCTGAATATGGAGAGCATATTGCTCTCCGCATTCAGCGATGTCTGTCGGACCTGATCTGCACTGTTGGATCAGGTCCGACAGACATTTGATAAATCGGCCTCCTAGACTCTTTTGGGAATGTAAGACAAACAGACGTTTTACAGCAAAACCAATGTATTTTACAGCAAAATCAAGCAATGGTATATACTTTATATTTAAATGTTGCCATTTTCAGTAATTTATTACATTTTAAAATGAAGGTCTGATTCATTTTTCTTAGCATCAGTTTTATCTAAGAGCAATACATGACAAGGATATATATTTTTTTTTTATAACTTTATTTATAAATAGCGAGGACAAAATGATCCACCACATACATGACAAGTTAACAATAGGAAATGCCAAAGCACATGTAAGATTCGCCAAGTCCATCATAGTAACTGATGAGATGAAGGAAGATTTCATCCTGCATAGGCAGGGAACCAAATCGTCCACACAATTTTCATTTTTTGCATTTAAACAATCAAAAAACAAAACAAAACAATTACAGTCAATTCACAAATAATAACATTAACACTTGCCCGGGCCCACCGACTCGCCCCCCAAAGACCTAGCAGCAGAATCCAGAGACTGTACAATTGTCTAGGCTTCCGGTAAACAAAAAAAAACAACTTAGTCAGTCTGTGGACACCATTTACCTCGGAGGTTCTCACTTAAGATAAAGAGGCTATTTCTGAATGGGTATATAACACTGTCTCTCACTCTAGGTGAAAGAAATAAAAGATAAGCCTCCCATTTGTGGATACATTTCCTGACTCTTTTCTCTGGGTCCCCCTTTGTATCTGCCTGCTCAGTCAACATTTGGGTGTGTATCCTGCCAAGCAGCTGCCTGAATGGAGGTGCTCTGTTGCCAGCCCACCCTGTTTAAATGATTATCTTGGCAAGCATTAAGACAGTGGTGATGAAAATGTCAAACTTATAAATTCTGTCCTTGAGTATCAAAAATATCACATGTTGTGCTGTGAGTGTCACCTGTTGATTCGTTACTTTTGCCAACCAATAAGAGACTCTAAACCAGAATCCTCTCAACTTGGGACAGTCCCATAGCAAGTGAATCCAGTCTGGGGATGGGTACCTACACTTATTGCAAATGTTTTTCGCCCCCGGGACCCACCTAGCGTGGATGCCGGGTGTAATATAAGACTGATGAATACATTTCATATGTGTCTCCCTTAGATTGGCCGAGATTGTACTAGCATGTACCTTCCCAAGGCTCCCTCTAATGAGGTCAGGGTCCACCGACAGTTCTCTATGATTTGCCCATTTCGTTACGAGTCTCTGCATAGCGGGCCCTCACAGTGTTTGAGTAATAGGTCGTAAGTATGCGATATCTTATAAGAGCCCTGTTTAGCCAGAGCACATAATTTATCTATATTGGAGGGTTCTGTAGTCAACAGTTGTCTGAGATTAGTTTATAAAGATAATGCCTGCATTGAAAGTACGCAAACCTATGCGTCCCAGGGAGATCATACAAACTCTGTAACTCAGAAAAGGGTGTGATATCTAAAGTGAGTGGGTTAAAAAGTTGGTGGAGCCTTGTGAGGTTTGATGGTGCCATGTAGCAAACACTTCAGTCGTGTAAACAGGGAGGAACTGTAAATTGCCTTGAATCTGCAAATATTTAGTCACTAAGTGTTGTGTCCCCAATAGCTTACAAATCCCAGACCATGCCCTCAAGGGATCTTTAAATAGTAAATGAGACTGTATGGATGGGGGAAGCGATTTGAGAGGTGAGTGGGGCAGGAAAGCTAAATGCAATGGCCTAACAAGACCACCATCTAACTCAGGGACGGTGAAATATTCATTCCCTACCAACCAGTCCAAGACAATCTTAGACAATGCAGACCAGTTATACCAGGTAATGTTCGGAAGGCGAAGCCCACCCCCACCTGAGGACATAAATAGGTACTTTTTACTTATCCTATGTTTTTTCCCCTGCCATATAAAGTGACCTAATGAGACCTGGAGTGAAGCAGCGTCCTTGCGCATCAAAAGAAGAGGTAACATCTGTAGCGGATAGAGGAGCATAGGAAGGGCGATCATCTTAAAAGCTGAACCCTTCCTGAAAGGGACAAGGGAAGCCTTGTCCAGCCAGACAACAACTGCTTGATATTCGCGATAACTCCTGTGAGATTGAGATGGTATAGTTTAGTGGGATCAATGTGTAAAAGGATCCCAAGATATTTAAAAAAAACCTCTGTAACCTTGAGGCCAGTACCTGAAAATGTGGTGTCACTGAGGTTCTGCAACCAGGTAACTTCCGATTTGTCGACATTGATTTTATACCCTGAAAAGGACCCAAATTGTTTGATGATATCTAGGATGGGCTGGAGATTTTCTTGAGGGTCACCTACGAACAAGAGTAGATCGTCTGAGTATAATGAAAGATGATATTTATGTCCAAGCACATCAAGTCCTGTACAATTTTGTCTAATATATGAGGCCAGGGGCTCTATGGCCAGGTCAAACAACATGGAGAAAAGGGGACAACCCTGCCTGGTTCCTCTCTGAAGTGTAAAATGACAAGGATATTTAACGAAGCATATATACAGCACCTCTTTAATAAAGGATAACATAAGTTCCTAATTACATAAAAATCAATATAGGCAAAGAAGGCAGCTTGTGTTCTAATCTAATGCTGTGCAGAATATCCTCACTCAGTATGCCCTGGATTCAACCAGTAGAGTGTTTAGTTGCTGATATATACTTTACATACATAAAATAGTTTTAATTTCCATTTAAAATACATATGTAGTTACTGCTTTTGTGTTTAATAACAGAGAGGGCAAGATTATGGTCCATTCAAGATGTATGCATTTAAAGGGACATTAAACATTAAATAAATGCTAGATAGATGTTTTATTAGCTGTTTAAATATTGTAAAAATAAGTGTAAAGTTTTAGTGTCTATAAAACAACGGGAGCTGCCATGTTGTAACTTAGGTTACCTTCTCTGCTGTGGCCAATTAGGGAAAGTTATAAATAGGTTGCTAGAGTGTACAGCCAATGGCTGTGTGGAATATAACAGTGTTCTGCACTTCCATTTCTAACAGGAACTGAAAAGCTCACAATTTCATAATGGATTTACAGGAAAAGGGGACAAAATATATAATGAAAGTATATTGTAGAGGTTTTATTTATATATATGATTTATCATTTTATATTACCATCTCAGGGTATTTAATGTCCCTTTAAGTTCTTCATTTTGTAGCCATAGCTACAGAATTAGAAATGCCAACTGTCTCAAGAATGGTTTCATTCAACGTGCACTGAAAAAAACGAAGATGCAGAAAATGAAAGGTGTGTAAAGAACAAAATTAATCCATTAAAAAAATGTACAGAACAAGTAAACAGAAGGTTTGTTTTTGAAATCTGATTCAAAGCTTGTGGTTGTATAGCGCACCTGGGGTCTTGAGAAAGAGCCAAAACACACTGTAATATTCCCTGTACAGGGCAGGAAGTACTGCAAGCTTTTCTTCAAGTATATAATGGCAAACAAGGTCTGTAGCTTGCCTTATGATATATATATATATATATATATATATATATATATATATATATATATATATATATATATATATATATATATATATATATATATAAAAAATCAATAATATACATAGATACAGTTAATTAAGTCTTATTGCTGAAAACTAAACTGCAAGTTAAGAAGAATTAATTTTAGTATAAAACACAGTAGAGATTTGTTTAATAATTACAGCATATACACTAGCATTCAGTGCCAATGCACTGTACATAATGTGCCAAGGAAATGTGTGCAGCGTAAATACTAGGGCACATACCAACATGTCCACAGAACACTTTCCAACCAGTTTCACAGCATCAATAGAAAATCAAATATTCAAATTAAATAAGGAACCTAAAAATGTTGTCCTAAAAAATAAAAAAACTTGATAAAAAGAAATTGTGCTAAGATTATATTAAAAAAAAGTTTTCATATACAGTACCCTGTCATACAAACAGAAACTTACCAATATTTAATTATATGATATATATTTTATATATATATATATATATATATATATATATATATATATATATATATATATATATATATATATATATATATATATATATATATATATATATATATACTTTAGAAATCTCAATCCACAATTCCAAGAAACAAAATACCAGTATGAATATTATTTTATGTATGAAAATGAGTCTTGTGACATATATCAACGTAGGTACATTAGGGTAAAAATAAAACACAGAGTAATGGGTAAGTGTCCTATACATGGTATTTCCTATACTTTAGAAATAATACATTAACACAACATCATCAAAGACCAGAGGGAAATCTTAAAAGAAAGCATGGAATGGATGTGTGAATATTCTTAATGAATGAATGAATTCTATTCTGACAAATAACAATGTAGGTGCTTTAGGGTGAAAATTGAGAAATGGTAAGTGTGATATAGTATTTCCTCTGATTTTCTTTCAGGGTGTCCAGGGACACTGAAGATATGATAAAAATTGAGGGCAGGTAACCTTAGAGGGAATATATAGTATTTTGCATCATAAGTGGACAATTAGGATACAAGTTTTATATGGTACTATTCTCTTCATATAAAAATATTATGGAATTTTTGATAACTATAGACTATACATTAAAAGAGTTATAAACCCTATTCTAATATATTAAGTGAGGGTTGTCCTGCTGATGGTCCTTGGGAGACATATGGCCCGAGATTGCTTTGAAGCTATTTATTTTATTTATTAACATGTAAACTACATGCAGAAAAATATTCCACTGTAGACATAGAAAGGTATGAAATCATGCAAAGAAAGATGCCTGAAAAGTATTGTCTGGTGGACTCAAATTCCATTTGACTTTTTTTTTCACTGCAAAGCATTAGTGAAAGTAAAGAGGTGCAAAGAAACTGCCGGGTGTTCAGAAAGATTTCAATAGCTTAAAAGGACACTAGACCGAAACATTTTTTTTAATGATTCATATAGGGCATGCAATTTCCTTCCATAAGGCAGGGAGAGTCCACGACTTCATTCCTTACTGTTGGGAAATACAACACCTGGCCACCCGGAGGAGGCAAAGACACCCCAGCCAAAGACTTAAATATCCCTCCCACTTCCCCTATCCTCCAGTCATTCTTTACCTTTCGTCACTATAGGAGTTGGCAGAGAAGTGGCAGAAGATTTGGATAGTCCTGTAATGGGTATGTTCCCTTCGAGAAAGGACTGGAGTTTTAAATAATCATATCAACCTTTTCAGTGAGAGTATTGATGAAAGTTAAAGTCTGGAGATACAGGGAAAATTTTTCTGCGAGCCCATCCAGACTGTTGCTAACAGCTCCTGAGCAATCAGTGTTGACGAGGTTCACTGCTTGCTGCTACACACTCAAGTCCATGTGAGAAGCGTTGCTGCAAGACTGTCACACTTAAGAGGCTGTGCCTGTTCCACAGCATGGATCCTAGAGGGTAAGACCGTTTTTTATATATACAATTTAAAATGCTATACAGGGTCACATTGTGACTCCTTTGAACCTCTATAGGATCAAGGGTTAATATCTCCTTCAGGGAGATTATTTGAACAGTTTGGGGATTTATATCTGCTTAATGTGAGAGTTTTTTTTTGTTTGTTTTTTAGGTTCATAGACTGTGTGTTTTTTGACTTGGAGCAAATAGGTTTCACTTTCGTTTTTGAAGTGTTGCGCAACTCATAATAGCTTGGCACCCTTTTTCATAGCAGGGGAAGTCCTGTCTTACGCACCACGTGACCGGGTGCGGTCTCTTTAATTTCCTAAGGTCCTGCTGCAGACATCATTCCTGAGGAGAGCGTTTTCACTGTTGGCTGTCTGGGTCTAGGAGGTGGTGAGTGCCCCAGCTATTGGGAGTATTAAGGTGCTGTTTTTTAAATAAAAGTGTTTCTTTTGCTTGTCCTTCTGTGGGTACATACAAAGCTATGGAGGACTCTGATACTACATAAGAAGTTTCCGCTCCTTCTGTACTGATTAATAATTCCTCTTTATATTGTGAGGAGGCTGTGGTTTGCCCGCCTGCTCAATTTTGTTCCATTTGCTTAAACACTGTTCTAAAGTCTAAAAAGGGAGACAAGCCTGCCAATACTCATAGTGCTATTAGCCCTTCTGAGCCATCTACTTCTCGGGAATCTGGGTCCCGAGAAATGACTACCCTTTCTACATTACCCGCTCCACATGCAGTTCCCCGCGGCTCAACTAATCCTCCATCTGGAAGGGGCCTTTTTCCAGCGGACTATACCGTGCAGTTGCAATCGGTGGTGTCTGCGGCCTTGAGTGCCTTACCTCACTCTAACAAACGCAAGAGAAAGGTTAAACATAGTTCTCCTGACCTAGAGTCATCTAAATATTTGTTGGATTTAGCTACTATATCCCAGCTATCCGAGAATGAGAACTTCTGTAGCTTCAGAGGATGAACTTTCTGAGTTGGAGACTTCTGTTACTAAACCTCTTTCAGCGGTGGAACCCTCCTTTGGATTTAAAATTGAGCATCTGTATTTTTTTATTAAAGGAGGTTCTGTCTACACTAGAGGTACCAGAGGCTACACTCCCCGAGGAGCCTAAGATCCCTAAATTAGACAGGGTTTATGAAGATAGGAAGGTTCCTCTGACTTTTCCTGTGCCAGTTAAGATGGTGAACATTATTAGTAACGAATGGGAATGAGTAGGAACTTCTTTTTCCCCCTCGTCTACTTTTAAAAATGATTCCCGGTTACTGACTCTCAGTTAGATTTGTGGGGCTCCATCCTTAAGGTGGATGGCACTATTTCTATGCTGGCTAAGCGTACTACTATCCCTTTGGAGGATAGTTCTTCTTTTAGAGAGCCTATGGATAAGAAAATGGAAACCTTTCTGAGGAAAATGTTTCAACATTCTGGGTTTTTATTTCAACCGGCGGCAGCTGTAGCAGCTACCTACTGGTACGACACTCTGTCGGAGCACATTAAGTTGGAGAGTCCCCTTGAGGATATTCAGGAGAGAATTAAAGCACTGAGAATTGCTAACTCCTTTATCTGTGACGCGAATATGCAGTTTATTTGCATAAATGCAATGGCTGCTGGCTTTGCGGTTCTAGCCCGCCGGGCTCTCTGGTTGTAGTCTTAGTCTGCGGGTATGACTTCTAAATCCAGACTCCTTTCTCTTCCCTTCAAGGGGAAGATTTTATTTGGTCCAGGGCTGGACTCCATTATCTCTATGGTTACCGGAGGGAAAGCTGCCTTCCTACCGCAGGATAAGAAGAATAGGTCTAAGGGACGACAACTGTCTAATTTTCATTCCTTTCGTGCTAATAAGTCACAATGACAGCAGTCCTCTTCCAAGTCCGAGCAGCCCAAGAATACTTGGAAGCTGGCTCACTCCTGGAATGAGTCCAAATAGACTAAGAAGCCCGCCAAGAACAAATCGGCATGAAGGGGTGGCCCAGGATCGGATCGAGTAGGGGGCAGACTGTCTATTTTTTCAGATGCTTGGTTCCATGATGTACAGGACCCTTGGGTCCTGGAGGTTGTATCTCAAGGAAACAGGATAAGATTTAAGTCTCATCTGCCCAAGTACAGATTCCTACTCTCTGGTCTGTCTACAAGACCCGAAAAGAGGGCTGCCTTCTTAGGTTGCGTACGAGATCTCTCCACTCTAGGAGTAATTGTCCCGGTACCTACAGCAGAAAGAGGTTTGGGGTTTTATTCAAACCTTTTTGTGGTTCCAAAGAAGGAGGGAACTTTCCGTCCAATTCTGGATCTAAAGTGCCTAAACAAGTTTCTGAGTGTTTCCTCTTTCAAAATGGAGACAATATGGTCAATCCTTCCTCTGGTTAAGGAAGAACAGTTTATGACCACAATAGACCTGAAGGATGCATACTTTCACGTCCCGATTCACAGGGAACATTTTCAGTTCCTGAGGTTTGCTTTTCTTCTGCATGTCTTGCCCTCCAGGCCTCCTCTAGACCCACAGTGGCTCAGTGTATGGAGGTAATCGGACTCATTGGGCCTGCATGGATATCATTCATTTTACCAGATTCCATCTCAGACCCTTACAACTGTGCATGCTGAGACAATAGAACGGTGACCATTCAGATTTGTCTCAACAGTTCGTGCTGGACAACCTGTCGAGAGGCTCGCTCTCCTGGTGGCTCTGTCCAGATCATCTGTACCAAGGCACGTGCTTTTTGAGACCGTCCTGGGAGATAGTGACTACGGATGCAAGCCTTTCTGGCTGGGGAGCCGTTTGGGGTACCAACAAGGTCTGTGGACTCAGGAGGAGTCCTCCCTTCCGATCAGTATTTTGGAACTACGGGCAATCTTCAATGCCTTGAAGGCTTGGCCCCTTCTGGGTTCATATCAGTTTATCAGATTCCAATCAGACAATATAATCTTGGTTGCCTATATCACTCATCAGGGGGGAACGAGAAGTTCCTTGGTGATGAGAGAAGTATCTCAGATACTAGAGTAGGTGGAGACTCACAAATATACGCTGTCAGCGATTCCTGGTGTGGAAAACTGGGAAGCAGACTTCCTCAGCAGGCGATCCTTTCACCCAGGGGAATGGTCTCTTCCCCCTGAGGTGTTTGCAGAGATATGCAGCGAGTGGGGGATGCCGTAGATAGATCTCATGGCATCCCGCCTCAATACCAAGCTACCCAGGTATGGGTTGAGGTCGAGGGATAATCAGGCGGAACTGATAGATGCCCTATCAGTACCATGGAGGTTCAGACTCATATATCTTTTTCCTCCATTACCGCTTCTCCCTCGTGTGGTGGCTCACATCAAGCAGGAGTGAGTATCTGTGATTCTGATTGCTCCGTCGTGGCCGTGAAGGACGTGTTTTGCGGATCTGGTGGAGATGTCCTCATCTCCTCAGTGGAGGTTACCTTGTCACAGAGATCTGCTGATACAAGTTCTCTTGGTTCATCAAAATCTAGATTCTCAGAGGCTGACTGCGTGGAGATTGAACGCTTAGTCTTAGCCAAGAGAGGGTTTTCTGAGAGTGTAATCGACAGTCTGGTTCAAGCTCGTAAGCCAGTTACTCGTCGTATCTACCATAAAGTGTGGAGGACTTATTTGTACTGGTGTGAAGAGCGGGGTTTTTCCTGGCCTAAGGTTAAGGTTGCCAGAATTTTAGCTTTCCTCCAGGATGGACTGGAGAAAGGTTTATCTGCTAGTTCCCTGAAGGGACAGATAACGGCTGTGTCAGTGTTACTGCACAAAAGATTGGCTGAGCTTCCGGATGTACAGTCCTTTGTTAAGGCTCTGGCTAGGATCAGACCCGTGTTTAGATCTGGGGCTCCGCCTTGGAGCCTCAATCTTGTTCTTAGTTTTTTGCAGCAGGCTCCGTTTGAGCTTATGCATACTGTTGACATTAAAATGTTATCTTGGAAGGTTCTTTTTTGTTGTCTATTGCCACTGCGTGCAATGTGATCCCCCTTATCTGGTTTTTCATGCTGATAAGGTGGTTTTACGCACTAAACTAGGGTTCCTCCTAGTTAATCAAATAATTATTGTTCCTTCTTTATGTCCTAATCCTTCTTCAGAGAAGGAACGTTTGCTTCACAATCTAGATGTGGTTCGTACGTTGAAGTTCTATCTTCAGGCTACTAGGGAATTCTGTGTGAAAAAAACTATACAATATTATAGAAATAGAGTGCGCCAATATCAAAATAAATATAAGGGGAAAAGTTGTGTAATGCCCCAATGCGACAAGGTAGTAATAATGTGATGTTCACTCAAAAAAGTGTTACTAAAAATAGGTGTACAAACATATATAAAAAAGACATTCTTATCAAATATATATATATATATATATATATATATATATATATATATATATATAGAAGGCCTATAACTAGTACAGGCTGCACAAATTAACCTAAAAATTAGAAAAGGACTATTGTGTGACAATTCCCTTGAAACAAAGATGTATGTGATCATGAAAAGCAATGAAATAAAATGAAATAAAATAAACAGTGTAAAAAAGAATCACAATTGGTGAGGTAACAATACAGTCCGTTTTTTTGTTTTGTGTGAAGGGAGGCTGCTTTTCTTGAAACCGGGGGTGAGCTCTCTCCGTCATATCGGAACTATTCCTTGCAAGCCACTTGCAGACGGAGCTTATGCTCCTATTGTGGAGAGCGGACTGCCGGAATTGTTGCTGATAAGAATATCTGCAAACAGAGGGAGCCTGTGCTCCATATGCAGAGGGCTGACAGCCGGACCTGTTGCCGATTAAACCACATCCAACTTCCAGCGTACTGACTGCTGAAAACGTCAGCCTGCCTGCTTGCACTTCTTGTAATAAGAGTGCCACTTTGCTTGTGAGTACCTTTCCACTTGTTACCCGCCATTGTGCCATTCAAATGTTTTGAGTTATCCACACCATGAGGCGCTTTCTTTTTGTACCTACTAGGAAATTCTGACAATCTTCCTCTTTGTTTGTCATCTATGCAGGGAAGCGTAAGGGGCTACCATGACTTCTCTATCTTTCTGGTTGAGGAGTGTCATTCGCTTAGCTTATGAGACAGCGGGACGACAGCCTCCTGAGAGGATAGCGGCTCATTCCACTAGAGCAGTGGCTTCCTCTTGGGCTTTTAAGAACGAAGCCTCAATGGATCAGATTTGTAAGGTGGCTACCTGGTCCTCCTTACACACTTTTTCTAAATTTTACAAGTTTGATGTGTTTGCTTTGGCTGAAGCAGCTTTCGGGAGAAACGTTTTGCAGGCTGTGGTGCCCTCAGAATAGGGTCCACCTCTTTTTTCTGTTCCCTCCCGTTATGCTTTCAGTGTCCTCTGGAGCTTGGGTATAGTTTTTCCAACAGTAAGTAATAAGATTGTGGACTCTCCCTGCCTTATGGAAGAAAAACATAATTTATGCTTACCAGATACATTCCTTTCCTTCCTGGCAGGGAGAGTCCACGACCCCGGCTGTAATTTTTTTTTCGTTGGGCGGCCCCTGTTTTTATATTTTTTCTTCTGGCAGCTTTTATACCCTGATGTTTCCCCTACTTTTCCTTGTTCCCTCTGCAGAATGTCTGGGGGATAGGGGAAGTGGGAGGGATATTTAAGCCTTTGGCTGGGGTGTCTGCCTCCTCCTGGTGGCCAGGTGTTGTATTTACCAATAGTAAGGAATTAAGTCATGGACTCTCCCTGCCAGGAAGGAAACAAATTATCTGGTAAGCATAAATTATGTTTTTAAGCAACTTTGTTATCTTGCTATCTTTATTTAAAAAGCAGGAATGTAAAGCTTAAGAGCTGGCCCATTTTTGGTTCAGAACCTGGGTTATGAATGCTTATTGGTTTGCTAAATGTAGCCACCAATAAGCAAGCTCTATCCAGGGTGCTGGACCTAAAATGGCTCCTAAGCTTTAAATTCCTGCTTTTTAAATAAAGATAGCAAGAGAACAAAGAAAATTTGATAATAGGAGTAAATTAGAAAGTTGTTTTAAATTGCATGCTCTATCTGAATCATGATAGAAAAAGTTTGTGTTTAGTATCCCTTTAAAATTTGAAAAGTAATGCATGGGTGATGTTGCTCATCTAATGGACTAGAATATTGTAGTTCATCTCACATTAAGAGGCTTTACTTTCATGTTCTGGTACGTTTTTTAACTCTAGATCCTTCCAGAAGATACTGCTGATGAGCCAAAAGAAGTCATTCATGTCTACATTTGGTGTAAAATCTGTTTGTTTTTTTCAAATTTCCCAAAACAACCCAGGGATTCTTGGAGCATCCCTCTGAGATATTTGCAGCCAACCTTCTTGGCTAACGGCTAGAGTTTTGCGGTATGAGTGAAAAAGCAGCGTTAAGGCTCTTTTTCACTACCGCTGGTATTACGAGTCTTGCAGGTATTTCTATACCGCACACTTTCTTGTCCGTAACGCAACGTAACTACCACAGCTTTCAAAAAGTCATTTTTCAATAGGACTTCCTTTTCGCCGGTATTGCGAGTTTGCCTGGGAGGCCAAAAAGTGAGTGGTACAGCTTATACCATCAAGATCCATACCGTAAACTGAAAGTCAGTAGTTATGGGTTTTATGCTACAACGCCATCACATAAAACTCATAACTAAAGTGCTAAAAAGTACACTAACACCCATAAACTATCAATTAACCCCTAAACCGAGGCCCTCCCGCATCGCAAACACTAAAATAAAATTATTAACCCCTAATCTGCCGCTCCGGACAACGCTGCCACTATAATAAACATATTAACCCCTAAACCGCCGCACTCCTGCATTGTAAACACTAGTTAAATATTATTAACCCCTAATCTGCTGTCCCTAACATCGCCACAACCTACATTACTGTTATTAACCCCTAATCTGCTGTCCCTAACATCGCCGCCACTATACTAAAGTTATTAACCCCTAAACCTAACCCTAAGTCTAACCCTAACACCCCTAATTTTAATATAATTAAAATAAATCTAAGTAAAAATTACTATCATTAACTAAATAATTCCTATTTAAAACTAAATACCTATGAAATAAAACCTTAGATAGCTACAATATAACTAATAGTTACATTGTAGCTATCTTAGGTTTAATTTTTATTTCACAGGCAAATTTGTATATATTTTAACTAGGTAGACTAGTTAGTAAATAGTTATTAACTATTTACTAACTACCTAGCTAAAATAAATACAAATTTGCCTGTAAAATAAAACCTAACCTGTCACACTAACACCTAACTTTACACTACAATTAAATACATTACATTAATTAAATACAATTAACTACATTACAAAAAAAACCCCCCACTAAATTACACAAAATAAAAAAGAAATTATCAAATATTTAAATTAATTACACCTAATCTAATAGCCCTATCAAAATAAAAAGCCCCCCCAAAATAAAAAACCCTAGCCTAAACTACCAATAGCCCTTAAAAGGGCCTTTTGCGGGGCATTACCCCAAATAAATCAGCTCTTTTACTTGTAAAAAATGAATACAAACAATCCCCCAACAGTAAAACCCACCACCCACACAAACAAACCCCCCAAATAAAATCCTATCTAAAAAAAACTAAGCTCCCCATTGCCCTGAAAATGGCATTTGTATGGGCTAAAAATAAAACCCACCCAATAAACCCTTAGAAAAACCTAACACTAACCCCCAAAGATCCACTTACAGTTTTTGAAGACCCGACATCCATCCTCAACGAAGCGGCAGAAGTCTTCATCCAAGCGGGCCAAAGTCTTCATCCAAGCCAGCAGAAGTCTTCATCCAGATGGTATCTTCTATCTCCATCCATCCGGCGCGGAATGGCTCCATCTTCAAGAAATCCGGCGTGGAGCTTCCTCTTCAAAATGACATCTCTTCCAGAATGAAGGTTCCTTTAAGGAACGTCATCCAAGATGGCGTCCCTTGAATTCCGTTTGGCTGATAGAATTCTATCAGTTAATCGGAATTAAAGGGAAAAAAATCCTACTGGCTGATGCAATCAGCCAATAGGATTGAGCTTCAATCCTATTGGCTGATTCTATCTGATTCTATCAGCCAATGGGAATTCAAGGGACACCATCTTAGATGACGTCCCTTAAAGGAACCTTCATTCTTGAAGAGATGTCGATTGAAGAGGATGCTCCGCGCCAGATGTCTTGAAGATGGAGCCGCTCCGCGCCGGATGGATGAAGATAGAAGATGCCGTCTGGATGAAGACTTCTGCCGGCTTGGATGAAGACTTCTGCTGGCTTTGATGAGGACTTCTGCCGCTTCAATGAGGATGGATGTCGGGTCTTCAAAAATTCAAGGGTTTATTGGGTGGGTTTTATTTTTAGCTTAGGGTTTGGGCGGAAAAAGAGCTAAATGCCCTTTTAAGGGCAAAGCCCATCCAAATGCCCTTTTCAGGGCAATAGGGAGCTTAGATTTTTTAGATAGGATTTTATTTGGGGGGGTTTGGTTGTGTGGGTGGTGGGTTTTACTGTTGGGGGGTTGTTTGTATTTTTTTTTTTCAGGTAAAAGAGCTGATTTCTTTGGGGCAATGCCCTGCAAAAGGCCATTTTAAGGGCTATTGGCAGTTTTGTTTAGGCTACTGGGGGGGTTATTTTGGGGGGGTTATTTTGATAGGGCTATTAGATTAGGTCTAATTAGTTTAAATATTTGATCATTTCTTTTTTATTTAATAAAAAATTTAGTGGGTTTTTTTGTCATTTAGGTAATTGTATTTAATTAATGTAATTTATTTAATTGTAGTGTAAGGTTAGGTGTTAGTGTAAGGCAGGTTAGGTTTTATTTTACAGGTACATTTGTATTTATTTTAGTTAGGTAGCTAGTAAATAGTTAAAATAATAGTCTACCTAGTTAAAATAAATACAAACTTAGCTGTGGAATAAAAACAAAACCTAAGATAGCTACAATGTAACTATTAGTTATATTGTAGCTAGCTTAGGGTTTATTTTATAGGTAAGTATTTAGTTTTAAATAGGAATTATTTAGGTATTAATTGTATTTTTTATTTAGATTTATTTTAATTATATTAAAGATAGTGGGTGTTAGGTTTAGGTTTAGACTTAGGGTTAGATTTTGGGGTTAATAACTTTAGTATAGTGGCGGCAACGTTAGGGGCAGTAGATTAGGGGTTAATAAATGTAGGTAGGTGGCGGCGACATTGGGGCCGGCAGATTAGGGGTTAATAAGTGTAGGTAGGTGTCGGTGATGTTAGGGGCGGCAGATTAGGGGTTAATAAGTGTAGGTAGGTGTCGGCGATGTCAGGGGCGGCAGATTAGGGGTTAATAAGTGTAATGTAAGTGGTGGCGATGTCAGGGGCAGCAGATTAGGGGTTAATAAGTATAATGTAGGTGGCGGCGATGTCGGGCGGCAGATTTGGGATGTTTAGACTCTGGGTTTATTTTAGGGTGTTAGGTGTAAACATAAATTTTCTTTCCCCATAGGAATCAATGGGACTGCGTTACGGAGCTTTACACTCCTTTACTGCAGGTGTTAGGCTTTTTTTTAGCCAGCTCTCCCCATTGATGGCTATGGGGAAATTGTGCACGAGCACATAAAACCAGCTCAAAGCAGCGCTGGTATTGGAGTGCGGTATGGAGCTCAATTTTGCTCAACGCTCACTTATTGCCTGCTAACGCCGGGTTTTTTCAACCCTGTAATAGCAGCACTATAGGGAGGTGAGTGGTGGAAATTACTTGCAAGTTAGTACCGAGCCGCTCATAACGCAAAACTCGTAATCTAGCCGTAAACTAATTCTCAATCTCTTGATCCTTTCTCAAAGTATCCATCTGTCACACCAATGGAAGATCTTTCCAAATTGATGTCTGTTTGTTTCTTTTTGCAATATATTTAAACCTGTATAATCACAGATTCTTTGAAGCTAGCAGAAAGGAGAGAGTTTATATAGGGAAGGGGAGGAGGCAAAATCTGTATACCCACAAAATAAACTCATCCCAAATCTCTTTTATGTGAAGAAATGGATAAATGTTGTGTTTTATATAAAACTAGTGAGGTCAGCTGCTCTTTTCAGTTCTATACAGAAGCCCAATTGTAAGATAAAACAATGGTAGAAGAGTGGCTAAATACATGTTGTTTATTTTCCATTGACATTAAAAATGATTCTAATGTTTGAAGAGTGCTTTGTAAAAACGTGTTTGTATCTTTGCTTTTCCATTAATTAGGTGGTGTAACTGCCCTTATTTACATGGAGGAACCCCTAATGCGATTTTGATGACATTTTTTTTTTGCCTGAAACTTAAGAAGCAGCAGGTGGCGGATTGAAATCATCCCAATCTGATCGGGATGATTGACAGCTTCTGCTATCGGACGATTGGCCGTCAGTGAGCAGAAATGCTTGTGCAATGATAAATGCGGACAGCGTATGCTGTCTGCATCTAGCGATGTCGAGTGGACATGATTCGCTATAGCGAATTATGTCCGCTCGACACTTAAAGGAATAGTTTAGTCAAAATTAAACTTTCATGATTTTTTTTTCTCCATTCTCTTGGTATCTTTATTTGAAAAAGCAAGAATGTAAGCATAGGAGCCGACCCATTTTTGGTTCAGCACCTGGGTAGCGCTTTCTGATTGGTGTCTAAATGTAGCCACTAATCAGCAAGCGCTACCCAGCTGCTGAACCAAAAATGGGCTGGTTTCTAAGCTTACATTCAAATAAAGATGCCAAGAGAAAAATTGACAATAGAAGTAAATTAGAAAGTTGCTTAAAATTGCATACTCTATCTGAATCATGAAAGTTTAATTTTGTCTAAACTATTCCTTTAATACATCTACCACATTGACTCTTTTACTATTTCTATAGTTTTTATAATTTTGTTAAAACATTTTAATTCTTGTAAATACTATTATTTTGCCCATTATATAATACTTGATTGCATCTTTAAAATAATTGAAAGTAATTAGTTTATGGCTTAAACTGCTGACTTTTATTGGATTATATTTTTATGGACCATGACATTTTTAGTTGGCTTGAAAGATAATTTAAAATCTTAATCCAATTTAATATCTGAAAATGTTTTTTGCATAACATAATAGTGCCACATTAATAACACTAGAGGTAACTTTCATTACCTGTTAACGGCAATGGTTTTTGATAATCTCTTTATATAAATAAATTATAAAAGAAATTTATAGGAAATTTCTAGGACAAAGTTTATCTCCAAAGTCTACATGGTATGAATATTTGTCTTACTTTGCTGGTAAATAGAAAGTGACATGGTTTGGATAATTTTGAGACAGGAACACTTTTTAATGCATACAAAGTTCTCTGTGATGTAATGTCACCAAGCAGTGCTTTCTCCCTGAAAAGTTTTCTACTTAAAGGGATATAAAACAGTGCTCCTGCTGGAAAGTACTCAAAGGTAGTTATGAATATTATAAATTCCAATGTTCTTCACATAGAAGAATGTTCTGTTTATATATATATATATATATATATATATATATATATATATATATATATATATATATATATATATACAAAACACGGAAGGGAACTGCACTCTCATACCGGACCGGGTACACATCCCATGATCCTGCAACATGCTCAGCCCTGGGTGCCACTGGCACTCACAGGAAGCTGTGCTGTCCCCAGAGCCACAAGCAGTTAACCCCAGACAGGTCTGGGTGCAAGAACCATAGGGAAAATTACAAAACAAATTAATACAACACACAGAGAAAACCCAGCTCTCACTTACAAGCTCTCAGCTAAGATTTAAAAGCAAAAATGGAAAGGTTAGTCACCGCATCTGGCCAAATGGGACAAGCTCAGGTACCACGTCAAGGTCCTTTCCAATACCTGAGACCCTAAAACAGCCACACAATGCAAGCTTTCAAATCCAAACAAACTGAAAACAAGGGAAGGGTGCACAGGAATATGTAACCACCCTAGACATATACAAAACACGGAAGGGAACTGCACTCTCATACCGGACCGGGTACACATCCCATGACCCTGCAACATGCTCAGCCCTGGGTGCCACTGGCACTCAAAGGAAGCTGTGCTGTCCCCAGAGCCACAAGCAGTTAACCCCAGACAGGTATGGGTGCAAGAACCATAGGGAAAATGACAAAACAAATTAATACAACACACAGAGAAAACCCAGCACTCACTTTCAAGCTCTCAGCTAAGATTTAAAAGCAAAAATGGAAAGGTTAGTCACCGCATCTGGCCAAATGGGACAAGCTCAGGTACCAAGTCAAGGTCCTTTCCAATACCTGAGACCCTAAAACAGCCACACAATGCAAGCTTTCAAATCTAAACAAACTGAAAACAAGAGAAGGGTGCACAGGAATATGTAACCACCCTAGACATATACAAAACACGGAAGGGAACTGCACTCTCATACCGGACCGGGTACACATCCCATGACCCTGCAACATGCTCAGCCCTGGGTGCCACTGGCACTCACAGGAAGCTGTGCTGTCCCCAGAGCCACAAGCAGTTAACCCCAGACAGGTCTGGGTGCAAGAACCATAGGGAAAATTACAAAACAAATTAATACAACACACAGAGAAAACCCAGCACTCACTTACAAGCTCTCAGCTAAGATTTAAAAGCAAAAATGGAAAGGTTAGTCACCGCATCTGGCCAAATGGGACATGCTCAGGTACCACATCAAGGTCCTTTCCAATACCTGAGACCCTAAAACAGCCACACAATGCAAGCTTTCAAATCCAAACAAACTGAAAACAAGGGAAGGGTGCACAGGAATATGTAACCACCCTAGACATATACAAAACACGGAAGGGAACTGCACTCTCATACCGGACCGGGTACACATCCAATGACCCTGCAACATGCTCAGCCCTGGGTGCCACTGGCACTCACAGGAAGCTGTGCTGTCCCCAGAGCCACAAGCAGTTAACCCCAGACAGGTCTGGGTGCAAGAACCATAGGGAAAATTACAAAACAAATTAATACAACACAGAGAAAACCCAGCACTCACTTACAAGCTCTCAGCTAAGATTTAAAAGCAAAAATGGAAAGGTTAGTCACCGCATCTGGCCAAATGGGACAAGCTCAGGTAGCACGTCAAGGTCCTTTCCAATACCTGAGACCCTAAAACAGCCACACAATGCAAGCTTTCAAATCCAAACAAACTGAAAACAAGGGAAGGGTGCAAAGGAATATGTAACCACCCTAGACATATACAAAACACGGAAGGGAACTGCACTATCATAAGAAGCTGTTACATTTAGCAATGTGCAGAGTGTTATATGTTAATATGCTGGGGAGCCTAATGAAGCGTACTCATTTAAGATGTAATAGGAACCTTAAGCCAAACAACCAGTGATACCAGATACAGTCTCTATAGCACACAAGTCCTAATATGGTAAGCTAAAGACAATTCAATAGGCAAATTTAGATCTGGCTCAACCTAGGAGGAAAGGAGACCGTGCAGTACGGACAGCTGTTAATTTAAGGCTCCCTCGAGCTAACAGCAGGTATGACACCTCCCATTTAAGTCGCGCCTCTCTGAGCACAAAGTTACATAGATGTATCAGTTATAGAATAACGAGCAAAGTTACTGTATTTTCTTCAGTGCTAATCTTGGAGGTGACTCTGAAAGAGCTGTCAGGCATCCTATATAGTTGATTGTAGTGTCGTCTTGTTTGTTCACTCCCGCATATACTATGCTCCGCTTCTTACAAAACGCTTTACCACCTCCACTAACAGTGACATCACAGGCACCTGGAGCCCTTAAAAGTGCCGGGCGTGCTGAAAGAAATAGAGTCCCTGTACTCCATGAGCAAAACTTGGAAACAAATATATGAAAAACATCCAGGAGAAAAGCATGAAAAAAATATATAAAAAGTACTTTATTATGTATGGTATAAACTCATACAAACTTAAAAAGAGAGCTATTAAAAATACATCTGACCGGTTTCGGCTCAAACAGCCGTAGTCATAGACATAATTAGTGTTAACCCCTGTACACTTTTTTTATACACAATGATGCCTCCCCTAGGGGAGTGCCTTAAAAACAAAGCAATGCTCTAAATTTGGAACTTAAAGACACAATTACAATAGTGCTCCCTATATATACAATAGCTATACAAGTAGTTAAACCACACTACTACGAAATAGTGCTAATTGTGTTTAATAAACGATGAATATACAGTTTAAGGGGATAAACTATTCTAACCAAGTGTATGAGGTGTATATTAGGTTAACAATGGATACACAGGATACATCTGAGCTATATAGTATAACCGCAGTTTAAGGGGATAAGAAAATAACACTGGAGGTTACTGAGGTATAATCTAAATCGAATATCATAGTGGTTGATAGAATATATATATATATATATATATAGCTATGGCTATACCACAAGAAATGACATAAAGAAAAAAAAAACTATTATAAAATGGAGATAATATACATATTCACATATCATATGTCATAATGTTGAATGGAATTATAGCTAGAATTAGCTGTAATAGAGGATACAAGAAAGAGATCTATCATGGATGGGGTATATATCTGGCGAAGACGCCAGAGAAGCAGACAGTGGTCTCAAACACAGAATAGAAATCAGGGGATCACAACACAGGATTAGACAACAAACAACAGTACAAACCATATAAAATGAAAACTGTCCAAACAGATGAGTCAGTCCATAAAAAAGAAGCTTTCTCTGACTCAGAGCAAGAACTAACTGATGAGGAGAGATTTGCCTCCAGTTTTGATAATGAGGTTTGTTCAAGCTCTGAGGGAGATGAAGCACAAGCAATAATAATAGAAAACACAGAGTTGGGACCCCAAGGGTACAGGAACAATACGTAAAAGAGGGGGATGCCAGACAAGGGGGCGTTCACATTACTCTCAAGACACTTAGAAAATTATTTTCAGGCTCTGATGGCGAAGGGAGGGATACTTCTCACACATATCGACAAGAGGCATGTCAGATAGACATGTCATTTGCTGACATGTGTGCTTTGACAGATTTGGAAGATCTATCCCATACAGATGGGGATATACAAGCTTCCACAATGACAGGCCAAAAGCCTAACCTTATGAGATCTAGATCAAACTTTTATCCCATACAATCTAGAGGCAAAAGTTTGAAGGTCTTTCACAAGAGGGTGGTAGAAGATCTAACCAAACTAGCTAAGTCAGGCTCAGGGAACCAGTCTAACTTATCACGATTAGAAAGAGAAGCGATTATTAAACTTCAGAATAACAAATAGATTGTTATCCGCCAATCAGATAAAGGTGGGAGCATAGTGGTGCTTGATAGGGATATGTACATCAGTGAGGACCTCAGACAATTGACTAATGTTGAAGCTTACACTCCTGTAACTAGAGACCCCACTGTACAAAGGAAGTGTTGAGGGACTTATTGGATGATGGTGTGGAAATGGGCATTTTAGACAAACAGACATCTGACTGTATTATGGTTGAAAACCGGATAATGCCCATTTTCCACCACTTCCCTAATGTCCACAAAAGCCTCACTGATGTAGAAGGTAGGCCCATAGTGATGGGCATTGGATCTTTTTTAGAGCCCCTGTCTAAATGGGTAGACCAATTTCTACAGCCTCTTGTTCAATGTCTACCCAGTTATGTGAGGGACACTCCCCATGCGTTGTCCAAACTAGAAGACACTATTTGGGAGCCAGAATATAGCTGGGTTACCATCAATGTTGTATCCTTGTACTCCTCCATACCACACACATATGGCCTCCAGGCTGTGTCTTTCTTTTTGGACAAGTGCACCAATCTAACTGCAAGACATAAGGAGATTGTAATCAGAACTGTTCAGTTTCTTCTCCAGCACAACTTCTTTATGTTTTCTGAAGTATTTTACCTCCAGAAACGTGGAACCGCTATGGGGGCTAAATTTACGCAAACCTATTTATGGGCTGGTGGGAACGGTTCCACGTCTATGGAGGTGAAAATCGATACTCTCAATATTTTGTGAAATATATGAGATTTATCGATGACCTCCTCATTTTTTGGTCAGCCGATTACCATTAAGTGCTAGAACTAGTTGAACATCTCAACCAAAACGAAGTAGGTCTGAAATTCACCTTTGAATGGAATCAAAATACAATAAACTATCTGGATATAACATTAACATCAGACAGTAAATCTAAAACAATTTCTTCATCTCTCTACAAGAAACCCATCTCTGGGAATACCCTTCTGCACGCCCACAGTAGCCATCCTGGACATGTGTTCAGAAGTATAGCAAAAGGTCAATTTATGAGGATCAAGCGGAATTGTACACTGGAGAGGGATTTTCAAGTAGAGAGTGAAGATCTGAAAAAGAGACTTAAAGCCAGGGGCTATCCCCAAAAAAGTGTAAATAAAGCCTTTTGGGAAGTAAACCAAATAGATAGAAAAAAACTTTTTGAACCTAAGAATAAAAATATTCAGAAACAATCAGGCACTAAAACCAGACCGACCCTGATAATGGCATATTCTAATGAATATCATCAGGTCTGTCAAGTGGTTAGAAGAAATGTACCCATTTTACGCGGAGATAAGATCTTACGTGAGACCATAAAGGATGGTTGCAATTTTGTGTACAAGCGTAACTTATCTCTGGGTAACATGCTATCTCCTAGTTTACTTCAGAAACAAGGCAGTGGTAGTTCTTAGTGAATGGCTCATACAAATGCGGCAAAAAGTCATGTAAATCATGTGATCATATGTATGTGTCCAAGACCTTCACCTCAGCCATTACTTTCAAAGTATTTGACACTAAAGGCTGCATTAAATGTGGCAACAAGTATGTCATATACTTAATTGAATGCACACAATGCTGCAAGCAATACGTAGGGCGGACTACCCATACAGTAGGCAAGCGCATAAGGGAACATCTGTCTTATGTGTCTCAGGAAAGAGCGGTGTCCGCACTTGCAAAACATTTTCTGGAAATACATGGCGGGGAAGTTGGGACCTTCAGGTGGCAGGCTATTGAGCAAATAACTAGACCCCCACGTGGGGGGACAAGTTACAGGTATTGTCCAGACAAGAAATCTACTGGATACATAAGCTTGGTAGCCTGCTACCTGGAGGATTTAACTCAGAATTCAACATCATAAATTATTGGCATAGATAAATCTATACATGATGTATGGGCACGTTTTAGTGGTACAGTTATGCAAGTTTACTACGTGGCTTGTTGTACAATATGCCCTTTTTTATAATGTTTTCTTAATACAGCATTTCAGTCGTCCAACATTATTTACCCTTTTGAACAATAATTTAAGGCCATTCTGGAGTGATGTATTATATTATTTCCATGATAGATCTCGTTGTTGTATCCTCTATTACAGCTAATTCTAGCTATAATTCCATTCAACATTCTGAAATATTATATGTGAATATGTATATTATCTCCGTTTTATAATAGTTTTGTTTTTTTCTTTATGTCATTTCTTGTGGTATAGCCATAGCTATATATATATATATATATAATCAATCACTATGATATTCAATTTAGATTATACCTCAGTAACCTCCAGTGTTATTTTCTTATCCCCTTAAACTGCGGTTATACTATATAGCTCAGATGTATCCTGTGTATCCATTGTTAGCCTAATATACACCTCATACACTTGGTTAGAATAATTCAACTGTATATTCATCTTTTATTAAACACAATTAGCACTATTTCGTAGTAGTGTGGTTTAACTACTTGTATAGCTATTGTATATATAGGGAGCACTATTGTAATTGTGTCTTTAAGTTTCAAATTTAGAGCATTGCTTTGTTTTTAAGGCACTCCCCTAGGGGAGGTGTCATTGTGTATAAAAAGTGTACAGGTGTTAACACTATTTATGTCTATGACTACGGCTGTTTGGGTCGAAACCGGTCAGATGTATTTTTAATAGCTCTCTTTTTAAGTCTGTATGAGTTTATACCATACATAATAAAGTACTTTTTATATATTTTTTCATGCTTTTCTCCTGGATGTTTTTCATATATCTACCTAGATGTGCTAGGATTTATTTGTTTCCAAGTGTGTATTTATATATACATATATATATTTATCAGGGCTCAAAATTTCCGCTATCCCACTAGCCATTGGTGAGTGGAAATTCAAATGTGGCGTGTAAAATTTAGTTAGTGAGTGTTGAGTCTGAACTCTAATGGCATGTTCTAAATAGCAAAATTGGCACATTGTATTTGCAGAATGCCTACTCCTATTGCAGCACTTACAAACACACATTTTGGGATAAAACTGCTTTATAAAGGGATATTATATATCCATGAAAGTGCAAGGATATGTTATTCCTCTAGGGGTGTAGGTACCCCATTACTGTTTAGACTGTTACATTTGAGAGGGGAAAAGGAAAGGAAAAGTGGAGAAGAATGTAGAGTTAAGAGAGAATTATCGAAAAAAAGAGGGAAGAGATATGGGAGAGGGGAAAGAAAGAGGGTAAAGAGAAGATGTGGCCTGAGAGAAAAGGAGAGGGTAAAAAAAGAGATTGGAGAGAGGAAAGTTATGTCAATTTCCACTCCTGTATCATGTGACAGCCATCAGCCAATCACAAATACAAGTATATTCTGTGACTTACAAAACATAACTATAAAAAGACTGTGCACATTTTGTTAATGGAAGTAAATTGGAAAGTTGTTTAAAATTGCCTGCTCTTCCTGAATCATGAAAGTTTTAGTTTTCTTATGTAAAGAACATTGGAATGTTAAATATTTACAGTAAATACACAGTAAAACACATTCGGCTAAATTACGAGTTTTGCATTACGGTTCTAACGCTGAAAAATGAAAATTTCAGCGTAAAAACAGTAACACAGCCATTACGAGTTGTGTCGGTATAGCTATACCACAAAAATTTTAGCCTGTAACGCAACGTCAATCTAGCACTCAAAAAAATTAAGTTTTTGCGTGAGATTTCAATAGCGCTAGTATTACAGGTTATACGGTGATGCTTAAATGCTTGCGTTACAGCCTATACGACACAATCCATTCCACTATCTGATACCAGTAGTTATGAGTTTTGCGCTACAAAATTGTTTCACAAAACTCATAACTAAAGTGTTACAAAGTACACTAACACCCATAAACTACCTATTTACCCCTAAACCGAGGCCCTAACGCATCGCAAACACTATTTAAAACGTATTAACCCCTAATCTGCCACTCCTGACATCGCTGCCACTAATAAAAGCTATTAACCCCTATTCCGCTGCTCCCCCAACATCGCAGCCTCTATAATAAAGCTATTAACCCCTATTCCGCCACTCCCTGACATCGCCAATACTATAATTAAGTTATTAATCCCTATTCCACAGCTCCCCGACATCTCCGACACTTATAAAAGTTATTAACCCCTAAACCTCTGGCCTCCCACATCACCGCCACTAAATAAACCCCTAAGCCGCCAGCACCCCACATCGCACAAAACTAAATTAAACTATTAACCCCTAAACCTAACAACTCCCTAACTTTATATTAAATTACAATATCAGTAAGTTTCTTAAGTCCGGGCAGCGAGAAGTCTTCATCCAGGCGGCATCTTCTATCTTCATCCAGACGGCATCCAATAGAATTTCAGTAGCTCTCATCCTATTGGTTGATTTGAACAGCCAATAGGATTTCAGTAGCTCTCATCCTATTAGCTGATTTGAATTTCAAGAATAAAATCAGCCAATAGGAATGCAAGGGACGCCATTTTGAAAATGCTCCCTTGCATCATTGAAGATCCAGTGTACTGCGGTAACCGTATGAAGAGGATGCTCCGCGCCGGATGTCTTTGAAGATGAATCCGCTTCGCACCGCCGGGATGAAGATAGAAGACACTGCCGGGATGAAGACTTCTCGCCGCCTGGATGAGGATGGATGTCTGGACTTCAGAAACTGTGAGGGGATCTTCGGGGATTAGTGTTAGGTTTTTTTATAACTTTTTTTTTGGATGTTTTTTTTTTTTTTTTAGATTAGGGTTTGGGCTTTTTTTAAAAGAGCTGAATGCCCTTTTCAGGGCAATGTAAAAGAGCTGAATGCCCTTTTAAGGGCAATGCCCATGCAAATGCCCTTTTCAGGGCAATGGGTAGCTTAGGTTTTTGTTAGAGTTAGGTTTTTTATTTTTGGGGGTTGGTTGGGTGGTGGGTTTTACTGTTGGGGGGTCTTTGTATTTTTTTCAAGGTAAAAGAGCTGATTTCTTTAGGGCAATACCCTACAAAAGGCCCTTTTAAGGGCTATTGGTAGTTTATTGTAGGTTAGGGGCTTTTTTATTTTTATAGGGCTATTAGATTAGGTGTTATTGTCTTTTTTTTTTATAATTTCCTTTGTTATTTTTCGTAATTAAGTATTTTTAAATTTTTGTAATTTTAGACTTAAATTTTTTTAGTAGTGTTAGTTTTTTTATAATGTGTAATTTCGTTTTTTTTAATTGGTAGTTATTTTAATTTTAGTATAATAGTTTAGTATAATAGTTATGTTAGATTAATTGTTAGTTCAAACTTAGGTTTTTTTAATTTCACAGGTAAGTTTTTATTTATTTTAAGATAGGGATATTGTAATTTTAATATAAAATTTATTTTTTTGCGATGTGGGGGGCTGGTTTGCGATGTGGGGGGCTGGCTGTTTAGGGGTTAATAGGTTTATTTAGTGGCGGTGATGAGGGAGACCAGAGGTTTAGGGATTAATAACTTTTATTAGTGGCAGTGATGTCGGGAGTGGCAGATTAGGGGTTAATAACTTTATTTAGATGTCGGGGAGTGGCGGAATAGGGGTTAGTAACTTTATTATAGTGGCAGCGATGTCGGGGAGCGGCGGAATAGGGGTTAATAACTTTTATTAGTGGCGGCGATGTTGGGAGCGGCAGATTAGGGGTTAATAACTTTATTTCGGTGTCGGCGATCGCCTTTCCGCACTTAGGTGTCGGCGATCGCTGGTGTTTATTTCTAACACTCTCTCCCCATTGATGTCTATGGGGAAAGCGTGCACAAACACGTCAAAGCAGCCCTTGGCTTTTGTGCGGTATGAAACTTAACGCCACCATATTGCACGCACAAGGAGGCTTTTCAGAAACTTGTAATGGCAGCTCTATGGGGGGTGAAATAACGAAACTTTTGTTGCGGTCGTTTCGCACCCTCTATTGCACAAAACTCGTAATCTAGGCGATTATAAATTATAATTGATTAAAAATGTTTATTCTTGTTTTAAGGTACTTGAGTGGAAAAGGCTCTAAAGTATATGTATATATGTGTATATAGATTTATAAATACATATATATATATATATATATATATATATATATATATATAAAAATACATACATACATACAGGGGCGGAACTACAATTGGTGCAGCAGGTGCAGTCCCACCAGGACCCAAGAGCTGGAGGGGCCCATTACAGCCAGTCTATACATAGTTGTGTGCAGATTGTTTACAATCCTAATGCAGAGAAGCCTACTGCTACTGCATACATATATACATACATACACATATTTAGACATCTATGTGTGTATACATATATAATATATATGTGTGTGTGTATGTATATATACTGTATATATACAATATAGCAATTTTCAGTAAAATATCATATACCATATACCTTTTAACCCTTATAAAAAATATTTATATTTATATAAATAATTTTTATTAGAAAGTGTATATATGAGTGCAACACATTTATTTTTTCAACCCTAACCCTTAATGCGAGGTCTTTAGTCATTCTAACCTGACGATAGGTTAGGGTTCAGCAACGTGCCCAAGTTAGGATGGTTATGGTTTTGCAATATCGGGAAAATGCTAACTTTAGTGTGCCCCTTCTAGTCTAGTCCATACTGAGAATTTAAGTTGCATTCTGCCTCTTCTTAGCATGAGCAAAAGACTGACTCTAGCATTCACTGAATACATAACAAGCTCATGTTACTCTAGAAGATTTATGACATCAAGCTAGATATGTCTTCCTGTACAGACTGCAGCCTCCTTGTGGGACTCTGACATGAAGTAATGGACCCTGCACAAATTAAGTAAAAAAATAAATAAAAAGTCAAATCATTTTGAAATGATGGAATATACATATCACAATGATTTATATTAAATACAAGCCACTGCTTAGTGTTTTTATTACAACAATGAAAAACTTATTGGGCGCTGACATCACTGATTTTATGCCATAGGGCTTTTTCTGGCTATTGTCTGTTTTACATAAGACTCTTGCAGGTACCTTTTATAAATTAATTTTCTTGTCTTTCCATCAACTTTGAAACAATAAGGTTTAACTACTTTTTAATAACTTTGACTGTTGAAGGCTCTTCTGGGAGGCACAAGCAATAGCTGGTACAAATACTTACATAGAAACAAACACTTTGATGCCTTAATGTTTTTAGCATAATATCACTGACATAGATTCACTGAGTTATTGAGAATTCTTCACTTGTATATTGTCCTAAAGTTCTCATTAACATTTGTAGATCTCTCTGACTATTCCACAACCACCAGTTAACAATTGGATTAGATAATTTTGTAGATTTTCAAATTCACCTCATGTTGATGTAGTGTCTAAAATTCCTCTACATATATGAGCACCAAATCATTGGACTTTAGTTTATCTTTCTTTCCTAAGATTTGGTAAGTCCACAACGTCCTCAATTACTGTTGGGAATATCACTCCTTGGCAGCAGGAGGAGTCAAAGAGCACCACAGCCAGCCAAGCTGTTAAGTATCACTTTCCTTCTCACAAACCCCAGTCATTCTCTTTGTCTTGGTGCATGGAGGAGGTGAAGTTTTGTTGTCTGAAGAAAATTGTATTTCTTTTACTTCAAGCAAGAATAGAAAGCCAGAGTAGGTTTACTCTGATCCTTCCTTTTCAAGTCTGGGTCTAGCCGTACTCCACGTTAATCTCTTCAGTAGGGTAGTGTTGGCTTTTAAGCCGTTAGGAACTTGTGAGGTGGGCTTTACTGCGTTTTCCTAGCATGTTGCTGCCCTTGTATAGAAAGTTAGACTAGGTTTACTCTGTTCTTTCTTTTTCCCACAGGTCTCTGTAAGGAGTGGCTTCCTTTCATACCAGGTGAGCTGTCCCCCTGCCGGACAGCTAGAGGTGCAGGTGAGTGCCTTTTTGTCTTCTGGGGCTAGGAGGCTGGCACTGAAAGGGTTATCCTTTAAGAAAGACTGCAACATTTTTGGGACTACAATCCTGTGGAAAGGATTATTAAGGCAGTAAGAAGACACTCTGTAGTGTGACAAGGGGAGACAGGGGTTAAACTCTTTTATGGAGAGGAAATAGTTAACTCCTTATCTTGGCTTATGTAATGCAAAGTTTATTTGCAAGCAGAATTCATTCAAGAGACATTACTTTATCATATATGGTACTTGGTGTTTTGCTTGGGGCACTTGATATCGCTATTGCGATCTTAAGCCGTATTAGCTATTATGCTACCGGAAACGGCTACATTTTGTTTTGTTTCTTTTCCGTCTGGAAGCGGGCCTTTAGTATTGTGGCGCAGCTTCACAGGACGGTCACGTGACCTCTGTATTCCACTCCTGAAAGAAGAAGCAGCTTACGGAAAAGCAGTTGCGATATCTTCTCTGAGAGTTTGGATTGTACTTGCTTAGATCACTACGAGGGGGCAGGTAGGGACCTCAGTCATAGACTGAGGTGTAGAGGTGTGCGTGGGGTTTTTAGCAATATTTTTCAAGTTGGGCAAACATTTTTGAAAGAAGCCTTATAATAAAGCCTTAAAGGGACATTATACACTCATTTTTTCTTTGCATAAATGTTTTGTAGATGATCTATTTATATGGCCCATAAAGTTTTGTTTTTTTTAAAAATGTATGTATGTGTTTTAAATAACATTGCTCTGATTTTCAGACTCCTAACCAAGCTTTTATATGAATACCGTCGGCTACCTTCTCCAGCTTGCTCCTGTTTGTGTAAAGGGTCTTTTCATATGCAAAAGAAGGGGGAGGGGGGAGTGTCTTATTTCCCACTTGCAGTGGGCTTTCCAGCTACATTTTCAACAGAGCTAAACTAAGAGGTTCTAAGTAAATTTTTAAACATTTTTATACTGGATTTTTATATCAGTATCTGTGCATCTTATTTTTTATAGTAGTGTCTATTACATGCATTTATATGAAAATGAGTGTATACTGTCCCTTTAACTCTGCAAACGGAAGATATTCATGTTAGCGGTTTGTTCTACTGGTTCAAGATTTTACCGCAAGTCTATTTAAAGAGACAGTACTTTGCTAATAAAATGTAAAATTTTTGGTTATATTGGTAACATTTTTTTATTTTTTCCCTGCATAATGGAGCAGGATCCTGCTCCTATGTACAGGTTTATTCTGTGCTTAGATAGTCAAGTTGTACCTCCCATGAAATGTTGTTCCTCATGCATGGAGAGGACTTTAAAGAATAAAGATAAACCTTTTTGTCTATGAGCCAAATGTCTTTTAGGATGATGCTGTTCAGGCACTGCCACAGTCTTCTCCTCAAACGTCCCAAGCCTTAATGGTGTCACATGCAGTGCCCTGCGGTTCCTCTCAATCTCCTGGAGGAGTTTATTTGCAAGCAGAGATTGCTACCCAGGTATCCGCTGCAGTATGTGCAGCATTAGCTGCCATTCCCATGCTATAGGGAAAACGCAAGAGGAAATTTAAAGATTCAGATAGTAAGGTTTCTGCTCCAGCTTTGGCTACCCTAGTTGCCCTTTTTAATAAGTCTGATGAGGAAGATACGTCGGTAGCCTCGGAGGGTGAAATCTCAGATTCGGACAGTATAAGTTCTTCATCTGATGCTGAAGTTGTATCCTTCAGATTTAAGGTTGTAATGTTAAAGGAGGTTTTGGCTACCCTGGACGACTCTGATACTCCCGTCGCTGTCAACCCTAGGAAATCTAGTAAACTTAATAAATACTTTGATATTCCTTCCTCTGTGGAGGTGTTTCCTGTGCCAGACCGTGCTTCTGAGATTATAGCACAGGAATGGGTAAAGCCTGGGATTCCCTTTTCCACGTCTCCTGTCTTTAAAAAGATGTTTCCTGTTGCTGACTCCATTAAGGAGTAGTGGCACACGGTGCCTAAAGTAGAAGGGGCCATTTCTACTCTGGCTAAGAGAACTACTATACCAATGGCAACCTGCAGTGTGTATTGCCACTGTGACAAGTGCGGCAGCCTATTGGTTCGACGCCTTGTCTGAGTCTCTTCAGGCAGAGCCATCTTTAAAGGAGATCCAAGACAGGATTAAGGCTCTTAAACTAGCCAATTCCTTTATTACCAACGCTTCCATGCAGGTTATTAAATTGGGAGCAAAATTTTCTAGCGCACAGAGCATTGTGGCTGAAATCTTGGTCAGCTTATGTTTCCTCTAAGTCGAAGCTTCTGGCGATTCCCTACAAGGGTAAGATCTTGTATGGACCCGGTCTATCAGAAACTATTTCTGATATTAGGGGTGGAAAGGGGTCAGGAGCATCTGTCTCGGGTCCACATGCTTCCGGAGACCTTCCTGGGTGATTGTGCCTGCTGGGTTGGGGAGCAGTTTGGAATTTGTTAAAGGCGCAAGGACTATGGACTTGGGAAGAGTCTGCTCTCCCCATAAACATCTTGGAGTTGAGAGCAATTTACAATGCTCTGATGGCTTGGCCTCAGTTGTCCTTAGCCCGGTTTATCAGGTCCCAGTCAGACAATATCACCTCAGTGGCTTACATCAACTACCAGGGAGGAACTCAGACGCCTAGATTACGAGTTTTGCGTTAGAGGCTGTGCGTTGCTAACAAGCAGTTTATGCTCACTTACAGACAACGCTGGTATTACGGGTTTTTACAAACCCGTCGTTAGCCGCAAAATAGTGAGCGAAGAGCAAAATTTTGCTCAACATCTCACCTAAATACCAGTGCTGCTTACGTTAGCGGTGAGCAGGTAAAACGTGCTCGTGCACGATTTCCCCATAGGAATCAATGGGGGGGAGCCGGCTGAAAAAAACACAGCATAAAGCTCCTAACGCAGCCCCATTGATTCCTATGGGGAAATAAAAGTTATGTCTACACCTAACACCCTAACATGAACCCCGAGTCTAAACACCCCTAACCTTACACTTATTAACCCCTAATCTGTCGCACCAGACATCGCCGACACCTGCATTATATTATTAACCCCTAATCTGCCGATCCGGACACCGCCGCCACCTACATTATACTTATGAACCCCTAATCCGAATGAACCCCTAATCCACCACCCCCAACATTGCAGACACCTACATTTTATTTATTAACCCCTAATCTGCCGCCCTCTATGTCACCACAACCTACCTACATTTATTAACCCCTAATCTGCCACCCCCAATGTCGCCGCCACTATAATAAAGTTATTAACCCCTAAACCTAAGTCTAATCCTAACACCCCCTAACTTAGATATAATTTAAATAAATCTAAATAAAATTACTACAATTAACTAAATAATTCCTATTTAAAACTAAATACTTACCTATAAAATAAACCATAAGCTAGCTACAATATAACTAATAGTTACATTGTAGCTAGCTTAGGGTTTATTTTTATTTTACAGGCAACTTTGTATTTATTTTAATTAGGTACAATAGTTATTAAATAGTTATTAACTATTTAATAACTACCTAGTTAAAATAAAGACAAATTTACCTGTAAAATAAAACCTAACCTAAGTTACAATTACACCTAACACTACACTATAATTAAATTAATTACCTAAATTAAATACAATTAATTACAATTAAATAAAATTATCTAAAATACGAAGAAAAAAACCACTGAATTAAGATTTGTAAGCTAATTAAACCTACTCTAATCCCCCTAACAAAATAAAAAAGCCCCCCAAAATAAAAAAAAACCCTACCCTACACTAAATTACAAATAGCCCTTAAAAGGACCTTTTGCGGGGCATTGCCTCAAAGTAATCAGCTCTTTTACCTGTAAAAAAAAATACAAATACCCCCCCCAACATAAAAACCCACCACTTACACAACCAACCCTACTCTAAAACCCACCCGATTCCCCCTTAGAAAAAATAACACTAACCCCTTGAAGATCACCCTACCTTGAGAAGTCTTCACCCAACCGGGCAGAAGTCCTCAACGAATCTGGCAGAAGTGGTCCTCCAAACGGGCAGAAGTCTTCATCCAGACGTCATCTTATTTCTTCATCCATCCGGCGCGGAGCGGGTCCATCTTCAAGACATCCGACGCGGAGCATCCTCTTCATCCGACGGCTGACGACTGAATGAAGGTTCCTTTAAATGACGTCTTCCAAGATGGCGTCCCTTCAATTCCGATGGGCTGATAGAATTCTATCAGCCAATCGGAATTAAGGTAGAAAAAATCCTATTGGCTGATGCGGGTAGATGAGTGTGGGTAGATGAATCTGGGTTACTGCGCAGAGTTTAGTGAGGACAAGTAAACAAGCTGTAACTACTGATTCAACTAACTATTTTTATAAGGGATAGCTGATCTGTTGCTGGCACGTTAGAGCAGTTGGCTCTACCCAGAACAGATCAGCTGTTCCTATGCAGCAAATGCGTTTTGTGTAAGGAAATAATAACTGTGAAAATGTGACAGTTTAAGCCAACATCCTATGCAAGCAAATTGGGGGAACAAGGAAACAATTCTGTCTATTGATATTGCGACAGATAATAATACATCAAGCACAATGAGGATTTTAGAGGTTCAGAGTGAAGGAGTGGAATTGGAGCAACAACGTTAAAAGTCATTAGCACGGAGCAGACTGTGAGTTGTAAGTACTTACAGGCGTGACTTGCAGCAAAAGGATTTATCCGTGCTATCCGAATTCCCTGTGTCGCTAGCCAGGTGGTAAATGGAGAAGGGAGGTTAGAGCTGGTAGGATTCGTCTGTGAGCTTGGTCCGGTATGTGCACAGCGTGTCCGTTGGCAGGTGACGTCACCGCAGCTGAGTTGCGCTCAGCAAAAGGTGCTGTGTACAAGCGGCGTGCTTCAGGGGGAGGTGTGTCATGCAAACACACTAGAGCTGATCTGAGTTGCAAACAAAATAACCAAGCGATATACCGGAAGAGCTGTTGAGCTTTTATGTGGGTCTGGTTTGGGAGGAGTACTATAATAGGTGCAAAAGTTAGGCCAAAAAGGATAGCAAGGAGGCTAAGGTTGTAGAAGGAAATATGACAGGCGGTTCTTCGTACTAAGGTTTCCTTCCTAAAGTGGTTTCGGATAGAAATATTAATCAGAAAATTGTTGTTCCTTCGCTATGTCCTAATCCTTCTTCTCATAAGGAAATTTTATCTACAGGCGACTAAGGGTTTTCGCCAGGCTTCTGCTCTGTTTGTCTGTTTCTCTGGAAAACGTAAGGGTCAGAAAGCTACTGCTACTTCTCTTTCTCTCTGGTTGAGAAGTATAATTCGTTTTGCTTATGAGACTGCCGCTCAGCAGCCTCCTGAGAGAATTACAGCTCATTCCACGAGAGCTGTTTCCTCTTCTTGAGGTTTCTGTGGAACAGATTTGCAAAGCTGCAACTTGGTCATCTCTGCATACTTTTTCAAAAGTTTACAAATTTGATACTTTTGCCTTGGCTGAGACTTCTTTTGGGAGAAAGTTTCTTCAAGCAGTGGTGCCTTCTGTTTAGGTCTACCTGTCTTGTTCTCCCTCCCTAGTCTTTGTGTCCTCTAGCTTGGATATTGGTTCCCAACAGTAATTGAGGACATTGTGGACTCACCATATCTTAGGAAAGAAAAATGCTTACCTGATAAATGTATTTATTTCTGGATATGGTGAGTCCACGACCCCCACCCTTTATTTTAAGACAGTTATTTTTTACTAAACCTCAGACATCTCTACACTTTTGTGTTTCTTCTTTTTTCCACTTCCCTTCAGTCGAATGACTGGGGTTTGTGGGAAGCTTGGCTGTAGTGCTCTTTGCCTCCTAATGCTGGCCAGGAGTAATATTCCCAACAGTAATTGAGGACGTCGTGGACTCACCATATCAGGACATAAATAAATTTAGCAGGTAAGCATAAATTTTGAATTTCAAATGAGCAATAGGTTTTTTTTTTTATGTGACAAATTTCAGTTTTCTTATATTTCTCTGTGTGACACCCATCAGCCAATTACAAACACATGGTCAGTAGTAGCTGGTGCCTGAGAAATTCTATATATAAAAACATACACAATTTGAAAATAGAAGTAAATTGGAAAGTGTTTTTTAAATTGGATGATCTGAATCATGGAAGTTTAATTTTGATTTTATTGTTCCATCCTGTAAGTAATTACCATTGACTTATATACTTAAAAAATTGTCTCAGAAATTAGACATTTCTTGTATGGCAGAACAAATGTCAAGAGTAGGCTTTTACATATCAAATGTGAAGATTTCAGCATTCTTTCATCCATGTCTAGATTCTCAAGCCAGTGAGTTCTAAAACCTCACAAAATGATTTTTGAGTGGTGTTGTGTACACAGCTGGTGCTGATGAGAATACGAATCCTAAAATTGTTCATTCCTCTAGTGATCACCTCCTGTGAAGGAAGCCCATAGTATCTCAGTAACATCCTTCACATTTTATATGTCCTTGACATTTAAGGCGTTAAAGAGATATGCGTTAACAATAGATCATGAGCCAGCACAAGTGAGTACAAGTCTCTTGGGTTATATGAGGAAATTCTATTGTACAGTGAATTTTTATGGCCTTGGATTTAATAAAGAAAATACTGTGTAACATTGTGTGTCTATATATGCATTTTTATGGCTATGTCTTTACAAGTGTTATTTGTCTAATGAACTACCTTACAAAAGAGTTGATGACCATATGTATCAAATGAATATCTTCTAAAATAAAGTATAACACAAAGATCAGGTTTATCAGTTCAATGCTGTGTTAAGCCAGGATAATTTTAACAAACATTTACCTATTTTTCAGGCCCAATATATTTACCTTATTTCAAGGAAGTACATTTTTTTTTTTAAACAATTCCACAATTAAATTGTCTTTGCTTAAAGGGCCAGTGACCTTTTTTTTTTTTTTTTTTTAAATATACCTCTATATAAACAAAACATTTTTTTTATTTTGTTTTGTACAATAACTGGCAGGGCGATTTATATATACATTCATATCAACATTGGATGCTTTCGAGTTGACTTTAAATATGTGGTTTACTCATTTGCAGATTATATCGAAAGCAATATCTAATACATAAGAGCATTTTCTTTTTGCACTTTTTTGTCCTTTTAAGTGACTTTCCGAACATGATAATGAGCTGACACAAAGATTTACTAGTTGCTCTAGTAGAACTGAGATTTCCATTTGTTTTCATAGTTGGAAGATGAGTTACTTAAAGGGACACTGAACCCAAATGTTTTCTTTTGTGATTCAGATAGAGCATGCAATTTTAAGCAACTTTCTAATTTACTCCTATTATCAATTTTTCTTTGTTCTCTTGCTATCTTTATTTGTAAAAGAAGGCATCTAAGCTTTTTTATTAGTTTCGGACTCCGGACAGCACTTTTTTATTGGTGGATGAATTTATCCACAAATCAGCAAGAACACCCAGGTTGTTCACCAAAAATCGGCCGGCATCTAAACTTACATTCTTGTATTTCAAATAAAGATACCAAGAGAATGAAGAAAATCTGATAATAGGAGTAAATTAGAAAGTTGCTTAAAATTGCATGCTCTGCCTGAATCACAAAATAAAAAATTTGGGTTCAGTGTCCCTTTTATCTTTTTAACAGTTTCAGTGGGCTGGGGAAATTCATACCTCCCAACATTTCAGGAGAGTGGTTTAACAAGGGGACGCACACCAGGTAGTCTATAAACAGCTGGAGATGCATAGAGGAGGGAAGACTGCAGATTGTGGGACATCTAGGTTTGCCAAATGTCCACTAAAATATTGGATGACCTGTAGGGGACTTGGTACAGGTGGTAGGTGGAGGTCACACAATGGCCCCTCTCCAAAGCTCTTCCTTAGGCCTCATTGTTGTTGAACCCACCATATGTGTTTTTCACAGCTGAGCAGTGTTTTTATCCCCCTGGTTGCCAGTAGCGCTCATTGACTATTGCTTTTATACCACCATTGTTTTAAGTAAAAAAAACACAGAGCAGTATTTTAACATCCTCTGAGGTGGCCAGTAACACATAAGACTTGCAAATTGTTACCATCCTTGGATGCCAGTAACACTAAGATCAGTCATTTCTGGACCAGGTTTGCAATGCCCAGAGGAATCCATTAAAATGTAGCTGTCACTCAGAGGACTTTAAAAACCCTGTTTAAGTGCCTAGTATTTTTATATACATTTTGCTGGACAGCTGAAATAAGGACACCTGTCAACTCTAGAGACAGTTGGAAACAGGTGGTTTTGTAAATAGGGTTCAGCTACACATTGGGGCCGATTTATTAATAGTCGGACGGACATGATCCACTGTAAACTCAAGTCAATGGGGCCGATTTATTTAACCCCTTAACGACTGAGGACGTGCAGGGTACGTCCTCAGAAAAAAGGCAGTTAATGCCTGAGAACGTACCCTGCACGTCCTCAGTGTGGAAAGCAGCTGGAAGCGATCCTGCTCGCTTCCAGCTGCTTTCCGGTTATTGCAGTGATGCCTCGATATGGAGGCATCCTGCAATAACCTTTTTAAGTAATCCGGTGCAGAGAGAGCCACTCTGTGGCCCTCTCTGCACCGGAGATCGGTGGCTACCTGCGTTGGTGGGTGGGAGCCGGACCGGGAGGCGGGTGGCGGCCATCGATGGCCCTGTTGATGTGAAGGGGGGCGGGATCGTGGGCGGGGGTGGCTGGGGGCGCGCACGGGCGCGCGCGCGTGCACGGGAGGGTGGGGGCGGGCGCGTGAACGGGAGGGAGCGGGTGGGAACCGCTACACTGCAGAAAATATGGAAATAAAAAAGATAAAAATATTGTAAATTAAAATAATCAGCAAGGTGGTGGGGGTTTGTCTGTGGGGGGTGGGGGGGGGAAGCTACACTACAGAAAAAAAAAAACAAAGAAAAAAAAAGCACTTTTTATTGTAAACTGGGTACTGGCAGACAGCTGCCAGTACCCAAGATGGCCCCCAATAAGGCAGAGGGGAGGGTTAGAGAGCGGTTTTTGGGGGGATCAGGGAGGTTGGGGGCTAAGGGGGGGATCCTACACAGTAGCATATGTAAATATGCTAAAAAAAAATTCATTTTTTTTTAAAAACCCTTTTATTTTAGTACTGGCAGACTTTCTGCCAGTACTTAAGATGGCGGGGACAATTGTGGGGTGGGGGAGGTAAGGGAGCTGTTTGGGAGGGATCAGGGGGTGGGATGTGTCAGATGGGAGGCTGATCTCTACACTAAAGCTAAAATTAACCCTGCAAGCTCACTACAAACTCCCTAATTAACCCTTTCACTGCTAGCCATAATACACGTGTGAGGCGCAACAGGATTTAGTGGCCTTCTAATTACCAGAAAGCAACGCCAAAGTCATATATGTCTGCTATTTTTGAACAAAGGGGATCCCAGACAAGCATTTACAACCATTCGTGCCATAATTGCACAAGCTGTTTGTAAATGATTTCAGTGAGAAACCTAAAATTGTGAAAAATTTTACGTTTTTTTTAATTTGATTGCATTTGGCGGTGAAATGGTGGCATGAAATATACCAAAATGTGCCTAGATCAATACTTGGGGTTGTCTACTACACTACACTAAAGCTAAAATTAACCCTACAAGCTCCCTAAAAGCTCCCTAATTAACCCCTTAACTGCTGGGCATGATACACTTGTGGTGCGCAGTGGCATTTAGCGGCCTTCTAATTACCAAAAAGCAACGCCAAAGCCATATATGTGTGCTATTTCTGAACAAAGGGGATCCCAGAGAAGAATTTACAACCATTTATGCCATAATTGCACAAGTTGTTTGTAAATAATTTCAGTGAGAAACCTAAAGTTTGTGAAAAAATTTGTGAAAAAGTGAACAATTTTTTGTATTTGATCGCATTTGGCGGTGAAATGGTGGTATGAAATATACCAAAATTGGCCTAGATCAATACTTTGGGATGTCTACTAAAAAAAAATATATAAATGTCAAGGGATATTCAGGTATTCCTGAAAGATATCAGTGTTCTAATGTAACTAGCGCTAATTTTGGAAAAAAATGGTTTGGAAATAGCAAAGTGCTACTTGTATTTATGGCCCTATAACTTGCAAAAAAAGCAAAGAACATGTAAACATTGGGTATTTCTAAACTCAGGACAAAATTTAGAAACTATTTAGCATGGGTGTTTTTTGGTGGTTTTAGATATGTAACAGATTTTGGGGGTCAAAGTTAGAAAAAGTGTGTTTTTTTCCATTTTTCCTCATATTTTATCATTTTTTTTATAGTAAATTATAAGATATGATGAAAATAATGGTATATTTAGAAAGTCCATTTAATGGCGAGAAAAACGGTATATAATATGTGTGGGTACAGTAAATGAGTAAGAAGAAAATTACAGCTAAACACAAACACCGCAAAAATGTAAAAATAGCCTTGGTCCCAAACGGACAGAAAATGGAAAAGTGCTCTGGTCACTAAGGGGTTAAAGGACACTGAACCCAAATTTTTTCTTTTGTGATTTAGATAGAGCAAGCAATTTTAAGCAACTTTCTAATTTACTCCTATTATCAATTTTTCTCAGTTCTCTTGCTATCTTTATTTGAAAAAGAAGGCATCTAAGCTTTTTTTGGTTCAGTACGCTGGAGAGCACTTGTTTATTGGTGGGTGAATTTATCCACCAATCAGCAAGAACAACCCAGGTTGTTCACAAAAACTGGGCCGGCATCTAAACTTACATTCTTGCTTTTAAAATAAAAATACCAAGAGAATGAAGAAAACTTGATAATAGGAGTAAATCAGAAAGTTGCTTAAAATTGCACGCTCTATCTGAATCACAAAAGAAAAATTTTGGGTTCAGTGTCCCTTTAAGGGCCAAATGGCCCTGAATGCGGAAACAGGAGTTAAGAAGCAGCGGTCTTATATATATGTATAGCTATATATTAATATAGAAAATGTTTGCTACAGTGCAATATTGTAAGTAAAACACGATTGGGCAATCACAATATTGTGAAATATGAAAAATGCAACATCGTGATTGCAATATTGTGAAATATGAACATTGTGATCGCAATTGCACATTCTCAATATAATATAAATATACACAATAGAAGATTTTTACAATCACGCTTACAGTTTACTTAATATTCTAACATTGTACAATACAATCTCCCACCTCCTATAGTTTTAATTGGAAGGTTTTTTTTTGTGTTTATTAAAGGGACATTAAACCCAAAAAAATTATTTCATGATTCAGACCGAGAATACAATTTTAAACAACATTCCAATTTACTTATTATCTAATTTGCTTCATTATTTAGATATCCTTTATTAAAGAAATAGCAATGCACATGGGTGAGCCAATCACACGAGGCATCTATGTGCAGCAACTAATCAGCAGCTACTGTGCCTATCTAGATATGCTTGTTTTAAAACTTGTTTTAAATGGTATTCTCTATCTGAATCATGAAAGAAAAAATTAGGGTTTAATGTCCCTTTAACAAAGTTGATTGCAGACATGACAAATATATAGGCGTTCTGTGGGAGTTTACTGGGCGTTCCAGGGGAGTAAACTGTATTTTGGGGAAACATCGCTGCGGGTTTCTAAAATTCAGAGCACTGTCCTCCATCTTAACTATACGTTTTCAGCCATATCAGTCTTGCGTGCTTTTCAGTGGCGATATTTCCCAGTGTGACAAATCTAGTGAATGTACAGTGAAACTTAATATACATATGTATATTTTGAAGTGTTACTATACTGAAAACATTTTTTATTTTCGCAAACGCACAGTCTATCTGGTGTAAACACGCTTTGAAGACAACCCCCTCCCCGCCACCTACATCGCAGCTCAGTGGTGATGTCGGCAGGCTTTTCCTGAAGTTGTGATAAGAGACACATCGAGCACAATGAGGTTCAGCCTTTATTATCTAATTTGCTTTGTTCTTTTGCTATCCTTTGTTGATAAGTATACCTAGTTACTCTCTGTAGCAGCAATGCACTACTGAGAGCTAGCTGCTGATTGGTGGCTGCACCTATATAGCTTTTGACATTAGCTTCCAGTAGTGCATTGCTGTTCCTTCAACAAAAGATACCAAAATAATGAAACAAATGTAATAATTGAAGTAAATTGTATGCTCTGTCTGAATCATGAAAGAAATAATTTGGTTTTCATGTCTCTTTAACAATGTGTTTAATCACTTTTCGGGGTTGTAGTAGTACTTAAATGACTTGCTGGATATCATTTTTGCACTATTTAATACCTTTAATTGTAAAGTTCTCTTTATTGGTGAACCATACAATATTGCATAATGAAAAAAGTTAAATAAATACAGTAAACAAAACTGCATCCTTATACTAAGTTATTGCTTCAAAATAATTGATATTTTATTTGTAACGTTGTGATCTTAGTCACATACCCAGCTATGTTGTTATGTTCTACAGGAAAAGCTAAGGAAGCGAGGAGCCGTCTGTGAGGTTTACTGTAGAATATTAACAAGGGATTAGACTTGGAACATTTAATTTCCTCGCATTGTATTAGCAGACACTAGTTAAATGCCCCATTACTTAAGCAAGAAATAGGTTCTATTAAGAGAGGTTGTTTTATAATTTAAATAACTTTACAAGGTTTTTTTTTGTTTTTTTTTCATTTAATGGTTTGTAATTATTTACTGTTTAAAAAACTGCACATCTCATATACACAAATATTACTAAACTTCTTAAAAAAAACTTGTTTTTGATACAGCTACATAAATAAAGTAGACCCTTTATTACGTAAATCTTGCCTTGCTGTATCTTCATTTGTGATTATGTTAGACTGAACAGTAACAAAGTGTATTATATTCACTATCAAAAATAAACTTTGCTATTTTTGCTGTTAGATACAGTACTGTACAGCCCTTTTTTTTTTTACATATCGAACATTTAACATATTTAAAGGGACATAAAACCTAAAATGTTTCTTTCATGATTTAGACAGAGCATACAATTTTATACACTTCTCCAATTTACTTCTATTATCTAATTTGCTTAATCCTTTGTTTAAAGCATACCTATGTATGCTTTGGAGCTAGCTGTTGATTGGTGGCTGTAAATAAATGCCTCTAGTCATTGGCTTACCAACGTGTTCAGCTTGCTCGCAGTAATGTTTGCTGCTCCTTCAATAAATGATACTAAGAGACTGAAGCAACATTGAATTGTAATAGAGATAAATTGGAAAGATGTTTAAAAATGTATCCTCTATCTGAATCATAAAAGAATAAAAATGGATTTCCTGTCCCTTTAATTTGACTTGTAGATCCCTAATTATGTAAGTTAGTATTATCATTTGAGTATTTTTATGTAATTTATTCCCCCTTTATTATCTATACCATTTCTGTGGTGTTCCATTAAAATGACATTAAAGTGATAGGAAAGTCACAATTAAACTTGCATGATTCAGATAGAACATGTAATTTTAAGACAATTTTAAATTCACTTCTATTTTCAAATGTGTTTCATTCTCTTGGTATTCCTTGTTGAAAATGAATACACACATATCTAACACTAGTGGGAGCTAGATGCAGATTGGTGCCTGCACACATTTGTCTCTATTGATTGGATAACCGGATGTGTTCAGCTACTGTAGCTGCCAGTAGGGCACTGTTGTTGCTTCAGCAAAGGATAACAAGAGAATAAAGCACATTTGATAATATAAGTAAATTAGAAAGTTGTTTAAAATTGTTTGTTCTATCCAAATAATGAAAGACAATTTGGGGGGTTTCTATCCATTTAAACACCTCTTTCTTTTGTGTAAAGATTGTGCTTTGTCCCACACTCCCTAGCAAGGGCTAAATAGCAAATTCAGCATTTTGAAAACAGGTTACACATGTTGACCTTGCTAGGGAGGGTAGAACAAATACAATTTTTTACACCAAAACAAAATGTGTTTATTAAGTTCCTTCCAAGCAGCACGCAGCTGTATTCCACAGAATACATTACTTTTGCAGTGTTTTTGTTTGTCTTGTGATTTATCTCCAGTTTTTGTTTCTGATTATTTTCTAAGCTACAGTTTATGCATAAAGGTACATTAAAAAGTCAATGGTATATGTTTATATCTGCAATGTAGCACTTCATTGTAACAGATACACATACAAAGTCAATTAAACCCAATTGTTAGAACAATTTGATTTGTTTTGCAACGTTATCCCTTGAAAAGCTTCATGAGTATGTTCATTATTTCCCCTTTGCTGTACCTATTAAGGAACAGATAAAAATGAACTCTTGCAATAATCAAGCAATCACTGTGTAGCATGTCTCTGGGTTCTGTAAATAACTTTGTTGCAAGTATCTATCAGGTTTTAAATACACTTTTTCCTGCCTATCTGTGCCCTGCAGATGAATTTCTCTTTACAGGTTCTAGACTCTTATGTGGCTCTTTTTGCTTCCTCATTACAATATAATTGTCCGTCAGCGTAAACAAACTGACAGAGAGCAGAAGCAAATCACAGTAATGAGGGCGACTCAGGACATAACCTGATCTCACATTTTAAGGATTTTTGATAGCGAACTTGCTCAATGAAACGTGCCGTTTTTATAATCGCATTATAAGCACTTCCTGGGAATGACGGGAGCATATTTCTTCTATAAATCAGAAATGTACATAAGTATGTAGTGTTTTTATACTTAACCCTTTCGTGACAGGGTTAAAGTGCCTACATCGGAACAACTGTTCCGATGTAGACAAATTGAAACTACGCGATCGTGCATACGATCGCGAGATTTCAATTATTGGATCGCATCTGGGGGGCGTCCCTACAATCCTAGGAACGCCCTCCAGACCGCGATTAAATCCCTGAAGCACAGAAGGCTTCAGGACAGCCGTTAGTTATGACGTTCCATTCCGTCATAACGGCTTTAAAGCCCAGTCTAATTATGACGGAATGGAACGGCATAACGGCTTTAAAAGGTTAAAGGGAAAGTAATTAAACTGTCATGATTCAGATAGAGCATGCAATTTGTATACTTTCTAATTCATTTCTATGATCTAATTTGCTTTGTTCTCTTGGTGTCCTTTGTTTAAAACTAGGTAGGATCAGGAGCAGCAATGCACCACTGGGAACTAACTGCTGATTGGCTGGCTGCACAAAAAATGCCTTTTGTCATTGGCTTACCTGATGTGTTCAGCTAGCTCCCAGTATTACATTGATGTTCCTTCAACAAAGGATACCAAGAGAATGAATAATGAACCTCACAAATTCATAGTTAAAGGGACATGAAACCCACAAATTTTCTTTCATGGTTTAGGTACAAACATACAATTTTAAACAAATTTGTTTCATTCTCTTGGTATCCCTGGTTGAAGGAGCAGCAATGCACTACTGGTTTCTAACTGAACACATGGGTGAGCCAATGACAATTGGTATATATATGCAGCCATCAATCAGCCGCTAGAACCTAGGTTATTTGCTGCTCCTTAGCTTACCTAGATAAACCTTTCAGCAAAGGATAACAAGAGAAAGAAGTAAATAATATAAGTAAATGGGAAAGTTGTTTAAAATTGTATGCTCTGTCTAAATCATTAATGTCGAATTATGACTTTACTGTCCCTTTAACCTTCAAACCCTTAATGCCCATTGCCCATTGTTCCCACCTCCAATCCCACCTTTTTATGTGATCGATATTTCTGTTCTAACCTCTCATACAGAACCTTTATTCCTTTCCCATATCATCCATACCCCCCTTATATTATGTATACCCCTCTCTCTTTTTCATTTCCCACTGGCATGTCTTGTTCTCACATCTTATGGCTTTAATGCCCTTCCTCCTACACTTCCTCTCCTATTTACCATTTTCCCTCTCGGCTGGGGAGGTTTATATATAATATTAGTGTGGATGAAATAGCCAGCACTAACTCCCTCACAGTCTTCTTACTATTCCAGTGCTGCTCACTAACTTCCTCTCTCAACCACCTCTGATTGTTTCTGATTTCCTCCTCCTTGATGATCAGCACCTACTCTCATATTTATCTTCTCCTCTCTCACCATCTTTTCTTAACCTCTCTCCCTTCTCTCTCATCACCTTTGTCTGATTCTTTCTCCTCTCTTATTAATCCCCTTTTGTTCCCTTTCTTCTCTTTCTCCATCACTCTCTTCCTTACTTCTATGTCAGACCCCATCACTTTCTCCCACTTTCATGCGCTTATCACTTGAACCCATGGCACTACCTGCACAAGTCATGATATGATGTTCCCACCCTTACTTTTGAGACTAGGTTGTGAGACAATATGGGTTAGTTTACAATTAGAGACTGGGTATACAGCCATCCCCTATATCCATCCTATCATAGCCAGCCTTATTTACTGCATCCCATATCTTCCTATGGTGCTACAACACTAGTGGGACAGAAGCAGGCTCAGGTGACAAGTTCCTAGTGCAGTGGGCCTGACCATCCTTGTGACCCATAAGAATCTCATCTTTAGGGAAGGAGACTTAATTTGCTGATCCAGAATAAAAGATGGGCACCACATTGCTGCATCTTTCTCACAATGCTTCTAGTCAAGGCTGACACTGTTTTTAGTAAGAACTTTTACTGTGCATGTGAAGCATATCGAAATAGGTTTCATGCACTGCTATTTTAAATAGTGCATCTTGTCAGAGCTATATCTTGTATTACATAAATCAAATCATTGACAATAAAATGAAATAAATGTGTAAACAAATGAGATATTACATAATATAGCAACAGTACTCAATATTTATAGTTATATTATCTATCTCTCTATCTCTCGCTCTATCTATCTCTCGCTCTATCGATCTCTCTATTTATCTATCTATCTCTCTAGCTATCTCTCGCTCTCTCTATCCATCTCTCTCTCTCTCTCTCTATCTCTATCTCTCTATCTCTTGCTCTATCAATCTATCTCTCTAGCTATCCTCTCTATATATTGCTCTATCAATCTATCTCTCTATCTATCTATCTATCTATCTATCTATCTATCTCTATCTTTCTATCTATCTCTTGCTCTATCTCTCACTCTATCTCTCTATCTCTTGCTCTATCTATCTCTCACTCTATCTCTCTCTCTATCTCTCGCTCTATCTATCTATCTCTCGCTCTATCTCTCTACCTCTCGCTCTATCAATCTATCTCTCTATCTATCTCTCGCTCTATCGATCTCTCTATTTATTTATCTATCCCTCTAGCTATCTCTCGCTCTCTCTATCTATCCATCTCTCTATCTATCTCTTGCTCTATCAATCTATCTCTCTAGCTATCTCTCTATCTATATATTGCTCTATCAATCTATCTATCTCTCTCTCTATCTCTCTATCTATCTCTTGCTCTATCTCTCGCTCTATCTATCTCTTGCTCTATCTCTCTATCTCTCGCTCTATCTATCTCTCGCTCTATCTCTCTACCTCTCGCTCTATCAATCTATCTCTCTATCTATCTCTCGCTCAATCGATCTCTCTATTTATTTATCTATCTCTCTAGCTATCTCTCGCTCTCTCTATCCATCTCTCTATCTCTCTCTATCTATCTATCTCTCTATCTATCTCTTGCTCTATCAATCTATCTCTCTAGCTATCTCTCTATCTATATATTGCTCTATCAATCTATCTATCTATCTCTCTATCTCTTGCTCTATCTCTCGCTCTCTCTATCTATCTCTCGCTCTATCTATCTCTCGCTCTATCCCTCTATCTATCTCTCACTCTATCTATCTCTCGCTCTATCTAGCTCTCTACCTCTCGCTCTATCAATCTATCTCTCTAGCTATCTTTCTATCTATATATTGCTCCATCAATCTATCTATCTCTCAATCTATCTTTCTATCTATATATTGCTCCATCAATCTATCTATCTCTCAATCTATCTCTCGCTCTATCGATCTCTCTATTTATTTATCTATCCATCTATCTCTCTATATATCTCTCTATCTCTCTATCTCTCGCTCTATCTATCTCTCGCTCTATCTTTCTATCATCTCTCTACCTCTCGCTATATCAATCTATCTCTCTATCTATCTCTCGCTCTATCGATCTCTCTATCTCTCTATCTATCTCTTGCTCTATCAATCTATCTCTGTAGCTATCTCTCTATCTATATATTGCTCTATCAATCTATCTATCTCTCGCTCTATCTCTCTACCTCTCACTCTATCAATCTATCTCTCTATCTATCTCTCGCTCTATCGATCTCTCTATTTATTTATTTATCTATCTCTTTAGCTATCTCTCGCTCTCTCTATCTATCCATCTCTCTATCTCTATCTATCTCTCTATCTCTTGCTCTATCAATCTATCTATCTAGCTCTCCTCTCTGTCTATATATTGCTCTATCAGTCTATCTCTCTATCTATCTCTCTCTCTCTCTATCTCTCTATCTATCTCTTGCTCTATCTCTCGCTCTATCTCTCTATCTATCTCTTGCTCTATCTATCTCTCGCTCTATCTCTCTATCTTTCGCTCTATCTATCTCTCGCTCTATCTATCTCTCGCTCTATCTCTCTACCTCTCGCTCTATCAATCTATCTATCTATCTCTCGCTCTATCGATCTCTCTATTTATTTATCTAGCTATCTCTCTAGCTATCTCTCGCTCTCTCTATCTAGCCATCTATCTATCTCTCTCTCTATCTTTCTATATATCTCTTGCTCCATCAATCTATCTCTCTAGCTATCTCTCTATCTATATATTGCTCTATCAATCTATCTATCTATCTCTTGCTCTATCTCTCGCTCTATCTCTCGCTCTATCTATCTCTCGCTCTATCTCTCGCTCTATCTCTCTACCTCTCGCTCTATCAATCTATCTATCTATCTCTTGCTCTATCTCTCGCTCTATCTCTCTCTATCTCTCGCTCTATCTCTCTACCTCTCGCTCTATCAATCTATCTCTCTATCTATCTCTCGCTCTATCGATCTCTCTATTTATCTATCTGTCTCTCTAGCTATCTCTCGCTCTCTCTATCCATCTCTCTCTCTCTCTATATATATATATATATCTCTATCTCTTGCTCTATCAATCTATCTCTCTAGCTATCCTCTCTATCTCTATATTGCTCTATCAATATATCTATCTATCTATCTCTCTCTCTATCTCTTGCTCTATCTCTCGCTCTATCTCTCTATGTATCTCCCTGGCTCTATCTATCTCTCGCTCTATCTCTCTCTCTATCTCTCGCTCTATCTATCTTTCGCTCTATCTATCTATCTCTCGCTCTATCTCTCTACCTCTCGCTCTATCAATCTATCTCTCTATCTATCTCTCGCTCTATCGATCTCTCTATTTATTTATCTATCTCTCTAGCTATCTCTTGCTTTCTCTATCTATCCATCTCTCTATCTCTCTCTCTCTATCTATCTCTCTATCTATCTCTTGCTCTATCAATCTATCTCTCTAGCTATCTCTCTATCTATCTCTCGCTCTATCGATCTCTCTATTTATTTATCTATCTCTCTAGCTATCTCTTGCTCTCTCTATCTATCCATCTCTCTATCTCTCTCTCTCTCTCTATCTCTCTATCTATATATTGCTCTATCAATCTATCTATCTCTCTATCTATCTCTCTATCTCTTGCTCTATCTCTCGCTCTCTCTATCTATCTCTCGCTCTATCTCTCTATCTCTCGCTCTATCTATCTCTCGCTCTATCTCTCTATCTAGCTCTCTACCTCTCGCTCTATCAATCTATCTCTCTAGCTATCTTTCTATCTATATATTGCTCTATCAATCTATCTATCTCTCTCTATATCTCTCTATCTATCTCTTGCTCTATCTCTCTATCTCTCGCTCTATCTATCTCTCGCTCTATCTCTCTACCTCTCGCTCTATCAATCTATCTCTCTATCTCTCGCTCTATCGATCTCTCTATTTATCTATCTATTTCTCTAGCTATCTATTTATTTATCTATCTATCTCTCTAGCTATCTCTCGCTCTCTCTATCTATCTATCCATCGCTCTCTCTCTCTCTAGCTATCTATCTATCTCTTGCTCTATCAATCTATCTCTCTAGCTAGCTCTCTATCTATATATTGCTCTATCAATCTATCTATCTATCTATCTATCTCTTGCTCTATCTCTTGCTCTATCTCTCTATCTATCTCTCGTTCTATCTCTCGCTCTATCTCTCTACCTCTCGCTCTATCAATCTATCTCTCTATCTATCTCTCGCTCTATCGATCTCTCTATTTATCTATCTATCTCTCTAGCTATCTCTCACTCTCTCTATCTATCCATCTCTCTATCTCTCTTTCTCTATCTATCTCTCTATCTCTTTCTCTATCAATCTATCTCTCTAGCTATCCTCTCTATCTATATATTGCTCTATCGCTCTATCTCTCTACCTCTCGCTCTATCGATCTCTCTATTTATTTATCTATCTCTCTAGCTATCTCTCACTCTCTCTATCCATCTCTCTCTCTCTCTCTCTCTCTCTCTATCTATCTCTCTAGCTATCTCTTGCTCTATCAATCTATCTCTCTAGCTATCTATCTATATATTGCTCTATCAATCTATCTCTCTATCTATCTATCTATCTATCTCTCTATCTCTTGCTCTATCTCTCGCTCTATCTATCTCTCACTCTATCTCTCGCTCTATCTCTCTATCTCTCGTTCTATCTATCTCTCGCTCTATCTCTCTATCTAGCTCTCTACCTCTCGCTCTATCAATCTATCTCTCTAGCTAACTTTCTATCTATATATTGCTCTATCAATCTATCTATCTCTCTATCTATCTATCTCTCTATATATCTCTATCTATCTCTTGCTATATCTCTCTATATATCTCTCTATCTATCTCTTGCTCTATCTCTCTATCTCTTGCTCTATCTATCTCTCGCTCTATCTCTCTACCTCTCGCTCTATCAATCTATCTCTCTATCTATCTCTCGCTCTATCGATCTCTCTATTTATCTATCTATCTCTCTAGCTATCTATTTATCTATCTCTCTAGCTATCTCTCGCTCTCTCTATCTATCTACCCATCGCTCTCTCTCTCTCTCTCTCTCTAGCTATCTATCTCTTGCTCTATCAATCTATCTCTCTAGCTAGCTCTCTATCTATATATTGCTCTATCAATCTATGTATCTCTCTCTCTCTCTATCTATCTATCTTTTGCTCTATCTCTCGCTCTATCTATCTCTATCTCTCGCTCTCTCTATCTCTTGCTCTATCTCTCTATCTATCTCTCTACCTCTCGCTCTATCAATCTATCTCTCTATCTATCTCTCGCTCTATCGATCTCTCTATTTATATATCTCTCTATCTCACGCTCTCTCTATCTATTCATCTCTCTATCTCTCTCTATCTATCTCTCTATCTATCTCTTGCTCTATCAGGCTATCTCTCTATCTATTGCTCTAGCATTATATCTCTCTATCTATCTCTCTATCTCTTGCTCTATCTATCTCTCGCTCTATCTCTCTATCTATCTCTCTACCTCTCGCTCTATCAATCTATCTCTCTAGCTATCTATATTTTGCTCTATCAATCTATCTATCTATCTATCTCTCTATCTATCTCTCTATCTATCTCTTGTTCTATCTCTCTATCTATCTCTCGCTCTATCTCTCTATCTATCTCTCTACCTCTTGCTCTATCTCTATCTCTTTCTCGCTCTATCGATCTCTCTATTTATCTATCTATCTCTCTAGCTATCTATTTATTTATCTATCTCTCTAGCTATCTCTCACGCTCTCTATCTATCCATCTCTCTATCTCTCTCTCTCTAGCTATCTCTCTATCTATCTCTTGCTCTATCAATCTATCTCTCTATCTCTCTCTCTCTCTATCTATCTCTCTATCTATCTATCTATCTATCTATTTATCTATCTATCTACCTATCGTTGATATATTAAATATAATTGAGTGTAATTCTATGAGATTTTCAGCTTTTTTATAATCAGGTGTTTTCTCTTCACAGTTCATGACAAAGAATCCAAACAAGAGATTAGGATGTGTGGCATCGCAGGGTCTAGAAGACGCCATTAAACAACATCCATTTTTCAAAGAAATTGATTGGGTGCATCTAGAGCAAAGGAAAATCAAGCCCCCTTTCAAACCTCGTATTGTAAGTATCATTTACAATATAATATACACAATGCAGAATCCCATGCGCATGAGTTTCATTGTGATTGTAACAAAAATAAATATGCATCAAACGTATGCACTCATATGTAGTTATTTCTGTACTGAATTAATTGTTCAAATGTTTTAAAGAAATATTTATGCAATAAGACCATCAGCTAGATTACGAGTTTTGCTGCACCACACACTTTTTTGGCTGTAATGCAATGTAACTACCGCAGCTTTCCAAAAGTCCTTTTTCAATAGGACTTCCTTTGCGCCGGTATAACGAGTTTCCCTAGGAGGCCAAAAAGTGAGTGGTACAGCCTATACCGTCAAGATTCGTACCGCCACCTGAAAGTCAGTACTTATGAGTTTTACGTTACAAAGTCGCAACATAAAACTCATAACTAAAGTGCTAAAAAGTACACTAACACCCATAAACTACCTACATAAACAACCCCTAAACCAAAGCCCTCCCGCATCGCAAACACTAAAATAAAATTATTAACCCCTAATCTGCTGCCCCAACGTCGTCGCCACCTACATACACTTATTAACCCCTAATCTGCTGTCCCTAACATCGCCGCAACCTAAATTACTTTTATTAACCTCTAATCTGCCGCCCCCAAAATCGCTGCCACTATACTAAAGTTATTAACCCCTAAACCTAACCCTAAGTCTAACCCTAATACCCACTAACTTTAATGTAATTAAAATAAATCTAAATAAAACCTACTATTAATAACTAAATAATTCCTATTTAAAACTAAATACTTACCTGTAAAATAAACCCTAAGATAGCTACAATATAACTAATAGTTACATTGTATCTATCTTAGGTTTAATTTTTATTTCACAGGTAAGTTTGTATTTATTTTAACTAGGTAGACTAGTTAGTAAATAGTTATTAACTATCTACTAACTACCTAGTTAAAATAAATACAAATTTACCTGTAAAATAAAACCTAACCTAGGTTACACTAACACCTAACCTTACACTACAATTAAATAAATTACATTTATTAAATACAATTAACTAAATTACAAAAACAAACAAACACTAAATTACACAAAATAAAAAAGAAATTATTAAATATTTTAACTAATTACACCTAATCTAATAGCCCTAACAAAATCAAAAAGCCCCCCAAAATAAAAAAAACCCTAGCCTAAACCAAACTGCCAATAGCCCTTAAAAGGGCCTTTTGCAGGGCATTGCCCCAAAGAAATCAGCTCTTTTACCTGTAAAAAAAAATACAACCCCCCTCCAACAGTAAAACCCACCACCCACACAACCATACCCCCCAAATAAAAACCTACCTAAAATACCTAAGCTCCCCATTGCCCTGAAAAGGGCATTTGGATGGGCATTGCCCTTAGAAGGGCATTTAGCTCTTTTTCCGCCCAAACCCTAAGCTAAAAATAAAACCCACCCAATAAACCCTTAAGAAAACCTAACACTAACCCCCGAAGATCCACTTACAGTTTTTGAAGACCCGACATCCATCCTCAGCGAAGTGGCAGAAGTCCTCAGCAAAGCCGGCCCGAAGTCCTCATCCAAGCCGGCAGAAGTCTTCATCCAAGCCGGCAGAAGTCTTCATCCAGACGGCATCTTCTATCTTCATCCATCCGGCGCGGAGCGGCTCCATCTTCAAGACATCCGGCGCGGAGCATCCTCTTCTTCCGACGGCTCTTCTCAAATGAAGGTTCCTTTAAGTGATGTCATCCAAGATGGCGTCCCTTGAATTCCGATTGGCTTATAGAATTCTATCAGCCAATCAGAATTAAAGGTGAAAAAATCCTATTGGCTGATGCAATCAGCCAATAGGACTGAGCTTCAATCCTATTGGCTGATCCAATCAGCCAATAGGATTGAGCTCACATTCTATTGGCTGATTGGAACAGCCAATAGAATGCTTTACGCAGAAATCAGCGCAATGGGATTGATATTGGCTGCAGCATTTAATTTTGAAAGTGCATCCCCTGCTCACTGCTAACTTTGCTTTATGGAGTATCTATATCCATCGAGCTCCATTACTTTAAATAGGAGCCATCTTCCCCTTTTTTACGATTATTCCACCAAGGCAACCCCTATGAGGGTCGGCGCGAAAAGCCACATGTGATCTGGCGATATTTAGATCATGGAGCCCTTACTGGTAAGGGCAATACCCACAACCCTGGTAGTGGACAGTGGCACACACCTAATAAAGATAGAAAACAAAAAGCATTTTTAGCCCAGTAGCATTCGTTTTTTTCAAAATATGAAAGACATTTAAAAAATCTTATTGTCTCTTTAAATCATTATTTGTTTTTATTGCCACTGAATTTCTATAGCTTTTCTAAACATTATGTATATTGATTTAAACAAAAAATATATTGATCCTAGAACCTATTCAGATCTGACAGATCTTTTCTGTTCCTGGGAACTAAGTGAGAATTTGGTTATGAAAAATATAAAAATATGTATTTTCTAATTGATTTATCTGCCATCAAAACAATTTCCAAATAAAAAAATAATCAAGAAAGTAATCACTGTGCATGTGCTGTGCAAACTATACCATTCTCTCTAAAACATCTAAAATAAAAAGGCTTAGAGAGGTTTACAACCAGGGGCATAATTAGACCTTATTGGTCCGCCTGGCAAAAGCTATTCCAAAAAGCTATTCCCATTCCAACAGCATCCTTTTCAATGCACCACAAATTCCAAATTGCTATTAAACAGGAATGCTAATAAATTATACTGACACCCATATACCACATAATTAAAGCTGCTTCTCTCTGACTGTGAGTCCTTCTCGCTTGTATAGTCCACTCCAAGCGATATGCACTTGCGCAGCCTTCCTGTACAAATACGGTGGCAGCTTTTTGTATACAGCAACACTGTGACAGCCATCTTGCAGACACTGCCTCTATATATCTAAAGGAAAATATTTACAGTTTCCTTACACTGTGAGCCCTGGGGGGTACAAACATAATACAGATAGTGTTATTAGTTTTTTATCAGTCTAAAGACATTTAAAGAGATAGTCTACACCTTAGCCATCTTAAAGTCTACTTACCTTAGATTAAGCTGCAAATAGCCCCCCTGCACCTTTTCTATATCATGCAGCAGGAAAAGCAAAAAAGTTCTAACTCCTTGAAGGACTTCAAGGACTTAGACCTTCACGGACTTAGAAATTAGTATATGAGCCTACCTAGTTTTAGCTTTCAACAATTACCAAGAGAACAAAGTAAATTGGAAATGTGTTTAAAATTGCATGGCCTATCTGGATCATGAAAGTTTAATTTTGACTAGACTGTACCTTTAAAGAGGTAAATGTCTTTTAAATCAGGGGTCTTAAAGCTTACTGTATTTTTGGGTTAGGATGTGGGTTACCCCCAGTGACCTGCTTATACCTACATTATTTTGTTTATATTAAGCAATTGTGTGAGTGTGATTTATGGAGGGAAATATGGGCACTGAAAGAACTGGCCTGCTCCCATGGTGCCTGATTGTGCATATGATCACCATTATTATAACAATGACAAGACAAGTTATCCTGCATTTAGAAGAAAAGTTCCCCATCTTAAACTAAGGGTAGTCATTCCGCTCTAGGTATATCTTCAAAAGAGTAGGGTTTTTTATAGTAGCTGCCCACATCTCCATAAAAATATCTCTGGTCTCCATGGGGATCACCGGTTTCCTAGGTGGTGAAGTAACCCCCATTTAAAAGTGGGGCTTCATCCCTTTTAAAAGAAGAGTCACATGTTACTCTAAGAGCTGTAGGGGCCAAAATCCAAGCTCCATAAGAACCTCTGTGCTTCATGCAATAAAGCAAGTAAGTGCCTCTTTTTGTGGACACTTCCACAATGTGTCTAATATCACGCCTGTACATGATGACATCATCACAAGCCATCCCAGCCTGGCTATTCATATCAATGAAGAAGAGGAGGCATATGGAGGAATAGTTCTTGGCACCTAAGGACTTATTATAATAATATATTATTCTTTTGTTATGGAATATATTATCAGTCCCAGACTACTTTATTGAAATGAAAGTGTTCTTGAAAAATTGCGTGTAGCTGTTTAATCAGATTTTTGCTGTGGAAATCTTTAAGGTCACAAAGGTTAGTGTCTGTTTCAGAATGCAAGTTCCCATTTCACAGGCAAGTGTAACCACATTACTTCTGCTTTAGGTTAATCAACCTGATGTTAAAAAAAAAAAACAAATAGTCCTCATCTGAATGCCTAAAATGCTTTTGATATGCATGTTTCCAGATTAAAAGGGAAATCCTAACATTTGTATTGATTTCAAAGCTATTACAATAAGAAGAGTTACATTTTGAATTAGAAAAAAAATGTTTGAAATACAAACTGCAAAATATAGTTAAAGGGAGAGGAAACCTCAAAAATGTCTTTCATGATTTGATTAGAACATACAATTTTAAACACCTTTCCAATTTACTTCCATTATCAAATTTGCTTCATTCTCTTGTTATCCTTTGCTGAAGGAACAACATTGCGCTACTGGCAGCAAGATGAACACATCTAGTTAGCCAATCATAAGAGACAAATGTGTGCAGACACCAATCAGCAGCAGCTCCCACTAGTGTAGGATATGTGTGTATTCTTTTTAAACAAGGGATACAAAGAGAACGAAGCAGATTTGAAAATAGAAGTGAATTTAGAAGTGTCTTAAACAAATGACATGCTCTATTAGAATCATGCAAGTTAATTTTGACTTTCCTATCCCTTTAAAATTGATAAAGAGCTAAAAAAAAAGGTATCACAGGATGTTCAAGTCGGCTCTAATAAGGATTTCTACAGACCTTTACTGAAGCAAAACGTACACTAAGGGCTAGATTACAGAAGTTGAGAAAATATTTGCGCTTCCGTGAACCCAAAATCTGTGCTCACTTTTGTTATTTCTGTGCGCGCTACTGAGCAAGAGATTATGGTTGGGAAGGTCAAAGATCGCATGCTCGTGCTCAAAAGCACGCTCAATCCCAGGTTTAAAATGGAGCCTCGTTTTCATGCTCGCGTAACCCTATCTCAACTACATATTAATATATTTATGTACATGAATGTATACATATATGTTTGAGTGTTTATATGTGTATATATATATATATATTCATACAGGTATACACATATAAAGTACATCAATATTTATGTATATATTCATTTCATATACATATACATATTTTTACGTTAATAAATATGTCACATAGGATTCCTATGTAAAAGCACTTTCACGCGGTTTTTATTTCTAACACCTCACAGCTCCTTACTTTGAGCCCTTATAACTTATATTTTTATAAAACAATTTTTATCAGACAGTGTTAAAGTGATGATAAATCCTAACGTTTGTGAAACGCTAGGATTTTCCAGTGCAACAAATAAAGGGGACTTTCAGTCATAAAGTATAAAATACATCATGCGGAAACCTCCTTTATTTGCCTGCAGCGTATGCCGCTCAGAGGTGTTTCAGGCCACCCGCAGCAGAACACTATTTTTTCAATGAGGCAACGTTTTAACCTCTTAGCCAATAGCCGTGCGGGCCAGCTGGCATTATGCCAGATAGTTAGCACGCTATTAGCTAAGATCACCTCACTGAAAAATAGTGCTCAGTCGTGGGCGTCCTGAGGCGCTCAGCGAGGCGAATGCTGCAGACAAATAAAGGAACTTTCAGCGTGCAGTATTTTATACTTCATGACTGAAAGTCCCCTCTAGTTGTTGCACTGGTAAATTCTAGAATTTCAAGAACGCTAGGATTTACCCTCACTTTAATATTAGTGTTACTGTACATTATAATGTATTTTTGAAGTGTTTTACAACTTTTTTCACTTAACCAGAGATCTGTTTTTGAAGGGTTTACCAATGCCCAAAACTCAATCGCAACCTCACGGCCACATTTACTACCCACTTGTAATATCAGTAGTTTTTTGGATGTGCACGGAAAGGTGCATTTTTGCCCCAACGCGAGCACAGAGAAGCGTTGCGCTCCAACTGTAATCTATCCATAAACTTGTACAAAACATGGCAGATAATTGAGTATTTATGATAACTACCTATATGAATGTTAGTATTATCTCTTAACCACTAATATCACGTTATTATATGAACAATTAATAATTTCATATAATTTTGATTCATTTTCTAATTAAAGTGAATTTAAAATTTAATGAATAAGTGCCTGGTATCTAAAAATACTCTTAAAAACAGGGGCACTTTCATTCATTAAACTTTACAAAGGCGCTTACTTTTTAAAATACTTACCTTTGCATTATGGTAAACATAATGTTGATTCTCCGACCGCAGCTCCTGCTTTATTTTTAGCAGAATGATGATGAATCCAGCCTCCTCCAATCGTTGTGTGCCCCCTTTGGCATACAGCTCGTGAGGCACGCAACGATTGGAGGAAGCTGGATCATCATCGATATGCTAATGAAAGCAGGAGCTGCGGGCGGAAAATCTGCGTTATGTTTACCATAACGCAGAGGTATTTTAAAAAATAAGTGTCATAGTAAAGTTTAATGTATGAATGTGCTCCTGTTTTTATTATTATTATCGATTATTTGTAGAGCGCCAACAGATTGCGCAACACTAACTGGGCACTTATTCAAAAAACTTTCCATTCACTTGAAAGGAAACTACAAGTGCAACAAAAAATAATCTTATATGGGTATACCTGTATGTACTGTATAAAGTATGAAAGTTTAATTTTAACATATTTAAACCTCTAGGCACTTTATTACAATCATAAATTGACATACTTTATTTGTGCACAAGTGTGATTTTTTAACTGTTAATAAAAAAAATCTATACATTAACTTGTGAGCTGTGTATATTGCAAGTACACTGAAATAAAATATGTCAAAACAGCTAAGAAATGGCACTCAAAAAAAGCAAAAAATCTCTCAAGGTTTTGAATTTGAAAAGTCCAAAAACTGTTTGAAAAGATGCCATAAAAGTGATTTCTTATTGATTGGAATAGCAGTAGGGGGAGTTTTCATCTCACATACACATTTGAAAAGCATAAAATAAATAGCAAAAGTATTCTGCAACTGTTTCTGTAAATTGTGCAAATTTAGTTACAGTGTTAAATTATTATTAATCGAATGTTCAAATGCTGGTAAATGAGTTTTAATGTCCATTTAAAGAAACATTGTAGTGAAAAAATGGCATGATCTAATTTGTTAGAAATATACAATAACTGCTGCACATCAAGGGGTGAGTTAAAAAATGATACTTTTATTGAATTCAAGTTAAAAAATGCACAGACGGGCATGGAGCATATGCAGAGTCTAACGCATGTTGCGCCCCCCTAGTGTGCGCCCCCCTAGTGGCGCTTATTTATATACTCAGAGGAAACTTCAACATCATTAACTGGTGACTTATTTGCTTGGGAAGCTGCATGAAGAGAAAAACTCACCTGCATGAAGAGAAATCAGAGATTTTTTTTTGCATTATATTACAATGTAGGATTCTCTCCTTTATATCCAGAGCTCTGTATAACCAGATAAACTCTCTAGCTAAAATGTGCCTTTCTAAAATTCTTTGAAGGACTTTGCAGTACTGCCAGAGCGGAGCGCTATAGCTCATCGGGCCATTTATTTTTGCAGGGTTAACACACAGAGTAGAGAGAAAAAAAAAAGAATTAGAGCATGCAAGTGTTCCAGCGCAATTGTCCCTTTGAGGCTTGTTTATGCATCCCAGAAAATGAGGTCCTGCAGGATCTGACAAGGGACACATGATTTTCAGCATGACCATATCTTGACTAAATCATTTCCCAGATGTGCAGGATCCGCTATCTACAAATTTCTGAGCAAAAAAGATTGTTAAACAAAACTGAAGATTGCGCAACCAAGGGAAGATAGTCTACACAGTGATATGATGTAGGCAGGGCCGTCTTTAACACTGGGCAAAAGGGCAGCTGCCCAGGGCCCAGTCTCTGTTAAGTGGTCCAAGAGTCCTAAAAAAAATAAAAAATTTTTTGTTATGGTTCATACCAGACTGCTGATGTGACATGGGGAACACACACATTCAGCCATAATACTGTCACAGTCAAAAGTTCTCTGCTTATATATATTTTTTTTAAAAACTGTGCCAGACTGTGCCGGTGTCATGTGACATGCCAAGCTATTGCCATGTGCTGTTTAAGATGTGCACTGTGCAGCACTGAATGCAAAGCCCTAACTTGGCATCCAACCATTCCCACTGCATCAGAAAGGTCCTACTGGGGTTACCACTGTTACCAGGTAACTGCTCTGGTGGTGGGGATTGTTTCTGGGTAGGGCTTACTGTAGGCGCATGCAGCAGAAAGCTGGAGCGGCAGGCACATGAGGATTTGAGCATCTGTGCAGCTGCATACACTGCTCTCTTCAGTCTTGAGGCTGTATGATACATCTCACACTGTATCGATGCAGCCTTGGGCAGACAGCATCCAGTCTGCTGGTCCCCTTAGCCCTGCTCTTTCTGCTGTGGCTTTAAGATCAACTAACTGAAGTTTGTTAGGGGAACAGTGCTTTGTAGAAAGGTGTCAGTGGGAAGAATAAGTGAGTGCACACACACCCCTCCCCATGCAGAATTGTCTAGTGCAGGGTGAGAGGGAACTTGTTCCTAGCAAAGAAGTGACATGTGCTGCTGTGGCTGATGTATAGTGTCATGCTGATACTTCACACATTAATGTAAGGTTTATTTTTATAGTTTTTGTTTTCTCTCTGTCTCAGATTTTACAGCTTCCCATAGCAGTTCTGCTGTTCCAGTCAGTAAACTTATATTTGTCTGCACCTCCATGCTTCCTCCTCAGTATTTAACTTGCTTTTGTTGGCTGCCCTAAATCTCTTTAACCAGCTAACCTCACACCAGCTAACCTCACACCAGAATCACTTTCAAAAGAATATTAAATAAATCCACAGTGTAGGAATTTATATATTTATTTACATATTAATACTGCTTAGGTCCAATTTCACATATTGCAATTTATTTCATTTTTTTAAATGATTAGCCCAGCAGTGGATGATCCACTGCTGGGCTAATAATTTTGAAAACAATTATAAAATAGATTGATTTAGTTGTTTTTTGGGATGTTGGGGTGGAGAGTGAAATTGCATGGGGTGGGGGGGGGGGGGGCAAGAAAATTTTTGCCCAGGGTACAGTCAGTATTAAAGATGGCCCTGGATGTAGGAGTCACATTTTAAAGGGACACTAAATACAAAATTTGAATCTTTAATGATTTAGCTAGAGCATGCAATTTTACGCAACTTTCTAGTTTACTCCTATTATCATTTTTTCTTCGTTCTCTTGCTATCTTTATTTAAAAAGCAGGAATGTAAAGCTTAGGAGCCGGCCCATTTTTGGTTCAGACCTGGGTTATGCTTACTTATTGGTTGGCTGAATGTAGTCACCAATAAGCAAGGGCTATCCAGGGTGCTGAACCTAAAATGGGCCGGCTCCTAATGATGCCAATATCATGGAAAACAATAAAATGCTTTGTTTTTTTGTTTAATTTATTTATCTTTTTTTGGCATATGTTAAAAAAAATAAAAAAAACAATATTTTATTGAAATATGTAGGATTTTAAGCTTGCTAAACTGTGTAACTCATCACAATGTAAAGCTAATGTCATTGTCAATATAGGGAAATGCTCTTTCCTTATTTCTGCGAACCAGAATATAGTGCATGCCATACAGTCACTTTCTCTAGCTGAGAAGGTCTCATGGGTGCTAAGAAACATTCTCACATAATGATTTTCTATTTTCCCCCAGGAAGCCAAAAATACACTCTTAATGACCCTTGTCTGACCGATTATAAAATGCATGACTGGTGTGTGCTCTAAAAAATGGCCAAGAAACATGATTTTAATATTTAATACTAATTATAATAATTTTTAATTTACTACTCTTACATCCATAATGTGGTTACTTAAAGGGGCATTCAAGTCAAAATTGAAATGCACACTGCTGCATTTCATTTTTGCATGGAAGCATTTTTGCAATATTACAGTCCTGGCCAAAAGTTTTGAGAATGACACAAATATTAATTTTCACAAAGTCTGCTGCCTCCGTTTTTATGAGGGCAATATGCATATACTCCACAGAATGTTATGAAGAGTGATCAGATCAATTGCAATTAATTGCAAAGTCCCTCTTTGCCATGAAAATTAACTTAATCCCCAAATAAACATTTCCACTGCATTTCAGCCCTGTCACAAAAGGACCAGCTGACATCATGTCAGTGATTCTCTCGTTAACACAGGTGTCAGTGTTGACGAGAACAAGGCTGGAGACCACTCTGTCATGCTGATTGAGTTAGAATAACAGACTGGAAGCTTTAAAAGGAGGGTGGTGCTTGAAGAAAGCTTCAGGGCACCCAAGAAAGTCCAGCAAGCGCCAGGTTGATTCAGCTGCGGGATCAGGGCACCACCAATGCAGAGCTTGCTCAGGAGCCACTTCTATTCAGGAAAAACATTAGGGACAGACTGATATTCTGCAAAAGGTACAGGGATTGGACAGCTGAGGACTGGGGTAAAGTCATTTTCTCTGATGAATCCCCTTTCCGATTGTTTGGGGCATCCGGAAAAACCTTGTCCCTAGAAGAAAAGGCAAGGGCTACCATCAGTCCTGTGTCATGCCCACAGTAAAGCATCCTGAGACCATTCATGTGTGGGGTTGCATCTCAGCCAAGGAAGTGGGCTCACTCACAATTTTGCCTAAGAACACAGCCATGAATAAAGAATGGTACAAAAACATCATCCAAGAGCAACTTCTCCCAACCATCCAAGAACAGTTTGGTGTATATTCCAGCATGATGGAGAACCTTGCCATAAGTCAAAAGTGATAACTAAGTGGCTTGGGGAACAAAACATCAAAATGTTGGGTCCATGGCTAGGAAACTCCCCAGACCTTAATCCAATTAAGAACTTGTGGTCAATCCTCAAGAGGCGGGTGAACAAACCCCCCCCACAAATTCTGACAAACTCCAAGCATTAATTATGCAAGAATGGGCTGCCATCAGTCAGGATGTAGCCCAGAAGTTAATTGACAGCATGCCAGGGTGAATTGTAGAGGTCTCGAAAAAGAAGGGTCAACACTTCAAACATTGACTCTTTGCATAAACTTAATGTAATTGTCAATAAAAGCCTTTGACACTTAAGAGATGCTTGTAATTATACGTCAGTATACCATAGTAACATCTGACAAAAAGATCTAAAATCACTGAAGCAGCAGACTTTGTGAAAATTTATATTTGTGTCATTCTCAAAACTTTTGTCCAGGACTGTACATGTATTAGCAAAAACGTTTCTTATACAAGCTATAACTGTTTTAACCCCTTAATGACAGAGGACGTACCAGGTACGTCATAGAAAAAACTTCCCTTAATGACAGTTGACGTACCTGGTACGTCCTCTGTTGTCTGAAGTGCTGGAAGCGATCATGATCACTTCCAGCTGCTTACAAGGCATTGTAGTGATGCCTCAATATTGAGGCATCACTACAATCCCCCATTTCACATACCGATGCAGAAAGGGCCACTCTGTGGCCCCATCTGCATCGACTATTTATGTGCATAACTTAGTTGGTGGGTGGGGGCTGCTTTCAATAGTTATACCCCTAGGCATTTATTCCCCAACCGATCGTCTAATACCTTGCTTCTGTTACCCGGTGCGGCTGTTGCGGCGGGGGGGGGGGGGGCGGCGGGCGGGTGCGATATACCGGCAACCTGTAAAAAAAACAAGATCGATGTAGATGCAGGGGCATCTCTGTTTTTTAGTAAGGGATCTGGGAGGGGGAGGGATGTATATTATTTAGGGGGGCCAGCTACACTACAGAAAACAAATATTTTATAATAAAAAAGTAAACAAAACTATTTTGGGGAGCAAATTGGGTACTGGCAGACAGCTGCCAGTACCCAAGATGGCGGAAAATAGATAGAGGGGGAGGGTTAGAAAGATGTATGGGGGGATCAGGGATATTGTGGGGTAAGGGGGGATCCATCACTGCAGACTGTATGACAAAAAAATTAAAAAAATATTTTTTTATTTTTTTATTTCAGTACTGGCAGACTTTCTGCCAGTACTTAAGATGGCGGTGACAATTGTGAGTTGGGGAGGGAAGAGAGCTGTTTGAGGGGGGTCAGGGGGGATCAGGGGGTGGGATGTGTCAGGTGGGAGGCTGATCTCTACACTAAAGCTTAAAATTAACCCCACAAGCTACCTAATTAACCCCTTAACTGCTGGGCATATTACAAGTGTGGTGCGCAGCAGTATTTAACGGCCTTATTATTACCAAAAAGCAACACCAAAGCCATATATGTCTGCTATTTCTGAACAAAGGGGATCCCAGAGAAGCATTTACAACCATTTGTGCCTTAATTGCACAAGCTGTTTGTAAATAATTTCAGTGAGAAACCTAAAATTGTGAAAAATTTGTTTTTTTTTTAATTTGATCGTATTTGGCGGTTAAATGGTGGCATGAAATATACCAAAATGGGCCTAGATCAATAATTTGGGTTGTCTACTACACTACACTAAAGCTAAAATTAAACCTAAAAGCTCCCTACAAGCTCCCTAATTAACCCCTTCACTGCTGGGCATAATACACGTGTGGTGTGCAGCGGCATTTAGCAGCCTTCTAATTACCAAAAAGCAACACCAAATCCATATAGGTATGCTATTTCTGAACAAAGGGGATCCCAGAGAAGTATTTACAACCATTTATGCCATAATTGCACAAGCTGTTTGTAAATAAATTCAGCGAGAAACCTAAAGTTTGTGAAAAAAATTGTGAAAAAGTCAACAATTTTTTTTATTTGATCGCATTTGGCGGTGAAATGGTGGCATGAAATATACCAAAATGGGCCTAGATAAATGCTTTGGGATGTCTTCTAAAACAAAATATATACATGTCAAGGGATATTCAGGGATTCCTGAAAGATATCAGTGTTCCAATGTAACTAGCGCTAATTTTGAAAAAAAGTGGTTTGGAAATAGCAAAGTGCTACTTGTATTTATGGCCCTATAACTTGCAAAAAAAGCAAAGAACATGTAAACATTGGCTATTTCTAAACTCAGGACAAAATGTAGAAACTATTTAGCATGGGTGTTTTTTGGTGGTTGTAGATGTGTAACAGCTTTTGGGGGTAAAAGTTAGAAAAAGTGTGGTTTTTTTCAATTTTTTCCTCATATTTTATATTTTTTTTATAGTAAATTATAAGATATGATGAAAATAATGGTATCTTTAGAAAGTCCATTTAATGGCGAGAAAAACGGTATATAATATGTGTGGGTACAGTAAATGAGTAAGAGGAACATTACAGCTAAACACAAACACTGCAGAAATGTAAAAATAGCCATTGTCATTAAGGGTAAGGAAATTGAAAAATGGTCCGGTCATTAAGGGGTTAAAGTGTATTAAGTATGCTCCGTGTACCCACCAATCAGCAAGCACTATCCAGGGTGCTGAACCAAAAATGGTCCGGCTCCTTAGTTTAGATTCCTGCTTTTTCAAATAAAGATAGCAAGATAATAAAGAAAATTTGAAAATAGGAGTATATTTGAAAGTTGCTTAAAATTGCATGCTCTATCTGAATCGTGAAAGAAAAAATTTGGGTTTACTATCCCTTTAAGCTATTTCCTTACTGGCATTATGGAGCAAACTGGTGCAGCTCAGGCCTCTGGTCCATCAACTGATCATCTAAAAGGGAGATCCTCTGTAACTTTTACCTCTTCTAGTTTGTGTTTGCTAAGTAAGAATTCTTGGGTGTGCGTCCCTGCGCAGCTTTGTACCTAATGTGCTGAATCTATTGATAATCCTAAACAAAGTTTTATTTTACCTAAGACTATGCAAAGGTTCTTACCCTATCAAAGTTGCTCCCAGGAGAGTTCATCTGAATTTTTTCCCAAAATTGAAGCATTATATAAACTCTATGGGGTAGATTTACCAATGTCTGTCCTACATGATACGCTGTAGCGTATCATGCCCGACAGACATCGCTGAATGCCGACAGCATACGCTGTCTGCATTTATCATTGCACAATTAGTTGATTAGAACTGCTTTTGCAATGCCGCCAACTGCAGATTTGCTGCCAATTGACCGCTAGCAGGGGGTGTCAATCAGCCCGATCGTATAGGATTGGGCAGATTGAAGATCGCAGCCTCAGAGGCAGTGGACAAGTTATGCTGTTTCTGGCGAGCCTGAAGGCCCTTGTTAAATCTACCCCTATTAGTGAGATTTTTAGCTTGCTTGCCTCCAGCTGTTAAGCACAGATTTTTGCAGGTCTTGTATTTGAAGGTAGTCCTTTGGTCTTTAGCTCATCAGGGACTTCCCTTAGGAGCAGTCTTGGTCTGCTGATATGGTTTCTAAGCACAGACTGCTTTTTTCTCCAATTCCAGGGCAAATCTCTGCTTTGGCCTGGACTGGATGCTATTTTGCCACAGTCACTGGGGTAAGGGAGCTTTTCTGCCCTAGGATAAGAAATTTAAGGGTAAGCTTAGATCTTCAGGGCATTTTCGTATCTTTCAGAAATCTAAGGCTCAGAATGATTCCCCCTCTGTCAAAAGTTCCGGCTACTCCAAATCCTCCTGGAAGTCTGACTCTTCTTAGTCCAAAAACAAACAGTCCAAGAAGTATGCCCCAGCTCCCAATACCTCATGAAGATGCGGCCCCCATACCAGATCAGTTTCTGGTGTGGGGTAGATTGAGTCTCTTTTGGGAGGCTTGGCAGAGATCTGTTCAGAATCCCTGGGTATTGCAATTTATTTCCCAGGGGTATCTGATTAGCTTTTTTTCAAGGCCTCCTCAAGGAAGATTATTTATTTCTCAAGCGCCTTGAGATCCTTTAAAGGACCAAGCCTTCTTGACTTGTGTGAATGACTGGAATTAATGGGAGTGATTACTCCAGTTCCAACTCCAGAATTAAACCAGGGCTTTTATTCAAAAGATTTCAGACATTCTTTTTTTTTGTTAATTTTTCTGGGCCTCACTAAGGTCAGAAAGCGACGGCTGTTACTTTAGTTCACAAGGCTTATTTTGACGTGGGGAAAACTCCTCATCAGCGCATTACTGCTCATTCTACTAATGTAGTTGCAACTTCTTGGGCCTTTCATAATGAAGCTTCTATTGGGCCTTCTTTGAACACTTTTTCAAAGTTTTTAATGCGTATGCTTCTTCTAAAGCCTTCGGCAGGAAAGTTCTAAATAGTAATGTCCTGCTTTCACTGTTTTTCCCTCCTATTTACGGTGGTCTCCTGGACTCTATGGCTTGGGTATTGATTCCCACACATAATGACTTGTGGACTCTCACCATCATGAAATAAATAAATTTATCAGGCAAGAATACATTTTGTTTTTGTGAAAAACTATATAGGAGGATTCCTGGTGTAAGTACTTTTTATGTGAAATCTTCTTTTTTTAGTTTGAAAATTTTTTTTTTCTTTCATGATTCAGATAGAGCATGCAATTTTAAGCGACATTCAAATTTACTCCTATTATCATTATACTTTTAGCAACCAATCAGCAAGCGCTACCCAGGTGCTGAACCAAAAAATGGGCTGGCTCCTAAGCTTACATTCCTGCTTTTCAAATAATGTTACCAAGAGAACAAACAAAAATTGATAGTAGGAATAAATTAGAAAGTTTCTTAAAATTGCATGTTCTGTCTGAATCATGAAATAAATAAAATTGGGTTTCATATCCCTTTAATGATTGTTAAATGTGGAACAATTAACTTTTTAATTTAAATATTTAGGAACTGATGATTTGCATGCTGTTGTTTACTGGGTGGGTTATTATTCTGTATGAGGCCTTATGTACATTTTCATAATTTATACAAACTTTAATGTTTTCTTAAAATGTTTTGTTTTTTTTAGAAAAACAGAATACGATTCGTCTGGCTAACTCGCAGAAAAAAAGCTTTAAATAACTCAGCAGAATGGTATTAAGTAAAACAGTTGGTAAATGCATTATGTCACAAGGTGATCGCAAACTAAACAAAACCAGCAACTTTAGTGTAGGCTGTTCTAGGATTAATCACATAAATCTGATTGATACCAAAGATTTTTGGTTTTGAATTTCCATAGTTAGTGTTACAGACTTTACAGTGATGTAATGTGTAGAAATGTGATTTAGCAGGTGATTGCTTAAAGGAATTGTAAGCCCATTTTTTTTCTTTCATGCAATTTTAGGCAACTCTTATTATCATTTTTTCTTTGGGGGTAGATTTAACAAGCAGCGGATTCTGCTTTCTACGCCCATAGTTTCTGGTCCAACAGAAACGGGAGTTAAGAAGCAGCGGCCGTAAGCCTTTTTAGGTGGCGGACTTAAATCATCCCGATCTGATCCGATCTGGATGATTGACACCCCCTGCTGGCGGTCCGATTGGCCGCGAGTGAACAAGGGGAAGGCATTGCACAAGCATTTCACAAGAAATGCTTGTGCAATGTTAAAGCATATGCTGTCGGCATTTAGCGATGTCGAGCAGACATGATTCGCTACCCCTTTTTATCTTTATTTGAACAGCAGGAATGTTAAGCTTAGGAGCCAGACCATTTTTGGTTCAGCACCTGTGTAGCGCTTGCTGATTGGTGGGTAAATGTAGCAACCAATCAGCAAGTGCTACCCAGGGTGCTAAACCAAAAATGAGCCAGCTCTTAAACTTACATTCCTGCTTGTTAAAATAATGATACCAAGAGAATGAAGAAAAATTGATAATAGGAGTGAATTAGAAAGTTGCTTAAAATTGCCTGCTCTGTCTGAATCATGAAAGAAAAAAATGTAGGTTTAGTATCTATTTAAATAGCAATTAAAATAAAATTACTGGCAAGTATTTTAAAATAATTTTCAAAAATAAGCAAAATAACGGCTAGATTTAGAGTTCTGCGGCCAAAGGGGTGCGTTAGCTATGCATGCTTTTTTCTGGCCGCACCTTTAAAATAACTCTGGTATTGAGAGTCCACAGAATGGCTGTGTTAGGCTCCAAAAAAAGGAGCGTACAGCATATTTAACGCCACTGCAACTCTCGATACCAGAGTTGCTTACGGAAGCGGCCAGCTTAAAAAACGTGCTCGTGCACGATTCCCCCATAGGAAACAATGGGGCAGTTTGAGCTGAAAAAAAACCTAACACCTGCAAAAAAGCCGCGTTCAGCTCCTAACGCAGCCCCATTGTTTTCTATGTGGAAACACTTCCTACGTCTGCACCTAACACTCTAACATGTACCCCGAGTCTAAACACCCCTAACCTTACACTTATTAACCCCTATTCTGCCGCCCCCGCTATCGCTGACCTGCATATTATTATTAACCCCTAATCTGCCGCTCCGTAAACCGCCGCTACTTACATTATCCCTATGTACCCCTAATCTGCTGCCCCTAACACTGCCGACCCCTATATTATATTTATTAACCCCTAATCTGCCCCCCACAACGTCGCCTCCACCTGCCTACACTTATTAACCCCTAAACTGCCGACCGGACCGCACCGCTATTATAATAAAGTTATTAACCCCTAATCCGCCTCACTAACCCTATAATAAATAGTTTTAACCCCTAATCTGCCCTCCCTAACATCGCCAACACCTAACTTCAAACATTAACCCCTAATCTGCCGACTAGAGCTCACCGCTATTCTAATAAATGTATTAACCCCTAAAGCTAAGTCTAACCCTAACACTAACACCCCCCTAAGTTAAATATAATTTACATCTAACGAAATTAATTAACTCTTATTAAATAAATTATTCCTATTTAAAGCTAAATACTTACCTGTAAAATAAACCCTAATATAGCTACAATATAAATTATAATTATATTGTAGCTATTTTAGGATTAATATTTATTTTACAGGCAACTTTGTATTTATTTTAACCAGGTACAATAGCTATTAAATAGTTAAGAACTATTTAATAGCTAAAATAGTTAAAATAATTACAAATTTACCTGTAAAATAAATCCTAACCTAAGTTACAATTAAACCTAACACTACACTATCAATAAATTAATTAAATAAAATTCCTACAAATAAATACAATGAAATAAACGAACTAAAGTACAAAAAATAAAAAAGAACTAAGTTACAAAAAATAAAAAAATATTTACAAACATTAGAAAAATATTACAACAATTTTAAACTAATTACACCTACTCTAAGCCCCCTAATAAAATAACAAAGACCCCCAAAATAAAAAAATGCCCTACCCTATTCTAAATTACTAAAGTTCAAAGCTCTTTTACCTTACCAGCCCTGAACAGGGCCCTTTGCGGGGCATGCCCCAAGAAGTTCAGCTCTTTTGCCTGTAAAAAAAAACATACAATACCCCCCCCCCACATTACAACCCACCACCCACATACCCCTAATCTAACCCAAACCCCCCTTAAATAAACCTAACACTAAGCCCCTGAAGATCTTCCTACCTTGAGTCGTCTTCACTCAGCCGAGCCAAATTCTTCATCCAAGCGGAGCAAGAAGAGGTCCTCCATCCGGTAGAAGTCTTCATCCAAGCGGGGCAAGAAGAGGTCCTCCATCCAGTAGAAGTCTTCATCCAAGCGGGGCAGAAGAGGTCTTCCATCCGATTGAAGTCTTCATCCAAGCGGCATCCATCCGGAGCGGAGCGGCAGCATCCTGAAGACCTCCGACGCGGAACATCCATCCTGGCCGACGACTGAACGACGAATGACGGTTCCTTTAAATGACGTCATCCATGATGGCGTCCCTCGATTTTTATTTAATTAATTTATTGATAGTTTAGTGTTAGGTTTAATTGTAACTTAGGTTAGGATTTATTTTACAGGTAAATTTGTAATTATTTTAACTATTTTAGCTATTAAATAGTTATTAACTATTTAATAGCTATTGTACCTAGTTAAAATAAATACAAAGTTACCTGTAAAATAAATATAAATCCTAAAATTAATTTATATTGTAGCTATATTAGGATTTATTTTACAGGTAAGTATTTAGTTTTAAATAGGAATAATTTATTTAAGAAGAGTTAATTAATTTTGTTAGATTAAAATTATATTTAATTTAGGGGAGTGTTAGGGTTAGACTTAGCTTTAGGGGTTAATACATTTATTAGAATAGCGGTGAGCTCCAGTCGGCAGATTAGGGGTTAATAATTGAAGTTAGGTGTCGGCGATGTTAGGGAGGGCAGATTAGGGGTTAATACTATTTATTATAGGGTTATTGAGGCGGGAGTGAGGCGGATTAGGGGTTAATAACTTTATTATAGTAGCGGTGCGGTCCGCTCGGCAGATTAGGGGTTAATAAGTGTAGGCAGGTGGAGGCGACGTTGAGGTGGGCAGATTAGGGGTTAATAAATATAATATAGGGGTCGGCGGTGTGAGGGGCAGCAGATTAGGGGTACATAAGTATAACGTAGGTGGCGGTCGGCAGATTAGGGGTTAAAAAAATGTAATCGAGTGGCGGCGATGTGGGGGGGCCTCGGTTTAGGGGTACATAGGTAGTTTATGGGTGTTAGTGTACTTTAGAGCACAGTAGTTAAGAGCTTTATAAACCGGCGTTAGCCCAGAAAGCTCTTAACTACTGACTTTTTTCTGCGGCTGGAGTTTTGTCGTTAGATTTCTAACGCTCACTTCAGACACAACTCTAAATACCGGAGTTAGAAAGATCCCATTGAAAAGATAGGATACGCAATTGACATAAGGGGATCTGCGGTATGGAAAAGTTGCGGCTGGAAAGTGAGTGTTAGACCCTTTCCTGACTGACTCCAAATACCGGCGGTAGCCTAAAACCAGCGTTAGGAGCCTCTAACGCTGGTTTTCACGGCTACCGCCAAACTCTAAATCTAGGCCTTAGTTAGATAGCCATGCTGTCTTGAGTAGTCTAATCCACCCCCCCTTATCAGTGTTTAGCATCAGAAACACGGGCATTGTATTTCAAATTAGTTCACAGTAGCTTATTTGCTTCTAGACATGCTCGAGCAGATAATGAGTGTTAAAGTCTTACATTCTACCAAAGGTGGATATAGAAACAGTCATAGAAGGAATTGTGTGGGGTGAGTTAGAGCTGTATTATTCGGAAACTTAAAAAAAAGGGTTAATGGCGAGTCACTGCAGTATAAATTTGCAGGTAAAGTATTTAAAGTACATATTATTTTTATTTTGTCTCTATCCTAACTTGTTTTATGTCCCCTTAAGTGGAACAGAGTGTTGAATTTACAACGTAAATAGAAAACAAGTACAGTATTTTGTACCTGAAAGCTCATGTATTGTCAAATATTTTTGCATACAAAAAAATAGAACCTCTGTAACCATCCCTCTCTCCTACAAATAAATAATTAAATAAAATAGTGCACATACCTGTACATGGTATGCTTTATATCTGCCAATATCACCTCTAGAAGGCCTCTGGACAAAGCGCTAGATTTGTATTTCTGTATACACACTCTTGGACTACTTTCATTACGGTTATCTGTGAAACTAGTCGCTCTGAATTCATTTCCGTATTTGAACAAACAAAAATTTCTGCTGGTGAAAAGGCAAATATTAGACTTGAACTGTTTACACTTTGATTGTCTAGTCTGTTACTTATAATGACTCCCAAACACTAAAATGAAAGCATTTATTTATTCATGCGAGATAAATCCATATAGATTTAGTTCACTGCTATTTTATGTAATTTACCATTGCCATTTAGGTCTCAGAAATATAATGTTTCAATCCATGTGAACTATTATTGCAGATTATTAAACCTGGTAACTTTTTATTTGTGTGCTCAGGAACTTATAGTTTTTAGTTGATCACAATCTGTACAATTCCGATGTCAACCAATCAGGATGCGTACAAGGAGCCAAACCCTTATGCAAGATATACAATATGAAATAGATGGATATAACTTGTTCAAACTATCAAAAGAAAACATAAAGGGCTAGATTACAAGTGGCACTGTATTTTATCTTATTTTTTGCGATCGCGAAAACTCCGCTAGAGTTGAGCGTTTTGTGCTAGTCTGGTTGCATTAGTATTACAAGTTTAAAAAAACGTATTTTGCGCTAGCGGAAAACCCAAATAGCGCAAAAATCCTAACTTAAGTTTTCACATTTGCGTGCATAGAAATCAATGAAGAAAAAAAGTAGAAAAAAACACCCGAGATCGCACAAACACCATCACAATTTTCACATTCCCCATAGAAGTTAATGGAGGAAAAAAAATGTTGAAAAAAAAACACAACGCGCAAACAACATAGCATATTTGCATTGGCAAATGTGAAATATTTACAGTAAATACAAAGTTAAAATCTTTATTAAATATGAATATTGCATATATATATATGTTTTTACATCTTTTCATCTACTTAATGCACTTATATAAATGTCTATATATGTGTATATATATATATATATATATATATATATACAGTTGTATGCAAAAGGTTAGGCACCCCTGACAATTTCCATGATTTTCATTTATAAATAATTGGGTGTTTGGAACAGCAATTACATTTTGGTCTATCAAATAACTGAAGGACACAGTAATATTTCAGTAGTGAAATGAAGTTTATTGGATAAGGATTAACAGAAAATGTGCAATATGCATCCAAACGAAATTAGACAGGTGCATAAATTTGGGCACCCTTGTCATTTTGTTGATTTGAATACCTGTAACTACCTAGCACTGATTCATTGGAACACACAATTGGTTTGGTGAGCCCATTAAGCCTTGAACTTCATAGACATCCAATCATGAGAAAAGGTATTTAAGGTGGCCAATTGCAAGTTCTTGTTCTCTTTGACTCTCCTCTGAAGAGTGGCAACATGGGGTCCTCAAAACAACTCTCAAATGACCTGAAAACAAAGATTGTTCAACATTATGGTTTAGGGGAAGGCTACAAAAAGCTATTGCAGAGATTTTAGCTCTCAGTGTACACTTTGAGGAACATAGTGAGGAAATGGAAGACCACAGGCACAGTTCTTGTTAAGGCCAAAAGTGGCAGGCCAAGTAAAATATCGGAGAGGCAAAGGATGGTGAGAACGGTTAAAAAGAGCACACAGACCACCTCCAAAGACCTACAACATCATCTTGCTGCAGATGGTGTCACTGTGCATCGTTCAACAATTCAGAGCACTTTGCACAAGGAGAAGCTGTATGGGAGAGTGATGCAGAAGAAGCCTTTTCTGCACACACGCCACAAACAGAGTCGCTTGAGTTATGCAAACGCACATTTGGACAAGCCAGCTTCATTTTGGAACAAGGGGCGTTATGCATGGCAGCAAAAGAACACAGCGTTCCAAGACAAACACTTGTTACCCACAGTCAAATTTGGTGGATGTTCCATCATGCTGTGGAGCTGGGTGGCCAGTGTCGGTACTGGGAATCTTGTTAAAGTTGAGGGTCGCATGAATTCCACTTAATATTAGCAGATACTTGAGAATAATGTTGAGGAATCAGACACAAAGTTGAAGTTACACCAGGGGCGGATATTTCAACAAGACAACGACCCAAAACACTGCTCAAAATCTACTCTGGCGTTTATGCAGAGGAACAACTAGAATGGTCTGGAATGGCCATCCCAGTCCCCAGACCTGAATGTCATTGAAAATCTGTGGGGTGATTTGAAGCGGACTGTCCATGCTTGGCAGCCATCAAACCTAACTGAACTGGAGATGTTTTGAGGAATGGTCCAAAATACCTTTATCCAGAATCCAGACACTCATTACAGGCTATAGGAAGCGTCTAGAGGCTGTTATTTCTGCTAAAGGAGGCTCTACTAAATATTGATGTAATATTTCTGTTGGGGTGCCCAAATTTATGCACCTGTCTCATTTCGTAAGGATGTATATTGCACATTTTCTGTTAATCCAATAAACCTCATTTCACTACTGAAATATTACTGTGTCCTTCAGTTATTTGATAGATCAAAATAAAATTGCTGATCCAAACATCAGGGATGCCTAAACATTTGCATACGAGTGTGTGTATATATATATATATATATATATATGTGTGTGTGTGTGTGTGTTTATATGTGTATGTATGTCTGTCAATATATATATATATATACACATATAAATGCAGTAATATATATACGTATATATATATATATATATATATATATATATATATATATATATACATATATATACATATACATACAAATACATCTTTTGCAATGTATCTATATGTATCTCTATGTTAAAGCCCTTTGGCTGCTTTTTTTTCTATAACACCCGAGATCTCATATATTTGAGCCCTTTTAACTTTTTTTGTGCAATATTTTTTATAAATAATTTTTATTAGACAGTATTATGAGTGTAACTGTACTTTGTACCGGCTAGATTTAGAGTTCTGCGGCCAAAGGGGTGCGTTAGCTACGCATGCTTTTTTCCCCCCGCACCTTTTAAATACCGCTGGTATTTAGAGTTCACAGAAGGGCTGCGTTAGGCTCCAAAAAGGGAGCGTACAGGCATATTTACCGCCACTGCAACTCTAAATACCAGCGGTGCTTACGGACGCGGCCGGCTTCAAAAACGTGCTCGTGCACGATTCCCCCATAGGAAACAATGGGGCCGTTTGAGCTGAAAAAAAACCTAACACCTGCAAAAAAGCAGCTTTCAGCTCCTAACGCAGCCCCATTGTTTCCTATGGGGAAACACTTCCTAAGTCTGCACCTAACACCCTAACATGTACCCCGAGTCTAAACACCCCTAACCTTACACTTATTAACCTCTAACCTGCCGCCCCCGCTATCGCTGACCCCTGCATTACACAATTAACCCCTAATCGGCCGCTCCGGACACCGCCGCAACCTACGTTATCCCTATGAACCCCTAATCTGCTGCCCCTAACCCCCGCCGACCCCTATATTATATTTATTACCCCCTAATCTGCCCCCCCCCCAACGTCGCTGCTACCTACCTACAATTATTAACCCCTAATCTGCCGACCGGACCTCACCGCTACTATAATAAAGTTATGAACCCCTAATCTGCTGCCCCTAACACCGCCGACACCTACATATTATTTATTAACCCCTAATATGCCCCCCCAACGTCGCCGCTACCTTACCTACAATTATTAACCCCTAATATGCCGACCGGACCGCACCGCTACTCTAATAAATGTATTAACCCCTAAAGCTAAGTCTAACCCTAACACCCCCCTAAGTTAAATATAATTTAAATCTAACGAAATAAAATAAATCTTATTAAATAAATTATTCCTATTTAAAGCTAAATACTTACCTGTAAAATAAACCCTAATATAGCTACAATATAAATAATAATTATATTGTAGCTATTTTAGGATTAATATTTATTTTACAGGCAACTTTGTATTTATTTTAACCAGGTACAATAGCTATTAAATAGTTAATAACTATTTAATAGCTACCTAGTTAAAATAATTACAAAATTACCTGTAAAATAAATCCTAACCTAAGTTACAATTAAACCTAACACTACACTATCAATAAATAAATTAAATACAAATACCTACAAATAAATACAAATTAATACACTAACTAAAGTACAAAAAAAGAACTAAGTTACAAAAAATAAAAAAATAATTTACAAACATTATAAAAATATTACAACAATTTTAAGCTAATTACACCTACTCTAAGCCCCCTAATAAAATAACAAAGCCCCCCAAAATAAAAAAATGCCCTACCCTATTCTAAAATAAAAATTGAAAAGCTCTTTTGCCTTACCAGCCCTTAAAAGGGCCATTTGCGGGGCATGCCCCAAAGAATTCTGCTCTTTTGCCTGTAAAAAAAAACCATACAATACCCCCCCCAACATTACAACCCACCACCCACATACCCCTAATCTAACCCAAACCCCCCTTAAATAAACCTAACACTAAGCCCCTGAAGATCTCCCTACCTTGTCTTCACCACGTGGGGTATCACCGATCCGTCCAGAAGAGGCTCCGAAGTCTTCATCCTATCTGGGCGATGTCTTCATCCAAGCGGGGGCTGAAGAGGTCCATCATCGGCTGAAGTCTTCATCCAAGCGGGGGCTGAAGAGGTCCATCATCCGGCTGAAGTCTTCTATCAAGCGGCATCTTCAATCTTCTTTCTTCCGGCTCCATCTTCATCCCGCCGACGCTGAACATCCATCCTGGCCGACGAACTCCCGACGAATGACGGTTCCTTTAAGGGACGTCATCCAAGATGGTGTCCCTCGAATTCCGATTGGCTGATAGGATTCTATCAGCCAATCGGAATTAAGGTAGGAAAATTCTGATTGGCTGATGGAATCAGCCAATCAGATTCAAGTTCAATCTGATTGGCTGATTGGATCAGCCAATCAGATTGAGCTCGCATTCTATTGGCTGTTCCGATCAGCCAATAGAATGCGAGCTCAATCTGATTGGCTGATCCAATCAGCCAATCGGATTGAACTTGAATCTGATTGGCTGATTCCATCATCCAATCAGAATTTTCCTACCTTAATTCCGATTGGCTGATCCAATCAGCCAATCGGATTGAACTTGAATCTGATTGGCTGATTCCATCATCCAATCAGAATTTTCCTACCTTAATTCCGATTGGCTGATAGAATCCTATCAGCCAATCGGAATTCGAGGGACGCCATCTTGGATGACGTCCCTTAAAGGAACCGTCATTCGTCGGGAGTTCGTCGGCCAGGATGGATGTTCAGCGTCGGCGGGATGAAGATGGAGCCGGAAGAAAGAAGATTGAAGATGCCGCTTGATAGAAGACTTCAGCCGGATGATGGACTTCTTCAGCACCCGCTTGGATGAAGACTTCAGCCGATGATGGACCTCTTCAGCCCCCGCTTGGATGAAGACATCGCCCGGATAGGATGAAGACTTCGGAGCCTCTTCTGGACAGATCGGTGATACCCGGCGTGGTGAAGACAAGGTAGGGAGATCTTCAGGGGCTTAATGTTAGGTTTATTTAAGGGGGGTTTGGGTTAGATTAGGGGTATGGGGGTGGTGGGTTGTAATGTTGTATGTTTTTTTTTACAGGCAAAAGAGAAGAATTCTTTGGGGCATGCCCCGCAAAAGGCCCTTTTAAGGGCTGGTAAGGTAAAAGAGCTTTTCAATTTTTATTTTAGAATAGGGTAGGGCATTGTTTTATTTTGGGGGGCTTTGTTATTTTATTAGGGGGCTTAGAGTAGGTGTAATTAGCTTAAAATTGTTGTAATATTTTTATAATGTTTGTAAATTATTTTTTTATTTTTTGTAACTTAGTTCTTTTTTTATTTTTTGTACTTTAGTTAGTGTATTTATTTGTATTTATTTGTAGGTATTTGTATTTAATTTATTTATTGATAGTGTAGTGTTAGGTTTAATTGTAACTTAGGTTAGGATTTATTTTACAGGTAATTTTGTAATTATTTTAACTAGGTAGCTATTAAATAGTTATTAACTATTTAATAGCTATTATACCTGGTTAAAATAAATACAAAGTTGCCTGTAAAATAAATATTAATCCTAAAATAGCTACAATATAATTATTATTTATATTGTAGCTATATTAGGGTTTATTTTACAGGTAAGTATTTAGATTTAAATAGGAATAATTTATTTAATAAGATTTATTTTATTTTGTTAGATTTAAATTATATTTAACTTAGGGGGGTGTTAGGGTTAGGGTTAGACTTAGCTTTAGGGGTTAATACATTTATTAGAGTAGTGGCGAGGTCCGGTCAGCAGATTAGGGGTTAATACTTGAAATTCGGAGTCGGCGATGTTAGGGAGGGCAGATTAGGGGTTAATAATATTTATTATAGGGTTTTTGAGTCGGGAGTGGGGCGGTTTAGGGGTTAATACATTTATTATAGTGGCGGCGAGGTCCGGTCGGAAGATTAGGGGTTAATAATTGTAGGTAAGGTAGCTGCGACATTGGGTGGGGGGCAGATTAGGGGTTAATAAATATTATGTAGGGGTCGGCAGTGTTAGGGGCAGCAGATTAGGGGTACATAGGGATAATGTAGGTTGCGGCGGTGTGCGGTCGGCAGATTAGGTGGCGATGGGGGGGACCTCGGTTTAGGGGTACATAGGTAGTTTATGGGTGTTAGTGTACTTTAGAGCACAGTAGTTAAGAGCTTTATGAACCGGCGTAAGCCCAGAAAGCTCTTAACTCCTGGCTTTTCTCTGCGGCTGGAGTTTGGTCGTTAGATTTCTAACGCTCACTTCAGCCAAGACTCTAAATACCGGCGTTAGAAAGATCCAATTGAAAAGATAGGCTACGCAATTGGCATAGGGGGATCTGCGGTATGGAAAAGTCGCGGCTGGAAAGTGAGCGTTAGACCCTTTCCTGACTGACTCCAAATACCAGCGGCCGGCCAAAACCAGCGTTAGGACCCCCTAACGCTGGTTTTGACGGCTAACGCAGAACTCCAAATCTAGGCGTAAGTGTTTTGTTCAACTTTTTTTCTTTCTGAAAACAATTACCAGAGCTCTGAGATTGCGGTAAGGATTGAAGCATAAATGGCGATTGCGCTAAAGCAATCGCAATTTCACTAGCACAATCGAGATTTCACTCAACTTGTAATATCAGCACAATGAAAATGGCTTGCGATAACAAGATATTGCTAGCGCAAATCCGTTTCCGTCTAACTTGTAATTTAGCCCAAAATGGGGTGTGTGTTTTATTTTTTTTTTAATAATAATATTTATTATTTTGAACATTAAAACACTAGGCAATTAATCTGTACTCCAGGTATCATTAAAAACTGTCCAGTCCTTGGATTTGAAATAGAATTTATTTTAAAATATTCTTAAAACTATGGTACATTTATTTACTGTACCCAACTTGAATAGCACTTTTGTGCATTTTTTTAAATAAATGGTGATTATCCTCTCACCTACATTTGCAAATATCAAAAATACGAATATTTAGCCACCAAAATGAATTTAGAATACATGTGTACACATTCTGCCTATGAAGGGTCAGAGTTTCTAATTTTTTTTATTCCATATGAAATAGAAAACTGCTAAATAAATTATGCTAAATAAATTATCTGGATAGCTTCGATTATAGAACCTGGCCCTTTTAGTTCTGTCAGGCGAACTAGAACACTAAAGAAATAAGTGTTAAAAATAATGTGAATCTCAGCTGCTGAGATTTTTATAGTTTAAGGTTTGTAGCTAGGATGTGTGGGATGAGCAAATGAATCACCTAAGAGGTGATTTGCAAACCCCATTAACAAATAGCATTTATTGTAATTGGAATACTGGAAAATAGAACTCTATTCCTGCATCTTGTATCACAGTGTGAAATATGTGCAGCAGGGAACTATTCCGCCAACCAATATGAGAAACTTAATATGCAAGAAAAAATAAGGAAAAAATATAAAGGCAGTAAATGAATTATAAACCGGTATTGCGAGTAACAACTTTTCATAAGGCAGACTAGAGAGAATGGAATGTCACTAGTTTATACACACAAGTCGTTGGTGGTACAGCGATAATTATCAAAACAGTGAAGCTAGAGTATACTACAAAGTTTGCTTCGGTAGTCAGGAAAGCAAGTGACTGACCTGTGTGTAAAAATCCGGAGCGGTAGAAGCAGTGAGGAGCTGGTGAGTACCGTGAAGTTGGCGTGTGACATCACCGCGGAGGAATCCCTGTACTGCTGGCTGAGAAAGAGATCCGGAAAACAACGTAGGAGAGTTGCTACGCTTAGTGCTAATAGCGGAGCCTGGTTGAGGTATGCAGGCAAGTGAGGATAATAAACTTGAACTTGACAGCAATCAAAATAGACAAAGATCAAAAATAGCTTTAGGTTAGTAAACAACTGCGTGTTGTTCAGTAGCTAGATGAGGAAAAATCCAATACCAAGCAATGAAGTAAAGGATACTGGGAGATTTATAGGCTGGCTGGAAAAGATAATTGAAATTTAAAGAAACAGTATAATGTCAAAGAAAATTAGGCTGTCAGCTAGGAGGATCCTGACAGGACCCCCCCTTCAAGGAGCAACCCCGGGGCTCAAGGTCGAGGGCGATCTGGGTTCCTCCGATGGAATAAGGCAACAAGTCTGGGATCAGATATGTTGCAGGCAGGCTCCCAGGAGTCATCCTCCGGAGAATAGCCCTTCCAACGGACCAAATATTGGAGGATTCCACGGGAAAGTCTAGAGTCCTGGATGGAGTGTACTTCATATTCGATGTTTGGATCCACTACCAACGGAACAGCCAAAGAAGAAGGAAGAGAATCCCTGAGTGCTCTGTAGGGTTTTATCAGCGAAACGTGAAAGGTAGAATGAATCTTGAAGGAATCTGGAAGTTGGAGACGAACAGCATTCCGGTTAACGATGTGAGATATAGGATAAGGCCCTATGAACAGAGGCGAGAGTTTTTTAGAAGGGGTGTTCATGTTGAGGTTCTTCGTGGATAACCACACCAAGTCACCTACAGAATAGACCGGTGACGGAGTCCTTTTCCTATCATAATAATACTTTTGAGTTCTTTTAGCCTCATCGATACTGGCCTTTATGGTAGTGAAATTAGAAGAAATCATATCAGCTAGTTCTGAAACAGACAATGAGGGAGTCTGAAGATTAGGTAGAATTTGAAACCTTGGATGGAACCCATAATTCACGAAAAAGGGGGTTTCTTTTGTAGTGGATTGAACGGTATTGTTAAAACAGAACTCAGCGTACGATAGATGAGTGGACCAATTTTGAGGTTGAGATGAGCAATATGTTCTGAGGAATTGTTCTAGCCACTGGTTTGATCTTTCAGTTTGGCCATTTGACTGGGGATGGTATACGGTGCTTAATCTTTTATTTATTCCAGAGGTTTTACAAAACTCAGACCACAATTTACTAGAGAATTGAGTTCCTCTGTCACTGGTGATGCTATCAGGTATTCCGTGATATTTAAAGACGTTAGAGATGAGAAGTTGGATGGTTTCAGATGCTGTCGGAAGTTTGTGATATGGAACAAAATGACACATTTTGCTAAATAGGTCAACAATAACCAGGATGGTTGTGTTATTCATTGATTTAGGTAAATCAACGATAAAATCAACGGCGATATCTAGCCAAGGCCTACTGGGTGTAGGAAGAGGAATTAATAAACCATAAGGAGAATGTTTTGACCTCTTCGATATGGTACATTTTCTACAGGAGAGTATATGGGTCCTCACATCTCGCGACATAGCCAGCCACCAGTAATTCCTCCCTATAAGTTCTTGGGTTTTCCTAACACCAGGGTGACCTGCGAGTAGAGAGTCATGTGAGGATTCAAGAACCATCTGACGTAGAGTGGGTGGAATGTACAATTTGTCCTGAAAATAGTAGAGACCGTTACTTCTTTTCTGTAGTAGATGTAAAGGTTTATTTGTATCATTTAGTTGTTCTCCCTTTAGGTAAGATTCGGAGTCAATAACAAATGAGATGAAATTTTCAGGAGGTATAATGCTTTCTACCGAGGACTTTGAACGGACATACATTGGAAGCCTTGATAGTGCATCTGCCTTATGATTTTTGTTTGAGGGACGATAAACAATCTGATAATTGAATCTAGAAAAAAAAAGGTTCCATCGTACCTGTCTGGCCGACAGAGTCTTTGTGGATTTGAGATATTGCAGATTACGGTGGTCTGTATAAATTAAAGTTGGTATCTTGGTACCCTCCAAGAGATGTCGCCAGTGTTCAAGTGCCATCTTGATGGCCAAAAGCTCTTTATCCCCAATAGGATAATTTTGTTCAGGGGGGGACAAACCGTGAGAATAGAAGGCCACTGGATGGAGAGGTTGATCTAAACCTTGGCGTTGAGAGAGCACGGCTCCCACGGCGACATCAGAAGCGTCTACCTCGAGAACAAAAGGTAATTCAGGATTAGGAAATTTGAGGATAGGAGCTGTTGTGAACCTGTTTTTTAGATCTTCAAAAACCTTTTGAGTAAGCTGATCCCAATGGAAAGGTACATTTTGTTTAGTCAGATTTGTTAAGGGTTTAACAATGTTAGAGAAGTTTTTAATAAATTTGCGATAAAAGTTCGCGAAACCGAGGAAACTCTGGACCTCTTTTCTGCATTTGGGGACAGGCCAATCAATAATTGCCTGAATTTTACCTTCCTCCATACGTATACCCATAGGACTTATTTCGTAACCTAAGAAGGTTATTTTATTAGAATTAAATATGCATTTCTCAGGTTTTGCGTATAGGTAGTTAGTTCTTAATCTAGAAAGTACCTGTCTGACATGTGATATGTGCTGAGTGAAAGTTTTTGAGTAGATCAGAATGTCATCCAAATAAATGACTAAGAAAACGTCAAGGAAATCTCTGAATAAGTCATTTATTAGGTGTTGGAAAGTGGCCGGGGCGTTACATAGCCCGAACGGCATCACGGTATATTCGTACAGGCCGTAGCGAGTACGAAAAGCCATCAGCCACTCGTCACCACTTCTTACTCGGATGAGATTGTACGCTCCCCTTAGATATAATTTTGTAAAAAATTTAGCCCCTTCCAATCTCTCTATTAATTCTGGGATAAGCGGTAAGGGGTAGCGATTTTTTACTGTCACCTTATTAAGCTGTCGGTAGTCAACTATGGGGCGTAAACTGCCGTCTTTATTTTTTACAAAAAACATACCGGCACCAGCTGGTGAGGTAGAGGGCCGTATGTAACCGTTCCTTAAATTATCCTCTAAATAAGTTTTAAGGTGTGTAAGTTCAGGTTTAGATAGAGGGAAAATGTGGCCATAAGGAATCTGAGCTCCAGGGACTAGCTCTATGGGGCAGTCGTATTTCCTGTGAGGTGGAAGAGTTTCAGATTCAGTTTTGGAGAAAACATCAGCAAAATCCTTATACTCATCAGGTAACTGGAAATCTAAGTCAGTGGTGGAAGTGTGCATAATACTGATAGGGAAACAAGTTGTTGAACAGAATTTTGAGTCAAAAGTTACAGAGAGAGTGTCCCAGGAGATAGTGGGATTATGTAAGGTTAACCAATTTAAACCAAGTATAACCGGAGAAACAGGGGAGGAGATTACATCAAATGTAAGGTATTCTCTATGATGATCTGTGGAACTAACTAAGAGAGGAATAGTTTGATAAGCTACTGGACCTGATGAGATAGGGTTACCATCAATTCCTCTTAATAAAACAGGAGACTTTTTCTGCATAAGTGGAATTTTATTTCTAAGTGTATATTCTTTATCAATATAGCAGGCAGTAGCTCCTGAGTCAATAATTGCAGGGACGTGGAGACGATGGAGATCCCACTGGAAAAGAAGTGAAAGTTTACAATAGGCACTTCTACTATCATATGTATTGCAACAAGAGGAAAATAATAGGGACTTACCCCTGTTAGATTTTTGGAGAACTGGGCATTCTTTTACTGTATGCTCATCTGACGCACAGTAGAGACAGAGATTATTTTCTCTCCTTCTAGTCTTTTCTTGTGCGGTTAAAGGGGCTTTTAGGAACCCAATATCCATTGGCTCAGAGTGGGACTTTGCAGAGGAGATAGAGGGTGTAACACTAGTGGTTTTCTTTGTGTAAGAATCAGGATATGATCGTTCATGTTGTCTTTCTCGTAAGCGTCTATCTATTGTGATACTTAGATTTATCAAACCCTCTAGAGTGGGGGCATATCAGTTCGGGACAATTCATCCTTAACCGCGTCTGAAAGACCCAGGCGGAACTGATTCCTTAAGGATAAGTTGTTCCACTCAGAGTCTTTTGTCCACCTCTTAAAGTCTGCTATGTAATCTTCCACCATTCTTTTTTTTTTGTTTAAGTGCCCTAAGGGCAGTTTCTGCGGTTTGTTGCTTGAATGGGTCTTCGTATAATTGTCCCATTGCAGAGAAAAAATTCTCCAAAGAGTCTAATATGGTGTCATTAGATTCAAAAAAACTGTTTGCCCAACTACGTGGTTCCCCCCTTAGGAAAGATATGGTTGTTAAGACTCTGATCCTGTCAGTGGGGTAAGATTGGGTTTTCAATGTAAATAAAAGTAAGCATGCATTCTTAAAGTCCCTATAGTGTGCCCTATCACCATAGAATTTTTCAGGTAAACTGACTTGTGGTTCAGGAGTATGTAATTTTGTCTCAATATAATCCTTGATGTAAGCTTTGAGTGCAGTGTTTTCAGCTCTAAGTGTATTTAACCCTTCAGTCAAGGAATCTACTCTTTGAGTTAGAGTCTGTAGAAGTGTAGTCATCTCAGCTGGATTCATTTTGTTAAATGGCTTGGTATTCTGTCAGGCGAACTAGAACACTAAAGAAATAAGTGTTAAAAATAATGTGAATCTCAGCTGCTGAGATTTTTATAGTTTAAGGTTTGTAGCTAGGATGTGTGGGATGAGCAAATGAATCACCTAAGAGGTGATTTGCAAACCCCATTAACAAATAGCATTTATTGTAATTGGAATACTGGAAAATAGAACTCTATTCCTGCATCTTGTATCACAGTGTGAAATATGTGCAGCATGGAACTATTCCGCCAACCAATATGAGAAACTTAATATGCAAGAAAAAATAGGGAAAAAATATAAAGGCAGTAAATGAATTATAAACCGGTATTGCGAGTAACAACTTTTCATAAGGCAGACTAGAGAGAATGGAATGTCACTAGTATATACACACAAGTCGTTGGTGGTACAGCGATAATTATCAAAACAGTGAAGCTAGAGTATACTACAGAGTTTGCTTCGGTAGTCAGGAAAGCAAGTGACTGACCTGTGTGTAAAAATCCGGAGCGGTAGAAGCAGTGAGGAGCTGGTGAGTACCGTGAAGTTGGCGTGTGACGTCACCGCGGAGGAATCCCTGTACTGCTGGCTGAGAAAGAGATCCGGAAAACAACGTAGGAGAGTTGCTACGCTTAGTGCTAATAGCGGAGCCTGGTTGAGGTATGCAGGCAAGTGAGGATAATAAACTTGAACTTGACAGCAATCAAAATAGACAAAGATCAAAAATAGCTTTAGGTTAGTAAACAACTGCGTGTTGTTCAGTAGCTAGATGAGGAAAAATCCAATACCAAGCAATGAAGTAAAGGATACTGGGAGATTTATAGGCTGGCTGGAAAAGATAATTGAAATTTAAAGAAACAGTATAATGTCAAAGAAAATTAGGCTGTCAGCTTGGAGGATCCTGACAAGTTCCAAGCTCAAATGCAGGTAAAGGAAGGCTAGTTTAGTACGGAAATTAGCCTACAAAAGGGATTGCTTACTTAATTTTGTGCGGTTTCCAAACAAACAAAAAAAATCTTTGGCAATGCATTCCCTTAAAAATAACAGTAAACACTTTGTTATTATAATTTAAAATTTTTAATTATGTATAGTAAAACAACTTTTCAATATACTGCTATTTATTCTTCCCCCTTTTCCTGTACATTAAGGTCTCCCTTTATCAAGCTGTGGATGGAGCTTTGGAGCACCTTCAATATATAGGCTTTCTTTAAAGACAATAGCTTAGAAGCAGCAGTCATCAGACCAATGTTTCCGAACCGAGCTGGCGGTTTACAATTACCACGGACTACTTCGATCAGGTTGATTGAGGTTGAGGCATTGCTCAAGCAGCCACTTGCGCAGTGTTAAATGTAGGCAGATTATGCTGCCTGCTCACCCCGATGCCAGGCAGACAGGTTCCCTCGAAGAGAATCTTGTCCGCCAAATTAGGAAGTTTTCCAGTTCTGAGAACTGTAAGTGCACACTGCAGACTTCACAAGCCTAGCCCATCCACAGATCTAGTTCTAATTGGCTTCAGCAAAGAAGATAAGATTAGAAAGCGCAAAACAATGATAACTTTACTAAAGAAAATGACTGCATCTAGCTGTGTGTACTCCAGAACAAGGGTTGAACAGCTCTTCCAAGTAGGGAAAGTGCTGGTGGGTATTGAAAAATCACCTGTGGCAAGCATGGAGTTCATCCATTAAAAGCATTTTTAAGCTCATCTAGTATGTTGAAGGACCTTTTAATACAGTAGAATTGCATAATCAAAACCACTTATTCTAAATTTCAAATGAGTAGTAGATTTTATGACAAATTTCAAAGTTATTTCCATCTTCCTTCCCCCTGTATCATGTGACAGCCATCAGTCAATCAAAAAATACATATACGTAGATCCTGTAAATTTTTGCACATGCTCAGTAGTGCATATAAAAAAGATGTGCACAATTTGATAATGGAAGTAAATTGGAAAGTTGTTTAAAATTGTGTGCTCCATCTGAATCATGAAAGTTTCATTTTAACTTTAGTGTTCCTTTAAGTTATTGCAATGCTGCAGCAAAATGTTGTAATTACAAGGTGTTTGCATGTCCCTTTTACTGATAATATAAAATGGGATGTCTGGCTTAGAGCTTAGAATGCCGTCATATAGATTCTCTGATGTGGCAGTTACAGCATGGTCTGCCAGCTGTGTTAGTTTTGATGTATATTGCAAGCCACTTGTGTGTGCTGCCTTTGTACCAGTAACCTAAAGGAAACCTTGTTTTGTTTGTTCTTCAATTCCTTTTTGTTTTTATAGAAATTTAACAAGCAATTTATATAGATTACTAAAACCATCTGCTCATCAGAATATACAGTAGAGTGGCCCTTAAGATTCTGTTGCTTTTGACATCTATCAACAGCAGCAGTCTAAAACCTATCACACAGATTCACCTAAAATATAAATAAAGCAAGTGAGAGACTTTAGAGATTGGCTGAAACAAATCAATTATAATATTACTTTCTAGAGCTAGTGTTAACCTTCCAACAACACAAATTATAGCAAAATGTTTAGTCTACACATTGTGCTTAAACAATATCTATAGCACATATCCATAATGAAACAGGGCTTTATAAATGCCATAGAAAAATTAAGCAAGCACTTTATTTTCATAGGATTGTAGCACGTCCACCAACCAGTTCTAAATTTGGCTGTATAAAAAGCGTTGAAATAAATTGAGATTTCTATCTGAGAAACTATTTATACTATTCTCCCAAAGAGAACAATCTTCCTAAAACGATTTTAAAAGTATATATAGTATCCTTTAACATTCATGATAAAAATACTCAATTATTGAGTCCATCCAAAAGGACTAAGTTCAGGGTTAATCAGAACAGGTTGCTTAGGCATAAGAACGCAATTTTATGGAATTATCATATTATTATATGTCATGCAAATATAGAGGCCTACTTATCAAGCCGTCAACTTACTTGCATTCGACGGCACCAATACGCTCGCCTGACATCGCCTAACATCGCTGCCGCGGACCTGAATACGTTCTCCATATTTATATAAAAAGCTGTCAAAAAGCCACGCACCAAGTACGGGGCGATGAGCAGCGGACTGTTGTTAACTAACAGTCATCGATCTCGCTGCTATTTGGATTTTTCACAGCTTTTTTTGTATGCTGTCACTAAACACCGCACTATACTAATACTAAACTGTTTAACCCCTAAACTGCCACTCCCGGACCCCACCGCAACTCTAATAAAGTTATTAACCCCTATCCCGCCGCTCCCGGACCCCACCGCAACTCTAATAAAGTTATTAGCCCCTAAACTGCCGCTCCCAGACCCCACTGCAACTCTAATAAGTTATTAACCCCTAAACTGCCGCTCCCGGACCCCACCGCAACTCTAATAAAGTAATTAACCCCTAAACCGTCGCTCGCAGACCCCACTGCAACTCTAATAAAGTTATTAACCCCTAAATCGCCGCTCCCGGGCCCCACTTCAACTCTAATAAAGTTATTAACCCCTATCCCTCCGCAACTAACTAAAGGTATTAACCCCTAAACCTCTGGCCTCCCACATCACTACCACTTACTAAACCTATTAACCCCTAAACCGCCAGCCCCCCACATCGCCATAAACTAAATTAACCTATTAACCCCTAAACCTAACAACCCGCTAACTTTATATTAAATATTAACTCATCCCTATCTTATAATAAATTAAAACTTACCTTTAGATTTAAATTAAACTATATTAAACTATTAATTAATCTACCCTAACTATTATACTAAAATTACCTTAAACTATATTAAACTAAAAATTAATCCACCCAAACTATTATACTAAAGTTACCTTAAACTATATTAAAATAATAATTAATCTACCCTAACTGTTATACTAAAACTACATTAAACTACAAATTAAATTAACTATATTATATATTTAAACACCTAACCCGACTCAAATAATTTAAATCTACAATAAAAAATTACAATGTTACAAAAAACTAACAACTAAGTTACAAAAAATAACAAACACTAAGTTACAAAAAAAATAAACAGTAAGTTACACAAAATAAAAAATAAATTATCAAATATTTAAACTAATTACACCTAATCTAAGAGCCCTATGAAAATAAAAAAAGTCCCCCCAAAATAAAAAAAACCCTAACCTACAATAAACTACCAATGGCCCTTAAAAGGGCCTTTTGCGGGGCATTGCCCCAAAGAAATCAGCTCTTTTACCTGTAAATAAAAAATACAAATACCCCCCCAACAGTAAAAACCACCACCCACACAACCAACCCCCCCAAATAAAAACCTAACTAAAAAAACCTAAGCTCCCCATTGCCCTGAAAAGGGCATTTGTATGGGCATTTTTTGAAAAAATCCTATTGGCTGTTGCAATCAGCCAATAGGATTGAGCTTTCATTCTATTGGCTGATCCAATAAGCCAATAGGATTGAGCTCGCATTCTATTGGCTATTCCAATCAGCCAATAGAATGCAAGCTCAATTCTATTGGCTAATTGGAACAGCCAATAGGATTTTTTCAACCTTAATTCCGATTGGCTGATAGAATTCTATCAGCCAATCGGAATCTAAGGGATACCATCTTGGATGACGTCATTTAAAGGAACCTTCATTCCGAAGAAGACGACGTAAGAAGAGGATGCTCCGCGTCTTATGTCTTGAAGATGGAGCCACTCCATGCCAGATGGATGAAGATAGAAGATGCCGTCTGGGTGAAGACTTCTACGGGCTTGGATGAAAACTTCGGCCGCTTGGATAAAGACTTCTGCCTGCTTCGAGGAGGACTTCTGCCGCTTCGTTGAGGATGGATGTCAGCTCTTCAGAAGCTGTAAGTGGATCTTCGGGGGGTTAGTGTTTTGATTTTTTAAGGGTTTATTGGGTGGGTTTTATTTTTAGGTTAGGGTTTGGGCAGCAATAGAGCTAAATGTCCTTTTAAGGGCAATGGGGAGCTTAGTTTTTTAGTTAGGTTTTTATTTGGGGGGTTTGGTTATGTGGGTGGTGGGTTTTACTGTTGGGGGGTATTTGTATTTTTTATTTACAGGTAAAAGAGCTGATTTCTTTGGGGCAATGCCCCGCAAAAGGTCCTTTTAAGGGCCATTGGTAGTTTATTGTAGGTTAGGGTTTTTTTATTTTGGGGGGCTTTTTTATTTTCATAGGGCTCTTAGATTAGGTGTAATTAGTTTAAATATTTGATAATTATTTTTTTTGTAACTTAGTGTTTGTTATTTTTTGTAACTTAGTTGTTAGTTTTTTTGTAACTTTGTAATTTTTTATTGTAGATTTAAATTATTTGAGTAGGGTTAGGTGTTTAAATATATAATATAGTTAATTTAATTTGTAGTTTAATGTAATTTTAGTATAACAGTTAGGGTAGATTAATTAATAGTTTAATATAGTTTAATGTACTCTTAGTATAACAGTTAGGGTAGATTAATTAATAGTTTAATATAGTTTAATGTAATCTTAGTATAATAGTAAGGATAGGTTAATTATTAGTTTAATATAGTTTAATTTAAATCTAAAAGTAAGTTTAAATGTATTATAAGATAGGGATGAGTTAATATTTATGGAAAGTTATGGGGTTGTTAGGTTTAGGGGTTAATAGGTTAATTTAGTTTATGGCGATGTGGGGGGCTGGCGGTTTAGGGGTTAATAGGTTTAGTAAGTACTAGTGATGTGGGAGGCCAGTGGTTTAGGGGTTAATACATTTATTTAGTTGCGGTGGGCTCCGGGAGCGGCGAGATAGGGGTTAATAACTTTATGTAGGTGGCGGCGGGTCCGTGAGCGGCGGAATAGGGGTTAATAACTTTATGTAGGTTGCGGCGGTGGCGGGGCGGCAGATTAGGGGTTAATAAGTATAATGTAAGTGGTGGCGGTATCGGGGCGGCAGATTAGGGGTTAATTAGTATAATATAGGTGGCGGCAGTGTCGGGCGGCAGATTAGGGGTGTTTAGACTCGGGGTACATGTTAGGGTGTTAGGTGTAAACGTTACTTTTATTCTCCCATAGGAATCAATGGGATATCGGCAGCAGCGAACATAAGCTTTCGCTGCTTTCAGACTCCCATTGATTCCTATGGCATCCACCACCTCCAGGGCTGTGGATTGAAAAGCAGGTACGCTGGGCCGGAATAGTGGCAAGTTTACCTGGTAGATATTTGTTAACTAGCAAAAGTAGTCAGATAGTGCCGAATTTGCATTCGGAACATATGTAGTGACGTAAGCATCGATCTGTGTCGGACTGAGACCGGTGGATCGTATGTTACGTCACAGATTTCAACTTTTGCCGGTCTGTAGGCTTTGATAACTAAGGGGAATCAAGCTCGCAACAATTACGATGAGGAATTCCAGTGTATTTGCGGTTGACGGCTTGATAAGTAGGCCTTATAGTGTAGTATAGAACAGAATACATTTGGGAAAAACATATTACAGATAATGATTCTTTGATAACATTGACTTTATAAAAATAATATTAAGGGGTAGATTACAAGTGGAGCGCTAATTTATCACAACGCCCGCAAACAGGCAAATCCGCCTGTTTACGGGAACGTGATAAATAACCAGCCACTACAAGTGACTTACCCCCTTGGCTGCGCTAGTTCTCATGCCGTGTCGCTGCATGAGAACGAGGCTCCCATTGGATCCTATGGATATGCGCTCTAATGGGCCAAATGCTTCCTTGCAATGCAAACGCTCAACTTGTTATCTGACCCTAAATCTTTAAGACCTTCTGCACTATTTTGCTTCACATACGCAGAAGAGGATTCCCTTTTCCTAAATTCTGTGAATGTGAGTAAAGCTCCATTAGAAGTGAGCATTGGTAGGTGGTCATCAAGTGCACGAGCACATCTAAATAGTTCTGAGCTGCATTAAAGGGACATAAAACCCAACATTCTTCTTTCATGATTCAGATACAGCATACAATTTCAAGCAACTTTCTAATTGACTTCTATTATTGATTTCTTCTGTTAAGTGTGATCAGTCCACGGGTCATCATTACTTCTGGGATATTACTCCTCCCCAACAGGAAGTGCAAGAGGATTCACCCAGCAGAGCTGCATATAGCTCCTCCCCTCTACGTCACTCCCAGTCATTCTCTTGCACCCAACGACTAGATAGGATGTGTGAGAGGACTATGGTGATTATACTTAGTTTTATATCTTCAATCAAAAGTTTGTTATTTTAAAATAGCACCGGAGTGTGTTATTACCTCTCTGGCAGAGTTTGAAGAAGAATCTACCAGAGTTTTGCTATGATTTTAGCCGGAGTAGTTAAGATCATATTGCTGTTCTCGGCCATCTGAGGAGTGAGGTAAACTTCAGATCAGGGGACAGCGGGCAGATGAATCTGCATAGAGGTATGTAGCAGTTTTTATTTTCTGACAATGGAATTGATGAGAAAATCCTGCCATACCGATATAATGTCATGTATGTATACTTTACACTTCAGTATTCTGGGGAATGGTACTTCATTAGAATTACACTGTAAGAAATACATAAAGCTGTTTAATAACTAGAGATTATGTTTAACGTTTTTGCTGGAATGTAAAATCGTTTTCATTTGCTGAGGTACTGTGTGAATAAATGTTTGGGCACTATTTTTCCACTTGGCAGTTGCTTAATCTGTTTTTCTGACAGTTTCTGTTCTCCCTCACTGCTGTGTGTGAGGGGGAGGGGCCGTTTTTTTGGCGCTTTTTCTATGCATCAAATATTTCAGTCAGCAACTCATTGTATTCCCTGCATGATCCGGTTCATCTCTACAGAGCTCAGGGGTCTTCAAAACTTATTTTGAGGGAGGTAATTTCTCTCAGCAGAGCTGTGAGAATTATAGTTTGACTGAGATAAAAAACGTTTATTCTGTAATTTGTTTCCTGCTTTCAGAATTTGTTATCTTTGCTAATGGGATTAAACCTTTGCTAAAGTTGTGTTGTTTACAAGGATTGAGGCTATAACTGTTTCAATTTATTAATTTTCAACTGTCATAGATCTTCTGTGCTTCTTAAAGGCACAGTACATTTTAATATTATTCTAATTGAATTGTATTTCCAAGTTGCAAGTTTATTTGCTAGTGTGTTAAACATGTCTGATTCAGAGGATGATACCTGTGTCATTTGTTGCAATGCCAAAGTGGAGCCCAATAGAAATTTATGTACTAACTGTATTGATGCTACTTTAAATAAAAGTCAATCTGTACAAATTGAACAAATTTCACCAAACAACGAGGGGAGAGTTATGCCGACTAACTCGCCTCACGTGTCAGTACCTACATCTCCCGCTCAGAGGGAGGTGCGTGATATTGTAGCGCCGAGTACATCTGGGCGGCCATTACAAATCACATTACAGGATATGGCTACTGTTATGACTGAGGTTTTGGCTAAACTACCAGAACTAAGAGGTAAGCGTGATCACTCTGGGGTGAGAACAGAGTGCGCTGATAATATTAGGGCCATGTCAGACACTGCGTCACAGGTGGCAGAACATGAGGACGGAGAACTTCATTCTGTGGGTGACGGTTCTGATCCAAACAGACTGGATTCAGATATTTCAAATTTTAAATTTAAGCTGGAAAACCTCTGTGTATTACTAGGGGAGGTGTTAGCGGCTCTGAATGATTGTAACACAGTTGCAATACCAGAGAAAATGTGTAGGTTGGATAAATATTTTGCGGTACCGACGAGTACTGAGGTTTTTCCTATACCTAAGAGACTTACTGAAATTGTTACTAAGGAGTGGGATAGACCCGGTGTGCCGTTCTCACCCCCTCCGATATTTAGAAAAATGTTTCCAATAGACGCCACCACAAGGGACTTATGGCAAACGGTCCCTAAGGTGGAGGGAGCAGTTTCTACCTTAGCTAAGCGTACCACTATCCCGGTGGAGGATAGCTGTGCTTTTTCAGATCCAATGGATAAAAAGTTAGAGGGTTACCTTAAGAAAATGTTTGTTCAACAAGGTTTTATATTGCAACCCCTTGCATGCATTGCGCCGATCACGGCTGCAGCGGCATTCTGGATTGAGTCTCTGGAAGAGAACATTGGTTCAGCTACTCTGGACGACATTACGGACAGGCTTAGAGTCCTTAAACTAGCTAATTCATTCATTTCGGAGGCCGTAGTACATCTTACTAAACTTACGGCGAAAAATTCAGGATTCGCTATTCAGGCACGCAGGGCGCTGTGGCTAAAATCCTGGTCAGCTGATGTTACTTCTAAGTCTAAATTGCTTAATATACCTTTCAAAGGGCAGACCTTATTCGGGCCCGGGTTGAAAGAGATTATCGCTGACATTACAGGAGGTAAAGGCCATGCCCTGCCTCAGGACAAAGCCAAAGCCAAGACTAGACAGTCTAATTTTAGTTCCTTTCGTAATTTCAAAGCAGGAGCAGCATCAACTTCCTCTGCACCAAAACAGGAAGGAGCTGTTGCTCGCTACAGACAAGGCTGGAAACCTAACCAGTCCTGGAACAAGGGCAAGCAGACTAGGAAACCTGCTGCTGCCCCTAAAACAGCATGAGTTGAGGGCCCCCGATCCGGGATCGGATCTAGTGGGGGGCAGACTTTCTCTCTTCGCCCAGGCTTGGGCAAGAGATGTTCAGGATCCCTGGGCGCTAGAGATAATATCTCAGGGATACCTTCTGGACTTCAAATACTCTCCTCCAAGAGAGAGATTTCATCTGTCAAGATTGTCAACAATCCAGACAAAGAAAGAGGCGTTTCTACGCTGCGTACAAGAGCTCTTGTTAATGGGAGTAATCCATCCAGTTCCACGATCGGAACAGGGACAGGGGTTTTACTCAAATCTGTTTGTGGTTCCCAAAAAAGAGGGAACTTTCAGACCAATCCTGGACTTAAAGATCCTAAACAAATTCCTAAGAGTTCCATCGTTCAAGATGGAGACTATTCGGACAATTTTACCTATGATCCAAGAGGGTCAATACATGACCACTGTAGATTTAAAAGATGCTTACCTTCACATACCGATTCACAAAGATCATTATCGGTACCTAAGGTTTGCCTTCCTAGACAGGCATTACCAGTTTGTGGCTCTTCCATTCGGATTGGCTACAGCTCCAAGAATCTTCACAAAGGTTCTGGGTGCTCTTCTGGCGGTACTAAGACCGCGGGGAATCTCGGTAGCTCCATACCTAGACGACATTCTGATACAAGCTTCAAGCTTTCAAACTGCCAAGTCTCATACAGAGTTAGTGCTGGCATTTCTAAGGTCACATGGATGGAAGGTGAACGAAAAGAAAAGTTCACTCGTTCCACTCACAAGAGTTCCCTTCCTGGGGACTCTTATAGATTCTGTAGAAATGAAGATTTACCTGACAGAGGACAGGCTAACAAGACTTCAAAGTGCTTGCCGCACCCTTCATTCCATTCAACACCCGTCAGTGGCTCAATGCATGGAGGTAATCGGCTTAATGGTAGCGGCAATGGACATAGTACCCTTTGCACGCTTACACCTCAGACCACTGCAACTGTGCATGCTAAGTCAGTGGAATGGGGATTACTCAGACTTATCCCCTTCTCTGAATCTGGATCAAGAGACCAGAAATTCTCTTCTATGGTGGCTTTCTCGGCCACATCTGTCCAGGGGGATGCCATTCAGCAGACCAGACTGGACAATTGTAACAACAGACGCCAGCCTTCTAGGTTGGGGTGCCGTCTGGAATTCTCTGAAGGCTCAGGGACAATGGAGTCAGGAGGAGAGTCTCCTGCCAATAAACATTCTGGAATTGAGAGCAGTTCTCAATGCCCTCCTGGCTTGGCCCCAGTTGACAACTCGGGGGTTCATCAGGTTTCAGTCGGACAACATCACGACTGTAGCTTACATCAACCATCAGGGAGGGACAAGAAGCTCCCTAGCTATGATGGAAGTATCAAAGATAATTTGCTGGGCAGAGTCTCACTCTTGCCACCTGTCAGCAATCCACATCCCGGGAGTGGAGAACTGGGAGGCGGATTTCTTAAGTCGTCAGACTTTTCATCCGGGGGAGTGGGAACTTCATCCGGAGGTCTTTGCCCAAATACTTCGACGTTGGGGCAAACCAGAGATAGATCTCATGGCGTCTCGACAGAACGCCAAGCTTCCTCGTTACGGGTCCAGATCCAGGGATCCAGGAGCAGTCCTGATAGATGCTCTGACAGCACCTTGGGACTTCAGGATGGCTTACGTGTTTCCACCCTTCCCGTTGCTTCCTCGATTGATTGCCAGAATCAAACAAGAGAGAGCATCAGTGATTCTAATAGCACCTGCGTGGCCACGCAGGACTTGGTATGCAGACCTGGTGGACATGTCATCCTGTCCACCTTGGTCTCTACCTCTGAAACAGGACCTTCTGATACAGGGTCCCTTCAAACATCAAAATCTAACTTCTCTGAAGCTGACTGCTTGGAAATTGAACGCTTGATTTTATCAAGACGTGGATTTTCTGAGTCAGTTATTGATACCTTAATACAGGCTAGGAAACCTGTTACCAGAAAGATTTACCATAAGATATGGCGTAAATACCTATATTGGTGTGAATCCAAAGGTTACTCTTGGAGTAAGGTTAGGATTCCTAGGATATTGTCTTTTCTACAAGAAGGTTTAGAAAAGGGTTTATCTGCTAGTTCATTAAAGGGACAGATCTCAGCTCTGTCCATTCTGTTACACAAACGTCTGTCAGAAGTTCCTGACGTCCAGGCTTTTTGTCAGGCTTTGGCCAGAATTAAGCCTGTGTTTAAAACTGTTGCTCCACCATGGAGTTTAAACCTTGTTCTTAATGTTTTACAGGGCGTTCCGTTTGAACCCCTTCATTCCATTGATATAAAGTTGTTATCTTGGAAAGTTCTATTTTTAATGGCTATTTCCTCGGCTCGAAGAGTCTCTGAATTATCAGCCTTACATTGTGATTCTCCTTATTTGATTTTTCATTCGGATAAGGTAGTCCTGCGTACTAAACCTGGGTTCTTACCTAAGGTAGTTACTAACAGGAATATCAATCAAGAGATTGTTGTTCCTTCCTTATGCCCAAATCCTTCTTCAAAGAAGGAACGTCTACTGCACAACCTGGATGTAGTCCGTGCTCTAAAATTTTACTTACAGGCAACTAAGGAATTTCGACAAACGTCTTCTCTGTTTGTCATTTACTCTGGGCAGAGGAGAGGTCAAAAAGCTTCTGCTACCTCTCTTTCTTTTTGGCTTCGTAGCCTAATTCGTTTAGCTTATGAGACTGCTGGACAGCAGCCTCCTGAAAGGATTACAGCTCATTCTACTAGAGCTGTGGCTTCTACTTGGGCCTTTAAGAATGAGGCCTCTGTTGAACAGATTTGCAAGGCTGCAACTTGGTCTTCGCTTCATACTTTTTCCAAATTTTACAAATTTGACACTTTTGCTTCATCGGAGGCTATTTTTGGGAGAAAGGTTCTTCAGGCAGTGGTTCCTTCTGTATAAAGAGCCTGCCTATCCCTCCCGTCATCCGTGTACTTTTGCTTTGGTATTGGTATCCCAGAAGTAATGATGACCCGTGGACTGATCACACTTAACAGAAGAAAACATAATTTATGCTTACCTGATAAATTCCTTTCTTCTGTAGTGTGATCAGTCCACGGCCCGCCCTGTTTTTAAGGCAGGTAAATATTTTTTGATTTATACTCCAGTCACCACTTCACCCTTGGCTTTTCCTTTCTCGTTGGTCCTTGGTCGAATGACTGGGAGTGACGTAGAGGGGAGGAGCTATATGCAGCTCTGCTGGGTGAATCCTCTTGCACTTCCTGTTGGGGAGGAGTAATATCCCAGAAGTAATGATGACCCGTGGACTGATCACACTACAGAAGAAAGGAATTTATCAGGTAAGCATAAATTATGTTTTTTCTTTCTTTTCTTGTAATTCTTTGTTGAAAAGCAGGAAGGTAAGCTCAGGAGTGTGCACGTGTCTGCAGCACTATATGGCAGCAGTTTTGCAACAGTGTTACACATTAGGAAGAGCACTAGATGGCAGCACTATTTTTTGCATGTAGTGCTTCAGGCATGTGCACGCTACCTACCTAGGTATCTCTTCAACATAGTATAACATGAGAACAAAGCAAAATTTGATAATAGAAGTAAATTGGAAAGGTTTTTTTAAATTGTATTCTCTGTCTGAATAATGAAAGAAAAATGTTGAGTTTCATGTCCCGTTAATATATTACATAAGAGGTATATAGTAGGGTGAAGCAATGTAAATCTCCTATTTTATTCTTAAAGGGACACTGAACCCAATTTTCTTCTTTCGGAATTCAGATAGAGCATGAAATTTTAAGCAACTTTCTAATTTACTCCTATTATCAAAATTATTCATTCTCTTGGAATCTTTATTTGAAATGCAAGAATGTAAGTTTAGATGCCAGCCCATTTTTGGTGAACAACCTGGGTTGTTCTTGCTGACTGGAGGATAAATGTATCCACCAATAAAAAAGTGCTGTCCATAGTCCTGAACCAAAAATTAAGCTTAGATGCCTTCTTTTTCAAATAAAGATAGCAAGAGAACGAAGAAAAAATGATAATAGGAGTAAATTAGAAAGTTCCTTAAAATTGCATGCTCTATCTGAATCACAAAAGAAAAAAATTTGGGTTCGGTGTCCCTTTAAGATTATTGTGGCATAATGTGAGACAGGAGATGTTTAATTAGCATTGGGTTAATGTTAAGTAGCGACTTGTAGACAGGCAGTAACTCTCCTTTTCATTGTCATCAGTCAGCAGTGCCCATCAAAGTCACAGAGTTACTCCTTTTTTTTTTTTTTTTCTGCAAAGGATGCTTTCAATAGTTTTTATCTAGTCAGTCAAGTCTTGGTGCTCATTGTTCAAGCATGGTGAGTGTTTTAGCCAAATATATGGTTAGCTGCAGCTGATGAGCTTAGTTTTGCTCAGAAAATATTGTCTTCTTTATACCTACACCTTGGTTTAGAGAAGTTCATAGATGAGCAATGTTCTTTCTCCCCCAGCAAAACAAGTGAGAGCTTAGCAGTTACTCGGCTAGATTTAGAGTTTTGTCGGTAACGACCCGCGTAGCTAACGCTGGCTTTTTTTCCCCCGCACCTTTTAAATACCGCTGGTATTTAGAGTTCACAGAATGGCTGGGTTTTCAGTGCGTTAGGCTCCAAAAAGGGAGCGTAGAGCATAATTTACCGCCACTGCAACTCTCGATACCAGTGGTGCTTACAGACGCGGCCAGCTTCAAAAACGTGCTCGTGCACGATATCCCCATAGGAAACAATGGGGCAGTTTGAGCTGAAAAAAAACCTAACACCTGCAAAAAAGCAGCGTTAAGCTCCTAACGCAGCCCCATTGTTTCCTATGGGGAAACACTTCCTAAGACTGCACCTAACACTCTAACATGAACCCGAGTCTAAAAACCCCTAACTTTACACTTATTAACCCCTAATCTGCCGCCCCCGCTATCGCTGACACCTGCATATTTTTTTTAACCCCTAATCTGCCGCTCCGTACACCGCCGCAACCTACATTATACCTATGTACCCCTAATCTGCTGCCCCTAACACCGCCGACCCCTATATTATATTTATTAACCCCTAATCTGCCGCCCCCAACGTCGCCTCCACCTACCTACAATTATTAACCTCTAATCTGCCGACCGGACCATACCGCTACTATAATAAATGTATTAACCCCTAAAGCTAAGTTTAACCCTAACACTATCACCCCCCTAACTTGAATATAATTTAAATCTAACGAAATAAATTAACTCTCATTAAATAAATTATTCCTATTTAAAGCTAAATACTTACCTGTAAAATAAACCCTAATATAGCTACAATATAAATTATAATTATATTGTAGCTATTTTAGGATTAATATTTATTTTACAGGCAACTTTGTAATTATTTTAACCAGGTACAATAGCTATTAAATAGTTAATAACTATTTAATAGTTACCTAGTTAAAATAATTACAAAATTACCTGTAAAATAAATCCTAACCTAAGTTACAATTAAACCACTATCAATAAATTAATTAAATAAAATACCTACAATTACCTACAATTAAACCTAACACTACACTATCAATAAATTAATTAAATACAATACCTACAAATAAATACAATGAAATATACTAACTAAAGTACAAAAAATAAAAAAGAGCTAAGTTACAAAAAATAAAAAAATATTTACAAACATTAGAAAAATATTACAACAATTTTAAACTAATTACACCTACTCTAAGCCCCCTAATAAAATAACAAAGCCCCCCAAAATAAAAAAAATGCCCTACCCTATTCTAAAATTAAAATAGTAAAGCTCTTTTACTTTACCAGCCCTGAAAAGGGCCCTTTGCGGGGCATGCCCCAAAGAATTCAGCTCTTTTGCCTGTAAAAAGAAAACATATAATACCCCCCCCCAACATTACAACCCACCACCCACATACCCCTAATCTAACCCAAACCCCCCTTAAATAAACCTAACACTAAGCCCCTGAAGATCTCCCTACCTTGTCTTCACCACGCCGGGTTCACCGATCGATCCAGAAGAGCCTCCGATGTCTTGATCCAAGCCCAAGCGGGGGGCTGAAGATGTCCATGATTCGACTGAATTCTTCATCCAAGCGGGAGCTGAAGAGGTCCATGATCGGTGTGGTGAAGACAAGGTAGGGAGATTTTCAGGGGCTTAGTGTTAGGTTTATTTAAGGGGGGTTTGGGTTAGATTAGGGGTATGTGGGTGGTGGGTTGTAATGTTGGGGGGGGTATTGTATGTTTTTTTTTTTACAGGCAAAAGAGCTGAATTCTTTGGGGCATGCCCCGTAAATGGCCCTTTTCAGGGCTGGTAAGGTAAAAGAGCTTTTCTATTTTAATTTTAGAATAGGGTAGGGCATTTTTTTTATTTTGGGGGATTTTGTTATTTTATTAGGGGGCTTAGAGTAGGTGTAATTAGTTTAAAATTGTTGTAATATTTTTCTAATGTTTGTAAATATTTTTTTATTTTTTGTAACTTAGTTCTTTTTTTTTGTACTTTAGTTAGTTTATTTCATTGTATTTATTTGTAGGTATGGTATTTAATTAATTTATTGATAGTGTAGTGTTAGGTTTAATTGTAGGTAATTGTAGGTATTTTATTTAATTTATTTATTCATAGTGTAGTGTTAGGTTTAATTGTAACTTAGGTTAGGATTTATTTTACAGGTAATTTTGTAATTATTTTAACTAGGTAACTATTAAATAGTTATTAACTATTTAATAGCTATTGTACCTGGTTAAAATAAATACAAAGTTGCCTATAAAATAAATATTAATCCTAAAATAGCTACAATATAATTATAATTTATATTGTAGATATATTAGGGTTTATTTTACAGGTAAGTATTTAGCTTTAAATAGGAATAATTTATTTAATAAGAGTTAATTTATTTCGTTAGATTTAAATTATATTTAACTTAGGGGGGTGTTAGGGTTAGGGTTAGAATTAGCTTTAGGGGTTAAAAAATTTATTAGAGTAGCGGTGAGGTACGGTCGGCAGATTAGGGGTTAATGCTTGAAGTTAGGTGGCGGCGATGTTAGGGAGGGAAGATTAGGGGTTAATACTATTTATTATAGGGTTATTGAGGCGGGAGTGAGGCGGATTAGGGGTTAATACATTTATTATAGTAGCGGTGAGGTCCGGTCGGGAGATTAGGGGTTAATAAGTGTAGGTAGGTGGAGGCGACGTTGGAGGCGGCAGACTAGGGGTTAATAAATATTATGTAGGTGTCGGCGGTATTAGGGGCAGCAGATTAGGGGTACATAGGGATAACGTAGGTGGCGGCGGTGTGCGGTCGTCAGATTAAGGGTTAAAAATGTTTTAATAGAGTGGCTGCGATGTGGGGGGGGGCCTCGGTTTAGGGGTACATAGGTAGTTTAAGGGTGTTAGTGTACTTTAGAGCACAGTAGTTAAGAGCTTTATGAACCGGCGTTAGCCCAGAAAGCTCTTAACTACTGACTTTTTTTCTGCGGCTGGAGTTTTGTCGTTAGATTTCTAACGCTCACTTCAGCCACGACTCTAAATACTGGCGTTAGAAAGATCCCATTGAAAAGATAGGATACGCAAATGATGTAAGGGGATCTGCGGTATGGAAAAGTCGCGGCTGCAAAGTGAGCGTTAGACCCTTTAATGACTGACTCCAAATACCAGCGGGCGGTAAAAACCAGCGTTAGGAACCTCTAACGCTGGTTTTGACGGCTACCGCCAAACTCTAAATCTAGCCGACTGTGTTTTCTCTCTCTTCGTCAATCTACAGTAAATAAGTAAAACAGCTTCAGTTCCTGACATACCTTACCTATCTTAGACAATACAATTATGGCTGCAATACTGTCACATAACATATGCTAGTTTATAACAATATGAGGGTAAAGACATTCAATCTGATATAAGGGGAGGAGATTACTATTCAACTTGTTAGCAACTATAAAACCATATTCAACCGCCCTATGTAATTAATACAGTCTCTGCTATAGGAAATGTAATAAACAACGTCCACACAGTAAATAAAAATGTATAATGTATTCATAAAAATGTCCAGAAAGAGGAAAATTACAAAGTTCTCTCACATCCAGCCATGCTGTCACCAAACACGTAGCACAGCGGCTCTAACCCATGACTGTCCTCCACAACTTTGCCACAAGCTTGGGGTATAGTCTATCATCGGGTGTCTTGAAAATCGTGTGCCAGGTTGCCATTGTTAGTCAATCTGCCTTTTAAAGCCAGTATTCCTCCCATATTTATTCCAGTGTTAATTCTGTCGACTAAAACTAGACTAAAATGGCAATAAAACTAAAGAAATTCTGATGACTAAAATATGACTAAAACTAAAATGGCATTTTCGTCAACAGACTATGGTGGCCCATGTATCAAGCTCCGAATGGAGCTTGTGGGCCCGTGTTTCTTGCGAGTCTTCAGACTCACCAGAAACAGCAGTTATGAAGCAGCGGTCTAAATAACCCTGTCCGCCTGCTCTGATGAGGCGGACAGGAATCGCCGGAAATCAACCCGATCGAGTACGATCGGGTTGATTGACACCTCCCTTGTGGAGTCAGCAGGGGGCGGCGTTGCACCAGCAGCTCTTGTGAGCAGCTGGTGCAATGCTGAATACGGAGAGCGTATTGCTCGCCGCATTCAGCGAGGTCTTGCGGACCTGATCCGCATTGTCGGATCAGGTCCGCAAGACCTATGACATTTTAGTCAAAAGACTATGACTAAAACTAAATAAAAATTTGCTGTCAAAATTAACACTTTATGCAAGGTGTTATAATCAATCCATATCTAATTAATGCTCTTTGTAAAAAAAAAAAAAAGCAAGACTATCTTCTTGTTTATTTACGAAAGTTGGTTTTATTTAATTTTAAGCTAAATAAAGACATGTTATATACAAACAGTTAAATCTGTTAAATCTGTATTGCATGTTCAAACCTTAATACCATAAATAAAAACAGGTTAATAAACCTTTACTCCAGGAGTATATAAGGAGTTTGGAAGTTCTAGAGCAGTGCTAATATTGTGAAAAATCAATTGATTCTTCCTATAGAAATAAGCATAACCCACGAGTATGGGTTTAAGTTATGCTGTGCCTGTGCTAGCTGCAGAAACTTTTTGTTGTGTTGAGTTTTTTGATACTTGTTTTAATTATTAACATAGAACTGTTAAAGTTTTTATATTGGGTAATGTGTGCAATACAGCCAATACAGTTTTTTTTATATATTTTAAAGTTGCACTTCTGTATGTTTATGAAACTTGGTTTTATTTAATTTTAAGTTTAATAAAGACGTTATTATTTATGGTATTAAGGTTTAAACATGCAATACAGATACAGATTTAGCCATTGTGATGTATTACAGGTTTTATGTTTACTCCTGGAGTATATAATGAGTTTGGAAATTACTTAAAGGGACACTCAATCAAAATTAAGCTTTCAATATTCAGATAGAGCATGCCATTTTAAACAACTTTCCAATTTACTTACATTAACAAAATGTGTACAGTTTTTTTATATTTAAACATTTTGAGTCACCAGCTCCTACTGAGCATGTGCAAGAATAAGTGTGTATGCATTTGTTAATGGCTGATTACTGTCACATGATACGTGTATGCATTTGTGATTGGCTGATGGTTGTCACATGGTACAGGGGGAGTGGAAAAAGACATAACTTAAAATTGTCAGAAAAAAAATCTACTACTCATTTGAAGTTCAGACTAAGTGCTATTACATTGTCTTGTTATCTTGCATTTGTTGATTATGCAAATCTATTGTGTTGACTGGTCCTTTAAATAATGCATTACACTAAACCCCTTAGATTTTAGTAGACTAAATCTCCACTAGATTTTTAGTCGACTAAAATCAACTGGAGATTTAGTCGACTAAAACTAGACTAAAACTAAATCAATTCAGATGACTAAAATACGACTAAAACTAATGAAAGGCCTGTCGGACATGATCCGACATTGCGGATCATGTCCGACAGACCTCGCTGAATGCGGAGAGCAATACGCTCTCCGCATTCAGCATTGCACCAGCAGCTCTTGTGAACTGCTAGTGCAACTCCGCCCCTTGCAGATTCACGGCCGCTAGCAGGGGGGTGTCAATCAACCTTATCGTTTTCGATCTGGTTGAATTGCGGCAATGTCTTTCCGCCTCCTCAGAGCAGGCAGACAGGTTATGGAGCAGCGGTCTTGGCCTTCAAGCTCCGTACAGAGCTTGATAGATATGCCCCTAAGACTAAATAGAAATTTGCTGTCAAAATTAACACTGATTTATTCATCCTCACAATATTCAGAGAAATTTTAAAAGCACATCCCCAGATCTTTCAGCCCAAACTCAAGGAAGCATAACTCCCCTGTACCTCCCCTCAAAGTTTTTCTGAAGGGGGTTAGTTATGAGTTTGCAAGTTTATATGGCTGAAATCTGATCCAGATAACTATATCCGATATAGTATTTCCTTGTTTGCACTATTCTGTGATAGAGGTTTCTTTTTACTCAATCCATTCAGCTCCTCCTCTCACTGGAGCTTTCCTGGTCAAACTGGAGGAACCACTTCTAGGAGAACTAATTGATCCTGCACCGCACCCTCGCATAAATTGAAATATGGCTTTTATTCAGGGCTCCTTGTAGTGCCTAAAGATAGCCTACCTACAACATCTCAAAAACAAATCTCAGTTTGCCTTTATATTAGGACTAGTGATTATTCAGTTTTCCTGCTTTCTTCATTCCTTACTTCCATCAATTTTACCACACACTATTAAAGGGGCATTAAACACTTTGAGATGGTAATATAAAATGATAAATTGTATATATAAAAAAAACTCTGCAATATACTTTCATGCTTTATTTTGTACCCTTTTCCTGTAATTCCATTTTGAAATTGTGAGCATTTCAGTTGCTGTTAGAAATGGAAATGCAGAACACTGTTATATTACACACAGCCATTGGCTGTTTACTCTAGCGACCTATTTATAACTGTCCATAATTGGCCACAGCAGAGAAGGTAACCTAAGTTACAACATGGCAGCTCCCATTGTTTTATAGATACATAGGGGTAGATTTATCATAGTGCAAGCGGACATGATACGATGCAGAGTATCATGTCCGCTGCACATCGATAAATGATGTCGGCATTTATCATTGCACCAGCAGTTCTTGTGAACTGCTCGTGCAATGCCACCCCCTGCAGATTCGCGGTCAATCGGACGCTAGCAGGGGGTGTCAATGAACCTGATCGTATTCGCTCGGGTTGATTTCTGTCCGCGACCTCAGAGCAGACCGCTGCTTCATAACTTCTGTTTCCGGCGAGCCTGAAGGATCGTTCAGAAACAGGGGCTTCAAGCTCCATACAGAGCTTGATAAATCGGCCCCTAAAACTTTACCCTTATTTTATTAATATTAAAACAACTAATGAAACTTTAAAAAAATACATCTACTTGTTATTCTCAGACTAATCTGAGTGCATCATTCTATCTAGCATTTATTTAGTGTTTAATGTCCCTTTAATGACCATTTAATCCCTCAGTCGGGGATGTGATATATAAAATTACATAGCATGCTCTATCTGAACCATGAACGATTCATTTTGACTTAAATTTTTCATGAAAATTGCAAATTTACTTCTATTATCAAATCTTCTATGTTCTCTTGGTATCTTTTGTTACAAAGCAGGGATGTAAGCTCTGGAGCACGTTATCCATGTGCAAGAGCGCTAGATGGCAGAATACCATGGGAGCAAAGCACATTTTTTTTTTTTTTATTCTATGCTCTCTATGAATCACAAAAGCAAATGTTTGGGTTTCATATCCCTTTAAATGGACAGTAAAGTCAAAATGATACTTTAGTGATTAAGATAGGGCATGCCATGTAATTTTATATAATTTTCCCATTTACTTCTATTATCAAATTTACTTTGTTCTCTTGGTATCCTTGGTTTAAGAATAAATATAGGTAGGCTCAGAGGAGCTTGGGAGTGAGCACGTGTCTTTAGTACTCCATGGCAGCAGTGTTTTACAACATTGTATGTAGCGGTATTATACATTGTTGCAATCACTACTTCCTTAGAGTACTAAAGACACGTACGTGCATGTTCCTGAGTTCCTATGAGTCTACCTAGAGTTACTTTTCAACAAATGATATAAAGAGAACAAAGCCAAGTTGATAATGGAAGTAAGCTGTAAAGTTGTTTAAAACTGCACGTTCCATCTAGCCAGGACAGTTTAATTTTGACTTTACTGTCCCTTTAACTTGCTTCAGGCCTCCGTCATAGAAACATATCATTTGACGATAGATACGAACTTAAAGGCCTATCGAGTCTACCCATATTACATGTCGCAGTTTTCCTAGGACAGCCTTATGCATTTCCCAGGCATTTTTTATTCCTTTAAAGTCCCTGTTTTTGCCACCTCTATTGGAAGTTTATTCCATCAATCCACCACCCTGTCTGTAAAAAAATATCATAACATTCAAAGCTGTGAACACGGCTGCCATAGATTTCTAAAGACACATACTTCTGATGTCCTATGAGCACACCTAGGTTTACTGTTCACTCAAGGATACCAAGAGAACAAAGAAAATTGGATAATAGAAGTAAATTGAAAAGTTGTTTAAAATGACATGCTCTAGCTAAACCATGAAAGTTAAATCTTGACATTACTGTGCCTTTAAAGGGATAGTATAGTCAAAATTAAACGTTTATTATTCAGATAGAGGATGCAATTTTAAGCAATTTTCTAATTTACTCCTATTATCAATTTTTCTTCGTTCTCTTGATATCTTTATTTTAAAAAGCTGGAATGTAAGTTTAGAAGCCAGCCCATTTTTGTTTAGCATCTGGATAGTGCTTGCTGATTAGTGTCTAAAGGTAGACATCCAATCAGCAAGCGCTATCCAGGTTCTGAACCAAAAATGGGCTGGCTCCCAGACTTACTTTCCAGTTTTTTTAAATAAAGATACCAAGAGAACAAAGAAAAATTGATAATAGGAGTAAATTAGAAAGTTGCTTAAAATTGCATGCTCTGTCTGAATCATGGACGTTTATTTTTGACTAGACTATCCCTTTAAGCAGTGTGTCAGTATTCCGGAGAATGCTACTTTTTACGGTTTCTTTAGAGCTACAGGTTAGCTAACATTTCTCCCGGGAGAGCCTCTGACTGTTTTATGATCCCCAAAACTGTAGGAAGCTTTTTCTTTTTTCAGTTCTGTCAACCTAACCTTCCTGTGAAACAGCTTCCGGGATTATTTGCTTTATGTTGCAACAGCCATCCATGCACAGTGATGCCTAGTAACTCGTGCTATTTCATTGCTTTTAGTTCCCACTTCCATTTTAGTTTTGGCACAAAATGGCATCACCTTAAAAATGTACTTAAAAAAATCATCCAATGGTAAAAAAATGCACAGATATTCCTGGAGTGGGGTTTAACCCTCTCCTAAACCTAAATTGTTACTTAATTTGTCAAGTAACAACCAATTTGATATTAACATAAAGGAAGAAAACTTGGTAGTGATGTAAGCAACGACTAAAATGTAACACTGCTTCCTCCAAAAGATAACATTTCTTTTTTTTCTAATTCCTGGGTTAGATGGGCAAGATGGTGCATTATTTTTTTTTTTCTAATTCCTGGGTTAGATGGGTAAGATGGTGCATTATCTTTTTTTTCTAATTCCTGGGTTAGATGGGTAAGATGGTGCATTATCTTTTTTTTCTAATTCCTGGGTTAGATGGGTAAGATGGTGCATTATCTTTTTTTTCTAATTCCTGGGTTAGATGGGTAAGATGGTGCATTATCTTTTTTTTCTAATTCCTGGGTTAGATGGGTAAGATGGTGCATTATCTTTTTTTTCTTATTCCTGGGTTAGATGGGTAAGATGGTGCATTATAATTTTTTCTAGATGGACTTGCATGCAGCAAAAGGGCAGAGCACAGAGTGTACTTTTATCTGAACATTAATATACCAATAGCAACACCCTTCACATCCTCTTTATTCTCTTTATTATAGTGTGTTGTTTACACATAAACACACCTACAAACAAAAAGAGTTTACATTTTGCTCACAGGTTCAGTGATTTCTAGTTTTGCTTCTGGTGCAAATTACAGTTTAGTTAAAGGGACATGAAACCTACATTTCTTTTCTTTCATGATTCAGAACTTTCTAATGAACTTCTATTTTCGAACTTGCTTAGTTCTCTTGCTATCCTTTGTTGAAAAGTACACATAGATAAGCTCAGGAGCTGGGAGCTAACTGCTTATTGGTGGCAGCCTCTTCTAATAGGCTTACAAATTTGTTCAGCTAGCTCCCAGTAGTGCATTGCACTCGGTAAAATAATGTTAGAAAGATAATGAAGCAAAATTGATAATGAAAGTAAATGTGAAAGTCTTTTACAAATGTCTGCTCTATCTGAATTATGAGAGAACAATTTTAAGTTTCATGTCCCTTTAACAGAATTACCGCATTCCTATTAGTGAAAGAAAAAGTATGTAAGTAAAACTATATATATATATATTTGATTTCTCACTTTGTAACACATTATTTACTAAATGGTTTTTGCTGTCCTGAAAAGTGAACCGCTACCAACCCATAAAGGTCTTTTTAGTAGAAATAATTTAAATTGGGTCTCACTGTCACATAAAATGAGCAATAAGTATATATATATGATGAACCCAAATAGCTCACTCTCACTTGCCAACAATGATTCCAGACCAGGGTGCATAAAAGAATATTCAGTAATGTCCAATAATATGCACTCACTGGATTTAAATACACTTTAATTAAACAGTGACGTTTCGGGGCATTCACCCCTTCATCAGACCGTCTGATGAAGGGGTGAATGCCCCGAAACGTCACTGTTTAATTAAAGTGTATTTAAATCCAGTGAGTGCATATTATTGGACATTACTATATATATATATATCAATAAGTATATACTTCTGGTTCTACATGGCACCATACTCTGTTGCTTGCTTGGTGTACAAGTGGGGACTTGGCATATTATTGTGGTATCTGGAAAGAATAGTATATATCTCAAGATTTATTTCTTTTTATTTAAGACAGGAAAAAAATATTACAAGGGAAAATATCTAAATGCTTCTAAAGAATCCAGTCTGGTTTAAGGGAACAGTTTCACTTTGATAATAAATATAAGGAGTTTAACTATAGAACTAATATAAATTAGATCTGTCAGAAAACATAAAGGACCAGTAAATACAGTAGATTTGTATAATTAACAAACGCACGATAAAAAGACAATGTAATAGTTCGCCAGAAATGTAAGTTAAGAAGCAGCGGTCAGCCCAATCGGGTTAATTGACATCCCCTGCTAGCGGCTGATTGGCCATGAATGTGCAGGGCGGTATTGCACAAGCATTTCACTAGAAATGCTTGTGCAATAATAAATGCCGACAGCATATGCTGTCGACATTTATCGATGTAGGGCGGACATGATAAATCGGCCCCATGGTCTGAACTTCAAATGAGAAGATTTTTAGTTATGTCTATTTCCACATCTGCTGTATCATGTGACAGCCAATCACAAATGCGTATATGTATATTCTGTGAATTCTTGCACATGCTCAGTAGTTGCTGGTGACTCAAAAAGTGTAAATATAAAAAGACTGTGCCCATTTTCTTAAAAGGATAGGAAAGTCAAAATTAAATTTGCATGATTCAGATAGAGCATGTCATTTTAAGACACTTTTAAATTCACTTCTATTTTCAAATGTGCTTCGTTCTCTTAGTATCCCTTGTTAAAAAATTAATACACACATATCATACACTAGGGGAGCTGCTGCTAATTGGTGCCTGTGCACATTTGTCTCTTGTGATTGGCTAAATAGATATTTTCAGCTTTATGTCAGTAGTACAATGCTGTCCCTTCAGCAATGGATAACAAGAGAATGAAGAAAATTTGATAATAGAAATAAATTGGAAAGTTGTTTAAAATTGTATGTTCTATCTGAATCCTAAAAGAAAATGTTGGGGTTTACTATCCCTTTAATGGAAGTAAATTAGAAAGTTGTTTACAATTATGATTCATTATTAAAGTTTCATTTTGTCTTGAGTGTCCCTTTAAAGCATACATTTGATCAGTAGCAATCTTGTATTTTTGTAAATAATCTGTTTAAAATGTTTGTCTTTTTAGTGGTGTATGTTATTGTTACTCAGACATGTTTTCTATTTTTGCATTACAGAAAACTAAACGTGATGTAAACAACTTTGACCAGGATTTCACAAGAGAAGAGCCCGTACTAACACTCGTGGATGAAGCCATAATAAAACAAATCAATCAGGATGAATTTAAAGGGTTCTCCTACTTTGGAGAGGAACCACTCCCATAAACCAATGGGGTAGTGGCAGATCCTCTTGTCATAAGGAGACAAAATGTGACGAACATTATGAGATTTCTGCGTTGGTGTTCTGCTATGAGCCTGCAACTCGTGTAAAGATTCTATTTATTATTGTGTTCTTTCATTTCTTGAACTGAAGGCACTCCTAATTTTCTTAAAAAAAAGCAATGCAAAACCACATTTTGTTTCAGAAACTGTTGCTGTAACACACTGCTGTGTCTCTGACCACGTAATACTAGACAATCTTAGATATTTCTTTTTTTTTTTATTCATTTTACAGTAATTTTAGTACAGGAAGAATGCAGGGCTAATGAAAGATTAAAAAAGCCCTTTTTTCACTTTGAACCACAGATTTTGTGCAGATAATACAGTGTTGATGTATCTGCTAATGTATACACAATCTGAGAGCCTGCACAAAACTGGGAGTTGATTGAGATTAATGGAAACAAATTCTCCCCACAGATAGTAAGAATGTGAAATCATACAGTCAGGCACTCATACTGCAATATAAGAAAAAAACAAACAAACAAACAAAAGCATTAGTCCATTGGAGTCATTCCCAAGTGGAATCACTCCCACATTGCCGGAGAGACCCAGAAATGATCTACGAGTTTCATCTGGAGCATATGGATTAAGAACAAAGCCATCCATTTTAGGCAGCTTCTCAAGGGCTAAAGTATTTTAGCTGTAGATGCTACAAAGGTTTAAAGTGGTGTTATTTATTTTTTTAAAGTATACTATAATTCTGAATTTTAATTGGAAAAATTTCCAATGTTTTATGGTTTTTAGTTACATTCCTAAATCCCTACAGTGCAGGGGTGAGCCAGTCTGTAATGTATTGCAGTTCTATTGCAGACCCTCGAGCACTTAACTTCTGTACTGTGAGACGGGACTGCAATACAATGCATTGCAGTTGGCTATAACAGTGAATTGGTGTACCGTTTAACTGGCAGAGGGGTAAGCAATGAGGCCTGTTTTGGAGCAAAAGGGTGAAAGATGTAGAGTTATTTTTTTCAATGTGCTGTAAAAGCTGAAGATCAGTTAGTTTGATCTGAAAATTTACATTGACATCAATGTCATTTTTTAACAGATTGCTCCAGATCTACTTGTTTCACCCTATAAAGCAACTCTAATCCGTTCAACAGCTCCACTGCAGTGTGTTGCTTTCGTGCACCTTTACTAGAACGTAGCACTACTGTGTTTGTTAGTATTTTAATTTTTGTTTTTAACTTTGTCTGATATGACACGATATGCAGAAGGAAAAAAAAAAAAACATAACAGTGGATGATCAAATATTAAGAAACTGACATTTTTAAGAAGTGTACATGGATTCTCTTGATTGAGAATGGTTTTAAAAATGGTAACTCCTACACACAGTACCGCTAATGTGAAGTTACCTCTTGTATATATGCTAACAGTGTTACGTAATTTAATTTGCAGGAGTACCCTGTTTTTTTGTGTACATGTATTGCATTTTATGATGCATTTTAATGGACTGAATATTGAGCAGTTTCTGGCATCCATCTTAACTGACACACATGGAGGTCGCTGCTTCTTGAAAATAAATACTTGTGAGTGGCAAAGTGGCACGAAAGAAGCTTTTTTTGCCTTTTGTACAGGTGAGATTTTGTATATAGTGTTCGTTGCAAGGCCTGTGGAGTGCATTGATTATAGAGGTATCAACGGCTGCATGTTCAGGCATATTATAAAATGTTAGTCCATGGAAAAGATTATAATAATGTCAATGTGCAATACTCTGTATGTGTATTGGTTCAAGTTTCTGTGAGAGATTATTATTTTTTTTTGTTTATTTTAAAAGATGTAAACATATATTATGCTACTAGATCTCTTGTATAGTTCTTCTGACGTCATACCGGAACGAATTAAGAGAAAAATAACAGAAACATACGAGATGGAGGCAACAGTGCTAGCGCAATATACACATTTATTTTTATCTTATTTTTTTATCTCTTCAGTGTAAATTATTTCTTGTTTTTACACCCACAACTACCTATTTTCATGTTTTTTTATTTTTATTTTGTGAACCAAAACTGACAACGATCTTCTCTATTCTGTGTTGGCCCTTGTGACTAATGTGCTCTGGCCTCCATTGCAGTCTACCAAAGGACAAAAACTGCAATGGAACCTGAGGTCTGAGGAAATAAACACAAATAAAGGCATTTTACAATAGGAAGCTAATTATTGCACATAAATGGTACAAGCTATACAGGTGTACTAGCCATGACACTCACTTACTAGCACTGCTGCTGATTGGTTGAAACATAGGCATCTTGAGACCATTTGTCAGCTCAACAACATAAGCTGTGTTGTGTCAGTTGTATGTATGGCTGCTCCCAGTCCGTGCAACAGATTAAGGACATACAATTCCATTTTTTTTATGAACTCAGGTGTAATTATATATTCTTGCAATGACTTTAAATATTAAATATGCTAAGTATATCAACTCATTTTCTTATTTGATGGAGATGGTTTTTATTTGATCAAAACATAGTTTATTGTTATTATTTATCTACAGTAACTGTATGTACTTTTGGGTGGGGAGGGGCAAAAGAAAAGACTAATTTCTGGAAATACAAGCTCAGATCCATCTTTATAACTAGTATCATCTCATTGGTGAGGACAAAAATGTACAAAAAAATAAATAGGTTTAATAAATCCCAAAGTATTAATAGATAGCACTGGCCATCCAGAAAAACAAACAATAACAATGAAAGTGTCCTTTCCCATAGAAAGACTGGTTTAGACTCCAAAATATTGCATGGTGCACTATTTTACATTAGAGGCCTTTATATATCAGTGGCAACTAGCATTTAACATGTTTGGGATTGGGGTGGTGGGGAATTTAATACTAATACTACCGTTTGTAGCTTCTATGAGATGTTTTGTGTTGTGCCCAATGCATGAAATTAAAGTATATGAAATAATTTTGGTTTACAACAGGCCTCAGCACCTGCATCTCTTACTTTAGGGTTGTTGAATGCTACTAAAAAAGGAAAAAAGAGGTAGACATATTGCATGGACAGATGATAATTGATTGTGTGACTAATAAAATTCTCTGGTTTACAAGAGCCCATCCGTTACTTATTGCTTGTTAACCCTTTCAAAGCCAAAGGGGGCAGCGGCAATACCAATGGACAAGCTGTTACAATTTCCCCCAACTTAGAATATATTTACTGCCATAATTTTTTTATTTTTTTGTTGCTGTTTTTTGTGCAAAATGCCAAAAGATTTGAGCAATTAGTAGTCCTTTTCTTTATTTTACTGTCTAGTAATTATTACTAGATCTCTGAGAAGGAACCCCTAACTGAGATAAAGTTATTTCCAAAATAAATAAATAATAAATGAAAAGATGAAAATTACCTCTCTTAAGTTATGTGCAAATAGTTCTGGCCATATATATATATATATATATACACAGTCGTATGCAAAAGTTTAGGCACCCCTGACAATTTCCATGATTTTCATTTATAAATAATTGGGTGTTTGGATCAGCAATTTCATTTTGATCTATCAAATAACTGAAGGACACAGTAATATTTCAGGAGTGAATTTAAGTTTATTGGATTAGCAGAAAATGTGCAATATGCATCAAAACGAAATGAGACAGGTGCATAAATGTGGGCACCCCAACAGAAATATTGCATCAATATTTAGTAGAGCCTCCTTTAGCAGAAATAACAGCCTCTAGACACTTCCTATAGCTTGTAATGAGTGTCTGAATTCTGGATGAAGGTATTTTGGACCATTCCTCCTTGCAAAACATCTCCAGTTCAGTTAGGTTTGATGGTTGCCGAGCATGGACAGCCCACTTCAAATCACCTCACAGATTTTCAATGATATTCAGGTCTGGGGACTGGGATGGCCATTCCAGAACATTGTAATTGTTCCTCTGCATAAATGCCAGATAGATTTTGAGCAGTGTTTTGGGTCATTGTCTTGTTAAAATATCCAGCCTCGGCGTAACATCAACTTTGTGACTGATTCCTCAACATTATTCTCAAGTATCTGCTGATATTGAGTGGAATCCATGCGACCCTCAACTTTAACAAGATTCCCAGTACCGGCACTGGCCACACAGCCCCACAGCATGATAGAACATCCACTAAATTTTACTGTGGGTAGCAAGTGTTTGTCTTGGAACACTGTGTTCTTTTGCCGCCTTGCATAACGCCCCTTGTTATGACCAAATAACTCTTTGTTTCATCAGTCCACAGCACCTTCTTCCAAAATGAAGCTGGCTTGTCCAAATGTGCGTTTGCATACCTCAAGTGACTCTGTGGCGTTTGTGCAGAAAAGGCTTCTTCCTCATCACTCTCCCATACGCCATGGAGGTGGTCTGTGGGCTGTTTTTAACTGTTCTCACCATCCTTTGCCTCTCCGATATTTTATTTCTGGCCTTAACAAGAACTGTGCCTGTGGTCTTCCATTTCCTCACTATGTTCCTCACAGGGGACACTGACAGCTTAAATTTCTGCTATAGCTTTTTGTAGCCTTCCCCTAAACCATAATGTTGAACAATCTTTGTTTTCAGTTCATTTGAGAGTTGTTTTGAGGCCCCCAGAGGAGAGTCATAGAGAACAACAACTTGCAATTGGCCACCTTAAATACCTTTTCTCATGATTGGATGCACCTGTCTATGAAGTTCAAGGCTTAACGGGCTCACCAAACCAATTGTGTGTTCCAATTAATCAGTGCTAGGTAGTTGCAGGTATTCAAATCAACAAAATGACAAGGGTGACCAAATTTATGCACCTGTCTAATTTCGTTTTGATGCATAGTGCACATTTTCTGTTAATCCAATAAACCTCATTTCACTACTGAAATATTACTGTGTCCTTCAGTTATTTGATAGATCAAAATTAAATTGCTGATCCAAACACCCAATTATTCATAAATGAAAATCATGGAAATCGTCATGGGTGCCTAAACTTTTGCATACGACTGTATATACAGTATATATATATATAGTATTCCGTTTTAGTTTTTGTATTGTGAAGCTTTATTTGTACAGGACTTTTTTTTTCTTATGGATGTGTTTTGGATCTATTGCCATTCATTAGTGTTATTTCATTGTAAACATTATTACTGTGCCAAATGTACTGTATTCAAAAGGATGTGAATGTGTATTTGTTTCAGAACCCAATAAATACAAAGATGTTACACTGATCATTTTATGATTATTTCATCTCAAGTGATTTTTTTCCCAACAAAACAATTATTGTGTTATATTGATACAACTGATGTGCACGTTGATTCTAACTTGTGATATGTGTATTTAGAATAACATATTTTTTACAGCGAGCATTCAAAATCCTATGGTTTTTAACATATACTGAGCTTAAAGGAACACTAAATCCAATTTTTTTCTTTCATGATTCAGATAGAGCAGGCAATTTGAGGCAACTTTCTAATTTACTCCTATCAATTTTTCTTCGTTCTCTTGCTATCTTTATTTGAAAAAGAAGGCATCTAAGCTAAGGAGCCAGCCAATTTTTGGTTCAGACCCTGGACAGCACTTGCTTATTGGTGAGCACATTTAGCCACCAATCAGCAAGCACAACCCAGGTTGTAAACCAAAAATGGGCCAAATTCTAAACTTACATTCTTGCTTTTCAAATAAAGATAGCAAGAGAATGAAGAAAAATTGGTAATAGGAGTAAATTAGAAAGTTGATTAAAATTGCATGCTCTATCTGAATCATGAACGAAAAAAATTGGGTTCAGCGTCCCTTTAAAGGGATATAACAATAAACACATATGTCCAGCATTAGAAGGGATCATATGTGCAGAGTGCAGGCTACCACAGATACCACAGCAATCCAACAGCAAACAAAGAAATCAAAAGAGTAGCAGCGCCGCTGAAATATCCATCTTTTATTCGAGAGTAGGGAAAAATGTACAACGTTTTGGGCTACACGCCCTTAGTTGACTTGGTTTTGCTCTACGGCTGAATAAAAGATGGATATTTAAGTGGTGCTGATACTCTTAGATAATTAGATAATTTTGTTATTGTCTTATTGTTTGTAGATAACTTTGTATTTTATGGATAGATAGATAGACAGATAGATAGATAGATAGATAGATAGATTAGATATGCTAGATGTAGATACAAACACACACACATAATAACACTCATTTTACAGCTTCGTTATGATGATCTGAGGTACGCATGAAAATATACAGCCAAATATTCCATAGAAAGCTTTCTATATGTATGTATGTATGTATATATGTATGTATATATATATATATATGTATGTATGTATGTATATATGTATGTATGTATATATGTATGTATGTATGTATGTATATATGTATGTATATATGTATGTATGTATGTATGTATGTATATATGTATGTATATATGTATGTATGTATATATGTATGTATGCATGTATATATGTATGTATGTATATATGTATGTATATATGTATGTATGTATGTATGTATATATGTATGTATATATGTATGTATGTATATATGTATGTATGTATGTATGTATATATGTATGTATGTATGTATATATGTATGTATGTATATATGTATGTATGTATGTATATATGTATGTATGTATGTATATATGTATGTATATATGTATGTATGTATATATGTATGTATGTATGTATGTATATATGTATGTATGTATATATGTATGTATGTATATATGTATGTATATATGTATGTATGTATGTATGTATATATGTATGTATGTATATATGTATGTATGTATGTATGTATGTATATATGTATGTATATATGTATGTATGTATATATGTATGTATGTATGTATATATGTATGTATATATGTATGTATATATGTATGTATGTATATATGTATGTATGTATATATGTACAGGGAGTACAGAATTATTAGGCAAGTTGTATTTTTGAGGATTAATTTTATTATTGAACAACAACCATGTTCTCAATGAACCCAAAAAACTCATTAATATCAAAGCTGAATATTTTTGAAAGTAGTTTTTAGTTTGTTTTTAGTTTTAGCTATTTTAGGGGGATATCTGTGTGTGCAGGTGACTATTACTGTGCATAGTTATTAGGCAACTTAACAAAAAACAAATATATACCCATTTCAATTATTTATTTTTACCAGTGAAACCAATATAACATCTCAACATTCACAAATATACATTTATGACATTCAAAAACAAAACAAAAACAAATCAGTGACCAATATAGCCACCTTTCTTTGCAAGGACACTCAAAAGCTTGCCATCCATGGATTCTGTCAGTGTTTTGATCTGTTCACCATCAACATTGCGTGCAGCAGCAACCACAGCCTCCCAGACACTGTTCAGAGAGGTGTACTGTTTTCCCTCCTTGTAAATCTCACATTTGATGATGGACCACAGGTTCTCAATGGGGTTCAGATCAGGTGAACAAGGAGGCCATGTCATTAGATTTTCTTCTTTTATACCCTTTCTTGCCAGCCACGCTGTGGAGTACTTGGACGCGTGTGATGGAGCATTGTCCTGCATGAAAATCATGTTTTTCTTGAAGGATGCAGACTTCTTCCTGTACCACTGCTTGAAGAGGGTGTCTTCCAGAAACTGGCAGTAGGACTGGGAGTTGAGCTTGACTCCATCCTCAACCCGAAAAGGCCCCACAAGCTCATCTTTGATGATACCAGCCCAAACCAGTACTCCACCTCCACCTTGCTGGCGTCTGAGTCGGACTGGAGCTCTCTGCCCTTTACCAATCCAGCCACGGGCCCATCCATCTGGCCCATCAAGACTCACTCTCATTTAATCAGTCCATAAAACCTTAGAAAAATCAGTCTTGAGATATTTCTTGGCCCAGTCTTGACGTTTCAGCTTGTGTGTCTTGTTCAGTGGTGGTCGTCTTTCAGCCTTTCTTACCTTGGCCATGTCTCTGAGTATTGCACACCTTGTGCTTTTGGGCACTCCAGTGATGTTGCAGCTCTGAAATATGGCCAAACTGGTGGCAAGTGGCATCTTGGCAGCTGCACGCTTGACTTTTCTCAGTTCATGGACAGTTATTTTGCGCCTTGGTTTTTCCACATGCTTCTTGCGACTCTGTTGACTATTTTGAATGAAACGCTTGATTGTTCGATGATCACGCTTCAGAAGCTTTGCAATTTTAAGAGTGCTGCATCCCTCTGCAAGATATCTCACTATTTTTGACTTTTCTGAGCCAGTCAAGTCCTTCTTTTGACCGATTTTGCCAAAGGAAAGGAAGTTGCCTAATAATTATGCACACCTGATATAGGGTGTTGATGTCATTAGACCACACCCCTTCTCATTACAGAGATGCACATGATATGCTTAATTGGTAGTAGGCTTTCGAGCCTATACAGCTTGGAGTAAGACAACATGCATAAAGAGGATGATGTGGTCAAAATACTCATTTGCCTAATAATTCTGCACTCCCTGTATGTATGTATGTATATATGTATGTATATATGTATGTATGTATATATGTATGTATGTATGTATATATGTATGTATGTATATATGTATGTATGTATGTATGTATATATGTATGTATGTATATATGTATGTATATATGTATGTATGTATATATGTATGTATGTATATATGTATGTATGTATGTATATATGTATGTATGTATATATGTATGTATGTATATATGTATGTATATATGTATGTATGTATGTATATATGTATGTATGTATATATGTATGTATGTATATATGTATGTATATATGTATGTATGTATATATGTATGTATGTATGTATGCATGTATGTATATATGTATGTATGTATATATGTATGTATGTATATATGTATGTATGTATATATGTATGTATGTATGTATGTATATATATATACACTTGATAATGGGAAAGGAATATAATCATTTCTAGTATAAAGCTTGTAAAAGCTGCAGACCCTGTACAAATGTATCAAACACTTAAAAAAGAAAGAAAAAAGAGAGTAAGTATACTCTCTTTAAACAGACAGGGGTATCAGCACTCAATAATAATGCGTATTTAAATAAAGATGCCACATAACATCAATTTAACATATTTAATTAGTGTGTCCATACACATCCAATCTTCGAGGGCGATCCGCCCAGAGCAAACACCATAGCAACAAATTAGTTACATACATAAACAATTGTGTATATATAGATAAAAAGCATGGCCAGCTTTCCAAACAAACGGCTAGATTAAGAGTTTTTCGTTTTGAGCTGTGCGGTGCTAACGAACAGTTTTGTCTCATCGCTCACTTACCTACAGGGCTGGTATTATGAGTTTTTGCAAACCCGGCGTTAAAAGGCAAGAAGTGAGCGTTGAGCAAAATTTTGCTCCTTACCGCACTCCAATACCAGCGCTGCTTAAGTCACCGGTGAGCTGGTCCTACGTGCTCCTGCACGATTTCCCCATAGGGATCAACGGGGAGAGCCGGCTGAGAAAAAGTCTAACACCAGCAAAAAAGCAGCGTAAAACTCAGTAACGCTGCCCCATTGATTCCTATGGGGAAAGAAAATTTATGTCTACACCTAACACCCTAACATGAACCCCGAGTCTAAACACCCCTAATCTTACACTTATTAACCCCTAATCTGCCACCCCAACATCGCCGACACCTGCATTATATTTTTTAACCCCTAATCTGCCGCTCCGGACACCGCCGCCACCTACATTATAGTTATGAACCTAATCTGCTGCCTCCAACATCGCCGCCACCTACATTATATTTATTAACCCCTAATCTGCCGCCCCCAATGTCGCCGCAACCTACCTACACTTATTAACCCCTAATCTGCCGCCCCCAACGTCGCCGCCACTATACTAAATGTATTAACCCCTAAACCTAAGTCTAACCCTAACACCCCCTAGCTTAAATATAATTTAAATACATCTAAATAAAATTACTATAATTAACTAAATTATTCCTATTTAAAACTAAATACTTACCTATAAAATAAACCCTAAGATAGCTACAATATAACTAATAGTTACATACGGCTAGATTTAGAGTTTTGTCGGTAACGACCCGCGTAGCTAACGCTGGCTTTTCCCCCCCCCGCAACTTTTAAATACCTCTGGTATTGAGAGTTCACAGAAGGGCTGCGTTAGGCTCCAAAAAGGGAGCATACAGGCATATTTACCGCCACTGCAACTCTCAATACCAGCGGTGCTTATGGACGCGGCCAGTTTCAAAAACGTGCTCGTGCACGATTCCCCCATAGGAAACAATGGGGCAGTTTGAGCTGAAAAAAAACCTAACACCTGCAAAAAAGCAGCGTTCAGCTCCTAACGCAGTCCCATTGTTTCCTATGGGAAAACACTTCCTATGTCTGCACCTAACACCCTAACATGTACCCAGAGTCTAAACACCCCTAACCTTACACTTATTAACCTCTAATCTGCTGCCCCTGCTATCGCTGACACCTGCATATTTTTTTTAACCCCTAATCTGCCGCTCCGTACACCGCCGCAACCTACATTATAGCTATGTACCCCTAATCTGCTGCCCCTAACACCGCCGACCCCTATATTATATTTATTAACCCCTAATCTGCCGCCCCCAACGTCGCCTCCACCTACCTACAATTATTAACCCCTAATCTGCCGACCGGACCTCACCGCTACTCTAATAAATGTATTAACCCCTAAAGCTAAGTCTAACCCTAACACTAACACCCCCTAAGTTAAATATAATTTTATTCTAACGAAATAAATTAACTCTTATTAAATAAATTATTCCTATTTAAAGCTAAATACTTACCTGTAAAATAAACCTTAATATATCTACAATATAAATTATAATTATATTGTAGCTATTTTAGGATTAATATTTATTTTACAGGCAACTTTGTATTTATTTTAACCAGGTACAATAGCTATTAAATAGTTAATAACTATTTAATAGTTACCTAGTTAAAATAATTACAAAATTACCTGTAAAATAAATCCTAACCTAAGTTACAATTAAACCTAACACTACACTATCAATAAATTAATTAAATAAAATACCTACAATTATCTACAATTAAACCTAACACTACACTATCAATAAATTAATTAAATACAAATACCTACAAATAAATACAATTACATAAACTAACTAAACTACAAACAATAAAAAAAGAACTAAGTTACAAAAAATAAAAAAATATTTACAAATATTATAAAAATATTACAACAATTTTAAGCTAATTACACCTACTCTAAGCCCCCTAATAAAATAACAAAGCCCCCCAAAATAAAAAAAATGCCCTACCCTATTCTAAAATACAAATAGAAAAGCTCTTTTACCTTACCAGCCCTTTAAAGGGCCTTTTGCCCTCTTTTGCCTGTAAAAAAAAACCATACAATACCCCCCCCCCCAACATTACAACCCACCACCCACATACCCCTAATCTAACCCAAACCCCCCTTAAATAAACCTAACACTAAGCCCTTGAAGATCTTCCTACCTTATCTTCACCACGCCGAGTATCACCGATTGGTCCAGGCTCCGAAGTCTTCATCCAAGCCCAGGCAGGGGCTGAAGACGTCCATCATCCGGCTGAAGTCTTCATCCTATCCGGGCAGAAGAGGAGATCCGGACCGGTAGACATCTTCATCCAAGCGGCATCTTCTATCTTCTTCCATCCGACGACGAGCGTCTCCATCCTCAAGACCTCCGGCGCGGATCCATCCTCTTCTTCCGACGTCCTAACACAGAATGAAGGTTCCTTTAAGGGACGTCATCCAAGATGGCGTCCCTCGAATTCAAGCCAATCAGATTCAAGTTCAATCCGATTGGCTGATCCAATCAGCCAATCAGATTGAGCTCGCATTCAATTGGCTGTTCCGATCAGGCTTAGCTTTATTATAGTAGCGGTGAGGTCCGGTCGGCAGATTAGGGGTTAATTATTGTAGGTAGCTGGCGGCGACGTTGTGGGGGGCAGATTAGGGGTTAATAAATATAATATAGGGGTCGGCGGTGTTAGGGGCAGCAGATTAGGGGTACATAAGTATAACGTAGGTGGCGGCGGTGTGCGGTCGGCAGATTAGGGGTTAAAAATTTTTAATAGAGTGGCGGCGATGTAGGGGGACCTCGGTTTAGGGGTACATAGGTAGTTTATGGGTGTTAGTGTACTTTAGAGCACAGTAGTTAAGAGCTTTATGAACCGGCGTTAGCCCAGAAAGCTCTTAACTCCTGACTTTTTTCTGCGGCTGGAGTTTTGTCGTTAGATTTCTAATGCTCACTTCAGTCAAGACTCTAAATACCGGCGTTAGAAAGATCCCATTGAAAAGATAGGATACTCAATTGACGTAAGGGGATCTGCGGTATGGAAAAGTCGCGGCTGGAAAGTGAGCGTTAGACCCTTTCTTGACTGACTCTAAATACCAGCGGTAGCCCAAAACCAGCGTTAGGAGCCCCTAACGCTGGTTTTGACGGCTAACGCCAAACTCTAAATCTAGCCGATAGTATCTAGCTTAGGGTTTATTTTTATTTTACAGGCAAGTTTGTATTTATTTAAACTAGGTAGAATAGTTATTAAATAGTTATTAACTATTTAATAACTACCTAGCTAAAATAAATACAAAAGTACCTGTAAAATAAAACCTAACCTAAGTTACAATAACACCTAACACTACACTATAATTAAATAAATTAACTAAATTAAATACAATTACCTAAATTAAATTAGCTAAAGTACAAAAAAACACTAAATTACAGAAAATAATAAACAAATTACAGATATTTAAACTAATTAACCTAATCTAATAGCCCTATCAAAATAAAAAAAGCCCCCCCCCAAAATAAAAAAAAAACCCTAGCCTAAACTAAACTACCAATAGCCCTTAAAAGGGCCTTTTGCAGGGCATTGCCCCAAAGTAATCAGCTCTTTTACCTGTAAAAAAAAATACAAACAACACCCCCAACAGTAAAACCCACCATTCACACAACCAACCCCCCAAATAAAATACTATCTAAAAAACCTAAGCTCCCCATTGCCCTGAAAAGGGCATTTGGATGGGCATTGCCCATCCGTGTCAGATGGATGAAGATAGAAGATGCCGTCTGGATGAAGACTTCTGCCCGTCTGGAGGACCACTTCACCCGGCTTGGATGAAGACTTCTCTTCATTGAGCAATGGGGAGCTTAGGTTTTTTTAGATAGTATTTTATTTGGTGGGTTGGTTGTGTGGGTGGTGGGTTTTACTGTTGAGGGAGTTGTTTGTATTTTTTTTTTACAGGTAAAAGAGCTGATTACTTTGGGGCAATGCCCCGCAAAAGGCCCTTTTAAGGGCTATTGGTAGTTTAGTTTAGGCTAGGGTTTTTTTAATTTTGGGGGGGCTTTTTTATTTTGATAGGGCTATTAGATTAGGTGTAATTAGTTTAAATATTTGTAATTTGTTTATTATTTTCTGTAATTTAGTGGGGGGGGTTTGTACTTTAGCTAATTTAATTTAATTTAGGCAATTGTATTTAATTTAGTTAATTTATTTAATTATAGTGTAGTGTTAGGTGCTATTGTAACTTAGGTTAGGTTTTATTTTACAGTTACTTGTGTGTTTATTTTAGCTAGGTAGTTATTAAATAGTTAATAACTATTTAATAACTATTCTACCTAGTTAAAATAAATACAAACTTGTCTGTAAAATAAAAATAAACCCTAAGCTATCTAAAATGTAACTATTAGTTATATTGTAGCTAGCTTAGGGTTTATTTTATAAGTAAGTATTTAATTTTAAATAGGAATAATTTAGTTAATTATAGTAATTTTTATTTAGATGTATTTAAATTATATTTAAGTTAGGGGGTGTTAGGGTTAGGGTTAGACTTAGGTTTAGGGGTTAATAAATTTAATATAGTGGCAGCGACGTTGGGGGCGGCAGATTAGGGGTTAATAAATGTAGGTAGGTGGCGGCCATGTTAGGGATGGCAGATTAGGGGTTAATAATATTTAACTAATGTTTGTGAGGCGGGAGTGTGGCGGTTTAGGGGTTAATATGATTATTATAGTTGTGTCGATGTCTGGAGCGGCAGATTAGGGGTTAAAAAATGTGTTATAGTGTTTGCAATGCGGGAGGGCCTCGGTTTAGGGGTTAATAGGTAGTTTATGGGTGTTAGTGTACTTTTTAGTACTTTAGTTATGAGTTTTATGTTACGGTGTTGTACCATAAAACTCTTAACTACTGACTTTTAAATGCGTTAGGAATCTTGACGGGGTAGGGTGTATCGCTCACTTTTTGGCCTCCCAGGACAGACTCGTAATAGCGGAACTATGGAAGTCCCATTGAAAATAGACTTTACGAAGTTTACGGTTTGCGGTAAGGCCAAAAAAGTGTGCGGTGACCCTAAACCTTCAAGACTCGTAATAGCAGCGGGCGTGAAAAAGCAGCGTGAGGACCTCTTAACGCCGCTTTTTTTACCCTAATGCACAACTCGTAATCTAGCCGATAATATGGAAAAAACATGTGGTCTGAATATATAACAATGATGTAGACAATTGCAACACCTCTTCCAAAGGGTGACCCTGTAATACAACAGGAATCTGTCACCATGGAACCCTTATGAGTTCCTACACTATATATATATATATATATATATATATATATATATATATGCAACAATCCAAGATGTGAATCCGCCCTCCTGGGGTCAACCACCCGGTCCCTCTGTGTACATACAGCAAGCTTCAACAAAGTCAGAGGCAAACCAGGTTTTCTTCAAAGCAATTAGTCAAATTTATTGACGTTTCAGGGGAACAAAACTCCCCTTCTTCAGAACACAAATAACACACACAAACCGTGCTTAAATAGAGTGAAACAGAAACAGGTACCTCCTTCCTGCCAAAAAAGGCGCCAAACTGACATTTCCGGTTTAGGTTAATGTGACCCTGGAAGTTTACAACATCCACTTCCGGGTTATAATAATCTTTATACGTACAACAATTGTGAACAAAAAGGGGATCACTAGTGTCTCCAGTTGCCCTGTGTATTTAAACAACTCACCATTAATAAACCTAGCTCTACATTGTATGTTAAAGCACAATTTACAATGTACCTCATTCCATATATTTCTTATATGACGAATAGTGTGTGCAGTGCTTCACTATACGTGTTTACCTATACTTATAATGGAAGTTGCATCACTTCCGGTTGCACCGAAACTCTACCATCGCGACGTCACTTCCGTGACAAATATTTACAATATCACACGTGCAATGCAGTGTCAGTGTTTACATGACAAGTAAGCCTAAACCATAGCAATGTCAGATGACAATTAGAACAGCCAGTAAGAATATACCAACAAACATTACGTGGTCAACCATTTTAACATGTCAAAAAAATGGACAATACAACAATAAGTTAATGCTCAGAGGATCAGCAGCAGGGTTACATCTCTTAATCCACGTATATAATTCTTCTTACAAGAGGGGGTTTAGTGCATGTATATATATATAAATATATACACATCATTCTTTGTTACAGATAGTAATCAATATGTCACATTAACACCCATCATTAGAGCAATTTTATTGGCAACGGTGTATACCTTGTAATACCATTTCACTGTCATGTGTTAGATTCACCTATAAGGGTGGGGAACTCAATACTGGTCTAGGGGGTACCATGGCGATAGCGCAAATTATCTCTAATCCGCGTCATCGCCCATACCGTAGACAATGGCTGGTGGTGTATCCCTCGTCTCTTTTGCATAGATCCTCAAGTGGTATCCATGGTGACAGATTCCAGTATTTATTACTGGGCACCCTCAGGTGGAGGTGTTGCAAATATTTAACATTAAAAGGTTGTACCTTTCTTGTTATTACATAGATCCTCATAAGGGTTCCATGGTGAAGATTCCTGTTGTATTACAGGGTCACCATCTGAAAGAGGTGTTGCAATTGTCTACATCATTGTTTTATATTCAGTCCACACGTTGTTTCCATATTATGTTTGGAAAGCTGGCCATGCTCTTTATCTGTATATTTTATATATGTAACTAATTTGTTGCTATGGTGTTTGCTCTGGGTGGATCGCCCACGAAGATTGGATGTGTATGGACACACTAATTAAATATCTTTATTGAAATATTATTATTGGGAGTTCTGATTCCCTTGTCTGTTTAGAGAGAGTATACTTACTCTCTTTTTTCTTTTTTTTTAAATGTTTGATATTGTATATATATATATATATATATATATATATATATATATATATATATATATATATATATATATATATATATGGGTTGAAAAAGTTGCCCAAGAGCTAGTGGCTAGTGGTCCCATGAAATTTCTTAGTGGTCCCAATTTCTCCAACATTGGTGTGTCCGGTCCACGGCGTCATCCATAACTTGTGGGAATATTCTCTTCCCCAACAGGAAATGGCAAAGAGCACAGCAAAAGCTGTCCATATAGTCCTTCCTAGGCTCCGCCCACCCCAGTCATTCTCTTTGCCGCTGAACAAGCAGCATCTCCACGGAGATGGTGAAGAGTATGTGGTGTTTAGTTGTAGTTTTTTATTCTACTATCAAGAGTTTGTTATTTTAAAATAGTGCTGGTATGTACTATTTACTCTGAAACAGAAAAGGATGAAGAGTTCTGTTTGTGAGTGGAGTATGATTTTAGCAGCAGTAACTAAAATCGTTTTCTGTTCCCACACAGGACTGTTGAGATGAGATAACTTCAGTTGGGGGGAACAGTTGGCAGACTTTTCTGCTTAAGGTATGACTAGCCATATTTCTAACAAGACTGTGTAATGCTGGAAGGCTGTCATTTTCCCATCATGGGGACCGGTAAGCCATTTTCTTAGTCTCAAACAGAATAAAGGGCTTAATATGGGCTATAAAACTGGTAGACACTTTTATGGGCTAGATCGATTGCTTTATTTGGGCATTTTATACAGTTTGATGTTGAAATTCACACTCTATAACTTTGGGGAACGTTTTTTTACGTCAGGCACTGGTTTAGACACCTTCCCAGTCAGGAAGGGCCTTCTCTGTAGTAGGCAGAGCCTCATTTTCGCGCCATTACTGCGCAGTTACTTTTGAGAGCAGTACATACAGCTGCATGTGTGTGGGTCTGGAAGTAGTTGAAAAGGTTCCTAGAAGGCTTCATTTGGTATCGTATACCCCCCTGGGTTTGGTAAAGTCGCAGCAAAGGCTGGAGCTGGGACTGTAGAGGGTGTGTGTAGTGGTGAAAATTTGGTTAAAATTGAACAATTCCTTCATAGTTTTTCACATATTCAGTAAAAAAGTGTGCCCTGTTTAAAATTTAAAGAGACAGTAACGGTTTTGTTTTAAAACGGTTTTTGTACTTTATTGACAAGTTTAAGCCTGTTTAACATGTCTGTGCCTTCAGATAGACTATGTTCTGTATGTATGGAAGCCAATGTGTCTCCCCCTTCAAATATGTGTGATAATTGTGCCATAGCGTCCAAACAAAGTAAGGACAGTACTGCCACAGATGGTAAAGTTGCCCAAGATGATTCATCAGATGAAGGGAGTAGACATAGTTCTACATCATCTCCTTCTGTGTCTACACCAGTTTTGCCCACGCAGGAGACCCCTAGTACTTCTAGCGCGCCAATGCTTGTTACTATGCAACAATTGACGTCAGTAATGGATAACTCCATAGCAAATATTTTATCCAAAATGCCTGCATTTCAGAGAAAACGCGATTGCTCTGTTTTAAACACTGTAGAGCGGGAGGGCGCTGATGATAATTGCTCTGTCATACCCTCACACCAATCTGAAGTGGCCATGAGGGAGGTTTTGTCAGATGGGGAAATTTCTGAATCAGGTAGAATTTCTCAACAGGCAGAACCTGATGTTGTGATATTTAAATTTAAATTAGAGCATCTCCGCGCACTACTTAAGGAGGTGCTATCTACTCTGGATGATTGTGACAACCTGGTCATTCCAGAAAAATTGTGCAAGATGGACAAGTTCCTAGAGGTTCCGGTGCACTCCGACGCTTTTCCTATACCCAAGCGGGTGGCGGACATAGTGAATAAGGAGTGGGAGAAGCCCGGCATACCTTTTGTCCCCCCTCCTATATTTAAGAAATTATTTCCTATGGTCGACCCCAGAAAGGACTTATGGCAGACAGTCCCTAAGGTCGAGGGGGCAGTTTCTACGCTAGCCAAGCGCACTACTATTCCTATCGAGGATAATTGTGCTTTCAAAGATCCTATGGATAAAAAATTGGAGGGTTTGCTTAAAAAGATTTTTGTACAGCAAGGTTACCTCCTGCAACCTATTTCGTGCATTATTCCTGTCACTACAGCAGCGTGGTTCTGGTTCGAGGAACTAGAAAAGTCGCTCAGTAGAGAGATTCCGTATGAGGAGGTTATGGACAGAATTCACGCACTTAAGTTAGCTAATTCCTTTATTTTAGATGCCGCTTTGCAGTTAGCTAGATTAGCGGCGAAAAATTCAGGGTTTGCAATTGTGGCGCGCAGAGCGCTCTGGCTAAAGTCTTGGTCAGCGGATGTATCTTCCAAGACAAAATTGCTTAATATCCCTTTCAAGGGTAAAACCCTTTTTGGGCCAGAATTGAAAGAGATTATCTCAGACATCACTGGGGGTAAGGGCCATGCCCTCCCACAAGATAGGCCTTTCAAGGCCAAGAATAAGTCTAATTTTCGTTCCTTTCGCAATTTCAGGAACGGACCGGCCTCCAACTCTGCAGCCTCTAGACAAGAGGGTAATGCTTCGCAAACCAAACCAGCTTGGAAACAGATGCAAGGCTGGAACAAGGGTAAGCAGGCCAAGAAGCCTGCTGCTGCTACCAAAACAGCATGAAGGAGTAGCCCCCGATCCGGGACCGGATCTAGTAGGGGGCAGACTCTCTCTCTTCGCTCAGGCTTGGGCAAGAGATGTTCAGGATCCCTGGGCACTAGAAATAGTTTCTCAGGGTTATCTTCTGGAATTCAAGGAACTACCCCCAAGGGGAAGGTTCCACATGTCTCACTTATCTTCAAACCAAATAAAGAGACAGGCATTCTTACATTGTGTAGAAGACCTGTTAAAAATGGGAGTGATACACCCAGTTCCAACTGTGGAACAAGGACTGGGGTTTTACTCAAATCTGTTTATAGTTCCCAAAAAAGAGGGAACCTTCAGACCAATTCTGGATTTAAAGATTCTAAACAAATTTCTCAGAGTGCCATCGTTCAAAATGGAAACTATTCGAACGATTTTACCTACAATCCAGGAGGGTCAATTTATGACTACCGTGGATCTAAAGATGCGTATCTACATATTCCTATCCACAAAGATCATCATCAGTTCCTAAGGTTCGCCTTTCTGGACAAACATTACCAGTTTGTGGCTTTCCCATTCGGGCTAGCCACTGCTCCAAGGATTTTCACAAAGGTACTCGGGTCCCTTCTAGCGGTTCTAAGACCAAGGGGCATTGCAGTGGCACCTTACTTGGACGACATTCTGATACAAGCGTCGTCTCTTTCAAAGGCAAAGGCTCACACAGACATCGTTCTGGCCTTTCTCAGATCTCAGGGGTGGAAGGTGAACATAGAAAAAAGTTCCCTGTCTCCGTCGACAAGAGTTCCTTTCTTGGCGACAATAATAGATTCTTTAGAAATGAAGATTTTCCTGACAGATATCAGAAAGTCAAAACTTCTAAACGCTTGTCAAGTTCTTCACTCTGTTCCACGACCTTCCATAGCTCAGTGCATGGAAGTAGTAGGGTTGATGGTTGCAGCAATGGACAAAGTTCCTTTTGCGCGAATTCATCTAAGACCATTACAACTGTGCATGCTGAAACAGTGGAATGGGGACTATACAGACTTGTCTCCAGTGATTCAAGTAGATCAGAAGACCCGAGACTCACTCCGTTGGTGGCTAACCCAGGATCACCTGGATGAGCTTCCGCAGACCAGAGTGGGTCATCGTCACGACCGACACCAGTCTAGTGGGCTAGGGTGCGGTCTGGGACTCCCTGAAAGCTCAGGGTCTATGGTCTCGAGAAGAGACTCTTCTCCCGATAAACATTCTGGAACTGAGAGCGATATTCAATACTCTCAGGGCTTGGCCTCAACTAGCAAAGGCCAGATTCATAAGATTCCAATCAGACAACATGAGGACTGTTGCTTACATCAACCATCAGGGGGGAACAAGGAGTTCCCTGGCGATGAGAGAAGTGACCAAAATCATAAAATGGGCGGAGGATCACTCCTGCCACCTATCTGCGATCCACATCCCAGGAGTGGAAAACTGGGAGGCGGATTATCTGAGTCGTCAGACATTCCGTCCGGGGGAGTGGGAACTCCACCCGGAGATATTTGCCCAGTTGACCCAATTATGGGGCATTCCAGACATGGATCTGATGGCGTCTCGTCAGAACTTCAAGGTTCCTTGCTACGGGTCCAGATCCAGGGATCCCAAGGCGACTCTAGTGGATGCATTAGTAGCGCCTTGGACCTTCAACCTAGCTTATGTGTTTCCACCGTTTCCTCTCATTCCCAGGCTGGTAGCCAGGATCAAACAGGAGAGGGCCTCTGTGATTTTGATAGCTCCTGCGTGGCCACGCAGGACTTGGTATGCAGACCTGGTGAATATGTCATCGGCTCCACCATGGAAGCTACCTTTGAGACAGGATCTTCTAGTACAGGGTCCATTCGAACATCCAAATCTAGTTTCTCTCCAGCTGTCGGCTTGGAAATTGAACGCTTGATTTTATCTGAGCGTGGGTTTTCGGATTCTGTGATAGATACTCTGGTACAAGCCAGAAAACCTGTAACTAGAAAAATTTACCATAAAATATGGAAAAGATATATCTGTTGGTGTGAATCCAAGGGATTCTCATGGAGTAAGATTAAAATTCCTAGGATCCTTTCCTTTCTCCAAGAAGGTTTGGATAAGGGATTATCAGCGAGTTCTCTAAAAGGACAGATTTCTGCTTTATCTGTCTTGTTACACAAACGACTGGCAGCTGTGCCAGATGTTCAAGCTTTTGTTCAGGCTTTGGTCAGGATCAAGCCTGTTTACAGACCTTTGACTCCTCCCTGGAGTCTGAATTTAGTTCTTTCAGTTCTTCAAGGGGTTCCGTTTGAACCTCTACATTCCATAGATATCAAGATGTTATCTTGGAAAGTTCTGTTTTTAGTTGCTATTTCTTCTGCTAGAAGAGTTTCTGAGTTATCTGCTCTGCAGTGTAATCCGCCCTATCTGGTGTTCCATTCAGATAAGGTTGTTTTGCGTACTAAACCTGGTTTCCTTCCAAAGGTTGTTTCCAACAAGAATATTAACCAGGAAATAGTTGTGCCTTCTTTGTGTCCGAATCCAGTTTCAAAGAAGGAACGTTTGTTACATAATTTAGATGTAGTACGTGCTTTAAAGTTCTATTTAGAAGCAACAAAGGATTTCAGACAAACGTCTTCTCTGTTTGTCGTTTATTCTGGCAAGAGGAGAGGTCAAAAAGCTACTGCTACCTCTCTTTCCTTTTGGCTGAAAAGCATCATCCGATTGGCTTACGAGACTGCCGGACGGCAGCCTCCCGAACGAATCACAGCTCACTCTACTAGGGCTGTGGCTTCCACATGGGCCTTCAAGAACGAGGCTTCTGTTGATCAGATATGTAAAGCAGCGACTTGGTCTTCCCTGCACAATTTTGCCAAATTCTACAAATTTGATACTTTTGCTTCTTCGGAGGCTATTTTTGGGAGAAAGGTTTTGCAAGCCGTGGTGCCTTCTGTTTAGATAACCTGATTGGCTCCCTCCCTTCATCCGTGTCCTAAAGCTTTGGTATTGGTTCCCACAAGTTATGGATGACGCCGTGGACCGGACACACCAATGTTGGAGAAAACAGAATTTATGCTTACCTGATAAATTACTTTCTCCAACGGTGTGTCCGGTCCACGGCCCGCCCTGGTTTTTTAATCAGGTTTGATAAATTTCTTTCTTTAACTACAGTCACCACGGCACCCTATGGTTTCTCCTTTTTTTTCTCCTGTCCGTCGGTCGAATGACTGGGGTGGGCGGAGCCTAGGAGGGACAATATGGACAGCTTTTGCTGTGCTCTTTGCCATTTCCTGTTGGGGAAGAGAATATTCCCACAAGTTATGGATGACGCCGTGGACCGGACACACCGTTGGAGAAAGTAATTTATCAGGTAAGCATAAATTCTGTTTTTTCAATTTTTTTGTCATACGTAAACTTGTATTACGCCGTTATACGCTTCTAATATACATTTGTATTAAGAATAAAATACTCTTTGTATACATTGTTATACTAATAAATATTTTAAACTTATTCTCATACCTAAAAAGAGAATATTCTTGTTCACATGGCAGCAGGCTGAGGCAGGAATAATTGCATACATATATCCAGGGATATACACACACTCAGCACACACACACACACTCTGTCACACACACAAACACTCTCTCACACAAGCTCTCTATTACACACTCACACAAACTAACTCACATACTATTACAAATAAGACTCACACACACTTTTAAACACTGTCACACAGTTTCTCTCACATTATCATATATTCTCACTTTCTCACACACACATCCTATTTCTTACTCTCTCCTATTCTCACTATCTAGCACACACAAACTCTCTTACACACAATTGTTTTGCAGTTACTATGGAGGTTGCACATTTATTACTGTGGCACCCCTTCTTCTTAAAGGCACTAACAGCCATACCTTTACAATGTATTTTTTATATATCCTATGCTACAGCAGGACAAGGAGAATGATAAATTAGAAAAGTAGGAATAAGTAAATATGATACCCTCTGCCATCTCCACTGTGCAGCCATTGATAGGGTACAAAAAAAAGAAGCAATTAAAGTGTAAAAACACCTCTACTATAGACAAACTTTTATCCATCATCTTTTTCAGACAGGGCATATTTTATACTGACCAGATTAGGAGATTAATTATTCATGTATTATAGACACCTTGTTTTCTGTTATTTATCCCACTATCATTTGAGAATATTGACCTGAGAAGTGCAGTGTTACTGTGAGTATACTGCAACAGCCGCTACAATGACTTTATTTGTTATTTTAAAATTGTTGTTGTGGGGCAGTATTAGAAAAAGTAGTAATAACCTAATATAAGATATCTTTATACAAATGAAAGTTTATATAACAGATACATGTTGAAAATAGCAGACCATTTTTCTTAGTCGTCCCAAGAAATTTCAAGGTCATTCAGGACCACTGGACGAGTGGGGTTTTCAACCCCTGTGTGTATATATATATATATATATATATATATATATACACACAGAGAAAGTCCAGCACTCACTTCTTACAAGCTCTCAGCTAAGATTAAAAGCAAAAATGGAAGGGTTAGTTACCGCATCTGGCCAAATGGGACAAGCCCAGGTACCTCGTCAAGGTCCCTTCCAAAACCTGGGTCCCTAAAACAGTCACACAATGCAAGCTCTCAATCCAACAAACTGGGAACAAGTGAAGGGTGCACAGGCTTATGTAATCACCCTAGACATATACAAAACACGGAAGGGGACTGCACTCTCAGACTGGACTGGGTTTACATCCCATGACCCTGCAACATGCTCAGCCCTGGGTGCTCACTGGCACTCACAGGAAGCTGTGCTGTCCCCAGAGTCACAGGCAGTTAACCCCAGACAGGCCTGGGTGCAAGGCCCATAGGGAAAATTACAAAACAAATTAATACAACACACAGAGAAGGTCCAACACTCACAAGCTCTCAGCTAAGATTAAAAGCAAAAATGGAAGGGTTAGTTATCGCATCTGGCCAAATGAGACAAGCCCAGGTACCTCGTCAAGGTCCTTTCCAAAACCTGGGTCCCTAATACAGTCACACAATGCAAGCTCTCCATCCAACAAACTGGGAGCAAGTGAAGGGTGCACAGGCTTATGTAATCACCCTAGACATATACAAAACACGGAAGGGGACTACACTCTCAGACTGGACTGGGTACACATCTCATGACCCTGCAACATGCTCAGCCCTGGGTGCTCACTGGCACTCACAGGAAGCTGTCCCCAGAGTCACAGGCAGATAACCCCAGACAGGACTGGGTGCAAGGCCCCTAGGGAAAATTACAAAACAAATTAATGCAACACACAGAGAAAGTCCAGCACTCACTTATAAACTCTCAGCTAAGATTAAAAGCAAAAATGGAAGGGTTAGTTACCGCATCTGGCCAAATGGGACAAGCCCAGGTACCTCGTCAAGGTCCCTTCCAAAACCTGGGTCCCAAAAACAGTCACACAATGCAAGCTCTGAATCCAACAAACTGGGAACATGTGAAGGGTGCACAGGCTTATGTAATCACCCTAGACATATACAAAACATGGAAGGGGACTGCACTTTCAGACTGGACTGGGTACACATCCCATGACCCCGCAACATGCTCAGCCCTGGGTGCTCACTGGCACTCACAGAAGCTGTGCTGTCCCCAGAGTCACAGGCAGTTAACCCCAGACAGGCCTGGGTGCAAGGCCCATAGGGAAAATTACAAAACAAATTAATACAACACACAGAGAAAGTCCAGCAATCACTTACAAGCTCTTAGCTAAGATTAAAAGCAAAAATGGAAGGGTTAGTTACCACATATGGCCAAATGGGACAAGCCCAGGTACCTCATCAAGGCCCCTCCCAAAACCTGGGTCCCTAAAACAGTCACACAATGTAAGCTCTCAATCCAACAAACTGGGAACAAGTGAAGGGTGCACAGGCTTATGTAAGCACCCTAGACATATACAAAACACGTTGAGGAAATAAGGTTCACATTTGGCAAAAAACATGAAACAGCTGTTTTGGGATTGGTCTGAATCACTGTACTAACCTTAGCTAAGCTTAAAAGCTGTGTAATATGGCGATGCTATGGCATAAAGGGAAGTCTGCCTTAAAAAGCAGGCTGAAAGTAAAAAAGTGAGTCATTGTGAACCTCATTTTCATATTTAACACAGAATCCTTTGTTACATTGGAAACAATGTATTCAGAGAGTTTCTGTGGGAAAAGCATGTCTTCTGACTTGTCTAGATTTGTAAATGGGTTGTAAATGGGTTACACAATGAGTTATTTTCTCTACATTTTGTATTTAGTGGAGGATTTTAAACTCACTTTTCTCCCAGCTGATAAGTGGCAAAAACCGCGAAACAGCTGTCCTGGGATTGGTCTGAATCACTGTACTAATCCTAGCTAACCTTAAAAGCTATGTAATACTAGCGCTGTCTATATGCACTGAGATAAGGGCTTAGAAATTGACATATGAGCCTACCTTGGTTTAGCTTACCAAGAAAACAATGCAAATTTGATGATAAAAGTAAATTGGAACGCTGTTTAAAATTACATGCCCTATCTGCATCATGAAAGTTTAATTATGACTAGACTGTCCATTTAAGTATTGAAATATTTAGTACAGTTGGGGATACAACAGACAACAAAAGCTATTTCAAATGGCAAACTAAAGGTAAAGGATATTTTTGCAAACAATTTAATACATGACTGCAGGTAAAATAGATAATTGGGAACACATTAAAGTGAAGAAAAAATTACAGTACTACTCTCAGGCACCCGTAACAGGAAAGGTTACATTTTGCTGTCTGAGCTGCTCCCTCACTGTGACTCACCTGTTCTCAAGAAGGGAGATTCTTCAAATCTGTCCGGTTAGTGACATTTGATGACTAGAGTTGAGAAGCCATGGCATAAAGTGTGTTACAGGGCAAGTGCCAAGTAAAGTGTATATTACTGTGTTAAAAGGTGTCTTAGAGACTTGTCAAAGATAGGGCCACAGTGAAATATCACAAGAAAAATATATCTTGATCAGATGCCAGGTAAAGTGTATTATACCAAAGTAAGCCACAAAAAAAGAGAAGCATGGTTATTAATTTCCTCATTACTTTCCTTATTTAGTGCCATAGTATTAAATAATTGTTTTCTTCATATAGTTGCTTTCTTCATTGTGCTCTAGTATCTCCAAATATTTTAACCTTAAAAATATTTGTGTATTGCATAAGGGGGTACTTGCTACAAATATTCTGAGGAACAATGATCTAAAACAAATCCAGCCAGTTCAGAAGTCTGATGTAAAAGCTCAGTTAATTTCAACAAATATATTGTGACCTGGGACTTCCAATATCTTCCACTGCCTTACTATTTCTTGTGACTGCACATGAAAATACAATAAATTTGTTTATATGTCTGTTTATATGTGCTTCCAAGGGGACACCCAATAGTTCAGAAAGAATCTCAGCCAATTGATCCCTAAGCAGGTCTATCAGGAATGTAGATACGTATTCCACAAAACCCATACAACATACAGCAGGCGTCTGGACTTGACCCAACCTTATGGGACGCAGGTATCACCTAAAAACTTTCCTAAGATTTGATCTTTATTTAAAAGGAGGTTTTAAAAGAAAATGTCATATCTAAGCCGCCTCCTATTATGGCACAATAATACTGGAGATTAAACATTTAGTACTACGATATTGTACTATATATATTTAGATGTTGCTTTACAGCCATTTTCCTTCCAACAAGATGGGGCTATGGTTTTAAAGTAAAGATATAAAACTTTTTTTTTTAACAAGTTTTATTGAATTTTCCTAGAAAACAAGGACAGCGGGACAGTACATAGAGAATCGCTCAGGAAACAGATGCAAAAGGTAACATTAAAAAACATTGATATGATAGACACAAAATAAGTACACTCTCGGCATAAATTTAATTAACATGCCTAACAATATCATGATAAGACTGAGGAATACTCAAAAAGTCTAGTAATCAAATGACCTCTTTAGTGGGAAAGGTAATCTTCTCAGTCTGGGTTACTCTAAGGCTAAAGGTCTATTACCAGAGTCTCCCATGCACTATCAAAAAGATAGGGCCAATTTTGAATCTAAGGGCAGACAGGGCTCACAAATTACATAATATAATATGAGATGTCTCCTGGTTGAAAAGTTTTAGACCATAGTGAGCTAATGATAGAGCAGGTCCACCAAACATGATTGATAGTTCCTATCCGCAGTCCCTCCAGCAGGCCGAAGACTATATAGGGAACATCTGGTGTAGTTTAAAGGGGACAAAATGCCATCTGTTCAATATTTTGTAATATACTGTAGCTCAAAAAGCGTAATGCCACTGCACTACTGAAAACTCTTTACTCCAGTCAGTTTACCAATTTCTTACAGAACTTATATTTACAAAAGACATTTTAATGTGCTGAAAGAGGCTGTACTAGTTGACAACCTGTGCACCACCTCACTTTGCAAGGAGAAAGGGGTCTAGGGCAATCTGTAAGAAAGCTCCAGTCCCCTAGCAATGCCCTAAAGTGGAAAAGATCAAAATGGAGTTTATCATGGAGGGGAATGGCCTGAATCATTCTGTCATTAGAATTTAGAGTCACCACTAAAGAAATCACTTGCAGAAGTGATGATCATGGTACCCCATAGCTTCATATAAAATTCAGGGAGGTTTCAACACCCAGAAATCAGAACATTTGAAACCAGAAGTGCTGCAGAATAGCATGGTGGGATCCACAGGAGATACATAGATGGAAAGGAAAGCCTGTTCTATTTGTGACCATTTGGTGGGGGTAAAATTGGAGCCCCATACCGTGGCATGATAGAACACTGCTCCCTCATAATATAACCAAACGTTAGGTAATTCAATTCCATCAGTATGTGTTCTGTAGTATCTAAAATATCTAAGCTGCCACTTGAGGTCTTCTATTGTTCCATATATATCTATTGAACAGGTTCTGGAACTTTTTAATTATTGTCAAATGGACCTTTAAAGGAATACATTGGAAATAGTGAGTTTCAGCAACAGCATAATCTTAACAGCCTTGACTCATCACAGACATGTTATCTCATCATACCTCAGAGAGACAAGCTCTGATTGTAGTTCACAGAATAGCTTCATAGTTATCTTCAATAGCAAAGGTAGGATTGTGAGACAGAAATATGCCCAAATGCCTGATCCCACAAGTGAACCATTTAAAGCAATAGTGCCCCTTTAGTGGGTGAAGAGTGTGATTAGACCAATAGTATGAACTTCTGTTTTACTCTCATTAATCCAGGAGAGCGGGCAGGGAAGACTCAGGATCTGTCATAAAGAGGGTGAAATTGTCTGTAAATAGAGCAAGCTTCTTGTAAGTATCTTGCAATAGAAGGCACAAAAAAACTCATTCATATTGTGACTTACAATAGGAGATCACAATCTATTTGTTGTTTTATGGCGAAAATTATTTCTTACTATCGTCTGATGATATTGAGAAAACAATGCACATGATAGAAGACAAAAAAATGGCGATATAACTGGTTTAGCAATAGCATTGCAGGCGGAAGGGCACGTATGGTGAACCCTTTTAATAGTGTTTAGTGATGACAATAGGTGAAGTAAGCAAATAATCTATTGTGCTTAAAAACCATAGAGAGGCATTGTGGGTACAGTGGGCATGTGTGTTTATTGGGTTAAAGATTTTTGCTTGTTTTTGTTAGTGTAAAAGTGCTTAATTTAACTTTTTTTAACTTTAATTAATTAATTTAGCAGGTAGTGTTGATCTGTTTAGTGATGTTGCTTCCGAATTTCATCCATTATGGTGGGGGTAATATGCGTGGACCCTATGTAGTACTAAGGAATGGACAGATAAGTTTCCCAACTTAGGAACCTGTCTGCCCATCTTTGCGGAAGTGCAGTGCCTTCTGCCCGTATTTTCAATTGCACAAGTATTTGCTTGTGCAGATTCTCACCTTGAGATTGCATGACCTGTCAATCATCATCAACAAGCAAATTCCAGGGGGGGGGGTAGAGGGGTGTAGAGGTTACAAAGCAGCGGTCGGATGATCACTGTTTTACAACTTGCTGCAAAATGCTTAAAAGTAGCCTCTGCTGCTTAGTACATGAAGACCAGTATGTTTGCACATGCACAAAGCCAGTGATACAATCTATAATACTTTGGGCTACACATCATTAAGCTGAAAAGTGTTGTCTGGGGATTCATCAAGTACTTTAGCTGTGGAATTCAATAAGTGAAAAATAGCTTTGTAAATGTTGAGAATTTGGATTGTAATCAGAAGGACAAGGACTGGCACATGTTAAAGGGACATTAAACCCAAAAAATGTCTTTCATGATTCAGACAGAGAATACAATTTTAAACAACATTCCTATTTACTTCTATTATCTAATTTGCTTCATTCTTTAGATATCCTTTGTTAAAGAAATAGCAATGCACATGGGTGAGCCAATCACATGAGGTATCTATGAGCAGGCACCAATCAGCAGCTACTGAGCCTATCTAGATATGCTTTTCAGGAAAGTATAGCAAGAGAATGAAGCAAATTAGATCATAGAAGTAAATTAGAACGTTGTTTAAAATGGTATTCTCTATCTGAATCATGAGATAAAAATGTGGGGTTTAATGTCCCTTTAAGTATAGGGACATTTATCACCAATCCTTTCATAGAAAAAATGCTGATAATAACACTTTTCAAAAAAATATATTTTTAATATTTTTCCTTACTAAAAATAGTCATACTTTACTAATTCTAGGTCAAAAAAACAAATACGACTTCAGACTATTTTTATTAGCTCTAGTTTTCGAGTTTTATAGTCATAGTGAAAAACAATATTACAACAATCTGATATATTCCTGATACAACAAAAATAAAAGTTGTTTTCATTCAATCAACCGCAAATAAAAACACGAAATGAAAAAACATACACCAATTGAACGTGGCCTTTTCATGAGAACACCTTTTCTTTGCTTGTATCTTGTTCTCCTCTTCTGGGGCATCTCTTATCATTGTCCAAAAATAGTCAGCAAGCATAGAAGCATTCCACCTACCCTAACATCTTCCTTTACATTGCTTGAATATCTTGGTGGAAATGCTCACTGCAGTTGTCAGGGAAGAAGTCCAGATCATAGTCAACAAAGGGGATTTTGACTGACATGCAGCCTAATTGATGGTACTTTTCTACAAGGTTGTTTGCAAGCTCAATATAGTTTCCAGCTCTCTGTTACCCAAGAAGCCATGCAGAACACCTTTAAAAGCTTCCCAAGCCGCTTTCTCATTACCCTTCAGGACTCGCCCAAAGTTTTCATCCGTAATAAGTTCACAGATTTGCAGACCAACAAAGATTCCTTCCTTAACTTTAGCCTCACTCAGCAGTGGAAATTTAACTCTCAGGTACTTCAAAGCTTCTTTATCATTGTTCTTCCCCTTTACAAAGTTCTTCATGAACATATTTACTTGGCATCCTGGCTTTTAACATAAAGCATAACCACAAACCTGAACTCAATGAAAGGAACAACACTCTAACCGTCACATCATGCAGGCTATGCAAAGACAATAAACAAAACAAGGCCTACAGCGAATCACCATTCCTCTACTCAGGTTTGCCAGGTTCAATTAGAAGTATTTTCAAGTCAGAAACTTTTTCATTGTTGAACAGTGAAATTAATGAAAATGGCTGATTGGGATCACGTTGACATTGAAAACAGCTCATCTTTAGCCGTTAGCATGCAGATAATTATTGAACACATATTTCTTTAACCTCTTTTACTACATAGCTTTTTGAGAAACTTTGTGTACTGTGTGCTTTTTCCAACAGTCTGCCCTAGTAGTTCACAACTCTACTAAGGGTTCGTAAGTCTGAAAAAGGCCCTTAGAGGATAAGTTTACCTCCTCTTGGCTTTCAACCTACGCATGCCTTTAATTTATAAATGGGAATGACAAAATAAGTTTATCATAAAATCCTTCCCCCATTTACCTCTAAAAAGTGACCAATGGGGGTCAATTTATGAAGCAGCGCATGAAGCTTACAAACCACTCCGCTTCAGGTCCACCTGAAGAGGAAGTTAAGAAGCAGCGGTCTGAGGTGGCGGACAGCAATCAGCCCGATCAGATACAATTGGGTTGATTGATACCCTCTGCTAGTGACCAATTGGCCGCGAATGTGCAGGGGGCAGTATTGCACAAGCATTTCACTAGAAAAGCTTGTGCAATGATAAATGCTGACAGCGTATGCTGTCGTCATTTATCGATGTGCGGCGGACATGATCCGCTACAGTGTATCATGTCCGCTCGCACTTTGATAATTCGGCCCCCTAGTCTACAGATGTGAAAAAGCACACAATATCCATATGGCAAGTATAAAGTTTGCATATGTTGTCTATGGTTAAAGGGACAGTCTAGTCAAAAATAAACATTCATGATTCAGATAGGGCATGTAATTTTTAACAACTTTTATCATAAATTTTGCTTTGTTCTCTTGGTATTCTTAGTTGAAAGCTTAGCCTAGGAGACTCATATGGCTATTTCTTAGACCTTGAAGGCTGCTTCTTATCTTAATGCATTTTGACAATTTTTTACAACTAGAGGACGTTAATTCATATATGCCATATTGATAACATTGTGCTCATGCCCGTGGAGTTAACTAAGAGTCAGCACTGATTGGCTAAAATGCAAGTCTGTCAAAACTGAAATAAGGGGGCTGTCAGAAGATGCTTAGATACAAGGTATTCATAGAGGTAAAAAGTATACAGGGAGTGCAGAATTATTAGGCAAGTTGTATTTTTGAGGATTAATTTTATTATTGAACAACAACCATGTTCTCAATGAACCCAAAAAACTCATTAATATCAAAGCTGAATAGTTTTGGAAGTAGTTTTTAGTTTGTTTTTAGTTATAGCTATTTTAGGGGGATATCTGTGTGTGCAGGTGACTATTACTGTGCATAATTATTAGGCAACTTAACAAAAAACAAATATATACCCATTTCAATTATTTATTTTTACCAGTGAAACCAATATAACATCTCAACATTCACAAATATACATTTATGACATTCAAAAACAAAACAAAAACAAAGCAGTGACCAATATAGCCACCTTTCTTTGCAAGGACACTCAAAAGCCTGCCATCCATGGATTCTGTCAGTGTTTTGATCTGTTCACCATCAACATTGCGTGCAGCAGCAACCACAGCCTCCCAGACACTGTTCAGAGAGGTGTACTGTTTTCCCTCCTTGTAAATCTCCCATTTGATGATGGACCACAGGTTCTCAATGGGGTTCAGATCAGGTGAACAAGGAGGCCATGTCATTAGATTTTCTTCTTTTATACCCTTTCTTGCCAGCCATGCTGTGGAGTACTTGGACGCGTGTGATGGAGCATTGTCCTGCATGAAAATCCTGTTTTTCTTGAAGGATGCAGACTTCTTCCTGTACCACTGCTTGAAGAAGGTGTCTTCCAGAAACTGGCAGTAGGACTGGGAGTTGAGCTTGACTCCATCCTCAACCCGAAAAGGCCCCACAAGCTCATCTTTGATGATACCAGCCCAAACCAGTACTCCACCTCCACCTTGCTGGCATCTGAGTCGGACTGGAGCTCTCTGCCCTTTACCAATCCAGCCACGGGCCCATCCATCTGGCCCATCAAGACTCACTCTCATTTCATCAGTCCATAAAACCTTAGAAAAATCAGTCTTGAGATATTTCTTGGCCCAGTCTTGACGTTTCAGCTTGTGTGTCTTGTTCAGTGGTGGTCGTCTTTCAGCCTTTCTTACCTTGGCCATGTCTCTGAGTATTGCACACCTTGTGCTTTTGGGCACTCCAGTGATGTTGCAGCTCTGAAATATGGCCAAACTGGTGGCAAGTGGCATCTTGGCAGCTGCACGCTTGACTTTCTCAGTTCATGGGCAGTTATTTTGCGCCTTGGTTTTTCCACACGCTTCTTGCGACCCTGTTGACTATTTTGAATGAAACGCTTGATTGTTCGATGATCACGCTTCAGAAGCTTTGCAATTTTAAGAGTGCTGCATCCCTCTGCAAGATATCTCACTATTTTTGACTTTTCTGAGCCTGTCAAGTCCTTCTTTTGACCCATTTTGCCAAAGGAAAGGAAGTTGCCTAATAGTTATGCACACCTGATATAGGGTGTTGATGTCATTAGACCACACCCCTTCTCATTACAGAGAAGCCGGCGCCGCCAAATTTTGCGCGGGTTTGGTATCCTATATACGGCGTAACCTAGAAATTACGCTCGTATATTTCTGCCTTCAGCCGTAGTTTTTTGGGCCATAGACAGGTATACCAAACCCGCGCAGTTTGGTATCCAATATACAGCGTAAGGACTTACGTGGCGAAAACACCTAACGCATGCACAATGTCTACCTGTCAACCGCAAACTGCTAAATAAAACCAAACACCTAACGCATGCGCAATGTCTATCTACCTGTCAACCGCGATCCCCCACCGCAATCCCTAATAAAGTATTTAACCCCTAAACCGCCGCTCCGGGACCCCGCCGCCACCTACATTAAATGTATAACCCCCTAATGTGAGCCTTTACCCTACCGCCATCTATATTACCTACCCCCTAATGTGAGCCCCTTACACCGCCACCATCTATATTACCTACCCCCTAATGTGAGCCTTTACCCCCCGCCATCTATATTACCTACCCCCTAATGTGAGCCCCTTACACCGCCGCCATCTATATTAACTACCCCCTAATGTGAGCCCCTTACACCACCGCCACCAACATTACCTACCCCCTAATGTGAGCTCCTACCCCGCCGCCAGCTATATTAAAATTATTAACCCCTAAACTAATCCCCCTACCCCGCCGCCAGCTATATTAAAATTATTAACCCCTCATTTAATCCCCCTACACCGCCGCCACCTATATTAAAATTATTAACCCCTATTCTAATCCCCCTAAAGTAATCACCTCTATTACCAGCCCTTAAAAGGGCCTTTTGCGTGACATTGCCCCAAAGTAACAGCTCTATTGCAAGCCCTTAAAAGGGCTTTTTGCGAGCCATTGCCCTAAAGTAATCAGCTCTTTTACCAGCCCTTAAAAGGGCTTTTTGCGGGGCATTGTCACAAAGTAATCAGCTCTTTTGCATCTAATCTACATCCCCCTACACTGCCGCCACCTATAATAAATGTATTACCCCCTAATCTAATCCCCCTACACCGCCGCCACCTATAATAAATGTATTACCCCCTAATCTAATCCCCCTACACCGCCGCCACCTATATTAAATAGATTAACCCCTAATCTGACCCCCCCTACACTGCCTCCACCTATATTAACTATATTAACCCTAATTAGATTAGGGTTAATATAGTTAATATAGTTATTATATTATATATCTTAACTATATTAACCCTATCTAACCCTAACACCCCTAACTAAATTCTTATTAAAATAAATCTAATTAATATTAATATTATTAATTAAAATATTCCTATTTAAAACTAAATACTTACCTATAAAATAAACCCTAAGATAGCTACAATATAATTAATAATTACATTGTAGCTATTTTAGGGTTTATATTTATTTTACAGGTAACTTGGTATTTATTTTAACTAGGTACAATAGCTATTAAATAGTTAATAACTATTTAATAGCTACCTAGTTAAAATAATTACTAATTTACCTGTAAAATAAATCCTAACCTAAGTTACAAATACACCTACACTATCAATAAATTAAATAAACTACAAATTTCTAAACTAAACTACAATTAAATACACTAAACTAAATTACTATAAACCCAAGTCCCAAATTCTAGCCATTAAATCTAAGGGTACCCTCACCGCCAACGCCAAGGAAATTATGACTGAATTTGTAGACTATTATACTTCCCTGTACTCTAAACAACCTATCCATATAGAAGCCAAGCGTGCCTTCTGGGACGCAGTAAAACTCCCCACTCTTACGGAAGAGCAGTCTTCCCTGTTAAATTCTCCTATAAGTCCCCAGGAGGTTCTCAGGGCCATACGACAAAGCAAACTGGGTAAAGCAGCAGGCCCGGATGGGTTACCTGCAGAATATCTTAAGTTATTGGAGGAGGAACTAGCACCAATTCTCTCATCCTTGTATTCTGCTTACCTGGCGGGCACTGAACAACTAAATGATAGATTCTATGAGGCTAATATCTGTCTCCTTTTGAAACCTGATAGAGATCCCACCCAGACTTCTTCATATCGTCCAATCTCCCTATTAAATGGGGATTATAAACTTCTAACAAAAATCTTAGCGGACAGGTTGGCAAAGGTTCTTCCACATATAGTTCATGCTGATCAAACGGGTTTTGTAAAGGGCAGATCCTCAGTTATTAACATTAGAAAGACTCTCGGCGTCGTGTCCCATTACTGGTACAACACACATACACAATCCCCATCCCAACTACCAGACGCATGCCTTCTAGCACTAGATGCTGAGAAGGCGTTTGACCGGATCGAGTGGGATCACCTACATACGTCACTGTCGCGCTTTGGTATGCAGGGTGACTTTCCCAGCTTTCTACAAAGATTATACTCAGCCCCTAAGGCCTCTCTTCTAATCAATGGAGGGCTCTCTCCTTCCTTTACGCTACAACGGGGTACGAGACAGGGATGTCCCCTCTCCCCTCTCCTTTTCGATTTAGCAATCGAACCCCTGGCGTCCTACATCAGGCAACAATGCGCCGGCTTAGATATATGTGGCCAAAAGCAGCATCTATCACTTTACGCCGATGACTTACTGCTCTTTGTAGGAGATCCTGGTTCTAACTTACAGCCTCTTTTGAAAGTTATCGATGATTTTGGCAAGTTTTCGGGGTACAAGATCAACATTGACAAATCAGAGGCCACCTGGTTGCAAAACTCCCGAAACATGACCTTAGTAGATTTTGGTCTTAAGACTACTCAGGGTAGTTTTAAATATTTAGGCATATGGATACATGTTAACCCACATATGTTATACTCTTTGAATCTCGCTGGGACTATAGGTGACATTAAGCAAATGCTGCTGAGTTGGATGAAACTCCCCCTCTCTCTTTCGGGTAGGGTGCACCTTTTTAAAATGGTTGCCCTGCCCAAACTTCTTTATCCATTACAGATGTTGCCTCTTCTCTTCACTCAAAAGGATGCGACATCTTTGCAAACTGCCATTGGGAACTTTGTCTGGCAGGGCAAAAAACATAGAATAGGCAGAACCCCCTTGTCAATGACAGTGGGAGGAGGAGGGCTCCGTCTTCCTAATATAATATGGTATAACTGGGCGGCTCTCTCTAGATTTGCATTGGACTGGCTGGTAGGGAAAAACTATTATACTGTCCCTGACCTAGAGTCTAACATCATTAAACCACTGCATTTAGCTTATCTGCCTCATGCACATTTGAAATCTCTATCCCCGTTCATTCAAAACCATATACTGTTTAGGGATCCTCTAAGAGCCTGGACCAAGATTTGTAGACTCTGGGGTATACAACGTTTGGCTAGTAAATATCTCCCGATCCAGGGTAATTTAGACTTCCTCCCTGGTTACACCACGCAAGCATTTCAGACATGGCAACAATTACAACTCACACGACTGCATCAACTTTTCCGACCCCTGACTCTAGAAATACTGCCCTTCCAAGACCTAAAATCACGTTATAACCTCCCGCACACACACAAGTTTGCATATTTTCAGTGCCGACACTACGTATCCACCTTGATTTCAGAGGGACTCCTCTCTGTAGAAGCCCCTAATTTAGATACATTGAGTGCGCTGGCGAAGTTAGGCCCTCTGAGGCTGTCACATACATATAACTTACTGATCCGTCACTCTAAGGATCATGTGCTTCATGGCATTGTATCAAAGTGGTCCCATTTTGGGGAGCTAGAGATTGACCCGTCATTGATCACCACGAGTTTCGAGAGGGCACACCAAAGTACTATCTCTGCAAAATTGAGGGAATCACACCTGAAATTCTTACATCAAGCTTACATCACTCCTGGCCTAAGGGCTAAATGGGTTGAAGGAGCACTCAACTCCTGTAGTAAATGCCGCCTTGAATCTCCTGATTGGGTGCACCTACTCTGGAGTTGCCCTAAAATACAAAAATTTTGGCAAAAAATTGCGTACTGGCTATCCAAATTAACTAAACAAACTGTGTCCCTCTCGGCACAACATGTGATCTTTCTGACACCTAGAGATCAGACATACAAGCACGACATTTTTTTAAATACCATACTCATGCTAGCTAAACAAATTATCCTGAGAGAGTGGACAGGGGACCGAAACTTACCTTTTCAACACCTACTTAAAACAATTCATGATCAGATGCTGATTGAGCAGGCAGATACTAGGGGGGACCCTGAGAAAAGAGTCAAGAGATTTCTCCTCAAATGGGAGGCTTATTTGCTGCACTAACCTGACACAGTAAGGGATAGGGTTCTGCTTCCTTTTAAAAATAGCCAATATGTTTTAAATGAAAATCTCAGAGGAAATTGGTGTCTATCCACGGATCAGGCCTGTGAGTAACCTGCATTTCGAGGGAGGGGGGACCCGGAGGTACTCTGGGTAAATATGGCTGCTATATGTTATTTTTCTTCCTTTCTTCTCTTCCTTTCATTCTTCTTTGTATGCTATTATCTTTCTTCCCTGCTCTTAGCTGATATGTTTTCTTTCTCGTTTTCTCCTCTTTTTCTTTGGTTGATTGTAAAAAATGTTCTTAGAAAAAAGTTGAGTCCCAGGACATACATGATGATCACATATACTTATTGTATTCCTTTGCTGGTATGCTTTGATATAACATGCTCTGAAAACTGTTTTGTTCTGCAGGTGAACACTTTGTCACACCTGCATTATTATGACTGCATTTACCATGTATGACTCGGATTCTTTTCTATAAATAAAGTTTAAAAAAAAAAAAAAACTAAATTACAAAAAACAAACACTAAATTACAAAAAATAAAAAAGATTACAAGAATTTTAAGCTAATTACACCTATTCTAAGCCCCCTAATAAAATAACAAAGCCCCCAAAATAAAAAAATGTCCCTACCGTAATCTAAATTACAAAAGTTAACAGCTCTATTACCAGCCCTTAAAAGGGCCTTTTGTGGGGCATGCCCCAAAGAAATCAGCTCTTTTGCCTGTAAAAAAACCAACCCCCCCCATTACAACCCACCACCCACATACCCCTATTCTAACCCACCCAATCCCCCCTAACCCCCAAGTGCTCCTTACCTGTCCTGAAGACCGACGGAGAAGGTCCTGTTCCAGGCGGAGAAGTCTTCTTCCAGGCGGCGACCTCTTCTTCTTCCAGGATCCAGCCGGCGTGGAGCGGAGGAGTTGAAGACCGATGACCGCGGAGCTGAAGACCGTCCATCTGGAACTGAAGACCGGCAATGCTGGAATTGAAGATCGGCGACGCTGGAACCGAAGACCTCTGGAACTGAAGACCGGAGCCGGAACGTGGAGGATCCTCTTCATACAATCGCCGCCGTACACTGAATAGGAATTCAAGGTACGCGATTAAAAATGGCGTCCCTTGAATTCCTATTGGCTGATTTGAGCCTTCAAATTCAAATCAGCCAATCGGATGCAAGCTACTTTAATTCTATTGGCTGATTTGAATAGCCAATAGAATAAGAGCAACTGTAATTCTATTGGCTATTCTAATCAGCCAATAGAATTACAGTTGCTCTTATTCTATTGGCTATTCAAATCAGCCAATAGAATTAAAGTAGCTCGCATCCGATTGGCTGATTTGAATATGAAGGCTAAAATCAGCCAATAGGAATTCAAGGGACGCCATTTGTAATCGCGTACCTTGAATTCCTATTCAGTGTACGGCGGCGATCGTATGAAGAGGCTCCTCCACATTCAGGTTTTTTATGCGGCGGCAGTTTCTAAAGTGCCGTAAGTCACTGGCGACTCCAGAAATTTGTACTTACTCAGATTTCTGGACATCGCTGGTTTGTTAGACTTACGGCACTTTAGCCTCTGACGGCGCCGTATATGGGATAGCTCGAGTTGCGAGCTGAAACTACAGGCGGCGCAGGTTTCCACGCTTGCACCGAAACCTGCGCCGTATATCGGATCGCGCCCCCAGTATAAAACCTTTTAAAAACTTACTTAGAAGCTCCTAGTGTAGCACTGTTAATGAGGTAGTCTGGGACACCCACTGAAAGGGGCTGGGTAAACAAAAAATAACAGACACTCCCCCCCTCCCCTTCCCTGCATATGAAAAGACAGATAACATAATCAGGAGTCAGCAGGAGTCTGTAAATGTGTGTATACATCTGACACTGTGGGGCTTGGTTAGGAGTCTGAAAATCAGCACAATGTTCTTAAAAAAATAAGCAAAACTATACATTTTTATAAAAACACTACCAGACTGGCTATATAAATGGATCATTTACAAAACATGTATGCAAATAAAAATCTAGTGTACAGTGTCCCTTTAATGGATACCCCCTAATAAATCAAGTACAATTTAGTTCTAAAAAAAGAAAAAAATATTTTGCCTATTTTACTTTCAACGTTTCAGCCAAAATGTTAAAGTGAATGATTACACCTTACTGTTCATTTTATATTACTTTACAGTGGTTGTGCTATTTACTGCGATGCTTGTACTTAAAGGGACAGTGTACTTTAAAACAGTTTTTCCCTTAATATGTTTCTGATGACCAGCTGCAGAGTTTAAAACATATTGCAAATTGTTGCTTTAGGTTTTTTTGTATATGAAATATCTGTTTCTGCTAATTGAAATCACAACCTAATAAAATGGACTGAGCTTGCAGGGTGGGAAATCTACTGCAGTTAAAGTGAAACGTGGTTTGCATATATATTATTTGAACTGTTACTAAACAGAAACTTTTATATATAGCAAACATACAGTATTTGTTGAGTAATGTTATTTAGAAATCATGCTCCCTCCACACTGCCGAGATCTGCAGATTGAAATAAGCATTTGTCGTGGATCTAACAATACTTTTTGCATTGGGCCCACAGAGAGAACAATGGAAAATTAACATAGTACCTCTCTGTCACAGCCCTCCCTCTGGGAGAGTGATTTCATCAAAATCATCTGGTACTAAAATTTTCAGTTGAGGTCAGGATACAACTAGCAAACTCAGTAAAGGTAATGATATTTGTAAGCATTCTGATGCATTCCAGCAAGTAAAATATATAATTGGGAAACATTAAAAGGGAGAAAAAAATAACAGCACACTGCCCCTTTAACGTGGGTATATACTATTGGTTATCCAGAGTTACATAAAACCATAGAATTTGATGTAAAATAAAAATAAGAGGTCACATTTTGTCTGTCCATATTCCTGTCTAGTGAGTCGGCTGCATTTAATCTTTGGATAGGGTTATGCATGAAAGCTGTGACACAGAGAAAAAGGAAACCTTCACTATATCAGATGGCTACTAAAGGGTAGCATAAAATGTAACATAAAATGATTAATAATAGTTACTTTAATTATTTATTTTGTCCCTTTCCCCTGTAATCTTTTTCAGAAATGCATGTATTTTCTATTCCTGAGAAATGAAAAAGCACAGCGCATGCTTCAAAACCTTGCCACATATCTTTCCTTAATTTGCTGCTGTTATGTGCTGAAGCCAAACAATGGAGATTTTGTAAACACAATCGGCTAGATTAAGAGTTCTGCGTTAGCTTTAAAAAGCAGCGTTAAGGGGTCCTAATGCTGCTTTTTAACGCACGCTGGTATTATAAGTCTGGCAGGTACAGGTGTACCGCTCATTTTTTTTCCGCAACTTTTCCATACTGCAAATCTCCTTACGTCAATTGCGTATCCTATCTTTTTAATGGGCTTTTCCTAATGCCGGTATTACAAGTCTTCGAAGAAGTGAGCGGTACAGCCTCTACCTCCAAGACTCCTACCGCATATAAAAGTTAGTAGTTAAGAGTTTTATGGGATAACGCCGGAACATAAAGCTCTTAACTAAAGTGCTACAAAGTACACTAACACCCATAAACTACCCCCCCCACATTGCAAACACTAAAATAAAATATTTTAACCCCTAATCTGCCGACTGGACATCGCCGCCACCTACATTATACCTATGAACCCCTAATCTGCTGCCCCTAACATCGCCGACACCTACATTATATTTATTAACCCCTAATCTGCTCCCCCTCCAACGTCTCCGCCACCTACCTACACTTATTAACCCCTAATCTGCCGACCGGACATCGCCGCCACTATACTAAATGTATTAACCCCTAAACCGGCGCACTCCTGCTTCGCAAACACTATAATAAATTTTATTAACCCCTAATTTGCCCCCCCCATGTCGCCGACACCTACCTACAATTATTAACCTCTAATCTCCCGCCCCCAACGTCGCCGCTACTATAATAAAGTTATTAATCCCTAAACCTAAGTCTAACCCTAACCCTAACACCCCCCTAAGTTAAATATAATTTAAATAAATCTAAATAAAATTACTATAATTAAATAAATTAATCCTATTTAAAACTAAATACTTACCTATAAAATAAACCCTAATATAGCTACAATATAACTAATAACATTGTAGCTATTTTAGGATTTATATTTATTTTACAGGCAACTTTGTATTTATTTTAACTAGGTACAATAGCTATTAAATAGTTAATAACTATTTAATAGCTACCTAGTTACAATAATTACAAAATTACCTGTAAAATAAATCCTAACCTAAGTTACAAATACACCTAACACTACACTATCAATAAATTAATTAAATAAATTAACTACAATTATCTAAAATAAAATACAATTAAATAAACTAAACTATATTACAAAAAAACAAACACTAAATTACAAAAAATAAAAAAATATTACAAGAAGTTTAATCTAATTACACCTAATCTAAGCCCCCTAATAAAATAAAAAAGCCCCCCCAAAATAATAAAATTCCCTATCCTAAACTAAATTACAAAGTAATCAGCTCTTTTACCAGCCCTTAAAAGGGCTTTTTGCGTGGCATTGCCCCAAAGTAATCAGCTCTTTTACCTGTAAAAAAAGAAAAACAATACCCCCCCAACATTACCACCCACACACCCCTACTCTAAAACCCACCCGATCCCCCCTTAAAAAACCTAACACTACCCCATTGAAAATCACCCTACCTTGAGCCGTGTTCACCCAGCCGGGCACCGATGGGGCAGAAGAGGACATCCGGACCGGCAGACATCTTCATCCAGACGGCATCTTCTATCTTCATCCTTTCCGGAGTGGAGCGGAGCCATCTTCTACCCAGCCGATGCGGAGCCATCCTCTTCAATCGAAGTCCTAACGAAGAATGAAGGTTCCTTTAAATGACGTCATCCAAGATGGTGTCCCTCAAATTCTGATCGGCTGATAGGATTCTATCAGCCAATCGGAATTAAGGTAGGAAAAATCCGATTGGTTGATTTAATCAGCCAATCGGATTGAAGTTCAATCCGATTGGCTGATTGGATCAGCCAATAGAATTGACCTCGCATTCTATTGGCTGATCCAATCAGCCAATCGGATTGAACTTCAATCCAATTGGCTGATTAAATCAACCAATCAGATTTTTCTTACCTTAATTCCGATTGGCTGATAGAATCCTATCAGCCAATCGGAATTTGAGGGACGCCATCTTGGATGACGTCATTTAAAGGAACCTTCATTCTTCGTTAGGACTTCGATTGAAGAGGATGAATCCGCGTCGACTGGATAGAAGATGGCACCGCTCCGCTCCAGAAGGATGAAGATAGAAGATGCCGTCTGGATGAAGATGTCTGCCGGTCCGGATGTCCTCTTCTGCCCCATCGGTGCACAGCTGGGTAAACACGGCTCAAGGTAGGGTGATCTTCAATGGGGTAGTGTTAGTTTTTTTTTAAGGGGGGATCTGGTGGGTTTTAGAGTAGGGGTGTGTGGGTGGTGGGTTGTAATGTTGGGGGGGTATTGTTTTTCCTTTTTTTACAGGTAAAAGAGCTGATTACTTTGGGGCAATGCCCCGCAAAAAGCCCTTTTAAGGGCTGGTAAAAGAGCTGATTACTTTGTAATTTAGTTTAGGATAGGGAATTTTATTATTTTGGGGGGCTTTTTATTTTATTAGTGGGCTTAAATTAGGTGTAATTAGATTAAACTTCTTGTAATATTTTTTTATTTTTTGTAATTTAGTGTTTGTTTTTTTTGTAATATAGTTTAGTTTATTTAATTGTATTTTATTTTAGATAATTGTAGTTAATTTATTTAATTAATTTATTGATAGTGTAGTGTTGGGTGTATTTGTAACTTAGGTTAGGATTTATTTTACAGGTAATTTTGTAATTATTTTAACTAGGTAGCTATTAAATAGTTATTAACTATTTAATAGCTATTGTACCTAGTTAAAATAAATACAAAGTTGCCTGTAAAATAAATATAAATCCTAAAATAGCTACAATGTAACTATTAGTTATATTGTAACTATATTAGGGTTTATTTTATAGGTAAGTATTTAGTTTTAAATAGGAATCATTTATTTAATTATAGAAATTTTATTTAGATTTATTAAAAATAGATTTAAGTTTAGGGGTGTTAGGGTTAGGGTTAGACTTAAGTTTAGGGGTTAATACATTTAATATAGTAGCAGCGACGTTGGGGGCGGCAGATTAGGGGTTAATAATTGTAGGTAGGTGGCGGCGACGTTGGGGGCGGCAGATTAGGGGTTAATAAATATAATATAGGTGTCAGTGATGTTAGGGGCAGCAGATTAGGGGTTCATAGGGATAATGTAGGTGGCGGCGGTGTCCGGAGCGGCAGATTAGGGGTTAATAGTATAATGCAGTTGGCGACGATGTTGGGGGCGGAAGATGAGAGGTTAATAAGTATAAGATTATGGGTGTTTAGACTTGGGGTTCATGTTAGGGTGTTAGGTGTAGACATTAAAAGTATTTTCCCATAGGGAACAATGGGGCTGCATTAAGAGCTGAACGCTGCTTTTTTGCAGGTGTTAGGGTTTTTTTTTCCAGCCAAATCAGCCCCATTGTATCCTATGGGGAGATCGTGCACGAGCATGTTTTGCCAGCTTACCGCTACCGTAAGCAACGCTGGTATTACAGGTAGAAGTGGCGCTAAATTTGCTCAACACTCACTTTTCTGAGGCTAACGCAGCCATTCAGAAAACTTGTAATACCAGCGTTGTTTAAAGTGTGCGCTGGAAAAAAAGGCTCGTTAGCAACGCAAGTTTTTACCGACAAAACTTGTAATCTAGGCAATTGACAGTGACAAGCCCAGTCATCTCCAGGCTTTAACTTGTTCTGATATAGTTCAGACTGTTAATCTACTGGAAGACTGCTCTCTAAGCTTGAATATGGGTGCACAGGTCCAGTGTCTGAAATTTCTGTCAAAAGAACTGAGATAAGGGGGTAGTCTGCAGAGGCTTAGATACAAGGTCATCACAGAGGCTATACGTGTATTAATATGACTGTGTTAGTTATGCAAAACTGGGGAATGAGTAATAAAGTAGACTGGCCTTTTAAGGGTATACTTCATAAGAAATATGGACAGACTTGGTCATGTGGTTCTTATCTGCAATCAAAATCTGTGTTTCTTAATAACAAATTAGCCTAAAAAATTATTTCCAGAAGCACCTTACATATGGGCACGCTAGTAATTATTTTGGGCCATATTACAAGTGGAGCAGTATTTAATGCTTGTGCGCTAACTCTGCTAGAAGTTAGGTTTTTCCGTGCGTCAGGTAGCACTCGTATTATCTATCTGTATGCTATGTGCAGAACATTGGAATGTGAAATATTTACAGTAAATACTGCTTTTACATGTTTTCATCTACTTAACTGCAAAGGGCTCCAATGCACTTTTATATATATATATATATATATATATATATATATATATATATATATATATGTATGTATATACATATACAATTTCATAGAAATAGGCACTCATCGTATACACAGGATTGTCAAATTTATTAATATGACGTTTCGGGGTAGTGCCCCTTCATCAGACAGACAATAAGTAACACAAGTGACTTACCCTCTTAAGTACCCACCATTAAGTCTAATGAGACTAACTGTGTTCACGGCGTCCTCCCTGCACCACTGCGCATGTGCAGGACCGACAACCGTAGACCAGATAGGCCAAAAATAAAACACAAACAGGAAAATGGCTGGATTGTGTGGATAATGTAACTAAGCAATCAAGAAAGTGATCAAAACAACACTTAGCATGCAGCGAATAGATTGACAGCCAAGGAAACCAACATGCCCAATCCGTAATTAATACCAAACAGTAGCAGATCGCTACTAAGTTAGGGACGTTGTTCACAATGAACATATCAATGTTTAACAGATTAATCACATTATGGCAAAGATCCTGGCTGTCAAGACAGCATTTCTAGAAATATTTACATATATACAAATGTGCAAATACATATGATCGATCCCCAGAAGAATACATAGGTAAAAACCAGCAAAGAATATTAACAATAGTGAGCCTGTTAAGCATATTAACCTATTAGAATAGGTAAATAAATAAAAAAGCAAAACATTGTAGGAACACTAGTCTATGATATAATATAGACAAAAACAAAAGCAATATATCAATTGAGCCTATGTACCCCTATTGAAACGTTGGAAAGTATAAGATAATGTCCATGCTAATAAGTCTCAAAAGAGAATACAAAAATGCAACAGATGCCTGCAGGGATACCTATACCCAGTGGAGGTTCTATACAAATTTACTGGGGGGGCCAAGGTGGGGACAGTGTTTAATCAGGGGGGCACATTAAAAAACAGAAACAAATGATATATATATATGTGTACAGTACAGTACATACATACACACATACATACATACATACATATATATATATATATATATATATATATACTGTATACACACATTCATACACATATACACACATATATAAATATATATATTTATAGAGATATATATTCTCACACATATACACATATACACACACACTGAATAGAAAAAAATAAAATAAAAACAAGAAGTCTATGCACTTAACTAGTGCTACATAGTTCAGATAGTACATTCAATGAAAATGGTGTCAAATAATTATTTACATACATTAGAAAAATATGGAAAACACTCCAGCAGTCATTATAGAGTTGTGGAGGTGAGAGGGCAGACTTACATCTCTTCTGGCAATGTACAGGCTAGAGAGAACGTCTGCAAAACCAACCAGTGGCATTTCTGGAACTCTTGTCTGCAGACTGCAGCTGTAAGACGCCCCGCCCCCACAACAACCCGGGAACTGTAGAACATCTCTGAAAGGGGAGGGGGCACAAGTTTTACTTCATTTTATTAACCCCACGCTTTGACTAGACAGCGTTTCAGGGACAGGGAAGCAGATAAATAGCCTTGATCTTGTCCGGTATTTTTTAGTCAGCTCAGTGGCCAGCTCGGGGGGGGGGGGGGGCACGGGGGGGCCAGGGACATTTTTACAGGGGCACTGGCCCCTGTGGGCCCCTGTGTAGAACCGCCCCTGCCTATACCTTACAACCCGCAAAAAAGGGAAATATATGCATATCAAAGATCAACTTAAACCTACAATAAACATACTAGCAAAACTAGCAAGATAGTGGCCAATATTGCTAAAGATTACATAAAGCTCATTACCCATGATCTAACTCATCGTACAAAAGTTCTTATAAAAAAGCTTTTATAAAAAACATTTTATAAAAAGCAAAGAAGATCAAATTGGGTGTTCAACCCCTTCAGGACCAGGGTGTCCAAGGTATGGATCCACCTGGTCTCATGTTGCAGTAGGATTTTCGCACATTCCCCCCCCCCCACGGTTGAGGGGCGGGACATGATCAATAATAATATATTGTAAGTTCGCCACATTATGTTTGGCAACCAAGAAATGTTTAGCCACAGGTTGATCACTTACACCTGTGCCTATGGCGTTCCGTATGGCAGCCCTATGGTTAGCCATCCTGCTACACAAATCATTATTGGTTTTGCCAACATAATATTTGCCTGTCATGGAATCAGGGATACCAGGGATGCCTCCATACCTGTTCACAGGTGGGTAAGGCGCAGGGCGCCGTCGCAAGTTTCTCCCTGATTGCGTCTAGTGTTTCATTTGCGCCTGTTTGTGCGTACTCATGTGAGCGCGGGTGCACCTTGGCATGTGCATTTGTGTGCGTGCGTGGGTGCGCATGTGCGCAGATAGCATCACAGGTGTTTTCCATTTGCTAGGCGAATCTTTGTGACACGCCTCTCTCTGCCTTCTCATTGAGTACTAGGTATCTGATACTATTGTTGTCTTGAAAATGGGGGGCGTTCCTGGGCCCTGTTAGGTTTAAATTCCGGTCTGAGCCCTGGCTTGTTGCTGAGTTATTTTGCCAGTTTATCTTCATAACTAAGCGTTGTATTTTCTCTATCCCTATTCCCTTCCTCTGATCTTGGATTTCCTGGTTTTGACCCCTAGCCTGACTTCCATTTAAGATACTTGCTGCCTGGACCGACTTATATTACCCTGACTACGCCTTTTGGATCTCCCTTGTCTGTACCTTGCCTTTGGATTGTGTGCTTCTTGCTATAGGGTTCTTCTCCCACACTCAGGGTAAATAGTCATGAGTCCCTGTTACAGCAAGTAAGAATTCAGGAAAAACGCACTACTGCTGCCCCTTCTGTAGTTCCACCTCCTAGGTATGAGGTCCTGGCGAATGAACCAACTATTGCCTTACCTGAAAAATTTGCAGGGGATTGCAAGACATAAAGAGCTTTCATCACTTCTTGTGAATTGTTATATTCCCTGAAACCCCGCACCTATGCCACCGATTATATTAAGGTGCGCACTACAATTTCATTACTCACAAGCCCTCCTCAAACATGGGCACATCAACTCTTGCACAGTGACCATCCAGCTCTCAATACCTGGGATTCATTTGTCACAACTATGAATGTCCTCTTTGATGATCCTCTATGCTCTGCTACTGCCGGTGGCACCTTACGATCTTTACGGCAGGGAAGGAGACCTGTGGAGGACTACATTTCTGAGTTCAGAGAGGTGGCCTCTGATACCGCACTTAACGAAGTGGCTCTCATTGATCAGTTTCACATCGGTTTCTCTGATCAACTTAAAGACGAACTCGCCCGGATTGGGGTACCTACTAACCTAGAAGAATTGATTGTAGCAGTGACCCAATTGGATCGTCATTTTCACGAAAGGAGGCAGAAAAAACAGAATGCCATGCTACCATTGCCTAGACGATCAGATTACTATCCTCCCCCAGATTACTACTAATATAGTAGAACCTAGGCAGATTGGGCTGGTTCGCGGACCCCTGTCTGCAGTACAAAGGGCAAGAAGACGGAATCTCCACCTTTGTCTATATTGTGCCAAGCCTGGTCATATTTTAAAAGACTGTCCCATTAGACCTGTAACGGTATGTTAGTAGCTCAAGCTACCTGTCTTAATTTACCCATTTACCATTGTCATTTCTGTTTTCCTGCAGCTGAATAAGAACGTCGTTGAACTTTCTGCTATCATAGATTCTGGTGACAGCAGCTGCTTTATTGATGTCAACCTAGCCTCCCAATTACGCATTCCTATTCGACAGAAGAAACAACATTCACTACTTCATATGGTGGATGGCAGTACCTTAAAACCTGGTCCACTTACCCAAGAATCATACCCAATAGTTCTCCGTATTGGAAACCGACATCAGGAGATTGTTGTCGAGGATATTGTTCCATCACCTTTATTTCCTGTCATCTTGGGTATTACATGGCTACGCAAACATAACCCACAGATTAACTGGAGTACCGGACAACAATCCTTTTAGTCCCGTCATTGTTCATCTGATTGTCTACTTCCTAATATCAAACCAATTAACCTTTTGGTTATGACTACTGCAACATCTCTACCGCTTAAGTACCACGATTTCTCTGATGTTTTTGAGAAGAAAGGAGCCAATGTTTTACCACCCCACAGGGTATATGACTGCCCAATTGATCTCCTCCCGGGGGCCCCACTTCCTCATGGTTGACTTTATAACCTCTCAGAGCCTGAAACTAAGGTATTAAAGAATATATCGAACAAAGTCTAGCCAAGGGGTTAATATGCCCTTCTGCATCACCCGTGGGTGCTGGCATTTTTTGTGGAAAAAAAAGATGGTGGTCTTCGTCCTTGTGTGGATTATTGTGCCCTCAATGACATCACAATTAAAAAACGCTACCCACTTCCTCTTATTTCCGAGCTATTGGACCGAGTGAAAAATGCCCAGTATGTCACCAAGATTGATCTTAGAAGCGCATACAATCTCATCCATGTCAAGAAAGGGCATGAATGGAAGACGGCATTCCGTTCCAGATATAGGCACTTTGAGTATCTCGCAATGCCATTTGGGCTTTGCAACGCCCCTGCCACGTTCCAGTGTTTCATCAACAACGTCTTCAGAGACCTTCTTGATACTTTCCTGGTCATTTTTATGTGGACGATATCTTAATATTTTCTAGAACTCTTGCTGAACATGAGAATCATGTGAAAATTGTCCTACAGCATCTCCGACTCCACAAATTATATGCTAAACTTGAGAAAACCATGTTTGAGGTCTCATCCATTGAATTTCTTGGGTATGTTTTTTTACCTGGACAAGTGAAGATAGATCCAAAGAAGATTAAGGCCATTCTCGAGTGGCCTGTACCTCAAAACAAATGTATGGTTCAACAATTCATCGGCTTCGCCAATTTCTACCAGATATTTATCAGGAACTTCTCCTCTATCTGTGCTTCTATTACAGCACTCACCAAGAATCACACCACCTTTGATTGGAATACTACCGCTCAAAATGCCTTTCTTCAACTTAAATCCCTTTTTACTGAAGCTCCAATTCTGGTACAACCAAATACTTCATCTCCATTCTACGTGGAAAAAGATGCCTCTGAGGTAGCCATTGGTGTGGTCCTCTCTCAAAAGAAAGGTGAGAAGAGCCTCTTACATCCTATAGCCTTCATTTCACTTAAACTTAACAGTGCGGAATGAAATTATGATGCAGGAGACCGAGAACTATTGGCGATTAAGAATGTTCTTGAAGAATGGAGACACCTATTGGAGGGTACCATCCATCCCATGGTGGTGTATACCGACCATAAAAACTTTAAGTACCTCCACACTGCCAAAAGTTTGAAACCTGGTCAAGCCAGATGGGCCTTCTTCTTTTTCCCGATTTGATCTACTCATCACGTATCGTCCTTGATCAAAAAATGGGAAGGCAGACGCCTTAACTCGTATGTATGCCTCTGAAAAAGAGCCTGTATCCCATCATCAAGAGACTATCCTTCCTCCATCATACTTTCTGGCTTCTCACCAGTCTCTCATCGAGAAGATCCAATGAACCAGTACTAATGTACCTACTGAAGCAGCTCACCTAGCCATTAATCATGGCCTTCGTTACCACCAGCAATGTATATATGTCCCTGCTAGCCATCGTCTACCCATAATACAACACCACCATGATAACCCTATAGCCGGTCATAGATGAATTTGGAATACAATTGAACTTATCCAACGTCACTTTTGGTGGCCTTCTCTACCTTCTGATGTGCAATCTTTTGTCAACTCCTGTACTGTCTGTGCCAAAAATAAACAATCCACCTCAAAACCTACCGGATTGCTACAACCCTTACCTGTGCCAAATCACCCTTGGCGAGATATTAGTATGGACTTTATAGTCGAGTTACCTCTGTCCCATGGTCACAACACTATCATGGTCATAGTTGACCATTTTACAAAGATGGCACATTTTATTCCTGTGGCTGGATTGCCTACTGCTTAACGTACTTCCAAGCTTTCCATTCAGCATATATTTCGTCTTTATGGGTTCCCAACATCTATAGTCTCAGATAGAGGATCCAAGTTTACCTCTCGCTTCTGGACTCACTTTTTTTGCGGTCTACATATCACCCGTTATCTATCCTCCGCTTATCATCCTCAGACGAACAGGCAAACTGAACGGACCAATCAGACCCTTGAGCAGTATCTTCGTTGTTATTCTTCTTATCTACAGAATGACTGGGTAGATCATCTCCCACTTGCTGAATACGCATGCAATAACCAAAAACACTCATCTACGGGCTGGAGTCCTTTCTATGCAAATTATGGGTACCATTTTACATCCTTTCCTGGCCTTCCTTCTCTTATCCCTGTGCCTGATGTTTCCCACCGATTACGCAACCTTAGAGCCATGCTTCACAGCCTTCATCAACAACTCACCACAGTCCAACAGCAACAAAAGATTCAGGCTGATCGCAAGTGTAAACCTCCTTCTATGTACAAAATAGGTGACAAGGTTTGGTTGGCTACCAGGCATCTTCGTTTGACCTGTCCTACCAAGAAACTTTGACCTTGTTTTATTGGTACTTTTTCCATTGACAAGATAATCAATTATGTTGCTGTTAAATTGAAACTTCCCGACTCTTATAGAATACATCTTGTCTTTCATGTGTCTCTGGTGAAACCCTTTTCTGCTAATCCTTTCCCAGGTTGGGTGGCAGCTCCTCCTCCTCCTTTTCTGGTAAACAACGATGATGAGTATGAAGTCCAGGACATTCTAGACTCTTGTAGGAGACAAGGTCGTCTACAATATCTTGTCCACTGGAAAGGGTATGGTCCCGAGGAGCGTTCCTGGTAACTTGTGAGCAATGTCCATGCTGCCGCCAAGGTGCGTGCCTTCCATCTGAGACATCCTGACAGACCTTCCCAGGTTCACGTCCGAAGGCCACTTCTTGGTGGGGGGCTCTGTCATGGAACCAGGGGTACCAGGGATGCCTCCTTACCTGGGTAAGGCTGAGGGCGACGTTGGAAGTTTCTCTTCGGCAGTGATTGTGCCTAGTGTTTCGTTTGTGCCTGTTTGTGCTCGCTCATGTGCGAGCGGGTGCACCTTGGTGCGTGGGTGTGCATGTGCACGGATGGTGTCACAGGTGTTTTCCATTTGCTAGGGGAATCTTTGTGACACGCCTCGCTCTGCCTTCTTATTGGGTACTAGGTATCTGATGCTATTGTTGTCTTGGATATGGGGGGCATTCCTGGGCTTGGATTTCCTGGTTTTGACCCCTGGCCTGATTTCTGGTGGCCGAAAATGATTGAGGATATTAAGAAATACATAACCTCTTGCCAAGTATGTTCCACATCGAAACCAAGTGTAACTCCACCATATGGCCTATTATCCTCTCTACCAATTCCTTTATGTCTTTGGGTCTCAGTATCAATGGATTTCATTGTTGACTTTCCACCTTCACAAGGCTACACCATAATTTTTGTATTGGTTGACCAGCTCACAAAAATGGCCCAATTCATTCCTCTGACATGTCTCCCGTCAGCACCAAAGACTGCTGAAGGTTTTATTCATAATATTGTTAAATTACATCCAACATCATATCTGACAGAGGGGTACAATTCACTTCTAAATTTTGGAGAGAATTATGCAAAGCTCTATCCATATCAAATAGTTTTAGCAGTGCATACCATCCACAAACTAACGGCTTAACAGAAAAAACTAATCAATGGTTAGAACAGTACCTAAGATGTTTCATGACCCATCTTCAGGACAATTGGTACTCTCTGTTACCTCTGGCAGAATTTGCCTTCAATAATAACTACAGTTCAACAACCAAATACACTCCATTCTTTGCTAATTATGTTTTTCATTCTGTATTCCACACTCTCACCAACCGTTCATCTTGTAACTATGCAGCAGGACAGACTTTATCAAAGATCCAGGACACCATGCAGATTATTCAAGTTAACATTGCTAATGCAGAAAAAAGACAAAGATTATATTATGACAATCACAGGTCTACTGGTGATAAAGTGTGGTTGTCAACTAAGAATTTGAAACTCCCTCCAGGAAACTGAGTAAGATGTTCATTGGACCCTATGTTGTTTCTCGAATAGTCAATAAGAATGCCGTCACATTGAAATTACCTCTTTCTCTCCAGATACATTCTACCTATCACGTTTCTCTACTCAAACCGTTTGTACCCAATCCTTACCCGCATTGGACCTTACCTCCTCCTAACCAGTAATGGTAGATGGTGAGCTTCAGTATGTTGTCAGACGTATTCTCGATTCCAGCATCCGCAGACGTCAACTTCAATACCTTGTGATTTGCAAGGGGAATAACTCCTCTGAGGACTCCTGGATTCCTGCCACCCACCTTCATGCTCCACGCTTACTTAGAGCTTTCCATAAAGCTCATCCCACTAAACCTGCTGCCCACCCAAGAGGGCGTCCTTGAGAAGGGGGTCATGTTACATTTCTGCTGTTCCTTTAAATCTTTCTCCTTACCTGGCTACAGTTTTCCTAATAAATAGCACCTCCTCCATACAGGAAGTGCTTGTATATCATTACTGCTACCTAGCTTTGCCTGTGACTCTACTCAGAGAACCTTACTGCCTGCGTTTAAACTGTATCTTTTTTCCTCTGCAGTTTTTCAGGAGAACCCATTCTATTGCAGTTTATTCCTTTTCCATGCATGCAGAATTCTATCTGCCTAAAGTCCTGTTGGAAACTACTTTCTCAGTGAGTACATTTAAAGTTTATTTGCTGTTTGCCTTTTCATTTCAAACGGCCGGATCTACTTTCTTCTCCAGCTGATTGATCTGCCTTCAGTGTTTGCTTCCTCACTCTCACTAAGGTAATCCCTTGCCATCCTGCTTATTTTGAATATCCTGCCTGTTTAAAGTTTAATTTCCTGATTTATCTAACTGTAAGCTTTGTGGACATTATTTTATTTTTTATTTTTGCTGCTACCCTGGACTTATTCTCCATCAGTTTGTCCTGCATATACCTGTACCTTTGCTGAGACTTTATTCTCTTAATTCAAATGGTTTGTTTCCTATTTTTGTATTTATATCAGTTCCATTCTCTTTGACTGCCTTGTTTTACTTCTGCAGCGTTTATTCTTTGTTGGGCTTTATTTTTCATAAGTAAAACTTGTCTATATAAATTGAAGGTCTGTTTCTGAGTTTTTCTTACCATAAAACCTCATTTCCTTACCTGCATACATTCATTACTTAAAGGTTATCTATGTATTCAAGACCATCTTTGCTAGTAACTAGTAGAACAAGTTATTTTTTAGTAGGATTGCTATACAAGGAGAGTAACGACACTACAGACACTTCAGACTAAGAAGACCAACCATGCTTGCAAAAATCCTAAACTCACAGGCAGCGAGGGCAATTCAAAAGCTTAAAGCACACTATTTTATTTATGCCAACAAGCCAGATAAGTATATGGCCCACAAAATTAGGGAAAATGTAGAGCCTCAGCCATCCCTCTTATAGAGACAGAACGGGGGGGTGGGGGGGGTGGTGACGTCCAACCCACAGACAATAGTAGACACTTTTGCTACATTTTACAGCAAGTTATAAGACGGGCAAAAGGTAATTCACAACACAGAGACAGATACGCGCACTAAGGATTTCCTCGCAAATTGCCCACTAAAATCACTTACAAAAGACCAAAGAGTTAGCCTTGATGCCCTGGTCACCTGCTTAGAGGTAATGAGAGCAGCGAAGGACCTTAAACCGGTTAAAGCAGCAGGCCCTGATGGTTTTCCGGGGGAATATTGCAAACTGTTTCTGAGCACCTTAATCCCACATCTAACCAAATTCTGCAATTACATCCTGGAGGGGAATCTGGTTCCAAGAGAGTTGTTGCTGGCAAAAATAGTGGTGATCCCCAAGCCCGAAAAAGATAATAAAAATGCCAGAATTACCAACCAATATAATTAATTAACCATGACTTAAAGCTTTATACTAAGATCTTAGCCAACCGACTAAAAGTGATTCTCCCCGGTTTGATACATCCAGATCAGGTGGGGTTTATAAAAGATAGAGAAGCCCCAGATAATATATGCAGAATCACCAATCTCATTCATCATTTAGGGAGACAGCGGATGCCTTCTCTGTTATTATCATTGGATGTGGAGAAGGCGTTCAAAAGAATTGACTGGAGATACATGACCTCTGTTCTACAGAGGATGGGTTTTGACGGTCCCTTTATGACAGCAATCCGAGTGATTTATTCTTTACCCCAAGCCCAAGTGGCGGCGCCGCGGTGGGAGGCTATAAGTCTGGCATCTTCCCTATTCTTAATGGCACGAGACAGGGCTGCCCTCTATCGCCTCTGTTGTTTGCGCTTTGTATTGAGCCACTGGCAGCTAGGATCAGAAAGCACCCAGATATAGAGGGAATCAAGTTAGCAAAATCGGAATATAGAAACATAGAAACATAGATATTGACAGCATATATGAGCCATAGGCCCAGCAAGTCTGCCCGACCATACCTAACAGTATAAACTTATCTAGTTCGTAGGATAGCCTTATGCTTGTCCCATGCATTTTTAAAGTCCCCCATAGTGTTTGTTGCTACTACCTCTTGAGGAAGTTTATTCCATAAATCAATCACTCTTTCTGTAAAGAAGTGCTTTCTCAAATTACTCCTGAATCTACTACCCTTTAGCTTGAGCTCATGACCCCTTGTTCTTGAATTTTCCATTTTATGTAAAATACCCGCAGCCTCAGTTTTACTAAACCCTTTAATGTACTTGAAAGTTGCTATCATATCACCTCTTTCCCTTCTCTCCTCTAAGCTATACATATTTCGGTCATTGAACCTATCCTGGTAAGTTTTATTTTTTAGACCATGTACCATTTTGGTAGCCCTCCTTTGCACAGATTCAAGTTTGTTAATATCCTTCTGAAGATATGGCCTCCAGAACTGCACACAATACTCAAGATGAGGCCTAACTAATGATCTATAAAGTGGCATAAGAACCTTACTATTTCTGCTGCAAATACCTCTACCAATACATCCAAGCATTCTGCTAGCCTTACTCGCTGCATTACTACATTGTTTACTAAGTTTAAAATCATCTGAAATAATAATTCCCAAGTCCTGTTCCTCATCTGTAACAGTCAGTAAAGTGTCATTGAGTCTGTAATTAACATTTGGATTTTTCTTCCCTAAATGCATTATTTTACACTTTGCTGTGTTAAACTTTAGATCCCAGTCGTTTGTCCAATCCTCCAATTGTTGTATATCACTTCTCATTTTGTCTACCCCCCCTGGAACATCCACTCTGTTACAAATTTTTGTATCATCTGCAAAGAGACATACTTTCCCCTGTAGCCCTTTGCTGATATTGCAGATAAATATGTTAATCAAAACAGGCCCAAGAACTGACCCCTGAGGAACAGCACTAGTAACAGCCCCCTCTGCTGAATGAACTCCATTTACTAAGACACTTTGTTTTCTGTCCTTAAGCCAGCATTCCACCCAGTTCACAATTTTTGAATCTAGACCAAGGAGATACAGTTTGTGAATTAGTTTTTTGTGTGGGACGGTGTCAAATGCTTTGCTGAAATCTAGATATGCTACATCAACTGCTCCACCCTTGTCTAATACTTTTGTTACATAATCAAAGAAGTCAATTAGATTAGTCTGACATGATCTCCCTGAAGTAAAACCATGCTGATTTTGGTCCTCTAAATTGTTTGTCTTTATGTAAGTCATAATTCTTTCTTTTAAGAGGCTTTCCATTAATTTCCCTACTACTGAAGTTAAACTAACTGGCCTGTAGTTGCCAGATTCTTCTCTACTGCCCTTTTTATGAAGAGGTATTACATTTGCTATTCTCCAATCATCTGGGACAGCTCCTGTTAATAGTCACTGATATAAGCTTGCCCTATTCGTGGATGATATCCTACTAACGCTTACAAAACCTCTCATATCCCTACCTAATTTATATGCAGTATTATGCTCTTTTTTGGCTATCTCAGGCTACAAGATTAACTTAGATAAATGCAAGGTTCTGCCCATAGCCATCCCTCACCAGACCCAGAAACTATTGTAGTTTATCTTTGACTTCAAATGGGTCCAGCATACACTTAAATATTTGGGAATTAACTTACCACAGCAGACTCAACATTTGTACAAATATAATTATCCCCCCTTATTTCGAAAGATTAAGCAAGACATCAGGAAATGGAGTAAGTATAATTTCTCCTGGCTGGGAAGGTTAGCGGCAGTTAAAATGAATATCTTGCCCCGACTACTTTATTTATTCAGAGCACTACCTTTAGCAATTGTGAAATCAGACTTAGAAAAGACACAAACTTGTAGCTTTTGTCAGAGTGACAAAGTCAGCAATAATCTCTAAATCTTTAGTACATCAACATAAATCGTTAGGAGGGGTAGGGGCCCTAATTTGATGGACTACTATAGGGCAGCAAGGGCAGCGCAGGATGCCATGTTACTAAAGAGGTCGGAGGAAGCTATTTGGATCACTTTAGAGGCAGAGATGGAGGGGCAGAGGGACCCGGATTCCATTCTTTGGGACATAACACAGACTAGAGCTAGCAACCGACTCCCAGGGACGCACACAGGCGAGCCTACAGTTAATCTATGGATAAAATTGAAGAAGAGAGAGGATATTCTTCCAAGAAATTCCTTATTAATGCCAATCAGATATTTATTACAGGGGGACACACGTAAACATCTCCAGAAATGGGAAAACAAAGGCTTATATAGAGGGGCTGACTTACTAGAGAATGGATCGGTTTTATCTTTTTCCCACTTACAAGCAAAAATTGCACCTCTCAATCTACACTGGTACCTTTATCTACAGTTACAGTCTTCTCTACGTGATTTCCTTAAAAATGCACCAGGCAAGTTGTCCACAGTGTTAGAGGCCTCTAGCTATATCTAAGCTATATGTAGCTATACAATCCCCCCCGAATACACCCAAAACTCATATAATGTTAGCATGGGAATGGGAACTAGGTATAATTAAGGATCGGCAGGAGTGGGAATTACTCTTCCAGGCAGGAGATAAGGGTCTACTAAGCGTTGACTTAAAGGAAAACACTATGAAAACTATCTTCTGATGGTACTTGACCCTAGTTAGAACCTCTCATATGAACCCTCAGGGGAATGATTTATGCTACAGAGGCTATGGAGAGAGGGGTACATATAAGCATATGTGGTGGGAATGTGGGGATATCCAGGAGGTGTGGAGGAACCTATCTTCGTTTATAAGTCGGCTGATAGATGAAGAGCTTACCCTTACCATACAACAGGCACTATTACACAAACCCATAGATGATTTCCATAAACACCTTAACACCTTCATTAGAATTCTATGTACAGTCACTAGAATATGTATCGCAAGATTCTAATAAACAAATGCTCCATCATGGACGGAGATATATAATAAAATACAATTCACATATACTATGTATGAAGAGGCAGCAGGAATCCTAAACAACAGGGAGGTCATGAGTAAGATATGGTTGGATAGGTAGACAGGATCAAATGACTAGAACTATGGTTTAATTAAAGCCAACATCAGGACACTGGAGTGTGCCGGGGAAAAGGTATTTTTTATTCACAAGATATTCTATTCTTTAAATGAGGGTCACTATCCCTTTTGTTGCTCCTCCCCCTCACTGATGTTTATTTACATAGTTTGATGACTGTTAGAGAGAGAATTATTTCTATATAAATCATAGTGGCACTGCAGGGAGAGCTGATGTGGTGGTCTCCTAATCCTTGTAAGGATTGTAAGGACTGTTAAGGGAAAGAGTATCCCCATTTAGGAGAGGAAAAGAGACTCGGGGGAGGATTGGTGAAAAGACAAATGTTATTAACAGCAACTAAAATGTATGATCACCTCATCTGTTAGTTATGTTAAGAGGTTGCGGGGACCACTGGTCAGACCCATTGTGCAAATGTATGTTTAAACTTGAAAATATGTTCAATAAAGAATATTTAAACATAAATAATAAGTAATGGCATCACAATTCTGAGGCTGCAACTTGTCTCACACGGATGATGTACAACAATCTGGCCATAAGAGGGCATGCAGGAAATGAGCAGCATCACACACTCTGAACCAGATTCAGAAAGAAAGGTGAGTAAAATGGCTGCCATCAGCACATGGCAAACAAAGCAGGGAAAAAACCCTGACAGTGTCAGATCTTTGGTTTTTATCATGGTGTCCTGAAGTACTTGATCCTGGTAGCTCCGGATCTAAACCTGTCACGCATGTCCAGTAGTTGGAATTCTTTGTTTACTGGTGCGATGTTGTTGTGAACCACTCGTTTAAACTGGGACATTGGTAGTGCTTTTTTCAACGCTGGTGGGTGGCAACTGTCCGCTCTAAGTATTGAGTTGTGATCTGTCTCTTTCTAATAAAGAGCAGTAGTCAATCTGTCCCCATCTTTGAATATTCTCAGATCTAGGAAGTCAATGACAGTATCCGATGAGTTCATCTTAAATTTGAGATTGTGCTTACAACTGTTGAGTTGATCATACCATTCAGTTAGTTGATTCTGTGTTCCTGACCATATGATGAAAAAATCATCTATGTATATTCTGAATACTTTTATATGTGTATTACTGAACAACTGAGTGCCAAAGAGTTCAAATTCTGCCATGTAGATATTGGCGTATGATGGGGCCACATTGGACCCCATCGCCGTCCCCGCTATCTGCAGATAAAATTGTCATTCAAACCTAAAGTAATTAAACTTTAGACAAAAATCCAGAAGATGTGTGAGAACCTCGGCTGGGGGACCCACATAATGGTATCTATTCAGATGTTGACATACACATTCCACCCCTTCACCATGGGGTATCACTGTGTACAAGCTATTGACATCTAGCATAACTAGTATGCCAGAGGCTGTCACATAATTGTTAATTTCACTCTTGAATCTTGCTGTAGGGTCTCCAGACAGAAGGCAATAGGTGTCCTGGTCACTGAGCTGGTTCAGAATTTCGGGTTTATAGTTGGAGTAATCCATCACTATAAGGGCACCCCCCTTATCTACCTCCCTGAAAACCAACTCAGCATTTTCCTTCAGTGTCCAATGCTCTCCATTCATCACCTGATAAGTTCTTGCATATTAATCCCTGATTTTCCAAAACTGAGGCCTTTGCTTGTTGCTTAATCAGGAGAGTGTATGTGCTAATACTTCAAACTTTTAGGTGTAAAAGAACTTGGTCTCTTAAAAGTTTCTGTAGTACCTTGTTGTCCCTGGAAATGTTCTTTCAGTTTCAGTGATCTCTGAAACTTGAAGATGTCCAATTCGATATTTCCAATAATACTAATTATTTACACCCTCCGAAGATCCGCAAAGATCCATATCACCCACCTGGCAGACCGATCGTTTCTGCAAGGGGCTCTATGCTTCAGCTAATTGCAACGTATCTGGACTCAATCCTACAACTACTTATGAGGAATATCCCATCTTTTACGTTGGATTCTATCCAAATTATTGAACTATTGAAAGATGTCCACTGTTCAGTGACAGCCTCCGACATATTAGTTACGCTAGATGTCAATAGCTTGTACACGGTGATACCCTATGGTGAAGGGGTGGAATGTGTATGTCAACATCTGAATAGATACCCTTATGTGGGTCCCCCGGCCTAGGTTCTCACACATCTTATGGATTTTTGTCTAAAGTTTAATTACTTTAGGTTTGAATGACAATTTTATCTGCAGATAGCGGGGACGGCGAAGGGGTCCAATGTGGCCCCATCATACGCCAATATCTACATGGCAGAATATAAACTCTTTGGCACTCAGTTGTTCAGTAATACACATATAAAAGTATTCAGAAAATACATAGATGATTTATTCATCATATGGTCAGGAACACAGAATGAAGTAACTGAATGGTATGATCAACTCAACAGTTGTAAGCACAATCTCAAATTTAAGATGAACTCATCAGATACTGTCATTGACTTCCTAGATCTGAAAATATTCAAAGATGGGGACAGATTGAATACCGCTCTTTATCAGAAAGAGACGGATCGCAACTCAATACTTAGAGTGGACAGTTGCCACCCACCAGCATTGAAAAAATCACTACCAATGTCCCAATTTAAACAAGTGGTTCACAACAACACCGCATCAGTAAACAAAGAATTCCAACTACTGGACATGCATGACAGGTTTAGATCCAGGGGCTACCAGGATCAAGTACTTTAGGACACCATGATAAAAACCAAAGATCTGATGCAAGAGGAAACCCTTAAGAAAAAGACCATTGGAGCAGATGACAAACCACGTATGACCTTGGTGACAAAGTATACTCCGGATAAGAAACAACTTAATAATATCGTGAAGAATAATTGTAATATTCTTTCCAGTGACCCCAGGCTCCCATTTGGTGAACATGACCTACCCAGGATGGGATATAGACGTGGCAAAACCTTAAAGGACATTCTGATGAGATCGGACAATAGACCTAGCTACATCACCTCCACATGGCTTGGCACACCAAAACCAGGTTGCTTTAAGTGCAGCAGTTGCACCACTTGTAATGGTTTGGTACAGGACACCCAATTTGTCCATCCATGGCATAATAAAAGGTATGCCATTAAACACAGGGTAACATGCACTACCAAATATGTAGTTTACATGTTACACTGCAACTGTGGCAAATTTTACGTAGGAAAAACCAATGATGATTTGCGTACCAGGATGGCTAATCATAGGGCTGCCATACGGAACTCCATATGCACAGGTGTAAGTGATCAACCTGTGGCTAAACATTTATTGGTTGCCAAACATACTGTGGTGGACTTACAATATATTATTATCGATCATGTCCCGCCCCTCAACCGTGGGGGGGACCGTGCGAAAATCCTACTGCAACATGAGACCAGGTGGATCCATACCTTGGACACTGTGGTCCCGAAGGGGTTGAACACCCATTTTGATCTTCTTTGTTTTTTAATAAATATGTTTATGATAAAAGCATGTTATAAGAACTTTTGTATGATGAGTTAGATCATGGGTAATGAGCTAGATGTAATCTTTAGCCCTATTGGCCACTATCTTGCTACTTTTGCTAGTATGTTTATTGTAGGTTTAAGTTGATCTTTGATATGCATATGTTTCCCTTTATTGTGGGTTGTAAGGTATAGGTATCCCTGCAGGCATCTGTTGCATTTTTGTATTCTCTTTTGAGACTTAGCATGGACATTATCTTATGCAAACTGTCAATAAGGGTACATAGGCTCAATTGATATAGTGCTTTTGCTTTTGTCTATATTAAATCATAGACTAGTGTGCCTACAATGTTTTGCTTTTTGTATTTATTTATTTATTTATGTATTTACCTATTTTAATAGGTTAGTATGCTTAACAGGCCCACTATTGTTAATATTCTTTGCTGGTTTTTACCTATGTATTCTTCTAAAGATCGATCATATGTATTTGCGCATTTGTATATATGTAAATATTTCTAGAAATGCTGTCTTGACAGCCAGAACCTTTGCCATAATGTGATTAATCCGTTAAACATTGATATGTTCATTGTGAACAACATCCCTAACTTAGTAGCGATCTCCTACTGTTTGGTATTAATTACAGATTGGGCATGATGGTTTCTTTGGCTGTCAATCTATTCACCACACGCTAAGTGTTGTTTTGATCACTATCTCAGTTGCTTAGTTACGTGATCAACACTATCCAGCCATTTTCCTGTTTGTGTTTTATTTTTGGCCTATTTGTCTAGGGTTCTCAGTCCCGCACATGCGCAATGGCGCAGGGAGGACGCCGTGGACACAGTTGGTCTCATTAGAATGTAATTAGTGGTGGGTACTTAAGAGGGTAAGTCACTTGTGTTATGTATTGTCTAAGATAAGAGGTAAATCCTAGGCGCCAATGTATGGCTAAGGTTTGGAGTATTAAAAATGTTTATTGTGCACTTATCTTCACTATTCCAGCCACCCCAGGCTGGCCACACCTACACCAACATTCCACATTTTTTATCTTTTTCACATTGGAAGCACACCAAATAGGAGTATCCCAGCGGATTGATTTTGGATCAAGGTCGTGAAGTTTTGAGTTATTTACATATTGACTACCTCTTGCACTGACTTTTCCAAGAACACATTCTTTCACATTGGACATTATTTTGACATTTTGATTGATTTTTTCACTGGTTTTATTGGACTTTTTTATTGTATCCTTTGGTTGTCATTACCCCATTTTTAGCATTTTGGAGTATTGCACCAAGTCACTTTGTAGCACTATTGTGTATTACTGTTCTTTGCCTAATTGCCCTGTGTAAATTGTTATTACTTACCATTATTTTTTATTGTTATAGCATGGATCCATGCCTTTTAGCATTGTATTTTAACTGTATTTTAACATTGTACGCCGAGTTGTAATAAACATTTTTATTACTCCAAACCTTAGCCATACATTGGCGCCTAGGATTTACCTCTTATCTATTATTTCTCTAGGTGATAACTAGGTATCACCCCCCTGGGCCGATAAGGTTTTAGTAGGCGCTGGGATATTTTTATATTCTATACCTGTTATGTATTGTCTGTCTGATGAAGGGGCACCACCCCAAAACGTCATATTAATAATTTTGACAATCCTGTGTATACGGTGAGTGCCTTTGCCTATTTCTGTGAAATTGTGTATGTGACTTGCACAGAGCACCCCGGTAGCTGCTGTTTTATATTTTCTCATAGAGTGACAACCCTTGCCTGCTCAAATATATATATATATATATATATATATATATATATATATATATATATATATATATATATATATATATATACAAAGGATGGTGTAAGTGCACTCTCACCGACTCTTGCAGCTTGTCAGGGTGCTATAGGGATAATGATACAATGTAGCAAAGAAGCACTCACTGAACTGTTCCAACTGTGACAAAAAGTTTTAATTCAAAATCGTGACGTTTCGGGACAGCAACAGTCCCTTCCTCTGACAAATTAACAATGTGAAAATACAGGCCTTAAATAGGCTCCAAATTACCCTCCCCTAGTGATTGACCAATCATGGCCAAAAATACATAACACACCTTTCATAGTGACCAATAACTATCAGTGATAGAAAACTACCAATATATAGTAAATCAGGTGAATAGTAATAAAACATTATTAAGCATAGAACCCCGTATTGTCAATAGAGAGGGGCAATCTCATTCCAACCTGACATAAACCTCAGCTAAAAAATTATGTAAATATACAGACAAAACCGTAAATAAACAGTGAGAATGGGGATTGTGTTTCAACCAATCAGCATCGCCCTGACTCATAGGGATCGTAATTCCACCAATCAGCAGCGTACTGGCACCCAAGGCTCAATACATCAATGTTGTGTGTTCTCAAACAACGCCCACCTGTCACTAGGGACGCATAACTCCTCAAAGCTAAAATTTTATATTAATAAAACCCAAATGATCATTCGCCTAGATCGCTGCATATGTATGATTAAAATTACTATGGGACCACTTATAGATCGCTGATGTTTAACTATAGCCAAAGCTGATCTATGTATATATCAGATCAGCTACCCCAAGCGATACTAGAGACCGGATAGTCAATATCACGTAACCTCCTAGTCGTCCATATGCAATAAAGAATAAATATAAATAAAATAAATGAATGAGCCCTGTTTGTGCCGCACTTAATCACTCTGCCACGGCACTCGTCACAAGGGTAAACAAAGTGCCGAGATTTATCCAATCATAGATTGGACCGCCCACCTGTGGGCGTATCAAAACAACGGAGAGTATTAACAAGTTCTACGTGTCACACTGACACAAGTAGGCACACCCACCACTGTTATACTGTATGCGCTCAGCTGTATATTGCTGTCATTCCACAGAGAGCGGGCTCCATATATTAAAAGAAAAACTGCGTAAGCATAAAGGTGTGTAGCTCCACTAACAGGCCGGCACTTGATCACATCCTGATACGGTCCCCCTCCAGCCATCAAAAACCAAACAAAGGTGCTTAACCAAATACATAATGCTACATAAACTACACCTATGTAGCCTCACCTCTTATTCCCAAACCACCAAAGCAAAAAAATTATATAATAAAAACAAAAAACATCAATAATCCACACACAATAAATGTACTTCCACCTACCCCTATGTGAATATACAAAAAATTTTATTGTTATAAATGTAATCCATAATAATTCGTATTGTTCCCAAAGCTAAATAAATAAATAGAGTCTCAGCTCCTATTATAGATAATAGTTCAAAAATAAAAATCGGAAAAAATCAGAAAAAATCAAATTTCCAACAGTCATCTCATAATATAAATCCAGATGCATCAATATGACAACAAATTCTACTTATAATACTGAATGTCGGTACGGAATGAGAAAGACCCCCAAGAAAAACAAAAACAACACGGGGTATCAAAAAGAAGTGTACAAGTGACTAAATGATACAAAAATTAAAATACAATTAAAACCATGAAACCATGTAGTGGACAAGGTAACAACAACAACATAATGAACAGAGCGCCACATATGTATATCTCATAGAGGCAATATGGAACAGAGATGACAGATAATTAGACCATATCATCTATGATTATGCGCTCATAATACGATCCCAATGTAATTGGTGTACCGCATAAAGCAGAAAAACATATTACCAGAATAAGAGAAAAAAGAAAGAAAAAAGGAAAAGAGGAGAAGAGACAGAAGAAAGATCAAGAAAGAAAAGAAACGAAAAAAGGAAAAACTAAAGAATAAAAAAGAAAAGGGAGAAAGAAAAAAAGAAAAAAGGGACCAGGAAATAAAAAAAAAAGAAAAAGGGGAAGAAGATAGAAGAAGAAAAAGGGAGAAGAAAAAAGAGAAGAAAAGAAAAAGAAAAAGAATTAGAAGAAAGAAAAGAAAAGAAGAAGGAAAAGAAAAGACATTGCCATCCCGTGTGGGTATTGAGACCCCTGGGGCAAAGGGTACCCAGTTCATAGATCCATCTGGATTCTTTGCGTAACAGCATGTTTCCTCTGTCTCCTCCCCTTCGTGGAATCGGTACGTGGTCGATCAGTCTAAATCTCAGATCATTGACAGTGTGTCCTGCCTCCAAGAAGTGTCTTGCCACAGGCTGGTCTGCCTTTCCATTTCTTATGGCCAAACGAATACTAGACCTATGATTGGCCATCCTAGTTCTCGCGTCGTCAGTTGTTTTGCCAATGTAAAATTTTCCGCAGGGGCAATTCAGGAGGTATATAACAAATTGGGTGGTGCAAGTTAAGTAATACTTAATCTCATATGTTTTATTGCTTTCCGGATGACGAAAGTGAGAGCCAGTTATCATCCCGTTGCAAGTGACACAGCTAATACAACGATAGCAGCCTTTCTTATTTGTCTTCAGCCATGTCCGTGTACCCCCTTCGGGGTTGACGTCAGCTTTGACCAGATAATCTCTCAAGTTTCTTCCTCGCCTGAAACCGATCCTTGGTGCCTTCCAGTTCTTGAAAGGCAACGTGTGATCTGCTTCAACCAATTTCCATTCTTCTTTAATGGTATGAGTTAATGGTATAATTTCTGGAGAGTATGTGGTCACAAAAGTGAGTTGATCATCTTGCTCTGGTGGAGCCTCTTTTCTTGGTTCCATAGCTGATAGTGCATGTGATTTCATCTCTAGCAGATCTTTTTGTCTGTATCCTCTTTCAATAAATCGCTGTGTCATATCTTGTAGTTGTTCTTCACATAATATCTCATTGGTGTTATTTCTGATTACCCGTTGGTACTGGGCCTTAGGGATATTATGTATAAGACTGGGTTGGTGGCAACTTCTGGCATGTAGTAATGAGTTCCGGTCAGTAGCTTTGCGGAATAGGGTTGTGCCCAATCTTCCTTCAACTTTAAAGACCCTGACGTCCAAATAGTCCACAGTGGAGTTACTAATTGTGTGGGTAAATTTAATAGGACTCTCAAGAGTATTCAGGTGGTCAATCCATCGTATTAAACTATCTTCACCATCTGACCATACCAGAAACAGGTCGTCTATATATCGACAATAATACCTGATGTTGTCATTGTTGAAGACCTTCATAATTGATGTTTCATACAGTGCCATAAACAGATTGGCCAGCGATGGGGCCACATTGGACCCCATCGCCGTCCCAGAAATCTGTAAATAGAATGTAGACTCGAACAGAAAATAATTTTCCATAAGGCATAGCGAGAGGAAACAGATAAGTACCTCTTCTGATGGGCCAATGTATGCAGCCTTCCTAAGGGCCTGTGTAACAGCTGTGATACCATCTTGGTGGGGAATGACCGTATAGAGGCTTGACACGTCGAGAGTAACCAGAAGATCTCCATCAGTGATATTCTCCAACTTCTTGATGCCAGTGATAAAATCATTAGAGTCCCGTATATATGATGGCATAGATTGAACCAGAGGCTGTAGATAATAATCAACAAACTGTGCTAGTGGTTGGAGTAGCGAACCCCTCGCTGAGACGATAGGTCTCCCTGGGGGGTTATTAGCATTTTTGTGCACCTTAGGTAAAGTATACAACAAGGGGATTAGTGGATGTTCCCGGCATAGAAAATTGTAATCTTGTTGTGTGATAAGTGCTCTTTCTTTGAACTCCATCAATATTGTGTCGATTCTCTTTTTCAACTTGAATGTTGGGTCACCCCTTAGCGGCATATACGTTTTCTTATCAGATAGTTGTCCAAGGATTTCACTCTTATAGTATGTAGTGTCCAACAGGACTATCGCCCCACCCTTATCGGCTGGGCGAATCACTATTGAGGTGTCTTCTTTCAAGGATTTAAGGGCTAACCTCTCATCCCTAGTGAGATTGTCTCTGATCCTCATTCTTGGTCTATCCCTAATGGATTTGGTAAGAAAGTTTGTAAGAGTATGGATGGTGGAGTTATTGGAGGAGGGGTCAAACGAACCCTTAGCTCTAAATTTACACTCTTGTTCTTGACCACTATTAAAAAATTCTCTGAGTCTTAAGTTTCTGCCAAATCTCTGAATGTCAATATAAGCATCAAACTCATTAATCCCAGTGGATGGCACAAAAGATAGGCCCTTGTTCAGTAAGCTCAATTCCGTCTTAGTCAAGGTACGTGAACTAATGTTGATCACAATGTTTTCTAGATTCTCCGTTGTTGGTGGCGGCGGGCTGTGCCCCCCCTGCCTCGTGTGTGGCCTCCGCCTCTTCCTAAAAAACGGTTGGCTGTTGGATGAGCCGCCAGTGGAGGTAATGCCGCTCGATTGGCACCCGAGGTCTCCCATTCACCTCTACTGCCCCTTGATCGAGTCGTAACTCCTCTTTGAGTGGTAATGGAACTTTCCAATGGGGTTTCTGTGCCTGAGCTATCACCAGAGCTCGTATCCACTGTTGTCATCGATTTTTTAGTATATCTACGTTCACGTCTAGGTCGGTATGTTCTCCTATCATCTGGGGACAGCATCCACCTATAGATAGATTTATACGTGTAGTCCTGTGTGACAGTCTGTAGCTTGCGGTTCTTGAAGGCTATCAGTTCCTGTTTATAGCTCTTGATCTGAAGACTGAGTTTAGATAGCCAGTTGGTATTGGTGTCAGATACAAATATATTAAGTTTTTCCAATTCAAAAGTCTGTATCTCAGCCTTGACTATCTGGAGCAGACGACCTACTTCTCTGATAACAAGTAACATTAAGTCAAATGAGCACTTGTTCAGAATTTTGCACCAATTGATGCAAAATTCATTATTAGATCTTCCAATGGTCGGGATGTTTCTGATTCTGAACCCCCTTGGTATCATCCTCTTTTTATGATAATCAGAGAGGTACGAGCCGTGCAGATTCAGATCTATTTCCCTTTGTTTCAATTTAGTCAATGTATTGTACAGGGACTGTGTGGATTCTTCAACTTGTTGCTCCTCAATAGAGCCAAACCGTATCATTTCTGCGTCTTCATCTGTGAAAGTAAAGATGTCCTCGTATCTATCTTCTGAGGTGATACCACTCTGATGTATTGGGGCCTCAATGTCCATATTTACTGTATCTTCTCTGTTCATCATGTTGTCAGTTAGACAGGTGTGTCCAAAAACCAAGTAGGAAGGGGGGAAGATTAATCTGGCTGTAAAGACAACCCCAATGTGGGTGCACTGCACAGAAAGTCAATATTTACAAAGGATGGTGTAAGTGCACTCTCACCAACTCTTGCAGCTTGTCAGGGTGCTATAGGGATAATGATACAATGTAGCAAAGAAGCACTCACTGAACTGTTCCAACTGTGACAAAAAGTTTTAATTCAAAATCGTGACGTTTCGGGACAGCAACAGTCCCTTCCTCTGACAAATTAACAATGTGAAAATACAGGCCTTAAATAGGCTCCAAATTACCCTCCCCTAGTGATTGACCAATCATGGCCAAAAATACATAACACACCTTTCATAGTGACCAATAATTATCAGTGATAGAAAACTACCAATATATAGTAAATCAGGTGAATAGTAATAAAACATTATTAAGCATAGAACCCCGTATTGTCAATAGAGAGGGGCAATCTCATTCCAACCTGACATAAACCTCAGCTAAAAAATTATGTAAATATACAGACAAAACCGTAAATAAACAGTGAGAATGGGGATCATGTTATGTATTTTTGGCCATGATTGGTCAATCACTAGGGGAGGGTAATTTGGAGCCTATTTAAGGCCTGTATTTTCACATTGTTAAGTTGTCAGAGGAAGGGACTGTTGCTGTCCCGAAACGTCACGATTTTGAATTAAAACTTTTTGTCACAGTTGGAACAGTTCAGTGAGTGCTTCTTTGCTACATTATATATATATATATATATATATATATATATATACATATATATATAGTTGAGCATGTGTGTGTACATATGCATTTATGTGTTTATATGTTGTATATGTCTGTAAATACATATAAATACATGTGTACACACATATACATACATATATATATATACACACACATACATATAGATACTTAAACATACGTATGTATGGCTCTTTATTTTACAGACCTTTGACTGCCTTTTTTTCCAACAACTTTGAGCCCATATAACTTTATTGTACAATTTTCTTTGTAATATGTTTTATTAGATAGTATTATTATGGGTATAACTGTAGTTTTCAATGCATTTTTGATGTGTTTTGTGACACTTTTTTGTTTCGCGAAACAGTTAAACAGAGCTCTGAGGATGCGCTATCCTGACGTGTTTTATCTTCAACTGCGCTCAAGTGATTATGTTTATTTTCAACTAGTAATATGAGCACTATACCCTACACACGCAAACAGCCGCTTTAAACCCATTTTCACTTGCGCGTAACTGGTCCTTTATCTGGGAGTTGTGTCCATGAACATTCCATTATATTAGCTACACACTTTCGGGTACCAAATTTATTTATTTTAAAATGTTTTAAGATTCTGAGATAATCCTATTGCAACACCAAAGGCTTATCTGTGATTAATATGTCTGTTTATTATTAGTTATATCAACAGCTTATTATTCATTGCTCCTTCCTGCTGCCTCCCATTAAAGTAATTATTTTTTTCTGACTCTCATGACTCTCATGATCCTTTCTCTCAAACTTATTTCTGTTTATCCCTTTTTTATTTGCTCTTCATATTTCTTTCTTCTGTTCTCTTTTGACTTAAAGTGACTTAAAGGAGAAATATTAAAATACTAAAATTTGCTAGAACTTCTTATTATTGCACGTTTGTTGCAGAGAACTGTGTTTTTAACCACCATAAAAGGGTGAAAATCGTAGATAAATTTAACTCTGGATCCGGCAACACAAGTTCCTATCCTGAACTTAAAACAGATGGTGATAGGGAGCTACACACATATGCTCTCCTTACTGGCTGTCATGTTAACCTCTGGGCCAGTAGTACATTTCCAATCCAAAGCTGATTTAACTACTATGTGTTTCATCCCTGCAAAGAGGTATAGGAAATAAGGAACTGCTCTAATGCGCTGCAGTTTTGGGCTCCTTTATTAGTCTTCTGCTTTCTTTTTTTTTGTAAAACTTTGACGTGTTTTTATCTTTAATCTTTGAGGCTGTGAAGGGGGGGATGACATTTTTAGACCTATGCAGCACAAAGTTTTAAGAGAACCTCGGTTAGCAACTCTCTTTTTGTTTACAAAAAATGTCTTCACCTTTCAGTCTACCAGGTAGAGGTATCCAGGCGGTAACCCCTTACATGTCACACTAATAGTTCTGTAAATTGTTTTAATTACATTTTTTACCTTTCAATTGAACAATGGTACAGAGAAATATAAACTCACATAGCTTAAACCATTTTACAGAAAATAAGTTAAAATCTGGTTTCAATGCAAATACATACGCACATTAATTAAACTTGCTGTTCCTTTAAAAGGTTTATTTTGTTTTATGAAAATTATGTATATTGTGTGACTTTATATTTATTTGTGCCAGTTTTCTACAGAAGAAAAAAGAAAAGTAAATTAAAATATTTTTTCAGTACATTCTGCAACACAATAATTATTAGTTCATCATCTCGAACATTGGTAATAGAATCTCCACATCAAATCAAAAGAACAAGCCTGATCTTGTCTATTAGCTTTTGCTTTTAATGTATACAGTTATTAACATTGTTCCCATATTTCTAAGTAAGACAGCGCTTTTTATTTTGTAATCATTTGCCTACGTATAAAGTTCACACCTTGCTTGGTTATGCAACGCTTATTTAAGTGCAAAAACATTCTCTAATTACTAGTCTCATTCATTTATTGAATTATTTTCTAAACATACTATTAAAATAATAATAAAAAAATGAACTGACAATATTGCAAGCCAACATCACTCGATGCAAACTTGATTTTTAAGAACAGTTGTTGACAGATTTTTAGACCTTTTATTGTAATTTTTAAATGAGAAGCAGTAGAATTAATGCTCAACTATAAACTAAAAATATATTTTATTGTGTCGGTATGAATTTAAAATTGTAAACAAACCTATTTCCTGTATAGCTCTCACATGTATGTTGTTCACAAGAAAGATAACAACTTTAATTTTCATATATAAGGTAGATTTGTTGTCAATCTTATCACTTTTTATGCCTTTGACTCCCACTTGCATTTGGTTTCACTGCAATATGAACTTATCAGAAAACCATCTATCCGCAAAAACTGCTCATCAATCTATATACTGTATCTATATCAGTCTATACGTGTTTCCAGAAGTGTGTGGGCAATGTATAACTGTTAAAGGGACAGTATACTGTAAAATTGTTTTCCCTTAATGTGTTTCCAATCCACTTTTTTTTTACCAACTGCACTTTCTTCTAGCTTTTTTCCATCACCCCCTTCTCTCTCTTCATTCTCTATCTAACTGTCCATCACCGCTCATGTTCTGCCTACATTTCTTTCCACTCGCTCTCTTATCTCTCCTTTACAATCTCTCACTTCTAAAACCATTCTATTTACTCTCTCTCTACTCTTTCTTTTCCCTCTCTCCATTTTCTCTCTCCTCTCTCACCCTTCCCCCATCTCTTTCTCAATTCTCCTTCTTTTCTCTATACTGTCATCACACTCTTTTCTCTCTCTTTTTTTTCTGTTGCTTTTCCTTGCATTATTATTGAGAGATTTGGTAGAATGGAAGTCCAAAATAGAAATTATTGTCTAAATTTTAAATAAAAAAGAGGGGAAAGTATTGTACAACACAGGGACATACTTAATAGGTAATACCAATTAAACAGAAGAGAAGCTTCATATTTGAATTTTGCCTAAGCCCTCACCAACTCTAGAGCATGTCTTTGCAAAACATTCCATAATCTAAGTTCTGATTTACCTGGAAAGCTAATACAATAATATTACACGTTCAGATATCTTTATCCTACTTCCGCTAGAAGTAAGCTTTTTGCGTGTGTTGGGTAGTGCTCGTATTACAAGTTGAAAGTAAACTGTTTTCACACGAGCACTAACCCAATGCGTGCAAAAACCCAAACTTCGAATATTGCATGCGTGATAACGTATTTCCCCATAAAAGTCAATGGAGCAAAAAAGTGGAGGAAAAACACACTATTCGTGCACAAACATGATTGCATATTTTCAAGTGCGCTAACCCGACATAAAAATATAAATATTCCCCATGTTCTACACATAGCAGAATATATTTATTCATACATACATATTTCTATATATACTGTATCTGATTGATATATATATATATATATATATATACACAATTATATATAGGTATAAATATATACATATTCTGCTATGTGCAGAACATTATAATATGAAACATTTACAGTAAATACACACTATAACACTTTATTAAATATTAATATTTCATCATAAATATATAAATACACATATAAATACATATGTACACACATATATATTTCAATCTCAAAAAAGCAAAGTGTCCAGTGCTGTAAGGTTAAAAAGTCCAACTTTATTGGTCAGATTAAAAGTACAACAGACACCAGTAGTAAGCATCTGACATGTTTTGGCCTGGGGCCTTACTCATAGACATAAGCTTGGTAAAAATACCGCCATATTAAAACCAATACTGACATTCTATTGGGTACTCATAATGACAATTTAAGCATATCAGCTGAATTGTTTTACACATATTGCAAGTATTATTATTCTTTATTTATAAAGCGCCGCAGTACTGCCCACGGGTACAAGAATAACAGTACAATGGAGAAACAATACGATAAAAGAGAAAATTTTACAGACATTTTACAGGGGGAATTGAGGGCCCTTTTCCCGTGGGAACTTACAATCTAGAGGTGAGAATGATATTAGTGAGGAGATAGTGGGTAACAGTTAAGTGAAGTTAGTTTGTTAATAAGTCGGGTGATAAGGTTCCCTGAACAGAAAGGTCTTTAGGGAACGTTTAAAGGAGGAGAGGTTAGGGGCAAGTCTGACAGCTTGAGGATGTGCGTTCCAGAGGGTTGGTGCTGCACGAGAGAAGTCCTGTAGTCTAGCATGAGAGGAGGTGATGATAGAGGACGCAAGAAGCAGGTCATTGTTGGATCTTAGGGGGTGGGCAGGAGTATATTTCTTGATGAGTGAGTACAGGTAGGGTGGGGCAGCATTGGTGAGGGCTTTGTAGGTCAGGGTGAGAATTTTGAATTTAACTCTGTTGTGAATGGGGAGCCAGTGAAGGGACTCACAGAGAGGTGCAACAGAAACAGAGCGTCAAGAGAGGTGGATTAGCCTAGCAGATGCATTTAGAATGGATTGGAGGGGAGAGAGGTGGGAGAAAGGGAGGCCAATTAGTAAGTTGTTACAGTAGTCAAGTCGGGAAATTACCAGGGAGTGGGTTAGCTGTTTAGTAGTTTCAGAACCTAGAAACGGTCAAATTTTGGAGATATTGCGTAGGTGGTTGTGGCAGGATGAAGAGAGCAATTGGATGTGGGGAATGAAGGACAGATTTGAGTCAAGCGTGACTCTGAGGCAGCGGACTTGGGGTGATGGGGAAATAGTAGTGCCACCAACAGTGATAGAAAAATTAGAGACTGGAGTAGAGTTAGAGGGGGAATTAGAAGTAGTTCGGTCTTGGACATGTTTATTTTTAGGTGGTGAGAGGCCATCCAGGAGAAAATGCCAGATAAGCAGTCGCTGATGTGAGAATTGACAGAAGGAGAGAGTGCAGGGGTGGAAAGGTATATCTGGGTATCATCAGCATAGATGTGATAGCTGAAGCCATAGCTGTTGATAAGTTTACCCAGTGAAGAAGTGTAAATAGAGAAGAGTAGAGGATTCAGGACAGATCCTTGAGGTACTCCAACAGACAGAGGCAATAGAGAGAAGGAGTCACCAGCAAAAGAGACGGAGAAGGATATTAAGTGATGACTTAACATATATAATATAGAGTTACAACATTTTTAACACATTATCATAAGAGAAATATGAAAAAATGTATATTTATTGTCACTAAAAGTATGTTAGATTTCATTGTGTTACATGTAACCTAAAGGCAAAACAAAAATTGTAAAGTTACAAAATTATCGAGTAATACAGAGCTTATTTTTCTTAACAGATACAAAGTAATCATATAAACATAAGTTGCAAGGTTCCAATTTAAAGATACCAACAGCGCAACGTGTAGAAGAAGGAAAAATTGCAATGTATACTCATTGTGTTAGAATTTAACCTTATTGTGACTTTAGATGTTTATTTTAAGAGAATTAATTTAGTTAACACATCGGTAGTTTGAGATATAAATAGATTAAATTTGAAAATAAATGATTTTTATGTATAACCATATGATGCCATTTTGGACTACATATTGATTTAGTCGACATTTGAAGTTTTGAGGGGAGAAATACGTTTCAGGTTTGTGAAAAGGTCTATCCTATGTATATAATTTAGAAGGACCATATGAATATCAAAATGCTGGATAGTTATTGCACGTATGCACAAAAGAATGATGGTCTTGATGAAGGCTATATTGACAAAAAAAAAACCTTCGATTTTCTCGTGGTAGATAATCCAGTTACTCCAATTATACGTCTTGCCTAAAGTACATAAAAGCATCCAAGACATAAAATATAGACCAATAGTATCAGGCATTGGCTCGCTTTGTGAACCACTGTCTGAATGGCTTGGCAGCATTTTGCAGCCCTTAGTGTTTGGTTTATCAAGATTTTTAAGAGATACCAAACATGTCTTACAAATCTTTGATAACTTAATTTGGAAAGATCATTACCAATGGCTCACAATTGATATTGTGTCATTATACTCATATATTCCTCACACCATGGGTATTTTGGCTATCAAATATTTTCTAGAGACTAGAACTAGTTACACCAAAGAATTTTCTCAATATATATTGGAAGTTTTACAATTCCTACTCACCCATAATTATTTTAAATTTGAAGATTCATATTATCTTCAATTGCAAGGGACGGCGATGGGGGCAAAATTTGTGCCCTCATACACCAACCTTGTAATGGGTTGGTGGGAAATGACTATGATTTATGGGGACAACAATCCTTATGCTCAATCTATTATAAGCTATCATCGCTACATAGATGATTTGATATTGATATGGAGAGGAGATCCGTTATCCATAGACAATTTTGTTGAATATCTGATCACTAATGAATGGGGCTTAAGGTTTACTTTTGAGACTAATAAAACTGCCATTAATTTCCTTGATATAAAGCTTAGTAGCATTCCTTGGACTAATTGAATAAAATCCACAATATATAGAAAACCCATATCTGGGAATACACTACTTCATGGAAAAAGCAACCATCCTCCAAAAGTCCCATATTCTATTGCTAAAGGACAGTTTATTAGGGCTAAGAGGAACTGTTCAGATAATCTAGATTACATAGCTCATAGCAATGATCTAAAAAAGAGATTAGAATATAGAGGTTACAAAACTACAACCATACAAAAAGTTAAACTAGAGTTAGACAGCATAGATAGGAGAACTCTATTGGTGGACAAACAAAAACCCAAACAATCTAATGATAAACAAGTAACATTTGTCACACAATACTCATCTGACTACAATGGCATTTGTAAAATTATTCGTAAGCATCTACCAATGCTTAAAGCTGATAAAGGTCTGGTGAAAATAATAGAAAAAGGATGTAGATTTTCCTATAGAAGAGGGGTTACCATTGGCAACGAAATCTCCCCAAGTGTTTTATCACAGACAAAAGCTCCAAGCTCTTGGTTGGATTCAAAAGGCATGTATAAATGCGGTTATAGTGCATGCATACCATGCACTTTTATTCAAAAAGGTGATTCTTTTGTTTCTGCAGTTACAGATAAACAATATAAAGTCAATTGCTGTGTAAACTATCGATCTAAGAATGTAATATATTTAATCTGGTGCACTTGTACCAAGAAACAATATGTATGCTGTACCTCTAGGGAAGTTAGGGAAAGAATTGGACAACATTTGTCAGATATTAAAAGATCAGATCCCTGTTCTGAAATGGCCAAACATTTCATACAAAGACATGACAGTATGAATTTGACTTTTAAATGGATGGCAATCGAGCAAGTAAAAGCACCCCCACGGGGTGGTGACATGAACAAAATCCTCCTCAAGCAGGAGGCTTTCTGGATTTTTTACTTTGGAAACACGTATTCCCAAGCGATACAATTCCTTGTATGATGTAAATTTCTGGGAGTAGTACTAAAAGTTGATTTTTAAATGCGAAGCATTATTGAATATGCAGGCACTGCAGCTTTAAAATTGAAACTAAAATATTTTTTAATCTAATCCATAAGCTGCTAATAAATTCCTTTATCGAATATCTTCATTACTGCTTTGCATCTATTAGTCAACCAATTATACATGCATTATATATCACGGATTGTTTATTGTTCTATATCATTTATTAATAGATTACTGGATTTTTTTACAACTCTGTTGCATTGCATCAGGGTAAGCACCAATGCATTGCATGGGATGAATATTGTGCTTTTCCTATCTTATTGATCAATGTAAAATACAGATAGGTTAGAAATCCTTGTATCAACAGGAAAGTTATCAGTAAAATGATTCTTTTGTGCATACGTGCAATAACTATACAGCATTGTGATATTCATATGATCCTTCTAAATGACATACATAGGGTAGACCTTTTCACAAACTTAAAACATATTTTTCCCCTCAAAACTTCAAATGTCGACTAAATCAATATGTAGTCCAAAATTGCATCATATGGTTATACATAAAAATCATTTATTTTCAAATTTAATCTATTTATATCTCAAACTACCGATGTGTCAGCTAAATTAATTCTTTTGAAATAAACACAAGTAACAATAAGGTTAAATTCTAACACAATGAGGCCTACTTATCAAGCCGTCAACTTACTTGCATTCGACGGCACCAATACGCTCGCCTAAGATCGCCTAACATCGCGGCCTCAGACCTGAATACGCTCTCCAAATTTAATAAAAAGCTGTCAAAAAGCCGTGCAACAAGTACAGGGTGATGAGCAGCGGACTGTTGTTAACTAACAGTCATCGATCTCGCTGCTATTCGGCTTTTTCACAGCTTTATTTGTATACTGTCACTAAACACCGCCACTATACTAAAATGTTTAACCCCTATCCTGCTGCTCCCGGACCCGCCGCAACTAAATAAAGTTATTAACCCCCATCCCGCCGCTCCCGGACCCCGCCGCAACTAAATAAAATTATTAACTCCTATCCCGCCGATCCCGGAGCCCACCGCAACTCTAATAAACTTATTAACCCCTATTCCGCCGCTCCCTGAGCCCACCGCCACCTACATTATGTTATTAACTCCTAATCTTCCGCCCCCTACACCCCCGCCACCTACATTATGTTATTAACCCCTAATCTTCCGCCCCCTACACCGCCGCCACCTACATTATGTTATTAACCCCTAATCTTCCGCCACCTACACCGCCACCACCTACATTATGTTATTAACCCCTAATCTTCTGCCCCCTACACCGCCGCCACCTACATTATGTTATTAACTCCTAATCTGCCGCCCCCTACATTATGTTATTAACCCCTATCCCGCCGCTCACGGAGCCCACCGCAACTAAGTAAAATTATTGACCCCTAAACCGCCAGCCCCCCACATCGCCATAATCTAAATTAACCTATTTATAGTGATAAGGGCATAGCCACCAAGAGGTGGAAATGTCCTAAAAAAGTATGCTTCTATGCACTGAAGAAGTTGTACATTACGTAGTGAAAGAAATAGTATAAGTAAAAAATAACTTTTATTAATTATAAATTAAAAGATAGCAGATATTTTTTATACTGCCAACTCGCAAAAGTTAAAAACACTTCTCCTGTGTGTAAAGAATAATGTTATAATTGTTGCAAGGGCTCACTAACCCCTATGTTGCATAAATGTACTATAGACTAAGGTTGAGCTGGTATTATGTAAATTGGCCTTTGTTAGGCTTAGTAAACCAGACACCCTAGAACTATTCAAATCATATATCTAGAGTTAATATATTTAGCCCAATTATCCGAAACTGATAACAAAGTCCTAAATAGTAAAGAGTAATTCGGTTTCAACTCAGGGTTTCACAAATTCAAATCTTTATTAATCGGGTGAAAACTGCTGAGTTTATAGATGTAAATATATATTCGAAGAGAGGCGGGGAGTAACAGCAATGCTGTTAACAAACGTGGCAATGGTATGTGCAACAACGGGTGAGCAGACCCTGGGGTGTTTAGTGCTTAGACTGAAGTGTATATATCAGATAGAGTGTTGACACAGTGGAACTAATCACTCTATTGTACCAAGTGCCATATTACATAAGATTGATATAGTATTGTTTGATATTGTTTATGATGCCAGGTTTCGTTACATCCGTATGTAATGTAACAGTTAGTAGAATAACAACTTATATGAAGGTTAAATAACTAAATATCGATTTAACTTATTCACTAATTTTAGAACACTTTATGATAGTAAGACCAATATTATGGTAAGTATTAGTATCCTACAAAAAAGAAACAGCTGTATCTCCGCTGTATAGATTAACGCTGGGCTTATTATTTACCTACAAAGGATATATTATTAAATGTATTGGTATCATGCAGATCCCTGTGTTCACACAACTGATATATTATGGTATTGCCAGTATTATTATTACAACTGGTATTGCCCCAGTGCATTAATATCTACGTATCTTATTTACTGCAGAGTCCACCAGTTTCTATGTTATCTGACACCCACAGCAGTCTGCTCACAGTTCAATAGAATTCTGACTAACGATATTAAATTGTAACATATAATTGAGTCTTAGTTTCTGAGCGAGTCTAAAAAAGTTCCTGTATGTTTAGTCAAATTATATTGTCTGTTGCATAATGCAACCAACATTGCTTGCTCACAGAATAACAATCATCATAGCTGAAGACACATTAAATATAAAGCATGTCAGCAGTTAATTAGACAGCGAATACAGATATGGCAGTTGCTACCAATTCCTCATAATGAGGCCTTCCCACACCAAAGTTAGACGAGACTATGTTAAAAGTCTTTGTACTCTTATAATTATATACTATGATAGGTTCGCTATATATTAGTATAAGTTATACCACGAGGAGAGCAATTTAAAATAAGGAAACCCCTGACGCTGCGTTTTTCTTACGCTTTCCCTACACCGCCGCCACCTACATTATGTTATTAACCACTAATCTTCCGCCCCCTACACTATGTTATTAACCCCTAATCTTCCGCCCCTACATCGCCACCTACATTATTTTATTAACCCCTAATCTTCCGCCTCCTACACTGCCGCCACCTACATTGTGTTATTAACCCCTAATCTGCCGCCCCCTACACCGCCACCACCTACATTATGTTATAAACCCCTATCCCGCCGCTCACGGAGCGCACCGCAACTAAGTAAAATTATTAACTCCTAAACCGCCAGCCCCCCACATCGCCATAAACTAAATTAACCTTTTAACCCCTAAACCTAACAACCCGAACCCGCTAACTTTAAATTAAATATTAACTCATCCCTATCTTATAATAAATTTAAACTTACCTTTAGATTTTAATTAAACTATATTAAACTATATTAAACTAATAATTTATCTACCCAATTAGACTAAATTACATTAAACTACAAATTAAATTAACTATATTATATATTTAAACACCTAACCCTACTCAAATAATTTAAATCTACACTAAAAAATTACTGTTACAAAAAACTAACAACTAAGTTACAAAAAATAACAAACACTAAGGCCTAGATTTAGAGTTCGGCGGTAGCCGTCAAAACCAGCGTTAGAGGCTCCTAACGCTGGTTTTGGCCGCCCGCTGGTATTTGGAGTCAGTGATTAAAGGGTCTAACGCTCACTTTACAGCCGCGACTTTTCCATACCGCAGATCCCCCTACGCCATTTGCGTAGCCTATCTTTTCAATGGGATCTTCCTAACGCCGGTATTTAGAGTCGTTTCTGCAGTGAGCGTTAGAGCTCTAACGACAAGATTCCAGCCGCCTGAAAATAGCAGGAGTTAAGAGCTTTCTGGCTAACGCCGGTTTATAAAGCTCTTAACTACTGTACCCTAAAGTACACTAACACCCATAAACTACCTATGTACCCCTAAACCGAGGTCCCCCCACATCGCCGCCACTCGATTAAAATTTTTAACCCCTAATCTGCCGACCGCCACCTACGTTATACTTATGTACCCCTAATCTGCTGCCCCTAACACCGCCGACCCCTGTATTATATCTATTAACCCCTAACTTGCCCCCCACAACGTCGCCGCAAGCTACTTAAAATAATTAACCCCTAATCTTCCGACCGCAAATCGCCGCCACCTACGTTATCCCTATGTACCCCTAATCTGCTACCCCTAACATCGCCGACCCCTATGTTATATTTATTAACCCCTAATCTGCCCCCCTCAACGTCGCCGACACCTACCTACACTTATTAACCCCTAATCTGCCGAGCGGACCTGAGCGCTACTATAATAAAGTTATTAACCCCTAATCCGCCTCACTAACCCTATCATAAATAGTATTAACCCCTAATCTGCCCTCCCTAACATCGCCGACACCTACCTTCAATTATTAACCCCTAATCTGCCGACCGGAGCTCACCGCTATTCTAATAAATGTATTAACCCCTAAAGCTAAGTCTAACCCTAACACTAACACCCCCCTAAGTTAAATATAATTTTTATCTAACGAAATAAATTAACTCTTATTAAATAAATGATTCCTATTTAAAGCTAAATACTTACCTGTAAAATAAATCCTAATATAGCTACAATATAAATTATAATTATATTATAGCTATTTTAGGATTAATATTTATTTTACAGGCAACTTTGTAATTATTTTAACCAGGTACAATAGCTATTAAATAGTTAAGAACTATTTAATAGTTACCTAGTTAAAATAATAACAAATTTACCTGTAAAATAAATCCTAACCTAAGATATAATTAAACCTAACACTACCCTATCAATAAAATAATTAAATAAACTACCTACAATTACCTACAATTAACCTAACACTACACTATCAATAAATTAATTAAACACAATTGCTACAAATAAATAAAATTAAATAAACTATCTAAAGTACAAAAAATAAAAAAGAACTAAGTTACAGAAAATAATAAAATATTTACAAACATAAGAAAAATATTACAACAATTTTAAACTAATTACACCTACTCTAAGCCCCCTAATAAAATAACAAAGCCCCCCAAAATAAAAAATTCCCTACCCTATTCTAAAATACAAATATTACAAGCTCTTTTACCTTACCAGCCCTGAACAGGGCCCTTTGCGGGGCATGCCCCAAGAATTTCAGCTCTTTTGCCTGTAAAAAAAAACATACAATACCCCCCCCCCCAACATTACAACCCACCACCCACATACCCCTAATCTAACCCAAACCCCCCTTAAATAAACCTAACACTACCCCCCTGATGATCTTCCTACCTTGTCTTCACCATGCCAGGTTCACCGATCCGTCCTGGCTCCAAGATCTTCATCCAACCCAAGCGGGGGCTAGACATCCACTGAAGAAGTCCAGAAGAGGGTCCAAAGTCTTCCTCCTATCCGGCAAGAAGAGGACATCCGGACCGGCAAACATCTTCTCCAAGCGGCATCTTCTATCTTCTTCCATCCGATGACGACCGGCTCCATCTTGAAGACCTCCAGCGCGGATCCATCCTCTTCTTCCGACGACTAGACGACGAATGACGGTTCCTTTAAGGGACGTCATCCAAGATGGCATCCCTCGAATTCCGATTGGCTGATAGGATTCTATCAGCCAATCGGAATTAAGGTAGGAATTTTCTGATTGGCTGATGGAATCAGCCAATCAGAATATAGTTCAATCCGATTGGCTGATCCAATCAGCCAATCAGATTGAGCTCGCATTCTATTGGCTGATCGGAACAGCCAATAGAATGCGAGCTCAATCTGATTGGCTGATTGGATCAGCCAATCGGATTGAACTATATTCTGATTGGCTGATGGACTCAGCCAATCAGAAAATTCCTACCTTAATTCCGATTGGCTGATAGAATCCTATCAGCCAATCGGAATTCGAGGGACGCCATCTTGGATGACGTCCCTTAAAGGAACCGTCATTCGTCGTCTAGTCGTCGGAAGAAGAGGATGGATCCGCGCTGGAGGTCTTCAAGATGGAGCCGGTCGTCATCGGATGGAAGAAGATAGAAGATGCCGCTTGGAGAAGATGTTTGCCGGTCCGGATGTCCTCTTCTTGCCGGATAGGAGGAAGACTTTGGACCCTCTTCTGGACTTCTTCAGTGGATGTCTAGCCCCCGCTTGGGTTGGATGAAGATCTTGGAGCCAGGACGGATCGGTGAACCTGGCATGGTGAAGACAAGGTAGGAAGATCATCAGGGGGGTAGTGTTAGGTTTATTTAAGGGGGGTTTGGGTTAGATTAGGGGTATGTGGGTGGTGGGTTGTAATGTTGGGGGGGGGGTATTGTATGTTTTTTTTTACAGGCAAAAGAGCTGAAATTCTTGGGGCATGCCCCGCAAAGGGCCCTGTTCAGGGCTGGTAAGGTAAAAGAGCTTGTAATATTTGTATTTTAGAATAGGGTAGGGAATTTTTTATTTTGGGGGGCTTTGTTATTTTATTAGGGGGCTTAGAGTAGGTGTAATTAGTTTAAAATTGTTGTAATATTTTTCTTATGTTTGTAAATATTTTATTATTTTCTGTAACTTAGTTCTTTTTTATTTTTTGTACTTTAGATAGTTTATTTAATTTTATTTATTTGTAGCAATTGTGTTTAATTAATTTATTGATAGTGTAGTGTTAGGTTAATTGTAGGTAATTGTAGGTAGTTTATTTAATTATTTTATTGATAGGGTAGTGTTAGGTTTAATTATATCTTAGGTTAGGATTTATTTTACAGGTAAATTTGTTATTATTTTAACTAGGTAACTATTAAATAGTTCTTAACTATTTAATAGCTATTGTACCTGGTTAAAATAATTACAAAGTTGCCTGTAAAATAAATATTAATCCTAAAATAGCTATAATATAATTATAATTTATATTGTAGCTATATTAGGATTTATTTTACAGGTAAGTATTTAGCTTTAAATAGGAATCATTTATTTAATAAGAGTTAATTTATTTCGTTAGAAAAAAATTATATTTAACTTAGGGGGGTGTTAGTGTTAGGGTTAGACTTAGCTTTAGGGGTTAATACATTTATTAGAATAGCGGTGAGCTCCGGTCGGCAGATTAGGGGTTAATAATTGAAGGTAGGTGTCGGCGATGTTAGGGAGGGCAGATTAGGGGTTAATACTATTTATGATAGGGTTAGTGAGGCGGATTAGGGGTTAATAACTTTATTATAGTAGCGCTCAGGTCCGCTCGGCAGATTAGGGGTTAATAAGTGTAGGCAGGTGTCGGCGACGTTGTGGGGGGCAGATTAGGGGTTAATAAATATAACATAGGGGTCGGCGATGTTAGGGCAGCAGATTAGGGGTACATAGGGATAACGTAGGTGGCGGCGGTTTACGGAGCGGCAGATTAGGGGTTAAAAGTGTAATGCAGGGGTCAGCGATAGCGGGGGCGGCAGATTAGGGGTTAATAAGTGTAAGGTTAGGGGTGTTTAGACTCGGGGTACATGTTAGAGTGTTAGGTGCAGACGTAGGAAGTGTTTCCCCATAGGAAACAATGGGGCTGCGTTAAGAGCTGAACGCTGCTTTTTTGCAGGTGTTAGGTTTTTTTCCAGCTCAAACTGCCCCATTGTTTCCTATGGGAGAATCGTGCACGAGCACGTTTTTGATGCCGGCCGCGTCCGTAAGCAACTCTGGTATCGAGAGTTGCATTTGCGGTAAATATGCCCTACGCTCCTTTTTTGGAGCCTAACGCAGCATTTGTTTGAACTCTCGATACCAGAGTTAAATTTATGGTGCGGCCAGAAAAAAACCCGCGGAGCGTTAACAGCCCTTTTACCGCCGAACTCTAAATCTAGGCCTAAGTTACAAAAAAAATAAACACTAAGTTACACAAAATAAAAAAGTAATTATCAAAGATTTAAACTAATTACACCTAATCTAAGGGCCCTATAAAAATAAAAAGCCCCCCCCCCCCAAAATAAAAAAAACCCTAGCCTACAATAAACTACAAATAGGCCAAATAGGGCCTTTTGCTGGGCATTGCCCCAAAGAAATCAGCTCTTTTACCTGTAAATAAAAAATACAAATACCCCCCCAACAGTAAAACCCACCACCCACACAACCAAACCCCCAAATAAAACCCTAACTAAAAAAACCTAAGCTCCCCATTGCCCTGAAAAGGGCATTTGTCTGGGCATTGCCCTTAAAAGGGCATTTAGCTCTATTGCAGCCCAAACCCTTATCTAAAAATAAAACCCACCCAATACACCCTTAAAAAATCCTAACACTAACGCCTGAAGATTCACTTTAAACGAAGAGCATGCTCCGCGTCGGATGTCTTGAAGATGTAGCCGCTTTGCGCCGGATGGATGAAGATAGAAGATGCCGTCTGTGTGAAGACTTCTGCGGGCTTGGATGAAGACTTCGGCCGCTTGGATGAAGACTTCTGCTGGCTTCTTGGAGGATGGATGTTGGATCTTCAAAACTGTAAGTGAATCTTCAGGGCTTAGTGTTAGGATTTTTTAAGGGTGTATTGGGTGGGTTTTATTTTTAGATTAGAGTTTGGGCTGCAATTGAGCTAAATGTCCTTTTAAAAGTAATGCCCATAAAATACCCTATCAGGGCAATGGGGAGCTTAGTTTTTTTTTAGTTAGGGTTTTATTTGGGGGTTTGGTTGTGTGGGTGGTGGGTTTTACTGTTGGGGGGTATTTGTATTTTTTATTTACAGGTAAAAGAGCTGATTTCTTTGGGGCAATGCCCCGCAAAAGGCCCTTTTAAGGGCTATTTGAGTTTATTGTAGGCTAGGTTTTTTTTTATTTTGGGGGGCTTTATTTATTTTCATAGGGCCCTTAGATTAGGTGTAATTAGTTTAAATCTTTGATCATTTCTTTTTTATTTTGTGTAATTTAGTGGGGGTTTTTTTTTTGTAACTGAGGCCTAGATTTAGAGTTCGGCGGTAGCCGTCAAAACCAGCGTTAGAGGCTCCTAACGCTGGTTTTGGCCGCCCGCTGGTATTTGGAGTCAGTGATTAAAGGGTCTAACGCTCACTTTTCAGCCGCGACTTTTCCATACCGCAGATCCCCTTACGTCAATTGCGTAGCCTATCTTTTCAATGGGATCTTTCTAACGCCGGTATTTAGAGTCGTTTCTGCAGTGAGCGTTAGAGCTCTAACGACAAGATTCCAGCCGCCTGAAAATAGCAGGAGTTAAGAGCTTTCTGGCTAACGCCGGTTTATAAAGCTCTTAACTACTGTACCCTAAAGTACACTAACACCCATAAACTACCTATGTACCCCTAAACCGAGCTCCCCCCACATCGCCGCCACTCGATTAAAAATTTTAACCCCTAATCTGCCGACCGCCACCTACGTTATACTTATGTACCCCTAATCTGCTGCCCCTAACCCCGCCGACCCCTATATTACATTTATTAACCCCTAATCTGCCCCCCACAACATCGCCGCCAGCTACTTACAATAATTAACCCCTAATCTTCCGACCGCAAAGCGCCGCCACCTACGTTATCCCTATGTACCCCTAATCTGCTGCCCCTAACACCGCCGACCCCTATATTATATTTATTAACCCCTAATCTGCCCCCCTCAACGTCGCCGACACCTACCTACACTTATTAACTCCTAATCTGCCGAGCGGACCTGAGCGCTACTATAATAAAGTTATTAGCCCCTAATCCGCCTCACTAACCCTATCATAAATAGTATTAACCCCCTAATCTGCCCTCCCTAACATCGCCGACACCTACCTTCAATTATTAACCCCTAATCTTCCGATCGGAGCTCACCGCTATTCTAATAAATGGATTAACCCCTAAAGCTAAGTCTAACCCTAACACTAACACCCCCCTAACTTAAATATAATTTACATCTAACGAAATAAATTAACTCTTATTAAATAAATTATTCCTATTTAAAGCTAAATACTTACCTGTAAAATAAATCCTAATATAGCTACAATATAAATTATAATTATATTATAGCTATTTTAGGATTAATATTTATTTTACAGGCAACTTGGTATTTATTTTAACTAGGTACAATAGCTATTAAATAGTTAAGAACTATTTAATAGTTACCTAGTTAAAATAATAACAAATTTACCTGTAAAATAAATCCTAACCTAAGATATAATTAAACCTAACACTACCCTATCAATAAAATAATTAAATAAACTACCTACAATTACCTACAATTAACCTAACACTACACTATCAATAAATTAAATAAACACAATTGCTACAAATAAATACAATTAAATAAACTAGCTAAAGTACAAAAAATAAAAAAGAACTAAGTTACAGAAAATAAAAAAATATTTACAAACATAAGAAAAATATTACAACAATTTTAAACTAATTACACCTACTCTAAGCCCCCTAATAAAATAACAAAGCCCCCCAAAATAATAAATTCACTACCCTATTCTAAATTAAAAAAGTTACAAGCTCTTTTACCTTACCAGCCCTGAACAGGGCCCTTTGCGGGGCATGCCCCAAGAAGTTCAGCTCTTTTGCCTGTAAAAAAAAACATACAATACCCCCCCCCCCAACATTACAACCCACCACCCACATACCCCTAATCTAACCCAAACCCCCCTTAAATAAACCTAACACTAATCCCCTGAAGATCTTCCTACCTTGTCTTCACCATCCAGGTATCACCGATCCGTCCTGGCTCCAAGATCTTCATCCAACCCAAGCGGGGGTTGGCGATCCATAATCCGGTGCTGAAGAGGTCCAGAAGAGGCTCCAAAGTCTTCATCCTATCCGGCAAGAAGAGGACATCCGGACCGGCAAACATCTTCTCCAAGCCGCATCTTCGATCTTCTTCCATCCGGTGCGGAGCGGGTCCATCTTGAAGCAGGCGACGCGGATCCATCCTCTTCTTCCGATGTCTCCCGACTAATGACGGTTCCTTTAAGGGACGTCATCCAAGATGGCGTCCCTCGAATTCCGATTGGCTGATAGGATTCTATCAGCCAATCGGAATTAAGGTAGGAATTTTCTGATTGGCTGATGGAATCAGCCAATCAGAATCAAGTTCAATCCGATTGGCTGATCCAATCAGCCAATCAGATTGAGCTCGCATTCTATTGGCTGTTCCAATAGAGTAGGTGTAATTAGTTTAAAATTGTTGTAATATTTTTCTTATGTTTGTAAATATTTTTTTATTTTCTGTAACTTAGTTCTTTTTTATTTTTTGTACTTTAGCTAGTTTATTTCATTGTATTTATTTGTAGCAATTGTGTTTATTTAATTTATTGATAGTGTAGTGTTAGGTTAATTGTAGGTAATTGTAGGTAGTTTATTTAATTATTTTATTGATAGGGTAGTGTTAGGTTTAATTATATCTTAGGTTAGGATTTATTTTACAGGTAAATTTGTTATTATTTTAACTAGGTAACTATTAAATAGTTCTTAACTATTTAATAGCTATTGTACCTGGTTAAAATAATTACAAAGTTGCCTGTAAAATAAATATTAATCCTAAAATAGCTATAATATAATTATAATTTATATTGTAGCTATATTAGGATTTATTTTACAGGTAAGTATTTAGCTTTAAATAGGAATAATTTATTTAATAAGAGTTAATTTATTTCGTTAGATTAAAATTATATTTAAGTTAGGGGGGGTGTTAGTGTTAGGGTTAGACTTAGCTTTAGGGGTTAATACATTTATTAGAATAGCGGTGAGCTCCGATCGGAAGATTAGGGGTTAATAATTGAAGTTAGGTGTCGGCGATGTTAGGGAGGGCAGATTAGGGGTTAATACTATTTATGATAGGGTTAGTGAGGCGGATTAGGGGCTAATAACTTTATTATAGTAGCGCTCAGGTCCGCTCGGCAGATTAGGAGTTAATAAGTGTAGGTAGGTGTCGGCGACGTTGAGGGGGGCAGATTAGGGGTTAATAAATATAATATAGGGGTCGGCGGTGTTAGGAGCAGCAGATTAGGGGTACATAGGGATAACGTAGGTGGCGGCGCTTTGCGGTCGGAAGATTAGGGGTTAATTATTGTAAGTAGCTGGCAGCGATGTTGTGGGGGGCAGATTAGGGGTTAATAAATGTAATATAGGGGTCGGCGGGGTTAGGGGCAGCAGATTAGGGGTACATAGGGATAACGTAGGTTGCGGCGGTTTACGGAGCGGAAGATTAGGGGTTAATAATAATATGCAGGGGTCAGCGATAGCGGGAGTGGCAGATTAGGGGTTAATAAGTGTAAGGTTAGGGGTGCTTAGACTCGGGGTACATGTTAGAGTGTTAGGTGCAGACGTAGGAAGTGTTTTCCCATAGGAAACAATGGGGCTGCGTTAGGAGCTGAACGCTGCTTTTTTGCAGGTGTTAGGTTTTTTTTCAGCTCAAACAGTCCCATTGTTTCCTATGGGGGAATCGTGCACGAGCACGTTTTTGATGCCGGCCGCGTCCGTAAGCAACTCTGGTATCGAGAGTTGCATTTGCGGTAAAAATGCTCTACGCTCCTTTTTTGGAGCCTAACGCAGCATTTGTTTTAACTCTCGATACCAGAGTTAATTTTATGGTGCGGCCAGAAAAAAGCCCGCGGAGCGTTAACAGCCCTTTTACCGCCGAACTCTAAATCTAGGCCAGAGTGTTTGTTATTTTTTGTAACTTAGTTGTTAGTTTTTTGTTACTTAGTAATTTTTTAGTGTAGATTTAAATTATTTGAGTAGGGTTAGGTGTTTAAATATATAATATAGTTAATTTAATTTGTAGTTTAATGTAATTTAGTCTAATAGTTAGGGTAGGTTAATTATTAGTTTAATATAGTTTAATGTAATTTTAGTATAATAGTTAGGGTAGATTAATTAATAGTTTAATATAGTTTAATTTAAATCTAAAGGTAAGTTTAAATTTATTATAAGATAGGGATGAGTTAATATTTAATATAAAGTTAGCGGATTGTTAGGTTTAGGGGTTAATAGTTTAATTTAGTTTATGGAGATGTGGGGGGCTGGTGGTTTAGGGGTTAAAAGGTTTAGTAAGTGCTAGTGATGTGGGAGGCCAGGGGTTTAGAGGTTAATACATTTATTTAGTTGCGGTGGGGTCCGGGGGCGGCGGGATAGGGGTTAATAACTTTATTTAGGTGGCGGCAGTGTCGGGAGCGGCAGATTAGGGGTTAATAACTTTTATTTAGGTGGCGGCGGTGTCGGGATGGCAGAATAGGGGTTAATAAGTATAATGTAGGTGGTTGCGGTGTCAGGGCGGTAGATTAGGGGTTAATAAGTAGTATGTAGGTGGCAGCGGTGTAGGGGTGGAAGATTAGGGGTTAATAAGTAGTATGTAGGGGGCGGCAGATTAGGAATGTTTAGACTCGGGGGTTATGTTAGGGTGTTAGGTGTACACATTACTTTTATTCTCCCATAGGAATCAATGGGATATCGGGCAGCAGCGAACACGAGCTTTCGCTGCTTTCAGACTCCCATCGATTCCTATGGCATCCGCCGCCTCCAGGGCGGCGGATTGAAAACCAGGTACACTGGGCCGGAATAGTGGCAAGCGTACCTTTTAGACATTTGTTAACTAGCAAAAGTAGTCAGATAGTGCAGAATTTGCATTCGGAACATCTGTAGTGACGTAAGCATCGATCTGTGTCAGACTGAGACCGGCAGATCGTATGTTATGTCACAGATTTCAACTTTTGCCGGTCTGTAGGCTTTGATAACTAAGGGGAATCAGGCTTGTCATAATTACGCTGCTGAATTCCAGCGTATTTGCGGTTGATGGCTTGCTAAATAGGGGCCAATGAGTATACATTGCAATTTCTCCTTCTTCTACACGTTGCACTGTTGGTATCTTTAAATTGGAACCTCGCAACTGTATGTTTATATTATTACTTTGTATCTGTTGAGAAAAATAAGCTCTGTATTACTCGATAATTTTGTAACATTACAATTTGTGTTTTGCCTTTAGGTTACATGTAACACAATGAAATCTAACATACTTTTGGTGACAATAAATATATAATATAATTTTTTTCATATTTCTCTTATGATAACGTGTTAAAAATGTTGTAACTCTATATTATATATGTGATGTCAACACTTAATATCCATACTTGCAATATGTGTAAAACAATTCAGCTGATATGCTTAAATTAATTTTCCCCTTCTACAAGCCGAGTTGCTGTTTGCTATCTTGGAACAGTTTTGGAAATCCATATCATTGCCTTTGAAATTATTCATGGGCTAAACACAGCCTTCATACAGCTGGAGTATTACTACTACCCCAGGTTGGTGGAGCGGTATCGACCACATCATAGACGCGTTGGGCTTGCTGTTACCACGCACTTACGACACAGACGGATGGAGTGAAAACGAGGCGGTTCCATTCCCCCATCTTCCCGGAGTACGGTAGTGGCGGTGCTGATCAGGAAGATTTCGTGGTGAGAGAAGACCCCTTTACGTTTCTCCTGTATTTCCCGTGAGTGTCCTTACACGCTGTCTCCTGCTTGAAGTTTCAGCGTTTTTTGCCCTGATAACTTTGAACTGCTTCTACCGAGCTACCGCATCCTGAACTTTGTTCACAGGAACTTTAATCCATTTGCTCCTCTTATTAAGCACCTGCAGTTTTTGAAGTCCTTTCTAATTTTGAGTACACACATATATACATATTTAGACACGTGTATGTATCTCTATGTTAAATCCCTTTGCAGACTTTTTTTTCTAACACTAGAATAACTTTTATTAGAAGGTGTTATTATGAGTGTAACTGTACTTTGTAATGTATTTTTTATGTGTTTTGTGACACGAGCAAACACCCGTGATAAATCCCTTTTCGCTTGCACGTAAATGTTCGCACGCCACTCATAATTACATGAAACTCTATTGCCTTATTGACAGATTTTCACTCCTCCACATACTATAAGGAAAAATATCATTCTACTTTGTCTGGGAGATTGGCTACTTTCAGATTGGTGTTACTTTCATGATTATTGCAGTTTGCTTAAAGGACCACTCAATGCAGTAAAATTACATAGTTAACAAGTGCATAATAAAGACAAGGCAATAACACCTACTGTCAAATAAACAGTAGATTTTTTCTGATAAATGTATTTTTTCTCCCATTTTGCCAGCCCCCTGTATCAAGTGACAGACATCAGCCAATCACAGACTAGTATACGTATACCCTGTGAGCTTCTATCCCTGTGTAAAAAAAGTTATTGCCCCACTTAACTTAATGGGGCCTATCTATCAAGCTCCGAACTGACTCGCCAGAAACACAAGTTACGGAGCAGCGGTCACAAAGACCTTCAGACTCGCCAGAAACACAAGTTATGGAGCAGCTGTCACAAAGGCCGCTGCTCCATAACCCTGTACGCCTGCTCTGATGAGGCGGACAGGAATCGCCAGAATTCAACCTGATCGAGTACGATCGGGTTGATTGACACCCCCTACTGGCGGCCCATTGGGCGCGAGCCTGCAGGGGACGGCGTTGCACCAGCTCTTGTGAGCTGCTGGTGCAATGCTGAATACGGAGAGCATATTGCTCCCCGCATTCAACGATGTCTTGCGGACCTGATCCACACTGTCGGATCAGGTCCGCAAGACATTTGATAAATATGCCCCAATAACTGCTTTGCCATCTTTAACAACAACTCCAACTATACCTATGATTAGAGATCAATTTTTCAACTCTCTTTAGAGGAATTTTGGGAAACTGTTCTTTGCAGAATTGCTGTAATTCAGCAATATTGGAACATTTTCAAACATGAACAGCACATTTAAGTCCCTTCCACAACATCACAATGGGGTTTAAGTTATGGCTTGGTATCTTTTTAGCCAATCTGAGGTAGACTTACTCCTGTGCTCTGGGTTTTTTTCCTTCTCTATCAACCGATTATGCTCCAGCTCCAGATAACGGACTGATGAGCAGACATTATACTTTAGCACTTTATGGTAGAGATGAGAATTCATGGTTCCTTTAATGATGGCAAGTCTTTCAGGCTCTGAGCCAGCAAAGTATTCCCACCAAACCTCTGAGTGTTGGCATGAAGTTTTATTGTAAAATTATGTGTTTGCTTTATTCCAGATATAATGGGACCCATGTCTTCCAAAAAGTTGCAAGTTTGACTGCTTTGTCCACAGAACATTATCCCAAAAGGCTTGGGGGTTGATTTATCATGGCCCGAATGGGGCCAAATACATCTGTTTCTGCGCAAGCCTTTAAGACCGCTGCTCCTTAACTCGTATGCCTCCTCTGAGGCAGCGGACATCAATCCGCCCGATCTCATTAGATCGGGTTGATTGACACCCCCTGTTACGTGAATCTACAGGGGGCGGCAATGCTTGTGCAATGATAAATGCCAACAGCGTATGCTGTCGGCATGTATCAATGTCTGGCGGACATGATCACTACAGCAGATCAGGTTCCCCAGATTCATGATAAAACAGTCCCTTGGTCTCATAAATGTGATTGTTTTTGCAAATGTGAGGCGAGCACTAATACTACTTCTTTTATTAGCAGTTATAGAGTAGGCCTTGTAACAGTTATTCTATTGTTGGCATGTCTAATGGAATCAAACAAGTTTGTACTTTACCACCTGTTATATACTTTATGCACACAGATTTTTACCCTAGTGCACATAAGAAGAAGAACAAGTGTGCACACAACTGTTCTGTGGTGGAAAAAACAAAAACCCAATAAATAAATTAGCAGAAATTACAAATCAAAATTAAATTTTCATGATTCAGATAGAGCAGCCATTTTAAACAACTTTCCAATTTACTTCCATTAACAAAATGTGCCCAATCTTTTTATATTTACTCTTTATGGGCTCCGTTTATTAAGCAGTGGATGCTGCTTCAGAGGCCATCGATTCAGGCGCGCCTGAAACGGAAGTTAAGAAGCAACCTGTCCGCCACCGGACTAGAAATGCTTGTGCAATTATAAATGCGGACAGCATATGCTGTTGGCATATAGCGATGTTGAGCGAACATGATTCACTAGAGCGAATCATGTCCGCTCGACATTTAATAAATCTACCCCTTTGAGTCAACAGCTCCTACTGAGCATGTGCAAAAAAAAAAAATATATAAAAAAATCGCAAAATATGTGTATATGCATTTGGCTGATGGCTGTCACATGATACAGTAGAGGGAAAAGAGACATAACTTTAAAATTTGTCAGAAAATAATCTACTGCTCACTTGAAGTTCAGACTATGGGGCCGATTTAACAATGTGTGTCCAATATGATACGCTATAGCGTATCATGTCCGACAGACATCGCTGAATGCTGACAGCATACACTGTCGGCATTTAACATTGGCTGCAAATCTGCAGGGGGCGGCATTGCAATCGGGCACTAGCAGGGGTGTCAATTAGCCTGATCATATAGGATCGGGCGGATTACAGACCCCAGCCTCAGAGGCAGCAGACCAGTTTTGGAGCAGCAGTCTTTAAACCGCAGCTTCATAACTGCTGTTTCCGGCGAGCCTGAAGGATCGTGCGGAAACAGGGGCATTAAGCTCCATTCGGAGCTTGATAATTCAGCCTCTAAGTGCTATTGCATTGTCTATTTTTCAGTCATGCATTTATTGATTATGCAAATCTACTATATTTACTGGTCCTTTAAAGAATGGTGACTCATGGACATAAAAAAGTGACTCAAGTGACCACTTATGCTTAGGTATAAGGAGCAAAATACCAGGGGGAGACCCATCCCCCCTTGTACCCCTATCTTAAAGTCCCATGATTGCCCACATTGGTTGCTCAAAAGTTATTTTTTTTCTAATGTATCACCATGTTTTTACATTTGTTTTGTGACATTTTACAACCAACAAGTCTATGGGCTCCATGTATTTTAAGGTGAGCGGACAAACTTCTCAACTTGAGAAGTGGTCTGCTCACCTTTGTGGCATAAAATCAATCACGTGAGAGAACGTCCTGTCAATTACCCAAGTGGGCAAGTTCAAGGTGATTTCTCTCCGCCACCTCAGAGGCTTACATGTACAAACCTGCTCTCATGGACTCCGGAGCAGCTTTTACTCCTTCGTACATGGAGCCCTATGTTGTCAAATTCTGCACTGTATGGGTCTGTTTTTAATATTATATTTATTTTTTCTTTTAAAAAATTACACATCTGATAAGCTAAACTCACGTAAGGTTTGCTTGAGTGTGTGTGTCTGTGTGTTTTTTTATTTTAAATTGTGTTATTTACTAATTTACATGTTATACTCACAGTGCACAAATTTAAAGGACAATCTAGTCAAAATTAGACTTTCCTGATTCAGATAGGGCATGTAATTTTAAATAACTTTCCAATTTACTTTTATCATCAAATTTGCTTTGTTCTCTTGGTATTCTTAGTTGAGAGCTAAACCTTGGTAGGCTCATATGCTAATCTTTTAGCTCTTGAAGGCCGTCTCTTATCTGAATGAATTTGACAGTTTTTCAGAGCTAGAGGTCATTAGTTCATGTGTGCCATATAGATAACATTGTGCTCACGCCCGTGGAGTTATTTATGAGAGGTCACTGATTGGCTAAAATGCAAGTCTGTTACACGAACGGAGATAAGGGGCAGTCTGCAGAGACTTAGATACAAGTTAATAATAGAGGTAAAAATTATATTAATATAACAGTGTTTGTTATGCAAAACTTGGTAGAGGATAATAAAGGAATTATCTATCTTTTTATACAATTCTGGAGTAGACTGTCCATTTAAGCAATATCCTCTTCCTTTGGTGTCAACCAAATATTTTTCTCAACTGATTCAATCCCCATTTACTCTTGAGAACCGGATCTCTTTTTTAATGCTATCACACTCCATAGCTAAAATAGGCAAATAAATACAAGTTTCCTTTTTTACTGATTTGCCTATTTTATCCCTGGCATATCTGATTATGTGTGCGCATACAATCTTGCTTTAGTTCGTCTGTTTTTATTAAAATGTGTCTTCATTTACTTTATAATGTTTCTGTATTACGTAGACATGTACTGTATATCCGCTTCTTCCCTGTGGCTTTGTAATGGTATCAGTATTTGCAAAGTCCTTTGGAAGGGTCTAAACTAGGGGGCCGATTTATCATCGGTCTGTCCGACATGATCCGCTCAGTGGATTATTTCTGACAGACATCGCTGAATGCTGACAGCATAGGCTGTCTGTTTGTGCAATGCCGCTCCCTGCAGAATCGCGGGTGTCAATCAACCCGATCGTATTCGATCGGGTTGATTGCTTTCCGCCGCTTTACGTTCGGATTGCGCTTTACTTGTAATTCCTTCTTACATTAGAGTGCGCTGATATTACTCGGTGAAGCGCTAATATTGCTTGCATGCAAACGATATTTAGTGCTCCACTCGTAATCTAGCCCTAAATATTTTGCTTGAGTGCAACAAATAACTCACAACTTGTAACAGGAGGGATGTTTAGTTCAAATGAAGGTTTAGGTCCTCTCAGTATTAACCGTATATTAAAAACAGGAGATGGATTGCAGCAAACAGAGGACAAACATTCTAGAGTAGATTCAAAAAGCAGGTAATAGAATGTAATACTGTTTACAGTAAGCAGAGGTCTGGGATTGGTTGCAGGAGGTCAACATTTTAAGATGTAGTAAATTTGCTGAAGAGTTCAGGCGAATATGTACAACAGCACCACTATATTCTAGGCTGGATATGCTACTACTACAAGTAGCCATTACAAAAATGGCAGAAATTACTGGGCTTCTGGGACCCTTTATTATTTACCTGGAGCTACCAAAAACAGAGGATTCCAAAATTTTGTATGTGTGTTTTACATAATCTTTCTACCATTTCAATGTTTTTATACAACATATGTTAAACTAAAATATCAAACTGAATATAACATTTGAAATGGTTACTCTAACAAATATTCAAATATAACAAAACACATTGAATAAGTGCCAGTCGATCTTAACACTGCTAAGAAGGTATCTAGGTAATTAATGTATCAAGGACCAAACTATAATACAAAATCAACACTTGTATCATTTCAACAAATAACCATTTTCGTAGTTTTGAGTGTAAAATGTTAAAATATATTTTATAGCAGATACTTGTAGTTATTAGTTATTTTTTAAATACCTTTGCTATTTTTACTTGTTAAGTTAGTTGATTAGTAGATGAAAATGAGTGCAAAATTGGCCTTAAAGGGACATAATACTCATATGCTAAATCACTTGAAACTGATGCAGTATAACTGTAAAAAGCTGACAGGAAAATATCAGCTGAGCTTCTCTATGTAAAAAAGGAAGATATTTTACCTCACAATCTCCTCAGCTCAGCAGAGTAAGTTCTGTGTAAAAAATACTTCACCTGCTCCCAGCTGCAGGTAAAAATAAAAAAAATGAAGAAATGAACAGCAGCCAATTAGCATCAGCAGTGCTGAGGTCATGAACTCTTACTGTGATCTCATGAGATTTGACTTAACTCTCATGAGATTTCATAGTAAGCTTCCTTTACCTGATTGGTGAAATAATATGAGAGTGCACGATGCTAGTCCCTTCAGATGTCCCAGGACAAACACACTAAAATGCTGATTAGAAATCCTTTACAATGGGAGGTGGCTACTGAGGAACTTTTGAGGTAAAATATCTTTCTTTTTTACATAGAGATGTTCAGGAGATATTTTCTAGTCAGATTTTTACAGCTATGCTGCATCACTTTCAAGTGTTTAAACATTTGGGTATTATGGCCCTTTAAGCATTCCCTAAAAGAAATCTATACAATGACACAACATGCATGTTATCTGTCTTTCTATGCACTTTTTGCTATTACTGGACTGTTGAAAATTTAAAAGAAACATTATTCTAGACAGCTTCCTCAGAGGAAAAGTGATTGTGAAACGCGCATCAGGGTGTCTAAACCAGAGCTTAGTCTCTCTTTTTTAGTTGCTTGTTTCAGCAATTTATTGGCACAGTAATCCATTAGAAAAAAAATGCAGTGAAATTGGTATAATTTAACTACCATTATGTGAATGGCCTTATCCTTTTTAGACAGTGATAGAAGTTATACAGTTCCCGATATAAAAGGAGGTTAGCTCAAGTTCAGTTGTTACAACATACTGGATTAAATTATCTGTATTTATTAGATAGCTGTAATATTAAAACAGCTCTTTTTATAGAAGGAGCTTAGCTTGAGTTTAGATAGCTGTACATTTCATGGCCAGCCAACATATATATATATATTCCTTGCAAATAAATGCACTCACAGGTCTTTTTCAGGTGAACAATCAAAGCTTTCTTTAATGAAACGTTTTCGGGGATGTTTTCCCCTTCATCAGCATGACAAAATGTGAAAAAACAAACAAATTTATACACATGTGTACACACAACAAACAATTCCCACCTGTGTTAGATCAGTGAAAGTGCGGCAAAAACTATCCGTGGAACGCATACCTTGCGTTCCACCATTGCTAACCCAGAAGTGTCTATCTCTACTGCATCCGGTAGGTTACGTCAAGTATTATACAACTTTTTAGTATGTATTATTTAAATCATATGTGTCAATTTTATGAATCAAACTCATATTGTTACTATATATATGTGCTAATTATTCTTTTGCATCCTTGCAGTATCCTTGCATTAGAAAATAGTAGCCAATGTAGTAATGCATAATTGTTAGTATGTATACTATCATTTTATTTGTTACTTTTTATTTTTAATTTGTGTCAATATATACATGATGTATATAGTGCAAAGTGGTGTATGAAAGTTGTAACTTGATAAGTATATGTGGGTTAAATTAATAGAATAGTAATAGTATGAATATAGTACCTATACTGATAGTAAGAATAGAACATATACATAACAACATAGCGCCCTAAAAAATAGTACAACATAGGATCCCTACGCCAAATAGTTCCGGCAGAAGGATGTTACTATGACTACTAGAACAACTAAACACGGAACACAACTAGCATAGTAAGTACATTCATCACAATGAAAAAAACAGAGACCCGATCAGTGCTGCAAAAATGACAAGAGCGGGGCACAGTTAGTGAGTTGTTTAGAGATAATCAATGTAATATAAGTGACACATAGAAGTAGGAAATGAAAACACCGATAGTGCACTATAAGTATTTATTTATTTAAGCATTGAGGGGATGCAAAAGAATAATTAGCACATATATATATAGTAACAATATGAGTTTGATTCATAAAATTGACACATATGATTTAAATAATACATACTAAAAAGTTGTATAATACTTGACGTAACCTACCGGATGCAGTAGAGATAGACACTTCCGGGTTAGCAATGGTGGAACGCAAGGTATGCGTTCCACAGATAGTTTTTGCCGCACTTTCACTGATCTAACACAGGTGGGAATTGTTTGTTGTGTGTACACATGTGTATAAATTTGTTTGTTTTTTTCACATTTTGTCATGCTGATGAAGGAGAAAACATCACCGAAAACGTTTCATTAAAGAAAGCTTTGATTGTTCACCTGAAAAAGACCTGTGAGTGCATTTATTTGCAAGGAATATTTGAATTATCTTTGCACCCAGGCAGCTGTCCCAAAGGAGGGTAACACAGTAAAGAGGATATACTTATACCATTCTGCCCTTTGTCAGGGTATCTATGAGTAACATTGAATAAACTACAGATGTAGTAGCAGACCAGCCCCAACCCCTCTTTTTCCTGATTACAATACATCCAAATGAGAACAAAGGAATACACATTTGGCTCAATTAGAAAAAGGCAATCTATTTCAACAAGATGTTCACTATATGGCTCTGTTTAAAGTTGATTTCCTGCCCAAGATGGGTAATAAACATATTAGACCCCTGTAAAGAACAGTCGCTAGGTCTGGGAAAAATCTCTTTAAGGCTTAAGCATATTCAAATATTAATTACCCCTGTGGTGTTAGATACACAGCTTTACTGAGCCAAGCAGAAACATATATTGCATTGTAACTGAAATTCATTTTTAAAAGTACTTGTATGGTTTTCAATCCTGTATAAAATGTATAATTCCATGGATCTGAGAAATGCATTTCAGGTTTGTAATAAATTAAATGGATAACATACTCTTATATTTTTCAGGCATCTAATAAGTACATATATAATTGGTGCTTTAAATTATATCATATGTGCTATACATTCAGCAAGAAATATACAGATATGAAATATTTATATGGGATAGTAATAAATATGAAACCACATCTAATTGCTGATCTCCAGGTATGTATATGGTATTAAGATGATAACTGATTACGAGTTGTGCGTTATGAGTAAAAAAGCAGCGTTATGGGTTATAACACTGCTTTTTCACTACCGCTGCTATTACAAGTCTTGTAGGTACAGCTGTCCCGTACACTTTTTTGGCCTTAATGCAATTTAACTTATGCAATTTGCGTAAAGTCTTTTTTTCAATGGAACTTCCATAGCGCCGGTATTACAAGCTTTTTCTGGGAGGCCAAAATGTGAGTGGTACAGCCTATCCCGCAAGATTTGTAATGCAATCTATAGTCAGTAGTTATGAGTTTTACGCTACAAAGCTGTAGCATAAAACTCATAACTAAAGTGCTAAAAAGTACACTAACACCCATAAACTACCTATTAACCCCTAAACCGAGGCCCTCCCACATCGCAAACACTAAAATAAAATTATTAACCCCTAATCTGCCGCTCCAGACATCGCCGCCACTATAAGAAACATATTAACCCCTAAACCGCCGCACTCCTGCCTCGTAAAAACTAGTTAAATATTATTAACCCCTAATCTGCCATCCCTAACATCACCACCACCTACCTACATTTATTAACCCCTAATCTGCCTCCCCCAATCTCACCGCCACTTTACTAAATTTATTAACCCCTAAACCTAAGTCTAACCCTAACCCTAACACCCCCTAACTTAAATATAATTAAAATAAATGTAAATAAAAATTGCTATCATTACCTAAATAATTCCTATTTAAAACTAAATACTTACCTGTAAAATAAACCGTAAGCTAGCTACAATATAACTAATAGTTACATTGTAGCTAGCTTAGGGTTTATTTTTATTTTACAGGCAAGTTTGTATTTATTTTAACTAGGTAGAATAGATACTAAATAGTTATTAACTATTTACTAACTACCTAGTTAAAATAAATACAAATTTACCTGTAAAATAAAACCTAACCTGTCTTACACTAACACCTAACCTTACACTACAATTAAATAAATTGCATTAATTAAATACAATTACCTAAATTACAAAAACAAACAAACACTAAATTACACAAAATAAAAAACAAATGATCCGATATTTAAACTAATTACACCTAATCTAATAGCCCTATCAAAATAAAAAATAAAAAAATTAAAAAAGGGCCTTTTTCGGGGCATTGCCCCAAAGAAATCAGCTTTTTCTCTTGTTAAGTGTATCCAGTCCACGGATCATCCATTACTTATGGGATATTAACTCCTCCCCAACAGGAAGTGCAAGAGGATTCACCCAGCAGAGCTGCTATATAGCTCCTCCCCTAACTGCCATTACCAGTCATTCTCTTGCACCCAACGAATAGATAGGATGTGTAAGAGGACTGTGGTGATTATACTTAGTTTCATACCTTCAATCAAAAGTTTGTTATTTTATAATAGCACCGGAGTGTGTTATTCCTTCTCTGGTAGAATTTGAAGAAGAATCTACCTGAGTTTTTCTATGATTTTAGCCGGAGTAGTTAAGATCATATTGCTGTTTCTCGGCCATCTGAGGAGAGGTAAACTTCAGATCAGGGGACAGCGGGCAGATTAATCTGCAAAGAGGTATGTAGCAGCTTATTATTTTCTGACAATGGAATTGATGAGAAAATTCTGCCATACCGATATAATGTAAACTCAGCCTTAAATGCAGTAGCAGCAACTGGTATCAGGCTGTCATGTATGTATATTTTACACTTCAGTATTCTGGGGAATGGCACTTCACTGGAATTATACTGTATGCATAAAACTTTAGCCTAATTTGCAGGGACTAGCAACAGGCTTTTTAATAACACTCAATTTATTAATGTTAAACGTTTTTTGCTGGCATGTAAAATCGTTTAATTTTCTGAGGTACTGGGTGAAAAAATGTTTTGGGCACTATTTTTTTCCACTTGGCAGTCGTTTTATTTAATTTATGACAGTTTACTGATCTCTCTCACTGTTATGTGTGAGGGGGAGGGACCTTTTTTGGTGCTTTTGCTACGCATCAAAAAATTCAGTCAGAAGTTTATTGTCTTCCCTGCATGATCCGGTTCATCTCTACAGAACTCAGGGGTCTTCAAAACTTGTTTTGAGGGAGGTAATCACTCACAGCAGAGCTGTGAGATTGTAGTTGACTGTGATAAAAAAAAAACATTTATTTCTGTATTTTTTTTTTTTTTTCTGCTATCAGGGTTAGTTATCCTTTGCTAATGGGAGCAATCCTTTGCTAAAATTGTGTTTTTTACAAAGATTTGATGCTATAACTTTTCAGTTTATTAATTTTCAACTGTCATAACTTTTTCTGTGCTTCTTATAGGCACAGTACGTTTTCATATTATAGTAAATTACTTGAAAAGTATTTCCAAGTTGCTAGTTTATTTGCTAGTGTGTTAAACATGTCTGATTCAGAGGAAGATATCTGTGCTATATGTGCTAAAGCCAAAGTGGAGCCCAATAGAAATTTATGTACTAACTGTATTGATGCTACTTTAAATAAAAGTCAATCTGTACAAATTGAACATATTTCACCAAACAACGAGGGGAGAGTTATGCCGACTAACTCGCCTCACGTGTCAGTACCTGCATCTCCCGCTCGGGAGGTGCGTGATATTGTAGCGCCGAGTACATCTGGGCGGCCATTACAAATCACATTACAGGATATGGCTACTGTTATGACTGAAGTTTTGGCTAAATTACCAGAACTAAGAGGTAAGCGTGATCACTCTGGGGTGAGAACAGAGTGCGCTGATAATATTAGGGCCATGTCAGACACTGCGTCACAATTTGCAGAACATGAGGACGGAGAGCTTCATTCTGCGGGTGACGGTTCTGATCCAAACAAACTGGATTCAGATATTTCAAATTTTAAATTTAAGCTGGAAAACCTCCGTGTATTACTAGGGGAGGTGTTAGCGGCTCTGAATGATTGTAACACAGTTGCAATACCAGAGAAAATGTGTAGGTTGGATAAATATTTTGCGGTACCCGGCGAGTACTGACGTTTTTCCTATACCTAAGAGACTTACTGAAATTGTTACTAAGGAGTGGGATAGACCCGGTGTGCCGTTCTCACCCCCTCCGATATTTAGAAAGATGTTTCCAATAGACGCCACCACACGGGACTTATGGCAAACGGTCCCTAAGGTGGAGGGAGCAGTTTCTACTTTAGCTAAGCGTACCACTATCCCGGTGGAGGATAGCTGTGCCTTTTCAGATCCAATGGATAAAAAGTTAGAGGGTTACCTTAAGAAAATGTTTGTTCAACAAGGTTTTATATTGCAACCTCTTGCATGCATTGCGCCTGTCACGGCTGCAGCAGCATTTTGGTTTGAGTCTCTGGAAGAGACACTTGAATCAGCTCCATTAGATGAGATTACACACAAGCTTAAAGCCCTTAAGTTAGCTAACTCATTTATTTCAGATGCCGTAGTACATTTAACTAAACTTACGGCTAAGAATTCCGGATTCGCCATTCAGGCACGCAGAGCACTGTGGCTAAAATCCTGGTCAGCTGACGTTACTTCTAAATCTAAATTGCTTAATATACCTTTCAAAGGGCAGACCTTATTCGGGCCCGGGTTGAAAGAAATTATCGCTGACATTACAGGAGGTAAAGGCCATGCCCTGCCTCAAGACAGAGCCAAACCTAAGGCTAGACAGTCTAATTTTCGTTCCTTTCGTAATTTCAAAGCAGGAGCAGCATCAACTTCCTCTGCACCAAAACAGGAAGGAGCTGTTGCTCGCTACAGACAAGGCTGGAGACCTAACCAGTCCTGGAACAAGGGCAAGCAGGCCAGGAAACCTGCTGCTGCCCCTAAGACAGCATGAATCGAGGGCCCCCGATCCGGGAACGGATCTAGTGGGGGGCAGACTTTCTCTCTTCGCCCAGGCTTGGGCAAGAGATGTCCAGGATCCCTGGGCGTTAGAGATCATATCTCAGGGATACCTTCTAGACTTCAAATTCTCTCCCCCAAGAGGGAGATTTCATCTGTCAAGGTTGTCAACAAACCAAATAAAGAAAGAGGCGTTTCTACGCTGCGTACAAGATCTTTTATTAATGGGAGTGATCCATCCGGTTCCGCGGTCGGAACAAGGACAAGGGTTTTACTCAAATCTGTTTGTGGTTCCCAAAAAAGAGGGAACTTTCAGGCCAATCTTGGATTTAAAGATCCTAAACAAATTCCTAAGAGTTCCATCGTTCAAAATGGAAACTATTCGGACAATTTTACCCATGATCCAAAAGGGTCAGTACATGACCACAGTGGATTTAAAGGATGCTTACCTTCACATACCGATTCACAAAGATCATTACCGGTATCTAAGGTTTGCCTTTCTAGACAGGCATTACCAGTTTGTAGCTCTTCCATTCGGATTGGCTACGGCTCCGAGAATCTTCACAAAGGTTCTGTGTGCTCTTCTGGCGGTACTAAGACCGCGAGGAATTGCGGTAGCTCCGTACCTAGACGACATTCTGATACAAGCTTCAAGCTTTCAAACTGCCAAGTCTCATACAGAGTTAGTACTGGCATTTCTAAGGTCGCATGGATGGAAGGTGAACGAAAAGAAGAGTTCTCTCTTTCCACTCACAAGAGTTCCCTTCTTGGGGACTCTTATAGATTCTGTAGAAATGAAGATTTACCTGACAGAAGACAGGTTAACAAAGCTTCAAAATGCATGCCGTGTCCTTCATTCCATTCAACACCCGTCAGTAGCTCAATGCATGGAGGTGATCGGCTTAATGGTAGCAGCAATGGACATAGTACCCTTTGCACGTCTACATCTCAGACCGCTGCAATTGTGCATGCTAAGTCAGTGGAATGGGGATTACTCAGACTTGTCCCCTACTCTGAATCTGGATCAAGAGACCAGAAATTCTCTTCTATGGTGGCTTTCTCGGCCACATCTGTCCAGGGGGATGCCATTCAGCAGGCCGGACTGGACAATTGTAACAACAGACGCCAGCCTACTAGGTTGGGGCACTGTCTGGAATTCTCTGAAGGCTCAGGGACAATGGAATCAGGAGGAGAGTCTCCTACCAATAAACATTCTGGAATTGAGAGCAGTTCTCAATGCCCTTCTGGCTTGGCCCCAGTTAACAACTCGGGGGTTCATCAGGTTTCAGTCGGACAACATCACGACTGTAGCTTACATCAACCATCAGGGAGGGACAAGAAGCTCCCTAGCAATGATGGAAGTATCAAAGATAATTCGCTGGGCAGAGTCTCACTCTTGCCACCTGTCAGCAATCCACATCCCGGGAGTGGAGAACTGGGAGGCGGATTTCTTAAGTCATCAGACTTTTCATCCGGGGGAGTGGGAACTTCATCCGGAGGTCTTTGCCCAAATACTTCGACGTTGGGGCAAACCAGAGATAGATCTCATGGCGTCTCGACAGAACGCCAAGCTTCCTCGTTACGGGTCCAGATCCAGGGATCCGGGAGCGGTTCTGATAGATGCTTTGACAGCACCTTAGACCTTCGGGATGGCTTATGTGTTTCCACCCTTCCCGATGCTTCCTCGATTGATTGCCAGAATCAAACAGGAGAGAGCATCAGTGATTCTAATAACGCCTGCATGGCCACGCAGGACTTGGTATGCAGATCTAGTGGACATGTCATCCTGTCCACCTTGGTCGCTACCTCTGAAACAGGACCTTCTGATCCAGGGTCCCTTTAAACATCAAAATCTAATTTCTCTGAAGCTGACTGCTTGGAAATTGAACGCTTGATTTTATCAAAACGTGGTTTTTCTGAGTCAGTTATTGATACCTTAATACAGGCTAGGAAGCCTGTTACCAGAAAGATTTACCATAAGATATGGCGCAAATACTTATATTGGTGCGAATCCAAGAGTTACTCATGGAGTAAGGTTAGGATTCCGAGGATATTGTCTTTTCTACAAGAAGGTTTAGAAAAGGGTTTATCCGCTAGTTCCTTAAAGGGACAGATTTCAGCTCTGTCCATTCTTTTACACAAACGTCTGTCAGAAGTTCCGGACGTTCAAGCTTTTTGTCAGGCTTTAGCTAGGATCAAGCCTGTGTTTAAAACTGTTGCTCCACCATGGAGTTTGAACTTAGTTCTTAATGTTTTACAGGGGGTTCCGTTTGAACCCCTTCATTCCATTGATATCAAGTTGTTATCTTGGAAAGTTCTGTTTTTAATGGCGATTTCCTTGGCTCGAAGAGTCTCTGAGTTATCTGCCTTACATTGTGATTCTCCTTATCTGATTTTTCATTCAGACAAGGTAGTTCTGCGTACTAAACCTGGGTTCCTACCTAAGGTGGTCACTAACAGGAATATCAATCAAGAGATTGTGGTTACATCTTTGTGTCCTAATCCTTCTTCGAAAAAGGAACGTCTGCTACACAATCTAGATGTAGTCCGTGCCCTGAAATTTTATCTACAGGCAACTAAGGATTTTCGACAAACGTCTTCCCTGTTTGTCGTTTATTCTGGTCAGAGGAGAGGTCAAAAAGCTTCGGCTACCTCTCTCTCCTTTTGGCTTCGTAGCATAATACGGTTAGCCTATGAGACTGCTGGACAGCAGCCTCCTGAAAGAATTACAGCACATTCTACTAGAGCTGTGGCTTCCACTTGGGCCTTTAAGAATGAGGCTTCTGTTGAACAGATTTGCAAGGCTGCAACTTGGTCTTCTCTTCATACTTTTTCCAAATTTTCCAAATTTGACACTTTTGCTTCTTCGGAGGCTGTTTTTGGGAGAAAGGTTCTTCAGGCAGTGGTTCCTTCCGTATAAAGAGCCTGCCTGTCCCTCCCGTCATCCGTGTACTTTAGCTTTGGTATTGGTATCCCATAAGTAATGGATGATCCGTGGACTGGATACACTTAACAAGAGAAAACATAATTTATGCTTACCTGATAAATTTATTTCTCTTGTAGTGTATCCAGTCCACGGCCCGCCCTGTCACTTTAAGGCAGGTAATTTTTCCATTAAACTACAGTCACCACTGTACCCTATGGTTTTCCTTTCTCTGCATGTTTTCGGTCGAATGACTGGTAATGGCAGTTAGGGGAGGAGCTATATAGCAGCTCTGCTGGGTGAATCCTCTTGCACTTCCTGTTGGGGAGGAGTTAATATCCCATAAGTAATGGATGATCCGTGGACTGGATACACTACAAGAGAAATAAATTTATCAGGTAAGCATAAATTATGTTTTTACCTGTAAAAAAAATACAAACAACCCCCCCAACAGTAAAACACACCACCCACACAACCAACCCCCCATATAAAATCCTAACTAAAAAACCTAAGCTCCCCATTGCCCTGAAAAGGGCATTTGAATGGGCATTGCCCATAAAAGGGCATTTAGCACTGTTGCTGCCCAAACCCTAATCTAAAACTAAAACTCACCCAATTGTGATGCCTAGGTTGATTCTGTAATATAACAGAGGCTAAGTTGTGACCTCAGCTGCTGAAATGTTTAGGTTAACTATAGAAAATTGTGTAGCAGTGAGATAAGTGGGAAGTAACATTAATTACCCAACCAAGTAATGTTAAAATCCACAAAAATCACAGGAGCTGGTTAGTAGATGGTTAGGTTAAGCTTTTTGATCTATGGCTGCCACATGTGAACAAAACTCACTGATAATTTCAGCAGAACAACATGCTTTTGTCAACCAGGATAGTGTTAACACAATTTCTTTTTAGAGTCTGACAGAAGTACAAATGCGGTGAATGTAATAGGGATACTAATACTTGAATAACATATGTGAATCAGAACAACAATGGTTAAATGTTTTTTTTGGTTAGCACATGACAATGGGAACAACCACAGTATAATGTTTAGATCTTTGATAAACGCAGTTGTGTCATAACCTTCGTTAGATGTTCTATTTTGCAGTTTGCCAACTATGTACAGCGTAATTACCTGTTGGTTCTGGTTGTTGCCTCTTGTCCGTCCGTGTTTGTGTAGGAGCTCAGAGGGATCAATATTGGCGTGTGACGTCACCGCTAGAAGACTTCCAGTACAGATGAGAGATGCGTAGACTAAAGAGTCTGTATTCACACTGGTTAGTTAGAGTCCCGGAGTAGCGAGAGGTAAAGCTTAGAATTACAACGTATGAGTTGCAACTTGGAAGTCACAGAGACTGTCTATAGGGAACAGTAAGTAATACCAAGCATAGTATGGAGAGAGGTTTGGGGTTTTATAGGGGAAGTGAGGAGATTGGTGCTGAATTTAAAGGAATAGTGTTAAATTGTAACTACTATGTTTCATGACAGTGAATAATGTGTAACATTGTGTTGTATGCATGACACTAATAAACCCTTAAAAAAACCTAACACTAACCCCCGAAGATCCACTTACAGTTTTGAAGACCGGACATCCATCCTAAACGAAGCCAGGAGAAGTCCTCAGCGAAGCGGCAAGAAGTCCTCAACGAAGCCGGGAGAAGTCTTCATCCAAGCCGGCAGAAGTGGTCCTCCAGATGGGCAGAAGTCTTCATCCAGACGGCATCTTCTATCTTCATCCATCTCACGAGGAGCGGGCCCATCTTCAAGACATCCGGCGCGGAGCATCCTCTTCTTCCGACGACTAAAGACGAATGAATGTTCCTTTAAATGACGTCATCCAATATGGCGCCCCTTTAATTCTGATTGGCTGATAGAATTCTATCAGCCAATCGGAATTAAAGGTGAAAAAATCCTATTGGCTGATGCAATCAACCAATAGCATTGAGCTTCAATCCTATTGGCTGATCCGATCAGCCAATAGGATTGAGCTTGCATTCTATTGGCTGATTGGAACAGCCAATAGAATGCAAGCTCAATCCTATTGGCTGATTGGATCAGCCAATAGGATTGAAGCTCAATCCTATTGGCTGATTGCATCAGCCAATAGGATTTTTTCACCTTTAATTCAGATTGGCTGCTAGAGTGAAAAAGCAGCATTATGGCTTTTTTTTCACTACCGCTGCTATTACAAGTTTTGTAGGTATAGCTGTACCGCACACTTTTTTGGCCGTCACGCAACGTAAGTACCGCACTTTTTAAAAAGTCCTTTTTCAATGGGACTTCCACAGCGCCGGTATTACGAGTTTGCCTGTCCGGCCAAAAAGTGAGCGTTACAGCCTATAACTACAAGATCCATACCGTAAACTGAAAGTCAGTAGTTATGAGTTTTACGCTTCAAAGCTGTAACATAAAACTCATAACTAAAGTGCTACAAAGAACACTAACACCCATAAACTACCTATTAACCCCTAAACTGAGGCCCTCCCGCATCGCAAACACTAAAATAAAATTATTAACCCCTAATCTGCCGCTCCGGACATCACCGCCACTATAATAAACATATTAACCCCTAAACCGCCACACTCCCTCATCGTAAACACTAGTTAAATAGTATTAACCCCTAATCTGCTGCCCCAATGTCGCTGCCTCTATACTAAAGTTATTAACCCCTAAACCTCTGGCCTCCCACATCACTAACACTAAATAAATATATTAACCCCTAACCCTAAGTCTAACCCTAACCCTAACACCCCTAACTTTAATATAATTAAAATAAATCTAAATAAAACCTACTATTAATAACTAAATATTTCCTATTTAAAACTAAATATTTACCTGTATTATTATTATTATTATTATCAGGTATTTGTAGAGCGCCAACAGATTCCGCAGCGCTATGTATAAATGTAATGTAGTATGGATTTAGTAATGTACAGATGTTATGTAGTGTGGATTTAGGAATGTATAGATGTGAAACAGTATGCATTTAGGAATGTATAGATGTAAACTAAATACTTACCTAATAGTTATATTGTATCTAGCTTATGTTTTATTTTTATTTCACAGGTAAGGTTGCATTTATTTTAACTAGGTAGAACAGTTATTAAATAGTTATTAACTATTTACTAGCTACCTAGTTTAAATAAATACAAATTTATCAGTAAAATAAAACCTAACCTAAGTTACACTAACACATAACATTACATTAAAATTAAATAAATTACATTAATTAAATACAATTAAGGAAATTACAATCCCTCCCCACTAAATTTCATAAATTAAAAAAGAAATGATCAAATATTTAAACTAATTACACCTAATCTAATATCCCTATCAAAAGCCCCGCCAAAATAAAAAATCCTAGCCTACACTAAACTGCCAATAGCCCTTTTGCGGGGCATTGCCCCAAAGAAATCAGCTCTTTTACCTGTAAAAAAAATACAAACAACCACCCAACAGTAAAGCCCACCACCCACACAACCAACCCCCCCAAATAAAACCTACCTAAAAAAAACCTAAGCTCCCCATTGCCCTGAAAAGGGCATTTGGATGGGCATTGCCCTTAAAACGGCATATAGCTCTTTTACATTGCCCAAAGTCCCTAATCTAAAAATAAAACCCACCCAATAAACCATTAAAAAACCTAACGCTAATCCCCAAAGATCCACTTACAGTTTTTGAAGACTGGACATCCATCCTCAACGAAGCCGGCAAGAAGTCCTCAACATGAATAGAATGCGAGCTCAACAGCCAATAGAATGCAAGCTCAATCCTATTGGCTGATTGGATCAGCCAATAGGACTGAAGCTCAATCCTATTGGCTGATTGCATCAGCCAATAGGATTTTTTACTCTTTAATTCTGATTGGCTGATAGAATTCTATCAGCCAATCGGAAATTCAAGGGACACCATCTTGGATGACGTCATTCAAAGGAACCTTCATTCTTCAAGAGGATTCGAAAGAAGAGGATGCTCCGCGCCGGATGTCTTGAAGATGGAGCCCCTCCGCGTCGGATGGATGAAGATAGAAGATGCCGTCTGGATGAAGACTTCTGCCCGCCTGGAGGACGACTTCTTGCCGCTTGGATGAAGACTTCTCCCGGCTTCGTTGAGGATGGATGTCCGGTCTTCAAAAACTGTAAGTGGATCTTTGGGGGTTAGTGTTAGATTTTATTAAGGGTTTATTGGGTGGGTTTTATTTTTAGATTAGGGTTTGGGCAACAAAAAAGAGCTAAATGCCCTTTTAAGGGCAATGCCCATCCAAATACCCTTTTCAGGGCAATGGGGAGCTTAGTTTTTTTAGATAAGATTTTATTTGGGGGCTTTGGTTGTGTGGGTGGTGGGTTTTACTGTTGGGGGGTTGTTTTTATTTTTTTTTACAGGTAAAAGAGTTGATTTCTTTGGGGCATTGCCCTGCAAAAGGCCCTTTTAAGGGCTATTGGCAGGTTAGTTAAGGCTATTTTTTTTTATTTGGGGGGTGGTTTATTTTGATAGGGCTATTAGTTTAGGTGTAATTAGTTTAAATATTTGATAAGTTATTTTTTATTTTGTGTAATTTAGTGTTTATTATTTTTTGTAATTTAGTTAATTGTATTTAATTAATGTAATTTATTTAATTTTAGTGTAATGTTAGGTGTTAGTGTAAGACAGGTTAGGTTTTATTTTACAGGTAACTTTGTATTTATTTTAACTAGGTTGCTAGCAAATAGTTAATAACTATTTACTAACTAGTCTACCATGTTAAAATAAATACAAACTTGCCTGTGAAATAAAAATAAAACCTAAGCTAGATACAATATAACTATTAGTTATATTTTAGCTAGCTTAGGTTTTATTTTACAGGTATTTAGTTTTAAATAGGAATTATTTAGTTATTAATAGGTTTTATTTAGATTTATTTTAATTATATTAACCCCTTAATGACAACTGACGTACCAGGTACGTCATGCATTAACAAGCAGTTAATGACAATAGACGTACCTGGTACGTCCAGGGCCGTCTTTAATATTGATTGGACCCTGGGCAAAAATTTTCTTGGGCCCCCCCCCCACCCCATGCAATTTTGCTCTCCACCCCAACATCCCAAAAAACAACTAAATCAATTTTTTATTATTATTATTAGCCCAGCGGTGGATCATCCACTGCTGGGCTAATCATTTAAAAAAAAAAATGCAATATGTGAAACTGGACCTAAGCAGTACTAATAAGTAAATAAATATATAAATTCCTCCACTGTGGATTCATTTAATATTCTTTTGAATGTGATTCTGGTGTGAGGTTAGCTGGTTAAAGAGATTTAGGGCAGCCAACAGGAGCAAAGCAAGGTAAAGGAGGAAGCATGGAGGTGCAGACAAATATAAGTTTACTGACTGGAACAGCAGAACTACTATGGGAAGCTGTAAAATCTGAGACAGAGAGAAAATAAAAACTATAAAAATAAACCTTACATTAATGTGTGAAGTATCAGCATGACGCTATACATCAGCCACACCAGCACATGTCGCTTCTTTGCTAGGAACAAGTTCCCTCTCAACCTGAACTAGACAATGCTGCATGGGGAGGGGCGTGTGTGCACTCACTTATTCTTCCCACTGACACCTTTCTACAAAGCACTATTCCCCTAACAAACTTCAGTTAGTTGATCTTAGGGCCACAGCAGAAAGAGCAGGGCTAAGGGGACCAGTAGACTCGATGCTGTCTGTCCAAGGCTGCATGGATACAGTGTGAGATGAGTCACACAGCCTCAAGACTGAAGAGAGCAGTGTATGCAGCTGCACAGATGCTCAAATCCTCATGTGCCTGCCGCTCCAGCTTTCTGCTGCATGTGCCTACAGTCAGCCCTACCCAGAAACAATCCCCACCACCAGAGCAGTTACCTGGTAACAGTGGTAACCCCAATAGGACCTTTTCTGATGCAGTGGGAAATGGCTGGATGCCGAGTTAGGGCTTTGCATTCAGTGCTGCACAGTGCACATCTAAAACAGCACATGGCAATAGCTTGGCATGTCACATAACACCGGCACGGTCTGGCACAGTTTTGAAAAAAAATATAAGCAGAGTACTTTTGACTGTGACAGTATTAGGACTGAATATATGTGTTCCCCATGTCACATCAGCATTCTGGTATGAATAAAAAAAATTTTTTTTTTTTTTTTTAGGACTCTTGGGCCCCTCAACAGAGACTGGGCCCAGGGCAGCTGCCCCTTTTGCCCTGTGTTAAAGACGGTCCTGGGTACGTCAGTTGTCTAACAGAGTGCTGGAAGCGATTGCGATCGCTTCCAGCAGCTCTGAGGGTATTCCAGTGATGCCTCGATATGGAGGCATCCTGCAATACCCCTTTACAAGCCTCCGATGCAGAGAGAGCCACTCTGTGGCCCTCTCTGCACCGGAGCGTCGTTGGTGGGTGGGAGCAAGGAAGGGAGGTGGGTGGGCGGCCTGCCAAGGGCCTGTGATGTGGAGGGGGCCAGGATCGGAGGCCGGATCGGAGGCGGCAGTGTCCGGGGGCGCGCACAGACGCCCGCGCGTGCATGGGGTGGGAGCTGGGGGGAACTGCTACACTACAGAAATATAATTCAAAATTGGGAGAAAAGGGGGGGATTTTAATGTAATAAACAATCAAAGGGTTCTGGGAGGGGGGAAACTACACTACAGAAAATGGCAAAAAAGGCCAAAAAATAATAAAAGCATATTTTTTTTTAATAAACTGGGTACTGGCAGATAGCTGCCAGTACCCAAGATGGCGCCCATTAAGTTAGAGGGGGAGGGTTAGAGAACTGTTTGATGGGGGATCTGTGAGGTTGGGGGCTAAGGGGGGATTCTATACAGCAGCATATGTAAATATGCTATAAAAAAAAACCTTTGTATTTATTTTAACTAGGTTGCTAGCAAATAGTTAATAACTATTTACTAACTAGTCTACCATGTTAAAATAAATACAAACTTGCCTGTGAAATAAAAATAAAACCTAAGCTAGATACAATATAACTATTAGTTATATTTTAGCTAGCTTAGGTTTTATTGTACAGGTATTTAGTTTTAAATAGGAATTATTTAGTTATTAATAGGTTTTATTTAGATTTATTTTAATTATATTAACCCCTTAATGACAACTGACGTACCAGGTACGTCATGCATTAACAAGCAGTTAATGACAATAGACGTACCTGGTACGTCAGTTGTCTAACAGAGTGCTGGAAGCGATTGCGATCGCTTCCAGCAGCTCTGAGGGTATTGCAGTGATGCCTCGATATGGAGGCATCCTGCAATACCCCTTTACAAGCCTCCGATGCAGAGAGAGCCACTCTGTGGCCCTCTCTGCACCGGAGCGTCGTTGGTGGGTGGGAGCAAGGAAGGGAGGTGGGTGGGCGGCCTGCCAAGGGCCTGTGATGTGGAGGGGGCCAGGATCGGAGGCCGGATCGGAGGCGGCAGTGTCCGGGGGCGCACACAGACGCCCGCGCGTGCATGGGGCGGGAGCTGGGGGGAACTGCTACACTACAGAAATATCATTCAAAATTGGGAGAAAAGGGGGGGATTTTAATGTAATAAACAATCAAAGGGTTCTGGGAGGGGGGAAACTACACTACAGAAAATGGCAAAAAAGGCCAAAAAATAATAAAAGCATATTTTTTTTAATAAACTGGGTACTGGCAGATAGCTGCCAGTACCCAAGATGGCGCCCATTAAGTTAGAGGGGGAGGGTTAGAGAACTGTTTGATGGGGGATCTGTGAGGTTGGGGGCTAAGGGGGGATTCTATACAGCAGCATATGTAAATATGCTATAAAAAAACCCAAATATACCTTTTATTTTAGTACTGGCAGACTTTCTGCCAGTACTTAAGATGGCGGGAACAATTGTGGGGTGGGGGAGGGAAGAGAGCTGTTTTGGAGGGATCAGGGGTCTGATTGTTGCAGGTGGGAGGCTGAGCTCTACACTAAAGCTAAAATTAACCCTGCAAGCTCCCTACCAAGTTAACCCCTTTACTGCTAGCCATAATACACGTGTGATGCGCAGCGGAATTTAATTACCAAAAAGCAACGCCAAAGCCATATATGTCTGCTATTTCTGAACAAAGGGGATCCCAGAGAAGCATTTACAACCATTTGTACCATAATTGCACAAGCTGTTTGTAAATAATTTCAGTAAGAAACCAAAAATTGAGAAAAATGTAAAGTTTTTTTTTTATTTGAACGTATTTAGCGGTGAAATGGTGGCATGAAATATACCAAAATGTGCCTAGATCAATACTTTGGGTTGTTTACTACACTACACTAAAGCTAAAATTACCCCAAAAAGCTCCCTACATGCTCCCTAATTAACCCCTTCCCTGCTGGGCATAATACACGTATGTGCGCAGTGGCATTTAGCGGCCTTCTAATTACCAAAAAGCAATGCCAAAGCCATATATGTCTGCTATTTCTGAACAAAGGAGATGCCAGAGAAGCATTTACAACCATTTTTGCCATAATTGCACAAGCTGTTTGTAAACAATTTCATTGAGAAACCGAAAGTTTGTGAAAAAAGTGAACGATTTTTTTGTATTTGATCGCATTTGGCGGTGAAATGGTGGCATGAAATATACCAAAATCAGCCTAGATCAATACTTTGGGATGTCTTCTAAAAAAAAAAATTATATACATGTCAAGGGATATTCAGAGATTCCTGAAAGATATCAGTGTCCCAATGTAACTAGCACTAATTTTGAAAAAAAGTGGTTTGGAAATAGCAAAGTGTTACTTGTATTTATGGTCCTATAACTTGCAAAAAAAAACAAAGAACATGTAAACATTGGGTATTTCTAAACTCAGGACAAAATTTAGAAACTATTTAGCATGGGTGTTTTTTGGTGGTTGCAGATGTGCAACAGATTTTGGGGCTAAAAGTTAAAAAAAGTGCTTTTGTTTCATTTTTTCCTCATATTTTATATATTTTTTTTATAGTAAATTAGAATATATGATGAAAATAATGGTATCTTTAGAAAGTCCATTTAATGGCGAGAAAAACGGTATATAATATGTGTGGGTACAGTAAATGAGTAAGAGGAAAATTACAGCTAAACACAAACACTGCAAAAATGTAAAAATAGCCTTTGTCACAAACGGACAGAAAATGGAAAAGTGCTGTTGTCATTAAGGGGTTAAAGTTAGGGGTGTTAGGGTTAGACTTAGGTCTAGGGGTTAATATATTTATTTAGTTTTAGTGATGTGGGAGGCCAGAGGTTTAGGGGTTAATAATTTTAGTATAGTGGCAAGGGCGACGTTGGGGGCGGCAGATTAGGGGTTAATAAATGTATGTAGGTGGCGGCGATGTCAGGGGCGGCAGACTAGGGGTTAATAAGTGTAATGTAGGTGTTGGCGATGTCGGGGGCGGCAGATTAGGGGTGTTTAGACTCTGGGGTTTATGTTAGGGTGTAAGGTGTAAACATACATTTTGTTTCCTCATAGACATCAATGGGGCAGCGTTACAGAGCATTATGCTCCATTATTGCATTTTTTTCAGCCCGCTCTCCCCATTGATGTCTATGGGGAAATCGTGCACGAGCACGTAAAACCAGCTCAAAGCAGCGCTGGTATTTGTGTGCGGTATGGAGCTCAACGCTGCCATATTGCCTGCTAAAGCTGGGTTTTTGCAAACCTGTAATAGCAGCGTTATTAAAGGTGAGCGGTGGAAATAACTTGCAAGTTAGTACCGAGCCGCTCATAACGCAAAACTTGTAATCTGGCCATATGTTATTTAAATAGGCCGTATCGTCATAATGAAAACCCCTCTATTAGCAATGAGGATAATGCAGATAATTCTAACTCCCTTAAAGTGCCAGTAAACCTAAAAAATAATGTTATATAATTCTGCACATAGTGCAGAATTATATAACATTATATTAATGCTAGTTTTATATTAAATAATATATCCTGTGATTTTTTATTACAAAACAGGGTTTGCCAGACCCGCCTTCTGTGCTCTACTGAGCGGGTCTGGTTTTCCCTCAGAGCGCATCGGGCCAGCTGTTTAGTCACAGCCCGGCCCGACCTCGCCATTACATTGAATGCAGCTCGCTCCTGCTGCAGGGCAGGTCTGGAAAACCCTCTTTTGTAATAAAAAATCACTGGATATATTATGTAATAAAAAACTAGAACTAATATAATGTTATATAATTCTGCATTATAACATTATTTTTTTAGGTTTACTGGCCCTTTAAGGAATACATCAGAAATTAACTGCAGTCATTTAGGGAAGAATTTAAACAAAGGACCTCTATTGGATCAGAAACACACTTCCCAAATAGACAGTCACTTCATGTTATAAATTCAGGGAACTGCTATACCTCAGAGGAGGGGGAGGGAAGCTCTAGTAGTGAGTCAGAGGGCGGAGCCAGTTACCCAAATAGCCCATGTAGTACTAATGTACTTAGGGGGTCTCACCATAATAAATATAGGGCACATAGGGGGCACTCCAGCCCCAAAAATAAGGTCCCTAGGAAAACCCAAGATACGTTTAATAAGGTATATGACACCCCTAAAATAATTACTTTCTGAAAAGATGCAGTACCTAAATTTTCCAAAAACGGAACCACTTCTATAATTGACCACTTAGAGGCCTTTGAAAATGCTTTATCTATAATGAATGTTACTAGTGAATGGTCAAAAATTTAATTTCTGCCCTGGGTATTTGAGGGTAAAAATCACAAATTCTTTGCTTCACTAAAGGATATGAATATTCATTCCTGGAATGAAACGCAAAATCAGTGAAAAAAGGAATTTGGGAAACATTGCACCAAAACTGCAGCAAAAATAGCTGTATACGGTTTAAAATGTGGCGCGAATCAAAGCCCTATAGAATTACTTTCTGTACTGAAAAGTGCGTACAGTATGGCCGAATACTACCCCATATTTGAAAGCTCAGAATTTGTACATTTATTTTTCGAAGCATTGCACGCGCACATCAAAGTTAATTTAGCTAGAGATTTTGATGAGCACTGCTCATTGGACTGGCTGATCAAAGAGAGTCCAAAGTTATACTCTATTCAGCAGTCCGGTGAACAGGGGGTTAAAAAGGAACCACGGTCCAGCGCCAAAATTGTGGCAGAAACTAGGGTGTCACCTAGCCCCCCCCCCCAATTTGGAGTCTAACAAGAAAACCTATGCAGAGGTGGCCCGAGAGAACAGGCCATCCCAACAAAGTTTTAAGTCTGCCCCTCCCCCAAAACGGACCGAGGTACAGAGAGAACATACTCAGAATGGGGGGCATACCAAGGTAAATAATTATCCCCAAAGAGATGAATACTCACAAGGTTATCGGTATCCCTGTAAAAGTAAATACCAAAAGTGGCAAAAATACCCTCAGGATAACCAGACGCCCCAAGTAAATAGTGCTCCTCAACACATTAACGCTGAACAAGTTGAACACCAAAGACAACCGCGTCAAAATAGGAGAAATAACTATGATTCTGAGGGATCCCTAGGATCCAGGAATCAGCACCCTGGAACATCAAAAAATCGGTCCATGGGTAAAGATAGCTTGTCCATTCAAGTGGGCCAACTCAGTACGCAAGTTAGTCAATTATGTACACAATTTACTAATATGATTCAAGTTTTGATGGCCCAGAACCCTAACAATCCTTTTTTAGGGGTACAGCCAGAGGCCAGCAGTGGGTCACAGACACAGTCATAAATACTGCAGTATTACCTGAAAGAGATGGGAAAGATATACCAAATGAAATGATAAATGTCAATAATGGTACTAATCATATTCTCTCCCTACAGACCGGAAACGGACAATTTAGCTGTGATGACGAGCGACCTCAGTCTGAAAGTTCTAACAAATCTCTTCACTTGCATTATTCTCTTACGCCTAGATTTAGAGTTTTGTCGGTAAAGACCCACGGTGCTAACGAGCCTTTTTTTTCCAGCGCACCCTTAAGCCAACGCTGGTATTTAGAGTTGCCTGAATGGCTGCGTTAGTCTCAGAAAAGGGAGCGTTGAGCATAATTTAGCTCCACTACAACCCTCAATACCAGCGCTGCTTATGGTAGCGGTAAGCTGAAAAAACGTGCTCGTGCACGATATCCCCATAGGAAACAATAGGGCTGAGCTGGCTGAAAAAAAACCTAACACCTGCAAAAAAGCAGCGTTCAGCTCCTAACGCAGCCCCATTGTTTCCTAAGGGGAAACACTTTCTAAGTCTGCACCCAACACCATAACATGAACCCCGAGTCTAAACACCCCTAACCTTACACTTATTAACCCCTAATCTGCCGCTCCCGCTATTGCTGACACCTGCATTTTATTATTAACCCCTAATCTGCCGCTCCAGACACAGCCGCAACCTACATTATCGCTATGAACCCCTAATCTACTGCCCCCAACATCGCAGACACCTATATTATATTTATTACCCCTTAATCTGCCCCCCCCCAACGTCGCCGCCACCTACCTACACTTATTAACCCCTAATCTGCCGACCGGACCTCGCCGCCACTATAATAAATGTATTAACCCCTAAACCGCCGCACTCCCGCCTCTCAAACACTATAATAAATTGTATTAACCCCTAATCTGCCCTCCCTAACATCGCCGCCACCTACCTACAATTATTAACCCCTAAACTCCCTCCCCCAACATCGCCACTACTATAATAAAGTTATTAACCCCTAAACCTAAGTCTAACCCTAACCCTAACACCCCCCTAAATTAAATATAATTTAAATTAATCTAAATAAATTTACTATAATTAAATAAATTAATCCTATTTAAAACTAAATACTTACCTATGAAATAAACCCTAATATAGCTACAATATAACTAATAGTTACATTGTAGCTATTTTAGGATTTATATTTATTTAACAGGCAACTTTGTATTTATTTTAACTAGGTACAATAGCTATTAAATAGTTAATAACTATTGAATAGCTACCTAGTTAAAATAATTACAAAATTACCTGTAAAATAAATCCTAACCTAAGTTACAAATACACCTAACACTACACTATCAATAAATTAATTAAATAAATTACCTACAATTAGCTAAACTAAAATACAATTAAATAAACTAAACTATAATACCAAAAAAAACACTACATTACAGAACATTAAAAAAATTACAAGAAGTTTAAACTAATTACACCTAATCTAAGCCCCCTAATAAAATAAAAAAGCCCCCCAAAATAATAAAATGCCCTACCCTATTCTAAATTACAAAGTAATCAGCTCTTTTACCAGCCCTTAAAAGGGCTTTTTGCGGGGCATTGCCCCAAAGTAATCAGCTCTTTTACCTGTAAAAAAAATACACCCCCCCCAACATTAAAACCCACCACCCACGTACCCCTACTCTAACCCACCCAAACCCCCCTTAAATAAACCTAACACTAACCCCCTGAAGATCTCCCTACCTTGAGTCGTCTTCACCCAGCCGATCCGAATTCTTCATCCAAGCGGAGCAAGAAGAGGTCCTCCATCCGGTAGAAGTCTTCACGGGCTTAGTGTTAGGTTTATTTAAGGGGGGTTTGGGTGGGTTAGAGTAGGGGTATGTGGGTAGTGGGTTTTAATGTTGGGTGGTTGTATTTTTTTACAGGTAAAAGAGCTGATTACTTTGGGGCAATGCCCTGCAAAAAGCCCTTTTAAGGGCTGGTAAAAGAGCTGATTACTTTTGTAATTTAGTATAGGGTAAGGCATTTTATTATTTTGGGGGGCTTTTTTATTTTATTAGGGGGCTTAGATTAGGTGTAATTAGTTTAAACTTATTGTAATTTTTTTTATTTTCTGTAATTTAGTGTTTGTTTTGTTTGGTATTATACAAAGTTTGGTATTAAATACAAAGTTACCTGTAAAATAAATATAAATCCTAAAATAGCTACAATGTAATTATTAATTATATTGTAGCTATCTTAGGGTTTATTTTACAGAAGTATTTAGTTTTAAATTGGAATAATTTATTAAAGTATAGTGTAGTGTTAGGTTTAATTGTAACTTAGGTTAGTTTTTATTTTACAGGTACATTTCTCTTTATTTTAGCTAGGTAGCTATTAAATAGTTAATAACTATTTAATAGCTATTGTACCTAGTTAAAATAAATTGAAAGTTGCCTGTAAAATAAAAATAAATCCTAAAATAGCTACAATATAATTATTATTTATATTGTAGCTATATTAGGGTTTATTTTACAGGTAAGTATTTAGCTTTAAATAGGAATAATTTATTTAATAAGAGTTAATTTATTTCGTTAGATTTAAATTATATTTAACTTAGGGGGGTGTTAGGGTTAGGGTTAGACTTAGCTTTAGGGGTTAATAAATTTATTAGAGTAGCTGTGAGGTCCGGTCGGCATATTAGGGGTTAATACTTGAAGTTAGGTGTCGGCGATGTTAGGGAGGGCAGATTAGGGGTTAATACTATTTATTATAGGGTTATTGAGGCGGGAGTGAGGCGGATTAGGGGTTAATAACTTTATTATAGTAGCGGCGAGGTCCGGTCGGCAGATTAGGGGTTAATAATTGTAGGTAGCTGGCGGCAACGTTGGGGGCGGCAGATTAGGGGTTAATAAATATAATATAGGGGTCGGCGGTGTTAGGGGCAGCAGATTAGGGGTTCATAGGGATAACGTAGGTTGCGGCGGTGTACGGCGCGGCAGATTAGGGGCTAAAAAAAATATGCAGGGGTCAGCGATAGCGGGGGCAGCAGATTAGGGGTTAATAAGTGTAAGGTTAGGGGTGTTTAGACTCGGGGTTCATGTTAGGGTGTTAGGTGCAGACTTAGGAAGTGTTTCCCCATAGGAAACAATGGGGCTGCGTTAGGAGCTGAACGCTGCTTTTTTGCAGGTGTTTTTTCAGCTCAAAATGCCCCATTGTTTTCTATGGGGGAATCGTGCACGAGCACGTTTTTGAAACTGGCCGCGTCCGTAAGCACCGCTGGTATTGAGAGTTGCAGTGGCGGTAAATTATGCTATACGCTCCCTTTTTGGAGCCTAACGCAGCCCTTCTGTGAAATCTAAATACCAGCGGTGTTTAAAAGGTGCGGGGGGAAAAAAGCCAGCGTTAGATACGCGGGTCGTTACCGACAAAAGTCTAAATCTAGCCGAGAATTAATTAATTTAGTGCAAATCTTGCCCATTTCTTTTGTGTTACTGAATGTTTCTATAGAAAAATCCTGAAAGATTAGGATTTGTTCTGTACAATAAATATAGGATTTGTATATGTATAGTATCTAAGAAAACCAACTTAGTTCTGAAAATTCAGGTATCGTACTAGAAGCCTTTTCATTGGGTTATTTTTTACTTCTTTCTTTCCAAAATATTCTATGTGCTCTTTTGACTAAAGTAGGTTGACCCTGACATGGCATTCCCAAAAGCTGAAGCAGTTTTCAGATGTAAATTTTATCAAATCTAAATGCAGTTTCAGGTAATCCAATAATTCTAATGATTCCTTCTGGAATTCTCTTCATGCTCATCTACTCTAACCTCTAAAGTAACCTTACTTTTCTTTATTTGTTTGTCACCATTGCAGTTGATCTATCTTTATTATTCATTATATATCTCTCCATGTGTGAAAAAATAAATCCTTCAAAAACAATCACATAGATTACAAGCTTTGCGGTATAGAGGGTGCGAAACGAATGCAACAAAAATTGCTTTATTTCACCCTCCATAGTGCTGCCATTTTTGAAAAGCCGCCGTGTGCGTGCGATATGGTGGCGGTAAGCTCCATACCACACAAAATCCAAGGGCTGCTTTGATGTGCTCGTTCACGCTTTCCCCATGGACATCAATGGGGAGGTGTTAGAAAAAAAACTAGCACCTGAAGCGCGGAATGGCGATCGCTGTAACGCAACCCCATTGATGTCTATGGGGAAATAAAAGTTACGTTTAAACCTAACACCCTAACATAAACCCCAAGTCTAATCCGCTGCCCTCGACATCGCCAACACCTAAATAAAGTTATTAACCCCAAATCTGCCGCTCCCGACATAGCTTCCACTAATAAAAGTTATTAACCCCTATTCCGCCACTCCCTGACATCACCGACAGTATAATAAAGTTATTAACTCCTATTCCCCTGCACCCCAATATCGCTGAAACTATAATAAAGATATTAACCTCTATTCCACCGCTTCCCGACATCGCCGCCACTAAATTAAGTTATTAAACCCTAAACCTATGGCCTCCCACATCACCGCCACTAAATAAACCAATTAACCCCTAAACCACCGTCCGCCAGCCCCCCACATCACAAGAAACTAAATTAAACTATTAACCCCTAAACCTAACAACTCCCTAACTTTAAATTAAAATTACAATATCCCTATCTTAAAATAAATAAAAACTTACCTGTGAAACTAACAATAAACCTAACAAATATTATACTAAAATTAAAATAACTACAAATTAAATAAACTAAATTACATATTAAAAAATACTACTAAAAAAAATTAAATCTAAAATTACAAAAAAAAATACTAAATTACAAAATATAACAAACACTAAATTACAAAAAATAACAAACACTAAATTACGAAAAATAAATTAAATGATCCAAAATAAAAACAATTACACCTAATCTAATAGCCCTATGAAAATAAAAAAGCCCCCCAAAAATAAAAAAAACCCTAGCCTATAATAAACTACCAATAGCCCTTAATAGGGCCTTTTGTATGGCATTGCCCTAAAGAAATCAGCTCTTTTCCCTGGAAAAAAAATGCAAAGACCCGCCCAACAGTAAAACCCATCACCCAACCAACCCCCCAAAATTAAAAACCTAACTCTAACAAAAAACCCCAAAAATGCTTCTAGTAAAAGTTTTTCTTAGTTTTCCGCAGCATATGCATATGGCTACGAATGTGCAGGGGGCGGCATTGCACAAGCATTTCACTAGAAATGCTTGTGCAATGATAAATGCCGACAGTGTATGCTTTCGGCATTTATCTATGTCGGATGGACATGGTCCACTACAGCAAATCATGTCTGCCCGACATTTGATAAATCTACCCCTAATACTCAAGAGTGATGAAGACAGAGTAGTGGAAAGGGATAAACAATTTACAAATAGGCTAAATGATTTACTTTTGCTTAGTTTTCCCAACAGATTGTAAAGATAGTGAAAATATATAAAGGATGTTACTTTAAATTATAATGTGTGTAGTACTTCTCTTTTTATAAAGGAAGAGGTTTTGATGGCTTTATAAAAAATAAAAGTAAATAAGTCTGTGGGTCCAGATAATATTTATCCAATGGTTCTAAGGGAACTTCAATATGTTTATAGCTATGCCATAAGATGGTTTATTTAATCCACCACTGTTAACAGGAGTTGTTCTAAATAACTGGAAATTGCTAATATAGTCCTTCTTCCTAAAAAGGGTAGTACGGAAGACTCTGGCAACTATAGACCAGTCAGTTTGACCTCAATTGCAGGGAACTTAATGGAAACTATTTTAAAGGAAAGACTTGTGTCTTACCTTGAGACAAACAACTTAAAGGACCAGTAAATACAGTAGATTTGCATAATCAACACATGTATGATAAAAAGACAATGCAATAGTACTTTGTCTGAACTTCAAATGAGTAGTAGATTTTCTTCTGGGAAATTTCAAAGTAATGTCTATTTATACTCCCCTGTACCATGGGACAGCCACCAAATTCTATGTTAAACATTATAACAACAGAATAAATTACAGGAAAGGGGTACAAAATAAATAATTTAAGTATATTGTAAAGTTATTTTACCATACATCATTAAAGGAATAGAAAGGTCAAAATGTAAATATACATGAAAGCATTTAAGTTTTAAATAGAAGCATTTGTGCAATATACTTCCATTAGCAAAAATGCTTCTAGTAAAAGTTTTTCTTGGTTTTCAGCAGCATACACATATATATACTGTGAGGGCCTGTGCACCAGTATTCAAATACTACACCTTCTCAGAGAGTCAGCAATGGCTTTTGTGACACAAATTAAGTCTTCACAGACACAATACACAAAATACACACCCCATATCATATGTGCATATGCTGCTGAAAAACAGTAATAACTTTTACTAGAAGTGTTTTTGCTAATGGAAGTATATTGTAAAAAAGCTTCAATTTCAAATCAAAATGCAGCCATGTACATTTTTTTTAACATTTCTATCTCTTTAATATTACAACATCAGCTTAGTGCCAAGTTTGAGAACTGAGAACTGCTACTTAAAGGGACATGAAACGCAAACATTTTCTTTCATGATTCAGATAGTCTATAGTCACTTTGAGGCTTATTTCAATCTTGTCGGTCGTGTTTATTAACTGTACGAAACAACTATTTCTATATTTAAAGGATGATCATAATGTAAATCATAATATCATTTCTGTATTTGAAAATATCAGACTGGATATTGGAAAAGCCACCCATACAATGCATGGGCAGAATCAACTTTCACAATCACAATACACCTGACCGCAAGTTCTCAACTAAATATCAACAATTAAATAGACAAATTGAATTCAACAGCCAAAAGTACTTGATAAATGCCCAAAACCCACAAACCGAACAATAACAAACATCAGATAAATGATAATGATATCGGCAACCAATTTGCACATGTTCAGATACGAAAAACAAGATGGCATTACCCATGGTAATAACAGCAAAGGGCCTTTTTGATGACGCATCACACCAAATATCAAACAATACTGAATATGGCATTACCATCAATTAAATGTAAAAACACTGTTACTGTATGTGAACTGTTGCACATAACAAATGGGGGAGTTGCAGAGCTGTTTTATAGTGTGAAACAATGTTGTATCATGTTGTTGATGCTTGTGATTGGCTGTGGAGTCCATTGAATGTGATGTAATGTAAAAAAAAAAGCACAAACTGGCCATTTTAGATTTGTAAGTTTGCACAGTTTGTGTATCATTTTGTTTTTTAGAGATTGGCAGCCAATGTTGGTCAATAATGGTGCCCATTTTTGGTTCAGCATCTGGGTTGCCCTTGCTGATTGGTGGCTAAATGTAGCCACCAATCAGCAATCGCAATCCATGGGGTGCTGAAACAAAAATGGGCCAGCTCCTTAGCTTAGATTCCTGCTTTTTCAAATAAAGATAGCAAGAAAATGAAGAGAAATTGATAATAGGAGTACATTAGAAATTTGCTTAAAATTGCACGGTCTAAAATAATTATGAAAGAAAAAAATTGGGTTTACTATCCCTTTAAATAAATTATATTTTCACTGATATGTTTGTTAAAAATAAAATATCAAAATTGCATGACTATTTTTTGTGTATTTTTTTTTAATACTTTATTTATGTAAAGACATACAGTGAACAAACATACGGCTAGATTACGAGTTTTGCGTTATAAGTAAAAAAGCAACGTTAAGGCTCATAACGCTGCTTTTTTACTACCGCTGCTATTACGAGTCTTGTAGGTATAGCTGTCCCGCACACTTTTTTGGCCATACCGCAAATTAACTTACGCAATTTTCATAATGTCTTTTTTCAATGGGACTTCCATTGCGCCGGTATTACAAGCTTTTTTTTTTAGGCCAAAAAGTGAGCGGTACAGCCTATCCCACAAGATTCGTAATGCATTCTAAAGTCAGTAGTTACGAGTTTTACACTATAGAACTGTAGCATAAAACTCATAACTAAAGTGCTACAAAGTACACTAACACCCATAAACTACCTATTAACCCCTAAACCGAGGCCCTCCCGCATCGCAAACACTAAAATAAAGTTATTAACCCCTAATCTGCTGCTCCGGACATCGCTGCCACTAGAATAAACTTATTAACCCCTAAACCTCCGCACTCCCGCCTCACAAACACTAGTTAAATATTATTAACCCCTAATCTGCCGCCCCTAACATCGCCGCCACCTACCTAAAGTTATTAACCCCTAATCTGCCGCCCCAATGTCGCCGCCACTATGTTAAATTTTTTTTTTGTTTAAATAATTTTTATTGAGGTCAAATAAGTAAAATAACAGGAAGATTGAGTTACAAAAATCATATGCAAAGAAAAGAAAAACCTATCAGTCGTATTGCCACATTATACAATCAGATCTGTTACTGCACAGTACTGTAGGCAAAATACTAAAAAATAGACCTCACATTTTCTATTTCGTTACATAAAAAAAAGAAGAAAAAAGAGAAAACTTGTAATTACACGCATTACAAATATATTTATATATTCACACAAAATAATAAGCTTTCTCGAACTGAGAGATATTAATGATAAAGGTATCCCACAAGTATTATAGTTAGAGATAAGTTAAAAAAATGATGATATTGTCAGTTAGCAACAGAATTGTGCTGCATCTGTAAATTTAAACTAGAGAAGAAGTTCTATATCTGTATACATATAAACTGGGAAAGGAACAGAACCCTAGTACAACATAACTAGCTTCAAGTGATGTAAAGACTGTATAGCCAATAGTTAATTAAACATAGATTTCAATACATGAGTGTATGAAGGGTAAAAGGCCTTATTCTAGTCTGATATGTCTAGGACCCAGCTCCACCCAGGGCCCTTGGGTTGGAGCCCGTTCCCAACATCATTTAGGCGAGTAATTGTATTATATCTATTTTTTTTAAATACATATACCCTTTGCTAGAGTTGTACTATAAGAGCACACTATATAGATTGTTTTAAACAGCCAATCTCACAAACAAAAATAGAACCAAAAATGACTTTGTCTCTATCAATGTTACCACAGGTCACAACAACGGGAAATAATACTGTGGGAATTAGAACTATTGATACAAATGCAATTAATTGTGGTGTGTTTCGAGAGAACCACAAATCTAGTCCCTGATTGTTGAGTAAGTAATCAGGGAACTATAAAGTGATGGGGGGGTAAAAAGGATGTGGAGCCACCCGCACAAATATGCGATATCTTAATGATAAATATACCAGGAGGTCAGACATAGCTCAATACTGACTATATAGGTATGGCATAATAATTAAATAGCTGGCTTTAAGATATCTATAAGGGAGTTTAGAGCAAAGGAAAAGTTATATCTCTAGACTCACACTAAAACATGTATAGCTTGCACATAAGTAGAAAATATATTATGTCACACGATCATATAAAAGATGAGTAGACACCGGTTTGTTATTGATAAGCACATTTAGAGGTAGGCAATTTAATTTTAGAGCTGGTTGGCCCAATTACTGCTTATGCTTTAGAATGGATATGACAGCTTGGGATGAGAAAGCTGTAACATGACCCTTTGTGTAGGCTAGTTATCTAAAATATATAGGAAACATCAAAATCCTAAGTGGAAAAATATAGAAAAAAACATGGCGATCCTGAATATGCCAGCATATCCTTGTAAGAAATGAACTGAAATATAATGTGCAACTAGAATAGTGAAAAGGTAATGAAAACTAGAGGGAGCATAGGGTAAAAGCAATATAAATAAGACATAACACTCCCAATTGTAACTGGAATTGTTGCTTAAGAGGGTCTATATATAAACAGTAAATCTAGTATAAGTGGGTATCTATAACCCTCAGCCCATTACATAGCATTAATAAGAGTTGAACAAAAATTGTAAAAAAGATTACTCCAGGGCTAACAAGGATAAATATCATGTGATAACACTAAATATTGAACTGTCTCTGTCCTAAGGCATAAGACAAGTATACAAAATGCTCTAGGTACTGAGGAGGAGCTAAAACATTTGGAATGACTACCCTCCTTTGTAACAAAGTGTGTTTGTGATAATAGACTGATAGTAAGCAAATATATGATATACACCATAGCTAGGAATGCACACAGGAAAATGGGAAAATGCCTGCCTAAAATATAATGCACTGACATCAGACTCGATCAACATCAAGTAATCATTCAAACAGTTACATAAAATTCTGAATAAACTTAGAGCATATAGATCCTCATCAACAGGAACGGATATCATGAGAATTAGGTCCCAGTAGCAAAGTTAAAACTCAAAAATTTCAGATTGCAAAATCTTCATATAAAGTTCCTAATACTGGGATGGTATCACGATAGGTGTCAAGAGGAAGTTTTTGAGAGATTGTAGAGCCGGTGATAAAGCACTGTCTTACCCCACACCAACTCTACATATCTTAAGTCCCATAGTAGCCCTAGACTGGCTCCCCTTTACACAGCGGAACACTACTGTATGAGCAGACAGTAGGTTGGTAAGTCTCACCAAATCATAATGATCCTGTAGCAGAGCTTGGTCAAAGTGCGAAGCAAGAGAAGTCCCCATATCTGTTTCACGAGTATACCACGCGGTTGCCGTTAAGGATAATACCAGGCCATGGGGTTCATCAAGCTTGTCTCCTCTGTGAAAAGTCACCATGTGATCAGTGACATCTATCTCACAAGACATCAGTTTTTCACTCGCTAGAGCTGAGGATGTTTGAGGTTTAAGTGGTTCCTCCACTTTGTGAGTACTCCCAAAGACCGCCAGCACTGAAGACTCCAGCCTCAAGAAATGCACCTGCAGCATTTGTGTGATTTCCTCTTGCAGCGTAGTAAGCAGCATGATGGCCCCCTGTTCTAGGATATTTCCACAGCGGTCGAATTTGCAATGCCGTCGGTATGTTGTGAGTCACAAACATCAGACACTCAGGGTCTCCGCCATCAAAGATTGTGTCGAGCGTGCAGTCAGCTAGTCGGTTATGGTGGCATCTCACTATATGTTGCGGTCTGCTCCCTTATAAATGCTCAATATTCAAACTCGATAGTTACAACATGATATACACCAGTCTCCACTGGGCTATCTCCATTCCTCTGTACAAGTTTTTGCAAGTTAAAGGCAGCGATAAAGTATTTTAGATGGTTTGTAACGCAGAGCTCTTCTGAGATGTGACCATCTTGGTCGCTAGTTGGCTCCGCCCCCCACTATATTAAATTTAATGACCCCTAAACCTAAGTCTAACCTTAACCCTAACACCCCCTAACTTAAATATAATTAAAATAAATCTAAATAAAAATTCACATCATTAACTAAATAATTCCTATTTAAAACTAAATACTTACCTGTAAAATAAACCCTAAGCTAGCTACAATATAACTAATAGTTACATTGTATCTAGCTTAGGGTTTATTTTTATTTTACAGCCAAGTTTGTATTTATTTTAACTAGGTAGAATAGTTACTAAATAGTTATTAACTATTTAATAACTACCTAGGTAAAATAAATACAAATGTACCTGTAAAATAAAACCTAACCTTAGTTACACTAACACCTAACCTTACAGTACAATTAAATAAATTACCTAAATTAAATACAATTAACAAAATTAAATACAAATACCTAAATTACAAAAAATAACACTAAATTACAAAAAAATAAAAACAAATTACAAGATATTTAAACTAATTACACCTAATCTAATAGCCCTATCAAAAAAAGGAAAGCCCCCCCTCAAAATAAAAAAAACCCTAGCCTAAATTAAACTAGCAATAGCCCTTAAAAGGGCCTTTTGCAGGGCATTGCCCCAAAGAAATCAGCTCTTTTACCCGTAAAAAAAATACAAACAACCCCCCAACAGTAAAACCCACCACTAACACAACCAAACCCCCCAAATAAAATCCTAACTAAAAAATCTAAGCTCCCCATTGCCCTGAAAAGGGCAACCGAGCACTAATTCATGAAAATTTACATTCACTTTAATTTCCTTAGATTATTTATGATCATAAAATAATTTGTTAAAAATTTATTTAAGAAAGGAGATGGGGAAGGGAGAAAAAAAAACCTAAAACTAAACAAAACCAATAATAAAAAGCTGTTACTGCTTGAACTCTCCATAATCTTTTTACAATGATTTGACCTTTCTACATTTATACCAAGAGAAAAAAAAGAAAAAATATAACCAGCAAAAGTTACATTTGAGAGAATCCTTATGGTTACATTTCACCATTTGACATATTTTTTTCCAAGAAATCATTTGCATGTTTAATATTATTAAAGGGACACTAAACCCAATTTTTTTTTCTTTCATGATTCAGATAGAGAATTTAATTAAAAAAAAAAACATTCCAATTTACTTCTATTATCTAATTTGCTTCATTATTTAAATATTCTTTGTTGAAGAAATAGCAATACACATGGGTAAACCAATCACACAAGGTATCTATGTGCAGCCACCAATCAGCAGCTACTGAGCCTATCTAGATATGCTTTTCAGCAAGTAATATCAAGAGAATGAAGCAAATTAAATAATATAAGTAAATTAGAAAGTTGTTTAAAATGTATTGCTCTTTCTAAATCATGAAACAAAAAAAAAATAGGTTTCATGTTCCTTTAAATATATGTGCCCTAATTGTAGCTGTGTAGGCAACTGTAGCTTTAAAAACAGAATTAATTAATTTAGTGCTAATCTTGCCCATTTCTTTTGTGTTACTGAATGTTTCTATAGAAAAATCCTGAAAGATTAGGATTTGTTCTGTACAATAAATATAGGATTTGTATATGTATAGTATCTAAGAAAACCAACTTAGTTCTGAAAATTCAGGTATCGTACTAGAAGCCTTTTCATTGGGTTATTTTTTACTTCTTTCTTTCCAAAATATTCTATGTGCTCTTTTGACTAAAGTAGGTTGACACTGACATGGCATTCCCAAAAGCTGAAGCAGTTTTCAGATGTAAATTTTATCAAATCTAAATGCAGTTTCAGGTAATCCAATAATTCTAATGATTCCTTCTGGAATTCTCTTCATGCTCATCTACTCTAACCTCTAAAGTGCCCTTACTTTTTTTTATTTGTTTGTCACCATTGCAGTTGATCTATCTTTATTATTCATTATATATCTCTCCATGTGTGAAAAAATAAATCCTTCAAAATAATCACCTAGTTAACAAGTTTTGCGGTATAGAGGGTGCGAAACGAAAGCAACAAAAGTTGCTTTATTTCATCCTCTATAGTGCTGCCATTACAAGTTTTTGAAAAGCCGCCTTGTGCCTGCGATATGGTGGCGATGAGTTCCATACCGCACAAAATCCAAGGGCTGCTTTGACGTGCTCGTGCACACTTTCCCCATAGACATCAATGGGGAGTTGTTAGAAAAAAACTAGCACCTGAAGCGCGGAATGGCGATCGCTGTAACGCAACCCCATTGATATCTATGGGGAAATAAAAGTTACATTTAAACCTAACACCCTAACATAAACCCCAAGTCTAAAAACCCCTAATCTGCTGTCCCCGACATCGCCAACACCTAAATAAAGTTATTAACCCCTAATCTGCCGCTCCCGACATCGCTTCCACTAATAAAAGTTATTAACCCCTATTCCACCACTCCCTGACATCACCTATTCCCCTGCACCCCAATATCGCTGAAACTATAATAAAGATATTAACCCCTATTCTGCCGCTCCCTGATATCGCTGTAACTAAATTAAGTTATTAACCCCAAAACCTCTGGCCTCCCACATCACCGCCACTAAATAAACCAATTAACCCCTAAACCACCATTTGCCAGCCCCCCCACATCGCAAAAAACTAAATTAAACTATTAACCCCTAAACCTAACAACACCCTAACTTTAAATTAAAATGACAATATCCCTATCTTAAAATAAATAAAAACTTACCTGTGAAATTAAAAAAACCTAAGTTTAAACTAACAATTAACCTAACAAATATTATACTAAAATTAAAATAACTACAAATTAAATAAACTAAATTACACATTAAAAAAATACTACTAAGAAAATTTAAATCTAAAATTACAAAAAATAAAAAATACTAAATTACAAAAAATAACGAACACTAAATTACAAAAAATAACAAACACTAAATTACGAAAAATAAATGAAATTATCCAAAATGAAAACAATTACACCTAATCTAATAGCCCTATAAAAATAAAAAAGCCCCCCCCAAAATAAAAAAACCCATAGCCTACAATAAACTACCAATAGCCCTTAAAATGGCCTTTTGTATGGCATTGCCCTAAAGAAATAAGCTCTTTTCCCTGGAAAAAAAATACAAAGACCCGCCCAACAGTAAAACCCATCACCCAACCAACCCCCCAAAATAAAAACTCTAACAAAACCCCCCCAAAAATGCTTCTAGCAAAAGTTTTTCTTAGTTTTCAGCAGCATACGCACATGGCTACGAATGTGCAGGGGGCGGCATTGCACAAGCATTTCACCAGAAATGCTTGTGCAATGATAAATGCTGACAGCGTATGCTTTCGGCATTTATTTATGTTGGACGGACATGGTCCACTACAGCAGATCATGTCTGCCCGAAATTTGATAAATCTACCCCTAATACTCAAGAGTGATGAAGACAGAGTAGTGGAAAGAGATAAACAATATACAAACAGGCTAAATGGTTTACTTTTGTTTAGTTTTTCCAACAGATTGTAAAGATAGTGAAATTCTATAAAGGATCTTACTTTAAATTATAATGTGTGTAGAACTTCTCTTTTCATAAAGGAAGAGGTTTTAATGGCTTTATAAAAAATAAAAGTAAATAAGTCTGTGGGTCCAGATAATATTTATCCAATGGTTCTAAGGGAACTTCAATATGTTTATAGCTACACCATAAGATGGTTTATTTAATACACCACTGTTAACAGGAGTTGTTTTAAATAACTGGAAATTGCTAATATAGGGTAGTACGGAAGACTCTGGTAACTATAGGCCAGTCAGTTTGACCTCAATTGCAGGGAACTTAATGGAAACTATTTTAAAGGAAAGACTTGTGTCTTACCTTCAGACAAACAACTTAAAGGACCAGTAAATACAGTAGATTTGCATAATCAACACATGTATGATAAACAGACAATGCATTAGCACTTTGTCTAAACTTCAAATGAGTAGTAGATTTTCTTCTGGGAAATTTCAAAGTAATGTCTATTTATAATCCCCCTGTACCATGTGACAGCCATCAAATTCTATGTTAAACATTATAACAACAGAATAAATTACAGGAAAGGGGGACAAAATAAATAATTTAAGTATGTTGTAAAGTTATTTTACTATACATCATTAAAGGGATAGAAAGGTCAAAATCTAAATACACATGAAAGCATTTAAGTTTTAAATAGAAGCATTTGTGCAATATGCTTCTATTAGCAAAAATGCTTCTAGTAAAAGTTTTTCTTGGTTTTCAGCAGCATACGCATATATATACTGCGAGGGCCTGTGCACCAGTATTCAAATACTACACCTTCTCAGAGAGTCAGCAGTGGCTTTTGTGACACAAATTAAGCCTTCACAGACACAATACACAAAATACACACCCCCATATCATATGCTTATATGCTGCTGAAAAACAGTAATAACTTTTACTAGAAGCGTTTTTGCTAATGGAGGTATATTGTAAAAATGCTTCAATTTCAAATCGAGATGCAGCCATGTACATTTTTTTTAACCTTTCTATCTCTTTAATATTACAACATCAGCTTAGTACCAAGTTTGAGAACTGAGAACTGCTACTTAAAGGGACACGAAACCCAAACATTTTCTTTTATGATTCAGATAGAAAATTCAATTTTAAACAAATTTCCAATTTACTTCTATTATCTAATTTGCTTCATTCTCTTAGTATCCTTTGTTGAAGAAGCATCAATACACTACTGGGAGAGTCAATAACATGAAGCATATATGTCCAGCAACCAATCAGCAGCTCTTGCCCCTACCTAGGTATCCATTTCAAGGATACTAAGAGAACAAAACAAATTAGATAATAGAAGTAAATTGGAAAGTTGTTTAAAATCACAAGCTCTATCTGAATCATAAAAGAAGAATGTGGGTTTCATATTACTTTATGATTATATTGCGACAAAATTACATCAACTGTAGTCTGATAGCATCACATTTAACTTGAACAATGTAACAAAGCCTATAGTCACTTTGAGGCTGATTTCAATCTTGTTGGTCGTGTTTATTAACTGTACGGAACAACTATTTCTATATTTAAAGGATGATCACAATGTAAACCATAATATAATTTCTGTATTTGAAAATATCAGACTGGATATTGGAAAAGCCACCCATACAATGCATGGGCAGAATCAACTTTCACAATCACAATACACCTGACCGCAAATTCTCAACTAAATATCTACAATTAAATAGACAAATTGAATTCAACAGCCAAAAGTACTTGATAAATGCTCAAAACCCACAAACCGAACAATAACAAACATCAGATAAATAATAATGATATCGGCAACCAATTTGCACATGTTCAGATACGAAAAAGAAGATGGCATTACCCATGGTAATAACAGCAAAGGGCCTTTTTGATGATGCATCACACCAAATATCAAACAATACTGAATATGTCATTACCATCAATTAAATGTAAAAACACTGTTACTGTATGTGAACTGTTGCACATAACATATGGGGGAGTTGCAGAGCTGTTTTATAGTATGAAACAATGTTGTATCATGTTGTTGATGCTTGTGATTGGCTGTGGAGTCCATTGAATGTGATGTAATGTAAAAAAAAAAGCACAAACTGTCCATTTTGGATTTGTAAGTTTGCACAGTTTGTGTATCAGTTTGTTTTTTAGAGATAGGCAGCCAATGTTGGTCAATAATGGTGCCCATTTTTGGTTCAGCACCTGGGATTGCATCAGCCAATAGGATTTTTTCAACCTTAATTCTGATTGGCTGATAAATTTCTATCAGCCAATCAGAATCTAAGGGACGCCATTTTGGATGATGTCACTTAAAGGAACCTTAATTCGTCGGGTAGTTGTCGGAAGAAGAGGATGCTCTGCGCCGGATATCTTGAAGATGGACCCGCTCCATGCCGGATGGATGAAGATAGAAGATGCGGTCTGGATGAAGACTTCTGCCCGTCTGGAGACCACTTCTCCCGGCTTGGATGAAGACTTCTACCAGCTTCATTGAGGACTTCTTGCTGCTTCGTTGAGGACTTCTCCCGGCTTCATTGAGGATGGATGTCGGCTCTTCAAAACTGTAAGTGGATCTTCAGGGGTTAGTGTTAGGTTTTTTTAAAGGTTTATTGGGTGGGTTTTATTTTTAGGTTAGGGTTTTGGCAGCAATAGAGCTAAATGCCCTTTTAAGGGCAATGCCCATCCAAATGCCCTTTTCAGGGCAATGGGGAGCTTAGTTTTTTTTAGTTAGGTTTTTATTTGGGGGTTTGGTTGTGTGGGTGGTGGGTTTTACTGTTGGGGGGTTGTTTGTATTTTTTTTTTACAGGTAAAAGAGCTGATTTCTTTGCGGCAATACCCCGCAAAAGGCCCTTTTAAGGGCTATTGGTAGTTTAGTTTAGGCTAGGGTTTTTTATTTTGGGGGGGCTTTTTTATTTTGATAGGGCTATTAGATTAGGTGTAATTAGTTTAAATATCTTGTCATTTGTTTTTTATTTTTTGTAATTTAGTGTTATTTTTTGTAATTTAGGTACTCACATTTAATTTTGTTAATTGTATTTAATTTAGGTAATTTATTTAATTGTACTGTAAGGTTAGGTGTTAGTGTAACTAAGGTTAGGTTTTATTTTACAGGTAAATTTGTTTTAGCTAGGTAGTTAGTAAATAGTTAATAACTATTTAGTAACTAGTCTACCTAGTTAAAGTAAATACAAACTTGCCTGTAAAATAAAAATAAATCTTAAGCTAGATACAATGTAACTATTAGTTATATTGTAGCTATCTTACGGCTAGATTTAGAGTTTTGTCGGTAACGACCCGCGTAGCTAACGCTGGCTTTTTTCTGGCCGCACCTTTAAAATAACTCTGGTATTGAGAGTCCATAGAATGTCAGCGTTAGGCTCCAAAAAAGGAGCGTAGAGCATATTTAACGCAACTGCAACTCTCGATACCAGAGTTGCTTACGGACGCGGCCAGCCTCAAAACGTGCTCGTGCACGATTCCCCCATAGGAAACAATGGGGCTGTTTGAGCTGAAAAAAAACCTAACACCTGCAAAAAAGCCGCGTTCAGCTCCTAACGCAGCCCCATTGTTTGCAATGGGGAAACACTTCCTACGTCTGCACCTAACACTCTAACATGTACCCCGAGTCTAAACACCCCTAACCTTACACTTATTAACCCCTAATCTGCCGCCCCCGCTATCGCTGACCCCTGCATATTATTATTAACCCCTAATCTGCCGCTCCGTAAACCGCCGCTACTTACATTATCCCTATGTACCCCTAATCTGCTGCCCTAACATCGCCGACCCCTATATTATATTTATTAACCCCTAATCTGCCCCCCACAATGTCGCCTCCACCTGCCTACACTTATTAACCCCAATTCTGCCGACCGGACCGCACCGCTATTATTATAAAGTTATTAACCCCTAATCCGCCTCACTAACCCTATAATAAATAGTATTAACCCCTAATCTGCCCTCCCTATCATCGCCAACACCTAACTTCAATTATTAACCCCTAATCTGCTGACTGTAGCTCACCGCTATTCTAATAAATGTATTAATCCTTAAAGCTAAGTCTAACCCTAACACTAACACCCCCCTAAGTTAAATATAATTTACATCTAACGAAATTAATTAACTCTTATTAAATAAATGATTCCTATTTAAAGATAAATACTTACCTGTAAAATAAACCCTAATATAGCTAAAATATAAATTATAATTATATTATAGCTATTTTAGGATTAATATTTATTTTACAGGTAACTTTGTAATTATTTTAACCAGGTACAATAGCTATTAAATAGTTAAGAACTATTTAATAGCTAAAATAGTTAAAATAATTACAAATTTACCTGTAAAATAAATCCTAACCTAAGTTACAATTAAACCTAACACTACACTATCAATAAATTAATTAAATAAAATACCTATAATTATCTACAATTAAACCTAACACTACACTATCAATAAATAAATTAAATACAATTCCTACAAATAAATACAATGAAATAAACTAACTAAAGTACAAAAAATAAAAAAGAACTAAGTTACAAAAAATAAAAAAATATTTACAAACATTAGAAATATATTACAACAATTTTAAACTAATTACACCTACTCTAAGCCCCCTAATAAAATAACAAAGCCCCCCAAAATAAAAAAATGCCCTACCCTATTCTTAATTACTAAAGTTCAAAGCTCTTTGACCTTACCAGCCCTGAACAGGGCCCTTTGCGGGGCATGCCCCAAGAAGTTCAGCTCTTTTGCCTGTAAAAAAAAAACATACAATACCCCCCCCAACATTACAACCCACCACCCACATACCCCTAATCTAACCCAAACCCCCCTTAAATAAACTTAACACTAAGCCCCTGAAGATCTCCCTACCTTGAGTCGTCTTCACCCAGCCGAGCCAAATTCTTCATCCAAGCGGAGCAAGAAGAGGTCCTCCATCCGGTAGAAGTCTTCATCCAAGCGGGGCAGAAGAGGTCTTCCATCCGATTGAAGTCTTCATCCAAGAGGCATCTTCTATCGTCATCCATCCGGAGTGGAGCGGCAGCATCCTGAAGACCTCCGACGCGGAACATCCATCCTGGCCGACGACTGAACGACGAATGACGGTTCCTTTAAATGACGTCATCCAAGATGGCGTCCCTCGAATTCCGATTGGCTGATAGGATTCTATCAGCCAATCGGAATTAAGGTAGGAAAAATCTGATTGGCTGATTGAATCAGCCAATCAGATTGAGCTCACATTCTATTGGCTGATCGGAACAGCCAATAGAATGTGAGCTCAATCTGATTGGCTGATTGGATCAGCCAATCGAATTGAACTTGATTCTGATTGGCTGATTCCATCAGCCAATCAGAATATTCCTACCTTAATTCCGATTGGCTGATAGAATCCTATCAGCCAATCGGAATTCGAGGGACGCCATCTTGGATGACGTCATTTAAAGGAACCGTCATTCGTCGTTCAGTCGTCGGCCAGGATGGATGTTCCGCGTCGGAGGTCTTCAGGATGCTGCCGCTCCACTCCGGATGGATGACGATAGAAGATGCCTCTTGGATGAAGACTTCAATCGGATGGAAGACCTCTTCTGCCCCGCTTGGATGAAGACTTCTACCGGATGGAGGACCTCTTCTTGCTCCGCTTGGATGAAGAATTTGGCTGGGCTGGGTGAAGATGACTCAAGGTAGGGAGATCTTCAGGGGCTTAGTGTTAGGTTTATTTAAGGGGGGTTTGGGTTAGATTAGGGGTATGTGGGTGGTGGGTTGTAATGTTGGGGGGGGTATTGTATGTTTTTTTTTACAGGCAAAAGAGCTGAACTTCTTGGGGCATGCCCCGCAAAGGGCCCTGTTCAGGGCTGGTAAGGTCAAAGAGCTTTGAACTTTAGTAATTTAGAATAGGGTAGGGCATTTTTTTATTTTGGGGGGCTTTGTTATTTTATTAGGGGGCTTAGAGTAGGTGTAATTAGTTTAAAATTGTTGTAATATATTTCTAATGTTTGTAAATATTTTTTTATTTTTTGTTACTTAGTTCTTTTTAATTTTTTGTACTTTAGTTAGTTTATTTCATTGTATTTATTTGTAGGAATTGTATTTAATTTATTTATTGATAGTGTAGTGTTAGGTTTAATTGTAGATAATTATAGGTATTTTATTTAATTAATTTATTGATAGTGTAGTGTTAGGTTTAATTGTAACTTAGATTAGGATTTATTTTACAGGTAAATTTGTAATTATTTTAACTATTTTAGCTATTAAATAGTTCTTAACTATTTAATAGCTATTGTACCTGATTAAAATAATTACAAAGTTACCTGTAAAATAAATATTAATCCTAAAATAGCTATAATATAATTATAATTTATATTGTAGCTATATTAGGGTTTATTTTACAGGTAAGTATTTATCTTTAAATAGGAATAATTTATTTAATAAGAGTTAATTAATTTCGTTAGATTAAAATTATATTTAATTTAGGGAGGTGTAAGTGTTAGGGTTAGACTTAGCTTTAGGGGTTAATACATTTATTAGAATAGCGGTGAGCACCAGTCGGCAGATTAGGGGTTAATAATTGAAGTTAGGTGTCGGCGATGTTAGGGAGGGCAGATTAGGGGTTAATACTATTTATTATTGGGTTAGTGAGGCGGATTAGGGGTTAATAACTTTATTATAGTAGCGCTCAGGTCCGCTTGGCAGATTAGGGGTTAATAAGTGTAGGCAGGTGGAGGCGACGTTGAGGGGGGCAGATTAGGGGTTAATAAATATAATATAGGGGTCGGCAGTGTTAGGGGCATCAGATTAGGGGTACATAGCTATAATGTAGGTGGCAGCTCTTTGCAGTCGGCAGATTAGGGGTTAATTATTGTAGGTAGCTGGCTGCGACGTTGTGGGGGGCAGGTTAGGGGTTAATAAATATAATATAGGGGTCGGCGGTGTTAGGGGCAGCAGATTAGGAATACATAAGGATAACGTAGGTGGCGGTCGGCAGATTAGGGGTTAAAAATTTTTAATCGAGTGGCGCCGATGTGGGGGGGCCTCGGTTTAGGGGTACATAGGTAGTTTATGGGTGTTAGTGTACTTTAGAGTACAGTAGTTAAGAGCTTTATGAACCGGCGTTAGCCCAGAAAGCTCTTAACTACTGACTTTTTTCTGCGGCTGGAGTTTTGTCGTTTGAATTCTAAAGCTCACTTCAGACACGACTCTAAATACCGGAGTTAGAAAAATCCCATTGAAAAGATAGGATACGCAATTGACGTAAGGGGATCTGCGGTATGGAAAAGTCGAGCGTTAGACCCTTTTTTGACTGACTCCAAATACCGGCGGTAGCCTAAAACCAGCGTTAGGAGCCTCTAACGCTGGTTTTCACGGCTACCGCTAAACTCCAAATCTAGGCCTTAGGGTTTATTTTATAGGTAAGTATTTAGTTTTAAATAAGAATTATTTAGTTAATGATAGGAATTTGTATTTAGATTTATTTTAATTATATTTAAGTTAGGGGGTGTTAGGGTTAGGGTTAGACTTAGGGGTTAATAAATTTATTATAATGGCGGCGACGTTGGGGGCGGCAGATTAGGGGTTAATAAATGTAGGTAGGTGGCTGCAATGTTAGGGGCAGCAGATTAGGGGTTAATAATATTTAGATAGTATTTGCGATGCGGAAGTGTGGCGGTTTAGAGGTTAATATGTTTATTATAGTGGCGGCGATGTCGGGAGCGGCAGATTAGGGGTTAATAAATGTAGGTAGGTTGCGGCGACATTGGGGGCGGGAGATTAGGGGTTAATAAATATAATGTAGGTGTCAGCGATGTTAGGGGCAGCAGGTTAGGGTTTAATAAGTATAATGTAGCTGTCAGCGATGTCCGGAGCGGCAGATTAGGGGTTAATAAGTATAATGTAGGTGTCGGCAATGTCTGGGGCAGCAGATTAGGGGTTAGGGGTTCATGTTAGGGTGTTAGGTGTAAACATAAATTTTGTTTCCCCATAGGAATCAATGGGGCTGCATTACGGAGCTTTACGTTGCTTTATTGCAGGTGTTAGACTTTTTTTCAGCCAGCTCTCCCCATTGATGTCTATGGGGAAATCATGCACGAGCACGTACAACCAGCTCATCGCTGACTTAAGCAGCGCTGGTATTGGAGTGAGGTATGGAGCTCAATTTTGCTCTACGCTCACTTCTTGCCTTTTAACGCCGGGTTTAGGAAAACCTGCAATACCAGCGCTGTAGGTAAGTGAGCGGTGACAATCACATGCAAGTTAGCACCGCACCCCTCATAACGCAAAACTCGTAATCTAGCCATAACTTTGTAAACATGTTACATGTTCATCAAGTTGCATCTGGTGCAGTACATGGGTACATAGAGATAGTTAACATTCTCCTTACGAGTGCGTTTTACATTGCCAACAAGTAATGTGCAATTCGACGTTGGAGTTTGTACAGGTAGTGTACATATGGGCACATTGTGCAATTCAACAGTCATGTATGTCTGTCATTTTTAAACTTAACTTATTTCCAGAACCAGTTAGCCCTTACATCTTACAAATACTAAGTACCTGTTTATCTAGTTGTTCTCATTCTTCCCCTGTGCTGTTTTATTGGCTTCTTCAGGGTTCGGTGGGTGAAAGGAAGGAAAAGGAAAGGGAAGGGAATGAAAGAGTGGGTGGGGCAGTTTATCACTGATATTTTCTGGTTAAACCAGAACCCAGTTTATTTAAAGCTAGGTTATCAACATGTAATTTTAACTCAATGCGGAGATACTTAGTTCTGGGTCCCCAGGGTGCTATTTCTCATCTGTCAAGGACATCCATGTGTGGTTAGATTCTGACAAGCTCTACTAACTATCAAAAGTCAAGAACCATTTCCCCCTCAATTGAACATTGAGAATATAGTCTGTGTTCCTGATTAAGTAAATTATTTGGTTTTGCTGAGTTTGGCTTAGTGTGCGTATGTATGCTTCCCACTTTCTCATGAAGTGTGCCGTCCTACCCTGGAGGGCCCTAGTGCTTCTGCTTGTTCATATATAATTTGTTGATGAATCTCCCTTTTGAGCTGATTGAGAATGGGGGCGTTGCCTTTCAGCCAGTATTTAAATACCGTTTTCATTGCTTGTAGAATAACTTTGTGAATGAATATTAAATCTGCTTTGGGTATGCCTTGAAGATCAAGGAAGATTATCATCTGTGGTGAAAGAGTTAGTGACGTGTTATTTGTGGTATTTATCCACTGTGTTAGCATACCCCAGAATTGATACAGTCTGGTGCAGGCCCACAGCATATATATTAGGTCTGCTTTTGGCATTGAGCATTTCGGGCATTTGCCTTCTGCTTCTGGTTCCCAGATTCTATAAAGTTTAGGGGTAATGTATGAATTGCCTAACAATTTAGTGTGTGCTTCTATGATATCCACCAAGAACAATGCTCGTCTTACTTTTTGTATGCTTTGTTGAGCTAACTTGGTTGGTATATCTGTGCCTAGGGTTTCTGTCCATTTCTCACTGATTTGTTTTAGTGAGTGTTCATTATCTGATGCTCCAAGTGTTTTGTAGGTTGGAGTGATTGTGGTGACTCCGTGTTCATATAAGTTACATAGTGTGTATAGTGGATTATCTTTCCCCTGGAGTTCCCCTGTTATATCAAGTGACCTTATGTAATGTTTTACTTGCAAGTACGCAAAGTGATGTGTGCGTGGGATACGATATTGTGTTTGTAAATGGAAGAAGGTGCATATTGTTTTCCCATCTCCTTCCAGGAGTTTTGATATATTATCTATGCCATAGAGTTTTATTCCTAGGTATTTGAATGTCTTTTCCACTACTTTGAAGTAATATTGTAATTTTTTTGTGTTGGATTGCGGAGTCAACCACACAAGTTCTGTCTTGTCTGTGTTGATTTTGTAACCAGATATTTTCCTGAAGTCTGCAATGATGTTCATTACTCTGCCTATATTGTCCTTTGGGTTTTTAATATATAGTAGCATGTCCTCCGCGAAAAGGGATAAGTTCTTAGTTTCCTTTCCTATTGTGAGGCCTTCTGTCTCTTTTCTAATTTTAATGGCCAGGAGTTCTAGGGCAATGTCGAACAGGAGTGGGGATAAGGGACATCCCTGCCTCATGCCTCTTTCTAAAGCAAAGGGTTGGGGGGGGTACTCTGTTCACTAGGATCGCCACCTGTGGTGAGGTGTATATTGATTTTAGCTTGTATGTAGTTACCTGTTATCCCAAACTGTGTGAGGGTGGAGAAGAGGTGGTCCCAAAGTACTTTGTCAAAAGCTTTTTCTGCGTCCACCAATTGGACACATGCGGGTCTTTCTTGGTTTCTCTGAGTTTCCAGTAGTGGGTTAGTATGAATTGTAGTGTACGGATGTTAGTTACCACCAATCTACTCTTCACAAAGCCTGTCTGTTCTGCATGGATGAGGGAGGGCAGGACCCTAGCTAGTCTGTTAGCCAGAATCTTTGTAAAGAGTTTGTAGTCTACATTCATCAAGGAGATGGGGCGATAAGATGCCGTGCTAATGGGGTCCCTGTCTGGTTTGGGGATTAAACAGATGTTAGCCTTTGTGAATCTTTGTGATGGTGTCGTTTTGCCTGTTAATATACCATTGAGTACTTTAACTAATGTGTCAGCTATTTCATTTTTAAGGATTTTGTAAAATTCAGCAGGTAACCCATCTGGTCCAGTATTTTCTAATGGCAGGTGATTTTAGTTATCTTGGGAGTCTCTATTGGTGCATTAAGTGTTAGCCTCTGTTCCTCTATACATCATTTGATGTATAGAGGCTGAAACACGTTGACTTTGAACTGGTAAGTTTATTTCTAATATCACTACAAACTTCGGAAACACTGCACTATTGTAATTTATTTTCACAAGACATTTCAAGATTGTCACAAAGATTCCTAGGACACCAGAGGGATCATCTCGGTCATAATTGCATCACAGAGGCGCAGCAAGTTTGACTTTTAATTTTAGTTTTATTTTTACCTTTGCCTATTTTTGCGGATTTTTGTGTTTTCTACATTTGGATATAAATCTGATTTTTTTTGTGTACACATTTTTCTTTTTTCCTTTTTTTCACCAGAGACTGCATACTGGCTCCTCCTTTTTTTCAGAGATTCTATATATCCAAGTCCCACGGATATATGTTTTTGGACACTACCTTTGGACATTGATCTGTTGTAGGTGCACACAACCCCACTTCATCACTGTTGATACAACACTGTTCACTTAGATAGATAAAAACAGGAGTGCTTATTCCAAGCCATACAGATGCAGTACTGCTTATAGCCACATCGTCTCTTATTTCTGCGATATAATTGTCTACATTAAGAAAAACACCGGGAGTGTACAATCCAAGTCACACCCATGCAGGATATTACTGTATTTTTTTTAAGTGTATTTAACTTTTTCCATACACCTATATGTTGTAATTTTATGCATGGATCCATAGTTTGCTCATCTATTTTAATCATTGTACTTTTAATGTTTTCATATTCGCTTATACCACTGTACTTTTGATGTTTGAAATATCTTTTATTAAATATATAGTATTTTAGTCACCTTAGCCTTCATATATATTTGCTCTATACACAACCCCATTTTTCCAGTTTTTCTGTTACTCTGTCAATGTGGTCTAGGGAGCGCCAAAACGCTTGTTTGTCTGAGTCTTGTATTGCCTGCCCCTTATAGAGTTGTGTATAATAGTCCTTGAAGGCCTTCTGGTTATCAGTGTTATTGGTATGTATTTTTCCCCCTCGTTATTGACTACTATAGGACTTATGCTTTTATTTAATTTAGTGAGTCTAGCCAGCAGGCGTCCAGTTTTATTCCCAAGGTGGTAGTATCTTGTATGGCTTTTGGTCAAGTCCCTGGCTGCATTTTCTGCTAGTATTGTGTCCCGTTGTGCTTTGATTTCTTTGTATTTATTTTTAGTTGTGTTTGTAGGGTGTCTGAGGTATTTGTTTCTTGCATTTAGCAACTGTTTCAGTAATAGTTCCTCTCTAACAGCTAGATTACGAGTTATGCGCGCTATAGGGAAATTAACGAACCCAACAAAAGTTGCGTTATTTAACGCCCTATAGTGCAGCCATTACAAGTTTTTAAAAACCCGGCTTGTGCGTGCGATATGGTTGCGTTGAGCTCCATACCACACAAAAAACAAGTGCTGTTTTGATGTGCTCATGCTTGCTTTCCCCATAGACATCAATGGGGAGAGCGGGTCTGAAAAAAGTCCAACACCTGCGATCGTGGAATGAAAAGCTCCATAACGCATCCCCATTGATGTCTATGGGGGAAAAAACTAACGTGTAAACCTAACACCCTAATATAAACCCTGCGTCTAAACACCCCTAATCTACGGCCCACCGACATCGCCGCCACCTACATAATGTTATTAACCCCTAATCTGCTGCTCCGATATCGCTGCCACCTAAATACAACTATTAACCCCTAATCTGCCGCTCCCGATATCTCCACCACTATACTAAAGTTATTAACCCGTATTCCCCTGCACCCCAACATCGCCCACACTATAATAAATCTATTAACCCCAATTCTGCCGCTGCCAGACTGCCGCAACTAAATAAAGCTATTAACCCCTAAACCTCTGGCCTCCCACATCACTACCACTAAATAAATCTATTAACCCCTAAACCGCCAGCCCCCACATAGCAAAAACCTACCCCTAAACCTAACCCTAAACCTAACCCTAACACCCCCTAACTTTAACATAATTACAATAGAGCTAAATTAAACTTACAATTATTAACTAAATAAATCCTATTTAGAACTAAATTCATACTTACCTGTGAAATAAAACCTAAGGTAGCTACAATATAACTGTTATATTGTAGCTAGCTTAGGTTTTATTTTTATTTCACAGGTAAGTTTGTATTTATTTTAAATAGGTAGACTAGTTAGTAAATACTTATTAATAATTTACTATCTAGTTAAAATAAATACAAAATCACCTGTGAAATAAAACCTAAGCTACCTTACACTAAAACCTAAAATCACAAAAATAAAAAACCTACCATTACAAAAAAAAACAAAAACGAAATAATACAAAAAAAATAAAAAATTATTCCTATTCTAATACTCTTTTTTTAAATAAAAAAAAAACAAAGTAAAAAAGTTTAATCTAGAATTCACTTAAAAGGGCCTTTTGTAGGGCATTGCCCTAAAGTTAACAGCTCTTTTGCTACAAAAAAACAAACACCCCCTAACAATATACAAACCCCCACCCCCCAAACCCACAAAATAAAAATAAAGTAAAACCTAATCTACCCATTGCCCTGAAAAGGGCATTTGTATGGGTATTGCCCTTAAAAGGGCATTTAGCTCTTTTGCTGCCCAACCCCTAATCTAAAATAAAAACCCACCAAAAAACCCTTAAAAAAAGCCTAACACTAACCCCCGACCATCCACTTACAGCCTCTTCAATCTTCATCCAGACGGCATCTTCTATCTTGAGCAGCGCGGAGTGGGTCCATCCTGAAGACATCCGCAACGGAGCATCCTCTTCACATGGTCGCCGCCGTGCACTGAATCTTCAAAGCAAGGGAGCCGTTTCAAGATGGCGTCCCTTGCATTCTTATTGGCTGAAAGTTTTGAATCAGCCAACAGGAATTAGTGCTGCTAAAATCCTATTGGCTGTTCAAACCAGCCAATATGATTTAAGCAGCTCTCATTCTATCGGCTGATTCAAATCAGCCAATAGAATGAGAGCTGCTTAAATCCTATTGGCTGATTCATTGAAGGTTCAGTGTACGGCGGCGACCCAATTAGGATGCTCCGCACTGGATGTCTTCAGGATGGACCCGCTCCACGCCGCCGGAATCAAGATAAAAGATGCCACCTGGATAAAGATAGAAGAGGCCGCCTGGATGAAGACTTCTCGCCCCCTGGATGAAGATCGTTTAAGCGGGACTTCAAAAACTGTAAGTGGATCGTCGGGAGTTAGAGTTAGGTTTTTTAAGGTTTTTTTGGGTGTGTTTTTTTAGATTAGGGTTTGGGCAGCAAAAAGCCTTTTTTTAAGGGCAATGCCCATACAAATGGGTAGATTAGGTTTTTTTATAATTAGGTTTATTATTTGTGGGGGTTGGTTGGGTTGTGGGTTTTACTGTTTGAGGGGTCTTTGTATTTTTTTTCCAGGGAAAAGAGCTGATTTCTTTAGGGCAATGCCCTACAAAAGGCCCTTTTAAGGGCTATTGGTAGTTTATTGTAGGCTAGGGTTTTTTTTATTTTGGGTAGGCTTTTTTATTTTGATAGGGCTATAAGATTAGGTGTAATTCTTTTTTTATTTTGGATAATTTCATTTATTTTCCATAATTTAGTGTTTGTTAATTTTTTATTTTTTGTAATTAGATACTTTGTAATTTTTAGAGTAGTGTTAGGATTTTTTTAATGTGTAATTTAGTATATTTTAATTGGTAGTTAGTTTAATTTTAGTTTAATAATTATATTAGTTTAATTGTTAGTTTAAACTTAGTTTTTTTAATTTGACAGGTACGTTTTAATTAAATTTAAGATAGTGAAATTGTAATTTTAATCTAAAGATCTAAAATTAGGGGGCGTTAGGTTTAGGGGCTACTAGTTTAAATTAGTTTATTGCGATGTGGGGGCTTTTGATTAAGGGGTTAATAGTTTAATTTAGTAAATTTCATTGTGGGGTGTAGGGCTTAATAACTTTAGTATAGTGGGGGCGATGTGGGCGGATGGCAGATTAGGGGTTAATAATATTTAAATAGTGTTTGCAATGCGGGAGGGCGGTTTAGGGGTTAATAACTTTATTATAGTGGTGACAAAGTCGGGGCGCTGCGGAATAGGGGTTCAAATTTTTTTAGTGTTGGTGATGTCGAGAGCGGCAGATTAGGGGTTAATAAGTTTATTATAGTATTTGCAATGCAGGAGGGCCTCGGTTTAGGGGTTAATAGGTAGTTTATGGGTGTTTAGTGTACTTTGTAGCAGTTTAGTTATGAGTTTTATGTAACAGTTTTATTGCGTAAAACTCGAAACTACTGCTTTTAGATGGAGGTACGGATCTTGTCGTTTTAGGCTGTAACGCAGGTTTTTTAGCCTCACATCAAAACTCGTAATGGCAGCGCTATGGGAATCCCATGAAAAAACATAATTTTTACGAGTGCGGTACTGATGTTGCGTTACAGGCCAAAAGGCTTGCGGTACACCTATACCAATAAGACTTGTAATGGCTGTGGTGCTGTTTTAACACTGAAAATGCCATATTTTCAGCATTAAAAGATGAACGCACAACTCGTAATCTAGCTGTAAGTCTTTTCTTTCTCCTGGTCCTCACTGTATATGCCATTGTCACTCCCCTAAGTACTGCCTTGCCAGCTTCCCAATAAAGGATAGGTTCTTCTAGGTGTTGGTGGTATATAGGGAAGGTCCATGTACCTGGAGGGTTCCTAGTCTGTCTTAAGTTTAATTTAAAGGATTACTAACTTTTGTTTTTCCTATGCAAAATGGACCATACTTTTAACATTGCAATTATCACACACATGTAATGTACCTTATTATGTGCAGAAATGAAGCTCCATTTATTAGCAAAATAATGTTTTATTTTATCCCCATCACATCACGTCATCCAGCCCTCAAATGTGGGCCGTCTAAGGTATAACATACTTGGCAATTAGATGGCGAGTATTTGCATAAAATTAAAATACAATTGCGTCAATCTACGCATGCGCAATTGGATTTTAGTAATCTTGCATGCGCATATTGTGGCACAGAAGCCGACATGACCGACACAAGAATCAAAATAACACATGCGCATCTTCCCCATAAGACAGTGACGTATCCGATGATGTTGCGCTAGCTCGTTCATGTGCATCGCGTCGAGGAGTCTCCATATTCCAACTGGAGTTGTCACCCCAGATTGGAAATCAGTAGCGGTGATAAAGTAAGTGGGTTTGGAAAAAGTTAATATTTCACAGACAAATATATCATAAACGGTAACTATTTATAACGTGATGAACATCGAAAATGTCTTTATTTCAAGGTATACTATTGAACTATGACAAATCAATTTTTGACTACAGTGTCCCTTTAATAATGATTGGGACATGGTTGGAGATAAGTGGGGCTTCTATTGTAGCCTCTGTAATTTTGGTGTTTAGTATATTTGATGTCAGAAAAAGATCAATTGGTGAGAGTGTGTCTTTGGCTGGGGTGATACAAGTGTAGTCTTTGGTTTCTGGATTTATCTGTCTCCAGATGTCAATTAATGAGAGGGCTCTGCTGAATTTGGTTATTGTAAGGGAGTCCCTTTTCATGTTCATGTGCTTACCAGTCTGGTGTTTTGTCGTGTTTGGGTTTTTGTATCTATCTGCAGGGGTCTGCTGGGCTATGTTGAGATTCCCACCTATAATCAGCAGGGCGTCTGCTATACGCAAAATGCGGACTCTTAATGAACTCCAAAAACCTGATTTTTGTGTATGCGGGCCATAAATTCCTCCCAATATCAGCGGCTCTCCCTCTAGTGTGAGTTTGAGGAGAATATATCTCCCTTCCTGGTCTATGATAGATTGAGTGATTTTATAGTTCAGGTTTTTCCTAGAAAAAAAAGGCGACAGCCCTGGCTCTGCTAGCTTCATATTGGGTAAATATTACCTCCCCCACCCATCCTTGTTTGAGTTTTTGGTGTTCACTGGGTTTTAAGTGTGTCTCCTCCAGGATAGCTATGTCTACATTTTTGGAGTTTAGATACTTCAGTATGGATTTCCTTTTAATGGGGGATGTTATTACTCCCACATTCCACAAAATAATGTGGGTCCCCATGTTAGTGTGCATGGTGGGTAGTGAGGTATGTGGATTAGCTAGCAAGCTGGGGTTCTTGTCTCCAGTTGTGCTATTTGTTTATTGTGATGTTTGTCTGTTATGTGGAGGGTCTTGCAATAGAAAGTGGTTGTACTTACAATTTGGCACCCTGGGGAACACCTCTAGGCAGTTAATACATATCACAGGATGTGTAGATAGTTCACTTCTATGTAGAAAAAACAGATAGCAGAGTATAATGAAATAGATTAACATCATTGCAAGTTTTCAACTATTAGTGCAATTTGAACCAATTCAAAACAACTTTACTTAACATTTAAAGTAACCCCCCTCCCCCCATTTTCAAAAGGATATATAGTTACCATTTGCTTTGTTTGCAATGGATAATGTAAAAATTCTTCAGTCCATTTGGTGAGTTAGATTGTGTGGCCAACAAGTAACATAGTGTCCATCTTGGAATCACTTTCTTTCATATCTCTGGTTCCTCATCAATGCGGTCCTCATCTCTCTGGATGTTATTTCGGAGGGCTTCTGCATGTAAGAAGAGCTGTAATTGCTTAGGAGATTCAAATAACTTTGGTCCTTGTTGTGTCTGCATTTTTAAGCATGCTGGATACAGTAGGGATACCGTTGCCCCTTTTCCAAGAGTTCTTTACAGTAGGGGGAGAATACTCTTCTTCTCTTAGCGACTTCTGCTGAGAATCCTGGAACAGCAGGATCTGTTTTCTATTGTGAGTGAGCTCTGGGGCTTGTCTATAGGCCTTCAATATAGCAGCCTTGTCTTTAAAGTTTAGATACTTGATCATGGTCTATTGCTTCATCTATTTGCTGCAACACTCCTATTCTGTGGGCTCTCTCCACGATGCAGGGGATTTGGGTTTGCGATAAATGTAGCAGTTCAGGTAAAACCTTTTCTGCAAAGTCTATTAGTGCTGAGCTTGGGTCAGACTCTGGGAGGCCTACTATATATATTATTTCTCCTCGACCTGTTCTCCAGGTCATGTAGTTTTTCCTGGAGTGCTTTGTTTTGTCTCTGCAGGAGCGTAATGCTAGCTGAGGATTCTCTATGCTGTCCATAACTTTCTGTTCAACGGTAGCTAATCTTGTGGAGAATGATTTGAAGTCTGAGGTTAGGGTGTCTAGGCCTGTCTGCAGCTGCTCTATTTTCGGCAGGAAGAGTGATGAAAGTTGGGAGACAACAGGATGTGTGTCCTGTGGAGATAGGTCAGTGATTTCTGCTGTCCCCGTTGGTGTCTCATGAGTTTCTGCCTGATGCTTGTGTCTTCTGTCTTGTTGTCTCTGTTTGCTGGACATGGTGTCTGTCTGCTTGCTATATGGTGTATAGTATTTTCTCATTCAGGGCTGTCTCTTCTAAACCCAATTATTTAAGTGGTGCAGACTCTTGCAAGTCTGTGGGACTGGCTGAAGAAAAAGGGGTTTTGTATTTTGTGGACTGAAGGATAAGTTATAAGGGGTCTTTAGAGGGGATTATAGTATGGTTTACACTTTCATGTTGCAGACTGTATCCACCTTTTCAAATAAAGCAATCCTAAATGATCTTTCACTTTTTGTGTATAATGTGTGGAGATCAAGCTGGGTGGATGATATTTCTTGTTCTGCACTGGATATCAGACGCTTAACTTTGTTTGGATATGTAGTTTCTTGTGCTTCTCCCACTCCTCTACTCCCCTCCTTCCCCTGAGTGCTGGGGCCTATTGTAGTGGTGCATAGTTTTGGCCTAGTACACAACTGTGGTCTGTGTAGTGGTTGCAGCTCCCTGCTCCCCTTATGTTACCTCTGGTGTGTGGACTTAGGAGTTGTGTTTGGGACCTATCAATGCACTTTAGAGGCCTCCGTGTGCAGAGCCACGTGGTCTGAGGGCCTAGTTTCGGGCCGTGTCATTCCGCACTGTGTCCAAATGACCTACCTGCTTTTCCAGGCTTCTTTCTCCTCCGCAACTTTCCTTAATTGCCTAGACCGGAGGGCTAACTGGGGATACGACCAAGGTTGTGGGTCTCACCACACCTCTTTCTTGTAGTGGCTTCACAGTGGGGTGGGGGGCAGCTGATGTGATTGTCCCCAACTCTGTTGTCTGGGTGGGTGTCAAGGTATTTCCCACCAAGGATGAATGTGTCCAGGCAGTGTACACCGGGATTAACCCTAGATTCCACTCACAATGAACAGAGCTCCTGCTTCTTGCTGCCGTTCTTGTGGCCTCCCCACCGGAAGTCCCTGCGTGACTTATTGTTACTGAACCATGAACGATGCACATTCACACAATTTATTATTTAATGTGACCATTCACATCCATCAGCTCTGTTCTTTCATTCACAATTACAAAATCAATGATTTTAAGAAACCTACAAATTTCAATAGTCCTTTAAAAATGTTTAATTATTCAAATTATCAATCGTCAAGGTGCACCCTGTTCTGCCTTTTTCCCAAAGTTAGCAATCTATAAATTAAAATAGTCTCTGATTCTTTGTACATCATTGATTCTTAGGCTCCCCATATTAAATGAATGGAAAACTGAAAGAAAGTATATTTTGCAAATGAACAAGCACCATTTAAACCTAAAAATATTGTGCATGACAAAATCTAATAGGAATAACCACTGAGCCTTAAAGGACCACTAAATGCAGTAGAACTGTATAATTAACAAGTGCATATTGTCAGTATATTAAAAATCTTCAGTAGTGCTTTCCAAATAATATATCAGTTTATGGCAGGGCTATAATACAATGCATTTAATAATTATCCTTTTAAAATATCAACCCTCAATCAATATGCATCTACTAAGACAATAAAATTAATATAAATACCTGAATTCTTTTTATTTAGTTAATATCTATTAGCATATTGGAATATATTTGCCATACCAGAATATGACACAATATTATATACGTTTAAAAAGACTATTAAGAAGATATGTTATACCTCTTACAAAGCCCATAAAAATTTACCTTTAAAACCAATCTTATTTACAACTAGCCTTTCATTCAATTTACACAATGAGACTTAAAATCTTTAACTGCTAACATTCAAACAATACACTTAGTTATTTAACCACAATTTATTCTAACACAATTCTGAGTTATAACTATATATTTGCATAGTTAAACAATTTAAGATTAGGATTAGTTTACCAATACATAGGCTATGAAATGCTAACTTAAAATGTAAACTATTTCTTTAAATCTGATACATACAGCAATAATAAATGTTTGCTTTAAAGTGTTTTGCATACAAAAGGCAAGTTGAGAGCTATTCAATACTATGAAATACAGTTTAAAACACATATTTTTCTCTCTTCAATCTACCCCAAATCTTTTAATACATTACCAGGTTGATCACCAATCGATATCCAATATCTTTCAGCAGGTTTTTTATCTCACCTCAGAATCACCAATGAGTATATATTGCAATCAATGAGAAAAGGATAGATTAGCTTTGCCAGAGTAAATGGTATCTCACGCCCAGCACACCAGTTATAAGTTAGCTTAGCACAATCCATGTTCTCTCTATCTTGCTCTCACTTATATAAGTTTCTCAATCACTGGTGAGTTTGGAAACGCCCAAACGGAAACCTTGTCTCGGATTGGCCCTCGTGCTTGTCCCTGCTGATTGGATATCTGGAATATCTTAATTTTAACAGCCTAAAAAGCCTTCTGGCTGTAGTTCTCGCATCATAACACCGGGGGGCAGCATGACAAACAGACACAGCAATACATGTAGCATGACAAACAAACACAGCAATACATTTACTACCCAACATTGGGTTAGGTCACAATATTTATTCTGATTATTTTAATATGAAATATCATGTGCTTTTAGCATTATACTATATTTAAGCAAATCAATACAGCTAATTATTTTGAAATTAATGACATTTAAAATCTGTTATATTTGCATTTACACAGATACAGCTTGTTCTACATCTCCATTAAGTTCTGCCTGCATGAATTCCTCCATGGTCCATCTGAAAAATAGAAAAATCATGTTATATATATGCACACACATGTATTAATTTCTATGCTGTCTTTTAACAATGGGTTTATTGCAATTTTCATTCAATTAATTACAGCTTTGAATCTATTTATTCATATGTCTATTTACTGCAGCAATTATTCATTTAATATAATATGTTCCAGTTTCAACATATATATACCTATATGGGTTATTTGAATTATTTCAAACATACATGAGAAACTGGCATTGTTCCTTTTTTGCACAATGTATTTATATTTTACTTGTGTCATATCAGGATTGTAAATGCTAATTTGTGCTTGTCAACTTAGCCATTGGCCTCCTGCAGTGCTGCTGGCTTCAAAAGCTATGCTATCTTTTAATCAGGACAAACAGGTTTTCATTCAGCTAAAACTATTGGCAAGGGGGGTTTGTTTTATATTAGGATAGAGCTGTTGTCTCCAAAATTTATGAGACGCAATATAGATGGCTTCATAGCAGAACTAGGGGTCAGCGACAATCTGATAGCGATTTTAAATTCACGCCTCAGTGGGACATCCTCTGGAATGGTTGTTTAAATTAAATACACCAAATGTTCTATTGCCCTCACTTGTGTTCAGCATAACTTTGCATACTAAGTGCAAGGAAAGAGTCCACGCTGTTATGCGGCTATTAGACAAATTCCCATCTCTTATTCTCTCACTTTGCAAATATAGCAAAGGCTGGTGGACCATTTCTACAATAATTTTCTCGCCCTGAATATAGCTGCGGAAATTTTGTAGATCCCATAAAGTAGATAAGAGGTCTTTTTCACAATCGCTAAATTTTATTTCTACTGGGGATAGAGTTTTGCTTGCAAAAGCAATGGCTTTGCTTAAATTATCATGCTTTTGGTATAAAACAGCACTCATGCTTACATCCGTTTAACCTGTCTCTAAGAATAAAGGTTTACCACCTTCAGGGTACGTTAAGCAAGGTGCTTGAGTGAGTTTTCTTTTCAGCTCTTTTATATGGCTGTCTCTTAAGACTCACTCCAGTGCCATTTCACATCCTTCTTTAGAAGAAGTAATAGTGGTTTAGCTAATTCTGCATAATTATCAATGAATTTGCGAGAATAATTTGTCATACCCAGGAAGGATCTTAATTCCTTTAAGTTAGTTGGGTTTTTAGAGTTTACTATAGCTTCCACCTTTTTCTTCTGAGGGTTTAGCCCTTCAGAAGTAACTTCATGTCCCAAGAAGTTTACCCGAGTGCGGCACCATTGAGCTTTTTGTAGGGAGAATTTGACACCTGCCCTTTTAAGTTGGCTGAGGACATATTTAAGCTCTGCGATGTGTTTTTCAAAGTCTGTGCTTTTGATCAAAACATCATCAACATAAGATAAGGTCCCCCTTTTCAGTGCATCAGACATAGCCTTATGCATTAATACAGCAAATTCATGTCCAGAATTTATGTATCCAAAAGGGAGTCTCTGAAATGCATATTGGACTTTTTGGAATGAGAATACCAGCTTATACTGATCCCCCTCATGTACCTTTATGGTCCAAGATCCATGCATCTGTGCAAGGCACTGGTCAAAGCATGGTACAGGCCAGCCAGACAAGTACACTCATTTGTTTAGCTGTCTTAGGTCAGCACACAAATGCCATTGTCCATTGGGCTTAAGAACACCTAGAATAGGATTATTATAAGAGCTGTGCACCTGTCTGATAATACCTCTTTCTTCCAAGTTCCTTATGATTTCTGCAAGAGAATCATATGAGGCTAAAGGAAGTCTGTATTGTTTAACAAATACAGGTGGTGCATTGGGATCTGTTTGTATTCTTGCAATGTGCAAGTCTGTAGTACCACAGTCATAAGAATCCCTAGCAAAAATATCCTTGTATTCCATCAGGAGTTCTCGCAGCTGTTGGCGTTCATCATCGCTGGAACAGCCATTAGCTAAGGATATTTGCTCTTTGACTATTTGCTGAAATCCTGGAAAGATTTCAGGCTGTCCTATCTCATAGGCTTCTTCCAATCTAGAGGTAAGATCCCCTTGATTATAATTTACATTGCCCCCCTGACTCTGGGTATTGGGGTAATCTTGCTGTTTGATCGGCTGATCAAACACTAGAGAGGCTTCTTCAATATTACAGATGCCTTCCTCTGAGCTGAAGGGATAAATAGACTGAATATTAAATAGACCCTCTGGCATAGATGCAAAGGATTGTTATATTACTTGTTCTTCAGTTAAGTATCCTTCAGGTATTAGCCCAATTATATTATTCTGGAATCCAAAAGTATAATAACTTGATTCCAGCGCATATCCTATAGTAGTTCCCTTGGATAATGTTATATCCTGTGGGGTCATGTTATGCACAATAATATGTATTGGAATGGTTCCAATATTCACCAAAGGAGTGTGGGCCATAGTAACACCCATATTTTGTATTCTATGGGAGAGGCAAATTAGTGTTTCAGAAGTTTTTAATTTCTGACCTCTCTTTACCTGTAATGGTAAAAGAAATTTATCAGCCCCGGCAGGAATTATAACATCGTTATACACCTGATTATTCACAGCATATGGCAATTGCTGGTTTGATTTCAGGGCTGCATTTTCATCCTGAAATACTTCAGGGTCCCCCTTTAACCTGCTCCAGAGGCAAGAGCTAATCAAATCGATTTGTATGGCATATTTATGTAAGATATCATTGCCAATGTATATTTGATTATGGGGAGAATTTAAAACTAAAAACAGGTGCTTCGCTGACTTATTACCTATAGATATAGATAATAAGCACTTAGCTGTGATGTTATAGCTTTCAAACCTGTTATCCAGGTTGTGGACACAGTGGTCTTGGGGAGAAAGATATTTAATCACTTTAGGTTCAGCTATCTGTGCTAACAAGCCTTCGCTTATATAGCTAGCTTCCTGTTTTAAATTCAATTTGGCATATTTTGTTGTACCAATGTCATGCACTTGTATAGGGATAAATAGATCCTCCTTAACTCCCTCAATCCCTGTGAGGTATTGAGCGTGGCCTCCCCCTTAGGGATTTTATGATCCCCCTTGTGGAGTGATATGGTTAATACATCGCCATCTAAGGAAATATTCGCTATTTTTCCAGGCGAAATTTTAAAAGTATTACCATCAGAGCCACTTAAAGGAGTCTGATCATCTATCTATAAAATAGTTATTTCAGGTACAGAGTTATTCCTGAAATGAATTTCTACAGCATCTGGTTTCTCTTCTACCACGTGACAGCTATGTCGGGTGTGAGATATATCGAATTGCTCATAATTTATTGGCCGTTTTACTTGTGACCAAGTTACATTATTTATGCAATCAATTATGGTGCTTAATCGCTTCAGGAGATCACTACCAATAATTAAATGATCAGTCGGCAGATCCACTATAATGACAGGGTCTCTTATGACCCTGTTCCCCAATTTAAATTTTAACCAGGCAGTACCATAAACTTTAAGGGAGTCACCCCCAACTCCTATCAGAGAACCATCAAATTCTTTTATTTTAGGTTTGTGGGGTGTTAGCTCATTTAGCTGTGTGTAGTACCTGTGGGATAAGATAGTTGCCTGAGACCCAGTATCAATTAATCCCATGATAGGGTTGGAGACTGAATCTTGCAGCTCAGCTAACACATAATATCTTCCTGCAGTTTCTACCATTTCACACATAAAGTTTGCATTTTTGTACATCTGTGGGCTTTGTCACGTGTTACCTGAATCCGCCATGTTTTCCCGTGCAGAAGGAACTTCGTACCTACCGGTCTCCTTTATGACAGGGTTGGCTGGATTCTTGTGTACTGCATCTGTGGAAATAAGGTTAAGGGGACACTGCTGCAACGGAAGAGATTTGTTAATTTTTCCCGGATGAGGTTGCTTGTCATCACAGCTAAATCGTCCGTTTCCGGTCTGTGCGGAGAGAACATGATTAGTATCATTTTTGATATTTATTATTACATTTTGTATATCTCTCCCCTCCCTTTCAGGTGATACTGCAGTATTTATGACTGTGCCTGTGGTCCACTGCTGACCACTGGCTGTACCCCTAAAAAAGTATTGTTCGGTTGCTGAGCCGTAGAAGGTTGACTCATATTAGCTAATTGTTCGCTCAACCGATTTAACTGGGTAAAAAGCATATCTACCTGATTGTACAAGTTACCTCTACCCCTGGGCCTATCTCTTGATGCCCCATAATAGTGATTCCTGGACCATTGGGTCCCCTCAGAATCAGGGCCGCTATTTTTATTTAGGCAACCACGTTATTTCTATCCTGGCGTGGTTGCCCCTGGGGTTCAGCTTGTTCAGTATTATTACTTTGGGGAGCATTACATACTTGGGGTGTCTGGTTACCCTGAGAATATCTTCGCCATCTATTGTATCTACCTTTGCATGGGTACCAATTATTTGGTGAGTATTCTCTTTGTGAGTAATTATTCACCTGATTATGTCCCCCACTTTGGTTATAGTCTCTCTGCGCCTCAGCCCGTGTAAGGGAAGGGGAAGAGTTAAACCTCTGTGGGGATGGCCTGTTTTGACTGGCCACCTCCGTGTAGGTTTTCTTTTTAGACTCCAAATTGAGGGGGCTAGGTGACACCCTAGTTTCTGCTACAATTTTGGGTTTTGACTCCTTTTTAACCCCCTGCTCACTGGACTGCTGAATAGAGTATAATTTTGTACTCTCTTTGATCAGCCATTCCAATGAGCAGTCCTCATCAAAATCTCTAGCTAAGTTAATTTTGATGGGTGTAGGCAGTGCTTCAAAAAATACATTTACAAATTCTGAGCAATCAAATCTGGGATTATCTTCAGCCATACTGTAGACATTTTTCAATTCAGAAAGGAATTCGATGGGACTCTGATTCGCACTACATTTTAAACCATATACCGCTATTTTCGCGGCAGTTTTAGTGCAATGTTGCCCGAATTCTTTTCTGCATTGTTATTTTATTTCACCCCAGGAATGAATATTCATATCCTTTAGTGAAGTAAAGAATTTGTTTACTGTCAAATACCCAGGGCAGAAATTCAATTTTTAATTTCTCACTTGTTACATTCATTATAGCTAATGCATTTTCAAAAGCCTCTAAGTGATCAATTACAGATTTTGTTCCCTTATTGGAGAATATAGGTACTGCACCCTGTATGAAAGTAACTATTTTATGGGAATCATATACCTTATTAGACTTATTTTGGGATTCTCTATTAGAGTTGCCCTCACCCGCACCAGCTGAGTTACAGCAGTTTCCTGGATTTACATCAAGAGGTGATTGTCTATTTGGGAAATCTACTTCTGACCCATTAGGGGTCATTTGCCTATACTCTTCCATATATTTTTGCACTTCGTCCCTGACGCGTTCTCTAAGGGAGTTCGCATTATCTGCATTATTCTCACTGTTAATATAAGGGTTTTCATTATAGCAATATGACCTTTTTAAATCACTTAATTCCTTCTGGTTTGCGCAAGCTGTTTATTTAATTCTTGTATCTGTGCTAGTAAGTCTATGTTATGCTTATCTAAGGCGGTTAGGTTTTGGGCAAATTCATCCATTTTATTTTTGGCTATTTTTACATCCTCTTCGCATCTGCGTGAGGAACGAATACTATTTTCTAGCTCCTGTATTTGCAATTGTTTGTCTATGACACAAAGCAACATTTCGTCAATAATGCATATCACCAGGGGCCAAGATTTCAGTATTAGTTTGTCTCGCTTTTTGAGAGTCTTGCAAAAATTCATTGTTTTCATTCCACATATTATTATTAACGGTAATATTTTTAGCCTTGATTTCAAGCATATCCATAAAATCATCTAATTTACCCGCAATATTAAACTTCTCTTTAATGTGACTTATAATGTCTTTCTTAAGGACCTGACCTTTAGTAATGGGTATTGTGATGGGACCATTTTCAACGCTGTGTACAGAATTAAATGAGTCACTTCTGGCTACAGACATTATTATATTGATTTAGTATTTAGTTCAATTAAAACGCTAATACAATTTTTACCAATAAAAAGAGAGAAGAAAGAAAAAAAAATTATATTTTCAAAAAAATGTAATATTAATTTTGAACTAAGAAAAAATTAATATTTTTATGAATTTTGAAATATGAAAAATTAATATTTTTATGAATTTTGAAATATAAAAAATTAATATTTTTATTAATTTTGAAATATGAAAAATTTATATTTTTATTAATTTTTCAAAAATTAATCTTTAACAATATTTCAAAATATCAATATCAATCTTGAAATATGAACATCAATATTTCAAGCTTCAAAAAAAAATATTTTCAAAATATTAATTTCGAAATATGATTCTCTTTTATAATAATTTCTATTTACTACAAATATATGATATCAATTTTATAAATATTAATAAATCTCATGCGAGTGCCTCCATATAATATATCAGTATATTTATAAAAATCTTCAGTAGTGCTTTCCAAATAATATATCAGTCTATGGCAGGGCTATAATACAATACATTTAATAATTATCCTTTTAAAATATCAACCCTCAATCAATATGCATCTACTAAAACAATAAAATTAATATAAATACCTGAATTCTTTTTATTTAGTTAATATCTATTAGCATATTGGAATATATTTGCAATACCAGAATATGACACAATATTATATACATTTATAAAGACTATTAAGATATGCTATACCTCTTACAAAGCCCATAAAAATTTACCTTTAAAACCAATCTTATTTACAACTAGCCTTTCATTCAATTTACACAATGAGACTTAAAATCTTTAACTGCTAACATTCAAACAATACACTCAGTTATTTAACCACAATTTATTCTAACACAATTCTGAGTTATAACTATATATTTGCATAGTTAAACAATTTAAGATTAGGATTAGTTTACCAATACATAGGCTATGAAATGCTAACTTAAAATGTAAACTATTTCTTTAAATCCGCTACATACAGCAATAATAAATGTTTGCTTTAAAGTGTTTTGCATACAAAAGGCAAGTTGAGAGCTATTCAATACTATGAAATACAGTTTAAAACACAAATTTTTCTCTCTTCAATCTACCCCAAATCTTTTAATACATTACCAGGTTGATCACCAATCGATATCCAATATCTTTCAGCAGATTTTTTTTATCTCACCTCAGAATCACCAATAAGTATATATTGCAATCAATGAGAAAAGGGTAGATTAGCTTTGCCAGAGTAAATGGTATCTCACACCCAGCACACCAGTTATAAGTTAGCTTAGCACAATCTGTGTTCTCTCTATCTTGCTCTCACTTATATAAGTTTCTCAATCACTTGTGAGTTTGGAAACGCCCAAACGGAAACCTTATCTCGGATTGGCCTTCGTGCTTGTCCCTGCTGATTGGATATCTGGAATATCTTAATTTTAACAGCCTAAAAAGCCTTCTGGCTGTAGTTCTCGCATCATAACACCAGGGGGCAGCATGACAAACAGACACAGCAATACATGTAGCATGACAAACAAACACAGCAATACATTTACTACCCAACATTGAAAGAAAATATTTCTTTAAAATGTTTAATAAATGCCATAATTTCCTTACATTAATAAGTTATATGTTTATATGCATTGGGTTAGGTCACAATATTTATTCTGATTATTTTAATATGAAATATCATATGCCTTTAGCATTATACTATATTTAAGCAATTCAATACTGCTAATTATTTTGAAATTAATGGCATTTAAAATCTGTTATATTTGCATTTACACAGATACAGCCTGTTCTACATCTCCATTAAGTTTTGCCTGCATGAATTCCTCTATGGTCCATCTGAAAAATAGATAAATCATGTTATACAATGCACACACATGTATTAATTTCTATGCAGTCTTTTAACAATTGGTTTATTGCAATTTTCATTCAGTTAATTACAGGTTTGAATCTATTTATTCATATGTCTATTTACTGCAGCAATTATTCATTTAATATAATATGTTCCAGTTTCAACATATATATACCTATATGGGTTATTTGAATTATTTCAAACATACATGAGAAACTGGCATTGTTCCTTTTTTGCACAATGTATTTATATTTTACTTGTGTCATATCAGGATTGTAAATGCTAATTTGTGCTTGTCAACTTAGCCATTGGCCTCCTGCAGTGCTGCTGGCTTCAAAAGCTATGCTATCTTTTAATCAGGACAAACAGGTTTTCATTCAGCTAAAACTATTGGCAAGGGGGGTTTGTTTTATATTAGGATAGAGCTGTTGTCTCCAAAATTTATGAGACGCAATATAGATGGCTTCATAGCAGAACTAGGGGTCAGCAATCATCTGATAGGGATTTTAAATTCACACCTCAGTGGGACATCCTCTGGAATGGTTGTTTAAATTAAATACACCAAATGTTCTATTGCCCTCACTGGTGTGTTCACAATAACTTTGCATACTAAGTGGGAGGATGGGATTTGTTTCAAGCAAATTTTTCTGAATGAATCATTTGGAATTGATTAGTCAAATATATTATATATATATATATATATATATTAATCTTCACATATACCTTGACAATATTAAAAAGACAATGCAATAACACCTAGGGGCCTATTTACTATGGTGCGAGCGGACATAATCTGATATAGCGGATCAAGTCCACTGCACATCGATAAATGCCGACAGCATACTCTGTCGGTATTTATCATTGCACCAGCAGTTCTTGTGAACTGCTGGTGCAATGCCGACCCCTGCAGATTTGCGGTCAATCGGCTGCTAGCAGGGGCTGTCAATCAACCCGATCATATTCAATCAGGTTGATTTCTGTCCGCCGCCTTAGAGCAGGCAGACAAGTTATGGAACAGCGGTATTTAGACACGGTCTTTTAAACATACGGATCTTGATAAATATACCCCCCTAATCTGAATTTGAAATTAGCAGTAGTTTTTTTTCTGGCAAATTTATTTTTTCTCCGATTTTTCTGCCCCCTGTATTATGTGACAGACATCAGCCAATCACAGACTAGTATACATATACTCTGTGAGCTTGTGCACATGCTCAGTAGGTGCTTGTTTCCCAGAAAGTGTGTACATAAAAAGACTGCAAAATTTGATAATGGAAGTAAATTGGAAAGTGTCTTAAAACTGCTGCTCTATCTGAATCATAAAAGTTTATTTTGAGTGTCCCTTGAAGACCTAATTGCTCGCTTGCGGATAAGCAGGAACATCTTTTTTACAAACATCACACAAAAGAATGCAGTACATTTTTAAAAACTCTCTTTTTGATGCAACAAAGAAAAACAGCATTAAACCCCCACATTATTTACAGTATCTGTCCTACACATTTTATTGCAATTTTTTTTTTTTACAAGAAAGAGAAATAACCAATTATCAACTCTATCCTTCGTGGCATGAGGCATATCAGTTAATTAATTTCAAATTAAATTTATAAGAAACATATTAGTAATATCCAAAGTAAGAACATAAAGGGACGGATTTTTAACACTCCTCAGCTGCCCCTTTTAGCCACTTATAACTGCTTTTTGCAGTTACTTTAATATAAAATAAAGATGCTACCATTTTTTTTAATAAAGATTTTTATATTGAAATTTAGGTCCAATTTGGGAACTTTCAGAAAATTAACTAGAGATCTGATCTCTGGTTAATTTTCTGAGCACTAATTGCTACCACAAGCTCACAGTAGCAATAACCAGCCACTTGCATGGCTGGTTTATTTATTACGCACCTGTAAACGGGCAAATTTGCTCATTTGCGTACGTGCAATAAATTAGCGCTCCACTTGTAATTAAGCCCACAGTATTTTAATAAATGATTATAGTAAAAATGTTTTATGGCTTATAAAACATATTTCTAATAAACTCAAGAACTGACTTTAAAATACATATAACTTCAAAATTACATACTGTATATTCAGTTGCTTAAAACGTAAAGTTCTCAAAATAAGATTCTCATTTTGATATATTTATATTAAAGCTGTTAGATCTGCACTATCACCACATCAAGTAAACGACCATCAGGGTTCATGTCACAGTAGTACAACATATAATGAATCTGACCACACTTGCTGGATTTTCCAATGTGCCTTTTATTTTTATGTATTTTTACCAATAAAAGGCACTTTTAAAAAAATCAGCGATAATCAAGATTTGAGATCTTGATTATCATTACTATATTTTTATACCTGTTTCATACGTTTATATATATATACTGTATATAAAATTTTCATTCTACCAATACATTGTAGATTACATTCACACTGGAAATATGTAACTATATGTTGGTGATTGAGAAGAAACGTTAAACTAATTCTCACACATTATTAGTACATTTCATTGGTTACATCCAGAAATGTCCATGTTTTTGCTTCCTCGCTTCTTCACATTGACGTCTCCAGAAGGGGGAACAGTCCCCTCTGCATTACAGCTGACCCCTTTGTGTGTCATCCCAACCCTTTTTACTATAATATAATATAATGTTAGATTTCAAAATGAGAAATATGAACCTAAGGTTAAACTGCTTCAACAGTGTGTTTCAGGTAACAGCAGGTTGCCTTTGTAGGTCAAGGTTTATGTTTATGTTTTTCATAAAATTGCTCACCATGGATATAGGGCAATGGGTTATCAATAATATCACATTAATGTCAAAGGTCATGGTGCCCGTGGCTTTAAAATGCCTCTAGAACAGCAGAATTTACACCTTACTTCATTCCATTTCATCAGCTTTACAATATCTGCATATGACCTTAAATTATTTAAAGTGTGACTAAGCATTTTCCATTCCCAAACAACATATGATTTACATATTTCTAAGTAATGAAGGGAAACCTGTCACTGCAGATCATATGAGCAACAGAGGCCACAAACTGTCTAGGATGAAATAATCATGTTTTTTTTCAGTCCTTTAAAGAATGTTTATACAAGAAATTGTACCAGAAAACTAGCATTGTAAATTTACACTTTACATATACAGATAATATATTTGTGATAAAATATAACAACATTATGGGCCATTATCTAAATATTTATTGTATTTAACATCAATAAAATGTAATTTATAGTAAGGTCACATAGTTGTGTAAAAGTACACTGTTTTCAACAAATACTGAATTCTTAGTCTGTCAAAGCCTAGAATGATTAAATATTTACATTTATATTTTTAAAGGGAAGGCTTAATCAGACCAGACATCAAACAAAACATCAACTTTTTTGGTTTCATGTGACTTAAATCTGCGTCCCAGCCAGTATATGCTCTATACACACTTTTGATTGGTGTCCAGGATGCATTAAACTGATCAAGAAACCTTTGGTGTATGTATATATATTTATAAGGCTAGACTGGTTATTTTTCTTTAATAGTGTGAAACCACAAAGAACAAGGGATCACTAACTTAAAGGGATAGTCTATTTGAATATTATTATTGCTTAAAAAGATAGATAATTCCTTTATTACCCATTCCCCAGTTTTGCATGACCAACGCGGTTATATTAACCCCTTCAATGTGCATGATGAGCTAAAGCACGTCATGCGCATTGCAACCTGTAGGTGCATCACAAATTATTTCAGTCATGCAGGCAAATCACTGTTCAAATGCTGTTTTTGGTGATCCCCCCACACTACAGGGGATCGTTGGTGGCCTAGTGGGCATCACAGAGGAGTTGAGGTAGGATTCACCAGTAGCTGCAAGGGAGCTGGATGGGTGGAGGTTTTTCTAAACCCCTAAAAAGCTCCGCTCCCATAGCAGCTACAAAGCTCCAAGACCCCTTATTTGAAATAGAATTGCCTGCTCCTTCAAATAGTGGTCTTGAAGCAGTGCTACAAATCAGAACTTTTAAAAAGAAAGTAAAAGAAGCATACAGGGATTTAGTTGGTACAATATAAACAAAAATGTTTGTCTAGCGACCCCTAATAGAATTTATTTTCCAGTAGACAAGTCCCTCTCTTAAAAATTTAATTTGTATAGTCAGGTGATCACTGTGGCTCAAATTTGGCTCAGCACTGTGATAAAAAAAAGTAGCGAAAAGGGTTAATATACTTTTTATCTCCATGATTACCTTGTATCTAAGCCTCTGCAGACTGCCCTCTTATCTCAGCACCTTTTACAAACTTGCATTTTAGCCACTTAGTGCTGGTTTATGCTGCATAACTTCACGGTAGTGACCACATTGTTATCTATATGGCACACATCAGCTAGCATTGTCTGGCTGGGAAAAGCTAAACAAAATGCACTGAGATAAGAGGCAGCCTGCAGGGGCTTACATTCAGAGTATAGATGTTATATTAATATATATATATTAGATTATATCTATTACATAAAATATATATTATAACATAACAATGTTGGTTGTGCAAAGCTGGGTAATGGGTAGTTAAAGGGATAGTAAACACCAAAAATGTTATTGTTTAAAAAGATAGATAATCCCTTTATTTACCATTCCCCAGTTTTGCATAACCAACACTGTTATAGCAATATCCTTTTTACCTCTATAATTACCTTCTATCTAAGCTTCTGCAGACTGCCTCCTTATCTCATATCTTTTGACAGACTTCAGGCAATTAGTACTGACTCTTAAATAACTTCATGTGCATGAGCACAGTGTTATCTATATGAAACACATGAACTAACGCCCTCTAGCTGTGAAAAACTGTCAAATGCAGAGGCGGCCTTCAAGGGCTTAGAAATTAGCATATGAGCCTACCTAGGTTTAGCTTTCAACTAAGAATAGCAAGAGAACAAAGCAAATTTGATGATAAATGTAAATTAGAAAGTTGTTTAAAATTGCATCCCCTATCTGAATCATGAAAGTTTAATTTGGCCTTTACTATCCCTTTAAAGGGACAGTCAACACCAGAATTTTTTTTTTTTTTTTTTTTTTTTAAAGATAGATAATACCTTTTTACCCATTCCCCAGTTTTGCATAACCAACACAGTTATAATAATACATGTTTTACCTCTGTAATAACCTTGTAACTATGCCTCTGCAAACTGCTCCCTTATTTCAGTTCTTTTGACAGACTTGCATTTTACCCAATAAGTGCTGACTCCTAGGAAACTTCACGTGCGTGAGCTCAATGTTATTTATATGACACACATGAACTAAGCCCTCTAGTGGTCAAAATGCATTCAGATTAAAGGCAGCCTTCAAGGTCTAAGAAATTAGCATATGAGCCTACCTAGGTTTAGCTTTCAACTAAGAATACCAAGAGAACAAAACAAAATTGGTGATAAAAGTAAATTGGAAAGTTGTTTAAAATTACATGACCTATTTAAATCATGAAAGTTTATTTTGGACTTGACTGTCCCTTTAAGGTGTTATCTATATTTTTAAACAATAAAAAAAATTAAGTACACTGTCCCTACAGTAAATAATAAATAAAAATGTGGATAAAAAAAACAGTGCACCAATAGTAAAAATAAAATAGTAATACAGTTGGTGCATAGGTGAAATCTGCTCTTCAGTATAGACTGTACTCACAAATCAATGAGCCACAGCTGGATATGGGATCAGCACTTAAAAGGAAGTAAATCATAGCTAATCCTTTGATTCAAGAATTTTATTACAATTAAGATCAATTAAAAAGTCACTCAAGGTTTTAAAAATGTGCTTTGAGATTATAGCTAAACAAGAATTTGAAGGGGAAATCTGGTTGCAAACTATCAACCTTATTACAGTTCCCGCAAATCTGCTTAGTTTCTGTTGTATACTGCAAGACAGTACAACCCCTACTAGTGATACCACATGCATCCAACGTACATTTCACTACTGTGGTAGCTTTTCAGTGATTTTAATGTCCTCTTAAGCTTACATTCCAGAAAGGATGTGATAAGTCTTTTGGTTCTTATCTGCTGTCAAAATTGATATTTCTATGTGCATACTGTAAATACTATCAAACTATCAACCTTATTACAGTTCCCGCAAATATGCTTAGTTTCTGTTGTATACTGCAAGACAGTGCAACCCCTACTAGTGATACCACATGCATCCAACGTACATTTCACTACTGTGGTAGCTTTTCAGTGATTTTAATGTCCTCTTAAGCTTACATTCCAGAAAGGATGTGATAAGTCTTTTGGTTCTTATCTGCTGTCAAAATTGATATTTCTATGTGCATACTGTAAATACACTTGTTTATAGGGTAAAACATTAGGAATGGGGTACTTGCTATTATCCCACCACAACAGTTTTTGAAATATCTGCTACTTTTGTAGAATATTGGCTAGAATTAAAATAGACAGCCATAGAATAGAGATAGATAGATAGATAGATAGATAGATAGATAGACAGACAGACAGATTATATTCCAGTCCAGCAGAATAATTGTGCAAAGTATTTGAGGCTGAAGTATCTGAAGCCATTCCAATATATTTGAAACCCCATAATAATCAATTACTCACAATATTTTCAAATGCATTAGAAGAATGATAACATTCTTATACAATACACAGGGAGAAATTGACACTGGTATTCCAATCAATCAAAAAACACTTTCCCTGCAGCTTTTCTAATTACACAGTCTTGACCTATTGAAAACATGTTTTGTCCTGTTTTGAGCAGATACATTTCTAACATTTGAATATGTGAATCCAGGACTAGGATTCAGAGTGGTATGGATGGGAAGTATAGAGTGCGAGGGGTAATTAGGGTGTGCTGTCTTGGTGTGTTTTTTTTTTTGGGGGGGGGGGTGAAGTTAGTGCAGTTCTGGGCAGGTTTAGATTAAAGTGAAAGTGAAACAACAAAAGTGGCATGTTGGGCAGCTACCAAGCCATTGCAATCCAGCAGGTATTGGAACATTTATCTTTTTTTTTTTACTGGTTCTCTTTATCTGAACCAATGAGGGAGAGTGTAATAATGTATGCATAGGTATAGTAGCAAATGCAACTTTATCTCCCTGTATGAAATCTTATGTCTTATTCCTGTTATCCCTGATGGATGATACTGATAATGTCATCCCCTCTGCTTTACTGGGATCTTCAGAATACATCAGACCTATAAGTAGATAAGCAAGATAGATAGACAGACAGAGACAGATAGACAGATAGATGATAGATAGATGGCTTGCTATTATCACACCACAACAGGTTTTGAAATATCTGCTACTTTTGAGGAATATTAACTAGAACTAGAATAGACAGATAGACAGACATAAAATAGAGATAGACATATAAGATAGATATACAGAAAGATAGATAGATGATAAATAAATTGATGATAGATAGATAGATAGATAGATAGATATAGATAGACTGATATACAGACAAATAGATAGATAGATGACAGACAGACAGACAGATAGATAGATAGATAGATAGATAGATAGATAGATAGATAGATAGATAGATAGATGACAGACAGACAGACAGACAGATAGATAGATAGATAGATAGATAGATAGATAGAGACAGACAATCAATATAATTTTACAATTCTTTCAATTCGTTTCAATCACATCCCATTGTAAAAAGATATGAATTAATTAAATTCATGAAAACAAAACTTGAAAACGTAACATACCTCGGTGCACAAAATAACAGAATCTAGAAAATAAGGTTAAATCGAGTCATAAAACGAAAAAATCCTTTGCTCTTTAACATGCAATTCTTACCTGTGACCCTGCAAAGGTCTGTTACATTGCTATGGCTGTTTAACCACAACATGTTGCATTTGATTGACACCTTGTTTATTACACTTCACCTATAGGTGAGGTGTGATTTGAAAGAAATTTGTTTTGTTTTCTGTAAATCGTATTGTACTCACTTTCCAGACAAAAAAAAATATAAAATGCCAAACACACTAAAAAATAATCCAGACACAACAGTCTGCTGAGTTGTAAATCATTAAATTGAATGAACATACAAGTGAAAATTAAACTTTCATGATTCAGATAGAGCAGCAATTTTAAGATATGCTCAAATGTACTTCTCTTGGTATCCTTTGTTGAAAAGCATACACAGGTAGGCTCAGGAGTAGCAAATCATTACTGTGAGTTTGCTGATGATTGTTGACTACAGACATATGATTTTAATTGGTTCACCAGATGCTCCCAGGAGTGCATTGCTTCTCTAGAGCAGACTTTAAAGGGACAATAAACACCTAATTACAAGGCATTTCTGTTGTGTTGCTATAAAATAATATATCTGCCAAGTCTAAACATGTTTAAAATAAATTAAAATTCTTTTACTGCAATTATTTTTCATATTCAAAATCCACCCACCATTTGCGTTATTTGTGGAAGCCAATCTGGGCTTTAGCCCACAGACAACAAGACTAATTACTGCCATAAATTTTGTATAAAGTGAATTGTTTTGCAGTTCTTATCTGCTAAAGCTAATTTGGAAAATATATGTAGCAGAGTTAGCCTTGAGAAGACAGCAGTTGCATTTCAAGTTCTGATAATTAGAAATTTCTCAATTTTTAGAGCTAAATAACTTGAAAGGGGAAAGGGGCATCAAAAATAATGAAAAGTGGCAAAGTTGCAAACTACACATTTTATATAAAAATCTTAAGGTTCAGTGTCTCTTTAACATTGCATTTAGCCCCTTTGCAGGAATTAAATACATGGGGCTCAGTTATCTAAAGCTCTTTAGTCTGGCAAGATTATCTTGTCAACAGTGAGATACCTTAAAGAATTTTTAAAAAGCAAAATTGAGATTTTTTTTCTCGTTATTCAGGGAGAGACACCAACATTAAAACAGAATTCTAAAAAAAAATTCCCAAAAATGTTGCGTGATTTCTCACCATGCCATAAAGTTTTTTAATATTTTTTTGTTTGTTTTCTCTTCTGTTCCATCTACAAAAGAATATTTAAAATTATATTACAGCACTTTATTGTTTTGGAAATAAATGTTTTTGTGCTAAATAAACTAATTTATTCTGTGGGAGTTGTCCCTATCAGTCATGTCTAATTACAAATAATTTAAACATTTTGAAGGCATCAAAACTCTTAAAGGGATACTGAACTCAGAATTGTATTCTTTCATAATTCAGATAGAGCATGCAATTTTAAGCAACTTTCTAATTTACTCCTATTATAAATTTTTCTTCGTTCTCTTGCTATCTATATTTGAAAAGGCGGAAATGTAAGCTTACGTGCTGGCCAATTATTGGTTCAGCACCCTGGATAGTGCTTGCTGATTGGTTGTTACATTTAGCCACCAATCAACAAGCACTACCCAGGTGCTGAACCAAAAATGGGCCGGCTCCCAAGCTTAGATTCCTGCTTTTCAAATAAAGATACCAAGAGAATGAAGAAAAATTGATAATAGGAGAAAATTAGAAAGTTGCTTAAAATTGCATGCTCTATCTGAATCATGAAAGAAAAAAAAATGGTTTAGTATCGCTTTAACTACGTTTATAAAGAAATATTTTAATGCCTGTACAGGTGGCCCTCGTTTTACAATGGTTCAATTTACACCGTTTCAGAATAACAACCTTTTTTTCCAGTCATGTGACTGCTATTGAAAAGCATTGAGAAGCAGTGCATTTATAAAAATAGCCAGTAGGTTGAGCTGTCCGCTTGTGTTGCAGCAAAGCCAAGCAAGCTGAAATTAATCAGTTTAACCAGACCTGAGCTATCGAGCAGATTTCAAAGGAACAAGATCTTCCTGTCTATAACTCAGTCCAGATTGAAATGCATGGAAAGAACTGTTTGCAGAAAAATGCAAGTGAAGTGTTGTGTGATTATTTTATTAGGTTTATAATGCTGTCTAGCATTTAAGTCTTCATTTCAAAGCTTTTAAAATAATGTATTAGGTGTTACTTATGACAATTTTGAGAGGGGCCTGGATCCTCACTCCCTCACTTCCCATTGACTTACATCATAAACTGAGTTTCAATTTACAACGGTTTCGATTTACAATCATTCCTTTTGGAACCTAACCCCGGCTACCTGTATATAAGTTTTGAACAAGAAATAGTAAGGTTTTCTAATGGAATGGAATAATCTGGACTTTAAAACTGGGAAATACAGTCCAAAGCACTTTGCACATAACCTTTCACTTAAATGAACAGTATAGTCAAAATTAAACTTTCATTATTCAGATAGGTCATGCAATTTTAAACAACTTTCCAATTTACTTTTGTCATCAAATGTGCTTTGTTCTCTTGGTTTTCTTTGTTGAAAGCTAAACCTAGGTAGGCTATATACTAATTTCTAAGCCTTGCCTCTTATCTCAGTCCATTTTGACAGTGCTAGTTCATGTGTGTCATATAGATAACATTGTGATCACTCCCGTGAAGTTAATTATGAGTCAACACTGATTGGCTTAAATGCAAGTCTGTCAAAATAATTTAAATAAGGGGGCAGTCTGCAGAGGCTTAGATACAAGGAAATCACAGAGGTAAAAGTGTATTAATATAACAGTGTTGGTTATACAAAACTGGGGAATGGGTAATAAAGGGATTATCTATCTTTTTAAACAATAAAAATTCAGGAGTAGAATGTCCCTTAAACCTTTTCCATGCAAAAAGATTTTAGTTTGCCTAGGTACAGATTACTAGTGATGTGCTATTGTTTGTGCGCAAGTGATAATGTGTGCTTGTGGCCGTTAAAGCTCAAGTTATATTTCGATGGTATTACAAGTTGAAAGAAAATGCGAGAATTTTAGTGCATTCGTGATTTAAGCTAGAATGATTGCTATCCTATGACTTTAGAGCACTAGTTAACTGGTCAAAAAAGTGTCTACATAGGGATCCATTTGAAAAAACACAGGCTAAAAATGCTTTTACATAGGGATCCATAGGAACATGTATAAATATATATGCCTGTATTTTCTATACATATGTATATGTATTATATGTGTATATAGTTATTTACAGACTTTTATACACATGTAAACAAAGATATACATATGTATAGAAATACATCCATATATCTCATTGCAATCCTGCGCTCGTGTTTGCACAAGCTGGCGGCTGTTATTTTTTTTTGTGTTCAAAACGAGACTCCATTAATGTCTATGGGGGAATAAGATCTTGTATTCACAACTTTGCAAAGTCTTTTTTTTTGCGCGAGGATGTGACCACAAGAGCTCAATCTAACCCATAATCCCTTAAACCAATGGGACATATATATATGTCATGCAGTACTTTGCCTTTCATACTGCATGACGTGTATATACATCTGAGTTGCGGGAGGCTCCAGCAGTGGCGGATGTTAAATTACAGCTTAGAGCTGGAGTTCCTGAGCTTCAGGCATCTGCCTGCATATGGAACCAGAGCACAATCTGTGCTCCGGTTCCATATAAAGCAGATGCCAGATCATTACACACAGTGACACTGTCTGTGTCACTATGTGCAGCAATCATCTGCTGGTGCCAGAGGGAGGTGTGGGACAGAAACCGGGAGGTGGGTGGGTTGGCACAGCAGTAGGGGGAGGGAGTGGGACGGACCAGCACTCTGATCCCATGTGGTGAGAGGATGGGTCACCAGCCCTCTGATCCCATGCAGTTGGAGGGTGGGAGGAGGGACCAGCCCTCTTATCTGATGCAGTGGGAGGTGGTAGAGAGGGACCAGTCCTCTGATCAGATGCAGTTGGAGGGTGGGAGGAGGGACCAGCACTTTAATCTGCTGTGGAGTGGAGGGTGGGAGGAGGGACCAGCTCTCTTATCTGATGCGGTGGGAGGGTGAGAGGAAGGACCAGCTGTCTGATTTAATACAGTGGGAGGGTGGCAGGGAGGGACCATGCCCTCTGATCTGAGGTGGAGGTTAGGAGGGACCATGCCTTCATATGATGCTTGGGAGTGGGGGGGAACCATGTTTGCATATGTTGTTTGGGAGGGATTGACCATGTCCTCATATAATGCTTGGGAGGGAGGGACCATGCCCTCATATGATGCTTGGGAGGGAGGGGAAGGGACCGGCCCCTCACAGTGATGTTTGGGTGGGAGGGACTGGCCCTCACAGTGATGCTTGCATAGGAGGGAGAGGAAGGTATTGCCCCCCCCCCACACTAATGTTTGTATGGGAGGGAGGGAACCTCAATACACTGATGCTTGGGTGGGAGGGATCCTAAGTACAGGAAAGATGTTTGGGTGGGAGGGATGGGGAGGGACCCTTCATAAAGAAAAATGTTTGGGTGGGGGCACTACCTATAGTTTTTGGGGTACATTTTTGAGAATTCCAGCCCTTATGAAATTTCAAATGGGCCCTGCACCCTTTTGCCATAAAGTGTCTAAAAATTATCTTTCAGAAGGGTAATGCGCAGGTGCAATTATTGGCCTTCTGATCACCAAAATCAATGGCAAACCCATTCATGTCTGCTAATTCTGAACACAAGGGATCCGGGAGAAGCTTTTGCAAGCATTTGTCTTATGACTGCACAAGTTATATGTAAATAATTTCAGCCCAAAAGGTTGTGAAAAAGTTAATGATTTTTTTTATATGATTGTATTTTGCATACATCTGAAAATGGTTTCATGGGATATGCCAAAATGGGCCTAAATCAATACCTTGGGTTGTCTACGTTATAAATATACATAGTTTTAGTTGAAATATTTCTTTATTATTAGAAGCAAAGGAATTTGGGTTATAACATAACAATAATTTCACAGATATCCAACTGAAGTTACAAAATGATGCAGTATTCAAATTCCCTTTTGCATAGAATAAGCTCTAGCATCCCTCTGTATCCCATACATTAAAGTGTTACATAGAACTCCTCATGTCTTACATCTTGTATCATGATATCATACATGTTCTTTGCGATTTTCCTCTGCTTTTTTTTCCCTTTTTTATTTTTTTTAAAAAACATATTGCAAAACTGAAATAACATTTTCGAACTAACATAAACAATTTTGTGGTACTATTAAATGACCCTACACCTCTCTCTATCGGTATCAAGTCTCATCATTTTCTTAGAAGATAATGGGGATATGAACTTGAGTCTTTATTCTCTAAAAGGGTAAGTTCTCTAGATATTCCTAACATTTAGTTCAGCCTCACTCGACCTCCAACCTGTCAGTATATTTATAAGAATCTTCAGTAATGCTATCCAAATAATATATCAGTCTATGGCAGGGCTATAATACAATACATTTAATAATTATACTTTAAAATATAAACCCACAATCAATATACATCTACTAAGACAATACAATTAATATAAATACCTGAATTCTTTTTAGTTAGTTAATATATATGAGCATATTGGAATATATTTGTAATACCAGAATATGAGTCAATATTATATGCGTTTAAAAACTATTTAAATATGCTATGCAAAATTCATAAAAGTCTACCTTCTTCACAATAGAAATTTCACCCAGTTAACACAATGAGATGCCAAAATCTTTAACTGCTAAACATCCAAGCAATACAATTCTAACAATGCTTATTTAAAACAATAGTACAATATACACTTCTATTAAAACATCAGAAATTGTTTATATTATTTGTGCCAATAGCCCAGCTCTGAGTTATAACTCTATATTTGCACAAGTAAAAAACAACTTAGCATTAAGGACAAATGTTTAGCCATATACATACTGAATATAAACTAAAATATAAACTGCTCTTTAAATCTCTCAACTATACTTTAAACTACAGCTACTATTCATATATTTGTGTTTAAAATATTAATTGCAACCCTCTTTCTTTTTATATATATATATATATATATATATATATATATATATATATATATATACGTTACCAAAATGACCAAAATTGATAGTTCAGTTACCAAAAACTCCTTGTTTCATCTCAGAAGACAGATAAGTAAATTTTGCAATCAATGAGGAAAAGGCAGTCAGCTTGTTTAGAATGAATTTATTTCGAATGCCCAGCAATAGTTATCATTCAAAATGAGCAGCTTCTCTCTCTGTCTCTCTCTCTCTCTCTCTCTCTCTCTCTCTCCTGCTTTCACTTATATAATGTTTTCACTCATTTATGAAACCATGTCGGCGGCTCTACGGGATCTGACCATCTCATTGGTTACCTGGGATGTCTATTTGGATTGACCCTCGGTCACCATGGAAACGCATCTTTTAACAGTTAAATCCCTTAACTGTCATACTGGGTTCTGGCCCTCGGGTGGCAGTATGACAAACCAACACAGCAATACATGCAGCATGACAAACAAACACAGCAATACATTTACTACCAACATTGAAAGAAAATATTTCTTTAAAATGTGTAATAAATGCCATAATTTCCTTACATTAATAAGTTATATGTTATATGTACTGTATTATATCACATTATTTATTCTGATCAATTTGACATGAAACACAGTATGCCCTCAACACCATACCATATCAAAACAACTATACTGCTAATTATTCCAGAATTAATAGCATTTATACATCTGTTATATTTTCAGAGCTGTGTTTAAACTTTCACAAACATCTAGTATATATTCATATGACATGATTCAAATATCTCATGCAGGCAATCCTCTAGCCCCATCTGAAAAATAGAAAAAGTATGTTATATATATGCACACACATGTATTAATTTCTATGCTGTCTTTTAACAATGGGTTTATTGTAATTTCCATTTAATCTATTACAGATTTGAATTGATTTATTCATATATCTATTCACTGCAGCAATTCTTCATTTAATATAATATGTTTCAGTTCTATATATATATATACATATATGGGTTATTTGAATTATTTCAAACACACATGAAACTATTGGCATTATTTCTTTTTCAAAATGTATTTAATTTTACTTATGCCACACAGGGAATTGTAAATGCCAATTTGTCTGTTTCTTGTACATGGAGACTTCATAAACAGCATAGATCATTTTATGAGTAGTTGTAAAAGTCACAATACAACATATTTTCTGTTTAGCTAGCAATACAGATGTGTATTTGATGTTTAGGGGCAATTAACAAACCTGTGCTAATTACCATTTCCCTTTGATTTTGACCAGCGTTTCCACTGCTGATTACAGACTCAGCGTCTCTCTCATCACAGCATGGGGCAAAGAGTGCTCTGAATTTTTGCACTTCCAACTAAAGAGCAAATGCTTTAGTGTCAAAGTCTCTGGAGACATCCTGTCTGCAATTGAGTCCTGAAATGTGTATTCAACTTGTGGGAGTTTTGTGATTCAAATCCTGACATCAGAATTTCAACCCTATTTCAGTAATATCTGATAAAAATATGGTTTCATACATAAACACATTTCCCTGTCCTATTGACATACATATATATATATATATATATATATATGTCATTTACCTGTACCCTGACATAATTCCCCCTTTCAAATTCAAATATATGTAAGACACATGTATTTGAATTGGATCAAAGTCAGTGGTACTCGGTGAGGATGTTGGCCGCATACATCATAGACAGTCCTTTAAGTAGAAAGTCCGTCATTTTTGAGCCTTCATGTTTATCAGCTAGGCATCTTTAGGCTACATTAAGTCTTTATTTCATTTGGGGATATGACACTTCGTTCTCCCTCTATGACTTGTAGTTGGGACCTAGGATGGCATGCTCGCAGCTGATTGATATGGACCCATTTATCTATGAAACTTTCACTTTTGGGGATCCTTATTTTATAGGCCACCGGAGATATTTTGTCAGTAACGACAAAAGGACCTTTCCATGATGGAAGAACTTTCTTCTCCCTAACCTGATTTCTTCCAAAGATAAACTTTATCATTTATTTCATATTCCTTTTTGGAAGTTTTGAGATCATAATAGGTTTTAGTGGCAGTTGCGGCTCTTTCTAAATTCCTTTGAGCAAATGCAAATGCATATTGCAGGTGCTTTCTTAGATTCTCCACATATTGATGGGTATTGGCAGCGTTTATCAAGTTTTGGTCTGATGTACGGTACAGCAGATGCTGAGGTAGAACCATTCTTCTACCAGTCATCAGTTCAAAAGGTGACATCTTGGTAGCACTACTTGGAGTTGCTCTTAATGCCATTAGGACCAGAGGTAGTTTTGCATCCCAGTCTTTACCCATTTCACTCACAAAATTTTTGAGGATTTTCACAATGGACTGGTTGTAATGCTCTACACCACCACTTGAGGCAGCTCTGTAAGCAATATGGAGCTTTCTTTTTACCCCTAGTATTTTCCACATTTTGGTCATCACTTTTTCCCTGATCTGATTCGATTCTTTGGGGCAAACCAAATCTGGAAAACACGTGGTTGATGAGCAATGCTGCGCATGTTTCAGCACTATTGTTAGGTGCACTGATGCACTCTACCTATTTAGTGAACAGGCATGTTACGGTTAACATGTATTTGTTACCTCTTGATGACCTTGTTACTGGACCAATAAAATCAATTTGTATATCTGATCATGGCATTACTATCCCCCTTTTCTGCAATGGCGCTCTATGCATTGGTGCAGTGGGTTGGAACTGTGGACAGATTAAACATCCTTGACAGTAGGTTTGAACATCTTTCAACATGTGTGGCCAAAAAGCGTAGTCACGCAATATCTCATACGTGAGTTTGGCACCACGATGACCAAATGTGGGAGCATCATGGGCATGTTGAAGCATTAGACCTCTGAACTTGGTGGGTACTACCCATTGCTGGATGCCAGTTTTGGAGGTCGTAATTAACAAACCATCCTGTAACTTGAATTGTGTTCTGGATTTCATTAAGATTCTAAGATCTTCTTTGCCAATACAATCATCTTTTGAGATGGGGTTGCTTTCAGGATCTTCTATGTGTTTATAGAAGGTGCCTACAATTGGGTCTTCTTTTTGACTAGTGATCAGGTCCTCACTAGGAGAATCCTGACTCCATTGTACCAGGTTAGGCTCACTCTGTTGTTTTGCCTGGTTTCTGGTAATGGCTTCTACCTGCATTGCACTCATTAAGTGGCCAATATTAAGGAGTTCTCCAGTTATGGCTCCTTGTTTGGCTAATGAATCCGCAAGATCATTGCCTTCCTTATCAGGACCTAGCACCCTGGAATGACCCTTGGTCTTCTTCCAGTGTATGGTTAAATCATTGGATACCACCAGATTATCAATCTTGCAGAACAACTTGCCATGCTTGACTGGTTTGTTATTGCTTTTCTGCATGCCATTTCTTTTCCAAGTTGGCAGGTACTCAACAAAACTGATTTTGTTTTGAGTCAGTTATGATCACAAATTCATGAATATCATGTTCAATAGCCATTTCAATGGTTTTTACAACAGCAGTGAGTTCTGCAACTTGACTGGATCTTGGGCCAATGTTGAAACCTATAGATATATTTGGGAATCCATTTACCCAAGTTATACCAATGCCAGCGACTAGTATGCGCTCATTATCAATAGTGGCATGGTAAGAGCAACCATCAACATACACCCAAGGTAATGTTTGGCAACTGTCCTCATTGTACATTTTATATGGGGAAAGCAATTGTTCCTCCAGGAAATCATTTTCTGATAATTCTTCCCCAGGATCTCTAGCAGTACAGTCGTGGAGTTCAGCAAGCCCCTGTGCGACTGGATTCTTTTTATTCTGCTTATAGCGAATTTCTAAGGGCCAGCCTTGTAAGGAAAAAGTCCACGCTGTTATGCGGCTATTAGACAGATTCCCATCTATTATTCTCTCACTTTGCAAATATAGACAGACTAATACTCTAGTAACAACTGATATCACTATGGTACTTATAAGAGGCGCCTAGGAGTTACAAACGAAAACAGGTGGATAAATTAAATGCAAGGGTCTATCGAAGACTAAAAGCAAGATTATACAATAATATCTATAATATACAAACTGTCATCCGAAATGGGATGGCATGTGAAGGCAAAGTCCTTAATGTCCGTAATGTGAAGTTCCAGGAGAGATGTTCTACCGGACGACAAGTGGTTCCGGACTGCTGGGTTTGCACATCTGTGCTTTACATCTCGTGAGTAGGATTCTTTTGTCCCTCTCTGCTTGTAATATCATTTACCATCTGATCTGCACCATGTGGCGCCCTCTATTTTGATTTATCTAGATTACTTTGCAAATATAGCAAAGGCTGGTGGGCCGTTTCTACAATAATTTTCTCACCCTGAATATAGCTGCGGAAATTTTGTAGAGCCCATACAGTAGATAAAAGGGCTTTTTCGCAATCGCTAAATTTTATTTCTACTGGGGATAGTATAAAACAGCACTCATGCTTACATCCGTGTAACCTGTCTCTAAGAAGAAAGGTTTACCACCTTCAGGGTATGCTAAGCAAGGTGCTTGAGTGAGTTTTCTTTTCAGCTCTTTTATATGGCTGTCTCTTGAGACTCACTCCAGTGCCATTTCACATCCTTCTTTAGAAGAAGTAATAGTGGTTTAGATAATTCTGCATAATTATCAATGAATTTGCAAGAATAATTTGTCATACCCAGGAAGGATCTCTATTAGTTGGGTTTTTAGAATTTACTATAGCTTCCACCTTTTTCTTCCTAGGATTTAGTCCTTCAGAAGTAACTTCATGTCCCAAGAAGTTTACACGAGTGCGGCACCATTGAGCTTTTTGTAGGGATAATTTGACACCTGCCCTTTTAAGTTGGCTGAGGACGTGTTTAAGCTCTGCGATGTGTTTTTCAAAGTCTGTGCTTTTGATCAAAACATCATCGACATAAGATAAGGTCCCCCTTTCCAGTACATCAGGCATAGCCTTATGCATGAATACAGCAAATTCATGTCCAGAATTTATGTATCCAAAAAAGGAGCCTCTGAAATGCATATTGGACCTTTTGGAATGAGAATGCCAGCTTATACTGGTCCTCCTCATGTACCTTTATGGTCCAATATCCCTGTGCGCAATCAATGGCAGTGAATATTTTGGATCCATGCATCTGTGCAAGGCACTGGTCAATGTATGGTACAGGCCAGCCAGACATGTACACTTGTTTGTTTAGCTGTCTTAAGTCAGCACACAAACGCCATTGTCCATTGGGCTTAAGAACACCTAGAATAGGATTATTATAAGAGCTGTGCACCTGTCGTATGATACCCCTTTCTTCCAGGTTCCTTATGATTTCTGCAAGAGAATCATATGAGGCTAAAGGAAGTCTGTATTGTTTAAGAAAGACAGGTGGTGCACTGGGATCTGTTTGTATTCTTGCAATGTGCAAGTCTGTAGTACCACAGTCATAAGAATCCCTAGCAAAAATATCCTTGTACTCCATCAGGAGTTCTCACAGCTGTTGGCGTTCATCATCGCTGGAACAGCCATTAGCTAAGGATATTTGCTCTTCGACTATTTGCTGAAATCCTGGAAAGATTTCAGGCTGCCCTATCTCGTAGGCTTCCTCCAACCTAGAGGTGAGATCCCCTTGATTATAATTTACATTGCCCCCATGACCCTGGATATTGGGGTAATCTTGCTGTTTGATCGGCTGATCAAATACTAGAGAGGCTTCCTCAATTTTACAGATGCCTTCCTCTGAGCTGAAGGGATAAATAGACTGAATATTAAATAGACCCTCTGGCATAGATGCAAAGGATTGTTCTATTAATTGTTCTTCAGTTAAGTATCCTTCAGGTATTAGCCCAATTAGATTATTCTGGAATCCAAAAGTGTAATAACTTGATTCCAGCGCATATCCTATAGTATTTCCCTTAGATAATGTTAAATCCTGTGGGGTCATGTTATGCACAATAACATGTATTGGAATAGTTCCAATATTCACCAAAGGAGTGTGAGCTATAGTAACACCCAGATTTTGTATTATATGTTAGAGGCAATATATAACATCGCTAGACACCTGCATATTCACAGCATATGGCAATTGCTGGTTTGATTTCAGGGCTGCATTTTCATCCTGAAATACTTCAGGGTCCCCCTTTAACCTGCTCCAGAGGCAAGAGTTAATCAAATCTATTTGTATGGCGTATCTATGTAAGTTATCATTGCCAATGTATATTTGATTATGGGGGGTGTTTAAAACTAAAAACAGGTGCTTTACTGACTTATTACCTATAGAGATAGATAATAAGCACTTAGCTGTGATGTTATAGCTTTCAAACCTGTCATCCAGGTTGTGGACACAGTGGTCTCGGGGAGAAAGATATTTAATCACTTTAGGTTCAGCTATCTGCGCTAATAAGCCTTCTATCCTCTGTAACTATCTCAATACCTGTGAGGTATTGAGCGTGCCCCCACCCTTAGGGATTTTATGATCCCCCTGGTGGAGAGATATGGTTACTACATCGCCGTCTAGGGAAATATTCACTATTTTTCCAGGCGAAATTTAAAAAGTATTTCCATCAGAGCCACTTAGAGGAGTCTGATCATCTATTTGTAAAATAGTGATTTCAGGTAGAGAGTTATTCCTGAAATGAATCTCCACAGCATCTGGTTTCTCTTCCACCATGTGACAGTTATGTCGGGGGCGAGATATACCAGATTTCTAATAATTGATAGGCCTTTTAACTTGTGACCAAATTACATTATTTATGCAATCAATTATGGTGCTTAATCGCTTCAGGAGATCACTACCAATAATTAAACGATCAGTTGGCAGATCCACTATGATGACAGGGTGTCTTATGACCCTGTTCCCCAATTTAAATTTTAACCAGGCAGTACCGTAAACTTTTAGGGAGTCACCCCCAACTCCTATTAGAGAACCATCAAATTCTTTCATTTTAGGTTTGTGGGGTGTTAGCTCATTTAGCTGTGTGTAGTACCTGTGGGATCAAATAGTTGCTTGAGACCCAGTATCAATTAATCCCATGATAGGGTTGGAGACTGAATCTTGCAGCTCAGCTAACACATAATATCTTCCTGCAGTTTCTACCATTTCACACATAAAGTTTGCATTATTGTACATCTGTGGGCTTGTTACCTGAGTCCGCCATGTTTTCCCATGCAGAAGGACTTTCATACCTACTGGTCTCCTTTATGACAGGGTTGGCTGGATTCTTGTGTACTGCATCTGTGGAAATAAGGTTAAAAGGACACTGCAAAGGGAAAGATTGGTTAATGCTTTCAGGCCGAAGTTGCTCATCATCACAGCTAAATCGTCCGTTTCCAGTCTGTGGGGAGAGAACATGATTAGTATCATTGATATTTATTATTACGTTTTGTATATCTCTCCCCTCCCTTTCAGGTGATGCTGCAGTATTTATGACTGTGCCTGTGGTCCACTGCTGACCAATGGGTGTACCCCTAAAAAAGTATTGTTCGGTTGCTGAGCCATAGAAAGTTGACTCATATTAGCGAATTGTTCACTCAACCGATTTAACTGGGTAAAAAGCATTTCTACCTGATTGTACAAGTTACCTTTACCCCTGGGCCTATCTCTTGATGCCCCATAATAATGATTCCTGGACCGTTGGGTTCCATCAGAATCAGGGCTGCTATTTCTATTTTGGCGTGGTTGCCCCTGGGGTTCCGCTGGTTCAGCGTTATCATTTTGGGGAGCATTTTATATTTGGGGTGTCTGGTTACCCTGAGAATATCTTCGCCATCTATTGTATCTACCCTTACACGGATACCAATTATTTGGTGAGTATTCTCTTTGCGAGTAATTATTCCTCTGATTATGTCCCCCACTTTGGTTATAGTCTCTCTGCACCTCAGCCTGTGTTGGGGAAGGGGCAGACTTAAATCTCTGTGGAGATGGCCTGTTTTGACTGGCCACCTCCACGTAGGTTTTCTTTTTAGACTTCAAATTGAGGGGTCTAGGTGACACCTTAGCTTCTGCCACAATTTTGGGTTTTGATTCCTTTTTAACCCCCTGCTCACTGAACTGCTGAATAGAGTATAACTTTGTACTCTCTTTGATCAGCCATTCCAATGAAATAAAAATCTCTAGCTAAGTTAATTTTGATGGGTGTAGGCAGTGCTTCAAAAAATAAATTTACAAATTCTGAGCAATCAAATCTGGGATTATCTTCAGCCATACTGTATGCATTTTTCAATTCAGAAAGGAATTCGATGGGACTCTGATTCGCACAACACTTTAAACCATATACCCCTATTTTCGTGGCAGTTTTAGTGCGATGTTGCCCGAATTCTTTTCTGCATTGTCATTTTATTTCACACCAGGAATGAATATTCATATCCTTTAGTGAAGTAAAGAATTTGTGATGTTTACTGTCAAATATCCAGGGCAGAAATTCAATTTTCAATTTCTCACTTGTAACATTCATTATAGCTAATGCATTTTCAAAAGCCTCTAAGTGATCAATTACAGATTTTGTTCCTTTATTGGAGAATATAGGTACTGCACCCTGTATGAAAGTAATTATTTTATGGGAGTCGTAGACCTTATTAGACTTACTTTGGGATTCTCTATTAGAGTTTCCCTCACCGTCTGAGTTACAGCAGTTTCCTGGATTTACATCATGAGGTGACTGCCTATTTAGGAAATCTATTTCTGACCCATTAGGGGTCATTTGTCTATACTCTTCCATATACTTTTGCACTTCGTCCCTGACGCGTTCTCTAAGGGAGTTAGCATTATCTGCATTATTCTCACTGTTAATATAAGGGTTTTAATTATGGCGATATGACCTTTTTAAATCACTTAATTCTCTCTGGCTTTGCGCAAGCTGTTTATTTAATTCTTGTATCTGTGCTAGTAAGTCTATGTTATGCTTATCTAAGGCGGTTAGGTTTTGGGTAAATTCATCCATTTTATTTTTGGCTATTTTGAAATCCTCTTCGCATCTGCGTGAGGAACGAATACTACTTTCTAGCTCCTGTATCTGCAATTGTTTGTCGATGACACAAAGCGACATTTCGTCAATAATGCATATCATAAGGGGCCAAGATTTTAGTATTAGTTCGTCTCGCTTTTTGAGAGTCTTGCATTGATTAATCATTAATAATTCTTGGAAAAATTCATTGTTTTCATTCCACATATTATTATTAACGGTAATATTTTTAGCCCTAATTTCAAGCATATCCATAAAATCATTTAATTCACCCGCAATATTAAACTTCTCTTTAATGTGACTTATGATATCTTTCATAAGGACCTGACCTCTATAAATGGGTATTGTGATGGGACCATTTTCAACGCTATGGGAATTAAATGAGTCACTTCTGGCTACAGACATTATTATATTGGTTTTGTATTTAGTTAAATTAAAAATCTAATACAATTTTTACCAATAAAAAGAGAGAAGAAAAAAAATTAGATTTTCAAAAAAAGAAGTAATATTAATTTTGAAAAATGAAAAAAAAAATATTTTTATGAAATTTGAATTATGAAAAAAATAATATTTTTATGAATCTTGAAATATGAAAAATTAATATTTTTGATTAATTTTGAAATATGAAAAATTTAAATTTTTATTAATTTTTCAAAAATTAATCTTTAACAATATTTCAAAATATCAATCTCGAAATATAAACATCAATATTTCAATCTTCAAAAAAAAAAAATATTTTCAAAATATTAATTTCGAAATATGAAAAAAAAAATTCTCTCTTTTATAATAATTTCTATTTACTACAAATATATGATATCAATATGATAAATATTAATAAATCTCATGCAAATGCCTCCATACAATATGTCAGTATATTTATAAGAATCTTCAGTAATGCTATCCAAATAATATATCAGTCTATGGCAGGGCTATAATACAATACATTTAATAATTATCCTTTAAAATATAAACCCTCAATCAATATACATCTACTAAGACAATAAAATTAATATAAATATCTGAATTCTTTTTATTTAGTTAATATCTATGAGCATATTGGAATATATTTGTAATACCAGAATATGAGTCAATATTATATGCGTTTAAAAACTATTTAAATATGCTATGCAAAATTCATAAAAGTCTACCTTCTTCACAATAGAAATTTCACCCAGTTAACACAATGAGATTCCAAAATCTTTAACTGCTAAACATCCAAGTAATACAATTCTAACAATGCTTATTTAAAACAATAGTACAATATACACTTCTATTAAAACATCAGAAATTGTTTATATTATTTGTGCCAATAGCCCAGCTCTGAGTTATAACTCTATATTTGCACACATAAAAAACAACTTAGCATTAAGGACAAATGTTTAGCAATATACAGACTGAATATAATCTAAAATATAAACTGCTCTTTAAATCTCTCAACTATACTTTAAACTGCAGCTACTGTGCATATATTTGTGTTTAAAATATTAATTGCAACCCTCTTTCTTTTTATATATATATATATATATATATATATATATATATATACGTTACCAAAATGACCAAAATTGATCATTCCGTTACCAAAAACTCCTTGTTTCATCTCAGAAGACAGATAAGCAAATTTTGCAATCAATAAGGAAAAGGCAGTCAGCTTGCTCAGAATGAATGTATTTCAAACGCCCAGCAATAGTTATCATTCAAAATTAGCAGCTTGTGTCTCTCTCTCTCCTGCTTTCACTTATATAATGTTTTCACTCATTTATGAAACCATGTGGGCGGCCCTACGGGATCTGACCATCCCATTGGTTACCTGGGATGTCTATTTGGATTGGCCCTCGGTCACCATGGAAACACATCTTTTAACAGTTAAATCCCTTAACTGTCATACTGGGTTCTGGCCCTCGGGTGGCAGTATGACAAACCAACACAGCAATACATGCAGCATGACAAACAAACACAGCAATACATTTACTACCAACATTGAAAGAAAATATTTCTTTAAAATGTGTAATAAATGCCATAATTTCTTTACATTAATAAGTTATATGTTATATGTACTGTATTATATCACATTATTTATTCTGATCAATTTGACATGAAACACAGTATGCCCTCAACACCATACCATATCAAAACAACTATACTGCTAATTATTTCAGAATTAATAACATTTATACAGCTGTTATATTTTCAGAGCTCTGTTTAAACTTTCACAAACATCTAGTATATAATCATATGACATGATTCAGATATCTCATGCAGGCAATCCTCTAGCCCCATCTGAAAAATAGAAAAATTATGTTATATATATGCACACACATGTATTAATTTCTATTCTGTTTTTTAATAATGGGTTTATTGTAATTTCCATTTAATCTATTACAGATTTGAATTTATTTATTCATATATCTATTCACTGCAGCAATTCTTCATTTAATATAATATGTTTCAGTTCCATATATATACATATATGGGTTATTTGAATTATTTCAAACACACATGAAACTATTGGCATTATTTCTTTTTCAAAATGTATTTAATTTTACTTATGCCACACAGGGAATTGTAAATGCCAATTTGTCTGTTTCTTGTACATGGAGACTTCATAAACAGCATAGATCATTTTATGAGTAGTTGTAAAAGTCACAATACAACATATTTTCTGTTTAGATAGCAATACAGTTGATGTTTAGGGGCAATTAACAAACCTGTGCTAATTAACATTTCCCTCTGATTTTGACCAGCGTTTCCACTGCTGATTACAGACTCAGCGTCTCTCTCATCACAGCATGGGACAAAGAGTGCTCTGAATTTTTGCAGTTCCAACTAAAGAGCAAATGCTTTAGTGTCAAAGTCTCTGGAGACATCCTGTCTGCAATTGAGTCCTGAAATGTGTATTGAACTTGTGGGGGTTTTGTGAATCAAATCCTGACATCAGAATTTCAACCCTATTTCAATAATATCTGATAAAAAAATATGGTTTCATACATAAACACATTTCCCTGTCCTATTGACATATATATATATATATATATATATATATATATATATATATATATATATATATATATAAATATGTCATTTAACTGTACCCTGACAAACCACCTCTCTACTCTGCCTTCTCCTGTATTATCCAGTAAAACCAAATTGTAATAAATTGGTCCCTGCTCCCCTGAATAGATGCGGTTAAGTTTGACATAGTATATATATACATGCTCTATTTTATCCATCACTTCAGGCCAGGCTGGAGCCCCTACTTTCCAATGCCTGGCTATACAGATCCTAGTTACAGTGCATAAAATCTTAATGAACGTGTTAATTACTTTATTGTATGGTTTGATTCTGTAGTTTAGAATAGCCTGCTCTATGGTCAGGGTGATTGATTCTCCCAGTACTCTGCCCAAAAGTCTCTGTAACTGTTCCCAGGTAGCTCTGATCTCAGGGCACTCCCACCACATGTGTATGTATGTCCCCCAAGCCCCACATCCTCTGTAGCATTGAGTATTACCCTCTGAGGAAAAATGGCTTGTCTTCTCTGGGGTGAGATACCACCTAAAGATCATCTTAATACAGTTATCTTTACGGCCAGCATTAATAAACCCCTTACTTAATTTGTAGAGAATCAAATCCCATGTATGTCTTGGAAAGTCCAGCCCAGTGTCTTGTGTCCATTTGTTTATTATCATCAAGTGGATCTGGGTTTGAGCTCCCTAAATAGCTAAGTAAAGTGTCAAGATCAAGTTCTTCACTCTGCTTGGGGTAGTACATACCCGTTCTAACATCATGAGTGTCTGTGGGGCCCAAGGGTAACAGTATTTATGTATGGCAGAGAAAATCTGGAGGTAAAGGAACCATTGTAATTTCAGAGGTTGGATTCTATCTTGGACACGAGAGAATGTTTGTATTTGGTTTCCATCCAGAAAGTCAGCTACCCTATAGAGTCCTTTATTGAACCATTTCCCTACTTGTGCATGTAAGTCTGGGTGTAGGAGAAATTTAATTGGTTTAGTCCTAGAGTTTGCGTGAGCAAATTTCCCATGAAATGATTTACAAACCCTAATTGTCTCACTAGTGATGAGAGCTTTATAGTTATGACTGTCAAATGCGTGGTCTATTTCCCACAGTACATCTGCAGGAGAATCATAACCACCCAGGTCTGTCTCAAGTCTGGTCCATAAAATATTGTAGTCTAGCCGCATGATAGTAATCGGTTACATTCAGGAGGCCTACTCCCCACAATTGTCTGTGCCAGGATTGTATATGCACAGCTATTCTCCCCCTTCTATCCCCTCTCAGGAAAGTGTTTAATGAAACTTGTAATTTCTGTAAGTCTGATCAAGATACCTTGATCGGAAGTGCATTAAAGAGATATACAATTCTTGGGAGGATGCTCATTTTAATCATGGAAAGCCTACTGTACCAGGAGAACTTGCAAGCTCTCCATTTTTTTAAGTCTCTATTGCTTGTATTGTAGAGTGGGACATAGTTCAAATTATAGAGTTTGTGATATGAGTCTGATAATTTAATGCCCAAATACGTAATTGACTTCGTTGCCCAGACAAATTCGAAGTTGGTCTCAATCAATTTTTTGGTAAGTGGCGGAAGATTTATAGGTAATGCCTCGCTCTTATCTAAATTAATCTTATAGCCCGAAACAAGTGAGAAGTCATGTAGGGTTTGGTATAGGTTGGGCAAAGATATTAGGGGTCTAGTCAAAGTCAGGAGGACATCGTCCGTGAATAATGACACTTTATATTCGGAGTCCCTGTCTACCACTCCTGAAATGTCTGAGTTATTCCTAATACAAGCGGCAAGTGGCTCCATACATAGAGCAAACAGTATTGGCTATAAGGGGAATTTGTGTCATTCAAAACTTTTATAGTCTTCGATTGGAATCCTGCTGCACTGGCTAGAGTATAGTCCTTTTATCGCCTTCATAAAGGCTCCCCGAAAAGCCAATTCCGTCAGAACTGTGTTCATATAAATCCAATCTATTGTGTCAAACACCATCTCTGCTTCCAGACATAGGAGCAGAGAAGGTGTTTCTTTCTCCCTTAAATAATCTACCAAGGATATAGTTTTTCTAATGTTATCTGGCGCTTCCCTATCTGAAATAGAAAAGTTTTGGGGCTAGTTTCTTAAGCCTGTTAGCCAAAATTTTGGTGAGGATTTTAATATCCTGGTTTATCAGTGAAATTGGTCTATAGCTTTGGAATTTCTCGGGGTTCTTACCAGGCTTGGGGATCACCACAATCCTAGCGCTCAACTCTTCAGGTGGGATAGCATTGCCCTGAATAACGTCCTTGCAAAATTTCTGTAGGTGGGGAGCCAGGTCAGACATAAATATTTTATAATATTCCCCTGGGAAACCATTCGGTCCTGGGGCTTTACCTGATTTCAAATCTTTGATTGCCATTAGAATTTCCCCCATCGTGATATCAGCATTTAGTTCCTCACTATCCTGTTTGCTTAATCTCTTTAGTTTTGCGCCCGCCAAAATTTCTTAAGTAACTCCTTTGTTTGAGGGGTCTCTCTACTTTTTTACCATCATAGAGAGTGCAATAGTAATCCACGAATGTGTCCGCTATCTCCTGGGGGTGAGATGTGTGTGTGCCATCCGCTTCCTGTAATATAGGGATAGCGAAACTCTTAACATTTTCCCTTATTTTGTGGGCTAAGTATCTGTCAGGCTTGTTAGAATATATATAGTATTGAACCTTTAATCTTTGGATAGCCCTAATCGAATTGGAGTCTAGGATCTTGGCTAGTGCCTTTCTTTTCAGCTGAAGCATTTTAAAAGTAGATACAGATTATGTTTTTTTATGATGTATCTCCAATTCCCTTATCTCTGTCTGTAGTTTATTTATTGTGTCAATAGCCCTTTTAACAACTATCACTTTTTGTTTTATTAATAGGGCCCTTAGGTAAGTTTTATGGGCCTCCCAGGTGTTAATGGAATTAGAAGTCGTTCCTTCATTTAGGGACCAGTATTCCTCCAACTTCTTGGAGAAAGTCTGCTGTATATGTTGGGGGTTAAGCATTTTCGGGTCAAAGGTCCATGAACGCTGTCTGTGTGTAGTATTTATACCTGTCATTTCTATTTGTATGTGAGTGGTCAGACCACACGCATGGCTGTGTTGAGGAAGAGATAACATTAGGTAGCAGTGCCTGACTAACAAAAATATAGTCCAGCCTAGAGTATGATCTATGTGCATAAGAGTAAAATGTGTAGTCCGATGACTGTCCGTATTTAGCCTCCCATAAATCCAGTATATTGTGCGTGGCCAAGGACTCCCTTATAGCTTTCACTATGTTATTGTGTCTCTGTTGTTTGTTAGTGATTCTTACTTTCCCTGTGTTCTTAAAGGGAGATAAAGTAATATTAAAATCCCCTGCAAGTATAATTCAGGACTGGGACCACTGCATCAGGAGATGTGATATTTGCCTAAAAAAGATGTCCTGTCTCTCATTAGGGGCATACATGTTGCGTATGGTAACCAGAGTATTTTGAATTTGCCCCCTAACAATAAAATACCTGCTGGATCAGCAATCACTTCCTCTGTGTGGAACTGAAGCGATTGATGAATGAGAATAGACACTCCCCTCTTTTTGGTGTACGTTGTTGAATATTAGTGGAAAGGAAACTGTTTCAACCTGTATTGGGGAATTATTGTGTTAGTGAAGTACGTTTCTTGTAGCATTATAAGATCTGCCCTAGCTCTACAATATTGGGTGAGCGCTGTTTTTCTCTTCACGTCCGTATTGAGGTCTCTCGCATTATGTGAGATAATCCTAATATTTTGAGCCATCAGTCAAGTCCTACCGATTTGGTCTATTAACCCTTACCCCTCCCTCTCCTTCAGTGTAGTGCCTAGTACTACTATAACAAAACATTAACAAACAATAAAAACAATTCCATAATTGAAACATAGAAACATGGACAGTGAATGAGCTTGTAGCCCAAATCTTATCACTATACATTTTTCAACAATGTCTTACAGTGCAAGTAGAACAGCAAATGTGCATTAAAAACTTTTGTACTAGTTTGTAGATTTTGAGTGTAGGAGAGCCTTGTATAGCATGGTCAGCCTATGATATCACCTCCCCTCTGCTCTTAAACAATTCACCCCTCTCATCAAAAATATACTACTAATATAGAAAGAGTCCCTCCTTCGTGTAGAGTCCCAAAGTCTTATCTTCGTCTCTTTTAATTAACCCCTATTTGTTTAGTATCCGGGAGACCCTCCAAATCCCATTATATATAAGCAGCCTCTGTTCCCATGGTGGAAACTACTCAATCAGTCAGCAGGAACGTCAGTTCAGAGGCTCTTATTCTGATAACAGATAAGCCCACAAACATGAATAAGCTTATACTCATCTGAAACGTATCCTCCTAGGAGATGCAAAAAGAACTCCAAACTTCTCGCCCATCTACTCATTCAGTCAGGACATCAGGCATTTTGTTTCTTTTTGGAAATCTTTGCCCAGCTTTGTCTCTGCGGTAGAGAGCGAACTTTACTTTGATCCGTGACCCCTTTTTCAGCCTGGTCAGAGGGCAGCCGAGGGGGCTCCAGATCCCCTTATGGATAATGATGAGTGAAAAGGGAAATCCCCATCTGTAGTTGATTTCGTTTTTCCTCAACAGCATAGTGAGCGGTCTTATGGAACCTCTCTTCTGTAGGGTCCGCAAACAAAGGTCTTGGAAGAACTGGACAACCGATCCCTGAAACTTGAAGGTCAGATTTTTTCCTGGAGGCCACCAGAATGGCCTCCTTTTCTTGAAATCGGAACATGAGTACTATAACATCCCTAGGTGGGGTGTCCCCCCTAGGCTTCGCCCTTAGAGCCCTATGAGCCCTTTCCATCTGGAAGCAACCATCTTCAGAGTGACCTGTAATGGCCTGGAATAATTGAAACAAATATCTTTCCAGTTTGTTAGGTGTTACAGATTCAGGAATCCATTTCAGTCGGATATTGCATCTGCGACTGCGATTTTCAAGGTCTTTCAATCTATCCTGGATCGACTCCAGCTCCTGCTGATGTGACGTCACCTGCTGAGATATGGAGGTGACCTCTTCCATAGCTGTATTTTCACTATCCTCCAGGGTGGAGATCCTATTGCCCAGTTCCTGGATGTCTTGTTTAATTTCGGCCAGACTACCTGTTACAGTATTCTGCATAGCATCCATTTTTTCCCAGAGCTTATCAAAGCTATAAGATATGTCTTGTTTGGAGACCAAATTTTTAGTATCTGCCTTGGTGACTGGGGTATGGTCCTCAACATGTTGCATAGTATTGGCATCTGAGTCTGCCTCCTGCTCATGCTCAGTCAGCAGGGCTTCTGTAGCTTTATCCCCCTTCACCTGCTTAAAAAAGTGGTGTGCAGTAGGGGCCTTACCCCCCTGGGCAAGTTCAGTTGATTTTCTAACAGACATAATAGGGTGGGTATTCTTATGTATCACAGCGCTTATGGGGGTCTGGCTCCCCTTTATAGAGATCTGTGTCCCCCAGTAGTATTATAGTAATGATCAGCACCAAATGGGAAGCTTTCCCCTCCTCACAGTTCAGGAGTTTCCTAGAGTTGTCATCATAAACGCATCAGCCAGTGTAGCTGTATAAGAAAATGGCTGCAATACATGAGCAGTATGTCCCTTGTAGCTTAATTCTCCCTGACTGTGTCTTATGCGATGTTAATACATTCACAGGACATCCCACTTTCCCCAAGTCACCTTCCAATGAGGGAACAACAACCCCGGCAGGAGTCACACACTTGTCTTTAAAGATCCACTAACCAGCCAAATGAGGGGTAAAAGTAGCTTTTTATATCTTAGCTTAGGGGGTCTGCCCTTATTGGTATGCATCATATTGTGTACTCACACTTCGTTGAGGACCCATTGCACCCAGACTGTAGGCATCTGGAGAGTGTAAGCTCCACCCTGGTCACCTTTTCTTACAGTCCAGATGACCGCATGGTTCCCCAAGATGCCTCCACGTGTCCTGCACAGAATAGCATTGGGCGCGATCTCCCGATCACAATGCGCTCCAGATTTGATCTTGACTCTTGAAAGGGTCATGGCTTGTTATCCCCTCTGGGAGATTGTAATTTTAAGCAGGGGTGAGGGTTTGCTTGCTCACCTACTCACAGATATGCACGGAGCTAATCCACTATGCGACTGAATCCATGTCCCTCCAGGCTCCACCCCCCCAATATACATCATTTTGGGGGGCAATTTTGAGAATTTGGGCAGTTCTGCAATACCAAAATCGTAAAATCGTAAATAAAAAAAACAAAACAAAGGCTTTATTTCTTTTTAAATGGAGTAATAGTAAAAATGCTAAAAAATCTCTGGTACTTAGAGCAAGTTATTATATGTATAACTCATGGCATGTGAGATAGCTGCGGCAAAAACTGTAAAAAAAATGTTATATTATACCCTTATAGTTTACTAAATAAGATTGAAAGTAAACCATTGATCACTGCTGTTACTGTGATCACCTTACTAAATTGTCCTCAAGGATAGCCAAAAGTGAAATAGGGGCCCATACAGGCTTTTAGAGATTATAATATACTAGTCCTAAAGCCCGTTCACACGGGCATTTTTTGCAGTACAGCGGTCCCACCCCTTGCTCTCTCTCTCCCCCTCTCTTTTGTGCTCTCTCTCCCTCTCTTTTGTGCTCTCTCCCCTCTCATTTGAGCTCTCTCCCCCTCTCTTTTGCTCTCTCTCTCCCCCCCTCTCTTTTGCTCTCTCTCCCCCTCTGTTTTGCGCTCTCTCCCCCTCTCTTTTGCGCTCTCTCCCCCTCTCTTTTGCGCTCTCTCCCCCTCTTTTGCGCTCTCTCACTCCACCTCTCTTTTGCTCTCTCCCCCCTCTCCTTTGCTCTCTCTCTCCCCCCCTCTCTTTTGCTCTCTCTCCCCCTCTCTTTTGCGCTCTCTCCCCCTCTTTTGCGCGCTCTCTCACTCCACCTCTCTTTTGCTCTCTCTCCCCCTCTCTTTTGCTCCCTCTCCCCCTCTTTTGCTTTCTCTCCCCCCCTCTCTTTTGCTCTCTCTCCCCCTCACTTTTGCGCTCTCTCTCCCCCTCTCTTTTACGCTCTCTCTCTCCCTCCTCTCTTTTGCGTTCTCTCTCTCTTTTGTGCTCTCTCTCTCCCCCCCCTTTTGTGCATTCTCTCTCCCCCTCTCTTTTGCGCTCTCTCTCTCCCCCTCTCTTTTGCGCTCTCTCTCTCCCCCTCTTTTGCGTACTGTCTCTCCCCCTCTATTTTGCGCTCTCTCCCCCTCTCTTTTGCGCTCTCTCTCCCCCTCTTTTGCACTCTCTCTCTCTCGCCCTCTCTTTTGCGTTCTCTCCCCCTCTCTTTTGCGCTCTCTCTCCCCCTCTTTTGTGATCTCTCTCCCCCTCTTTTGTGCTCTCTCTCTCCCCCTCTCTTTTGCGCTCTCTCTCTCTCCCCTTTGTTTTGCGCTCTCTCTCCCCCTCTCTTTTGCTCTGTCTCTCTCTCCTTTTTTTTGCTCTCTCTCCATCCCTCTCTTTTGCTCTTTCTCTCCATTCCTCTCTTTTGCTCTCTCTCTCTCTCCCTCTCTTTTGCTCTTTCTCTCCATCCCTCTCTTTTGCTCTCTCTCTCCCCCTCTCTTTTGCTCTCTCTCTCTCACCCTCTCTTTAGCTCTCTCTCTCCCCCCCTCTCTTTTGCTCTCTCTCTCCCCCCTCTCTTTTGCTCTGTCTCTCTCCCCTCTCTTTTGCTCTCTCCCCCCTCTCTTCTGCACTTTCCCCTCTCTTCTGCTCTTCCCCCTCTCTTTAGCTCTTTCCTATCTCTTTTTGTCTCTCCCCCTCTCTTTCTATTTCTCTCTCCTCTCTGTCGTGCCGACCGCGCCCGGCCACGCCCCATCACACCCAACCACGCCCGGTCCCGTCGACCACGCCCACTTTCGTCGCAAACAACATAGATTGTTAGGTAAGGCCAGGTGTGTTTGTCCATGTGCTGTCTCTACTGCTCATGACAGCTTCGGACAAACACACTTGACCTTTTATATAATAGGATATTAGAGAGGCCCCATTGCACAGGATAGAAATAAAAGCACTTTTTGTCTTGCAAGGTCTTCACTGTTACCACACGAATTATACAAACAAAATTGAGGGACTTTTCTACTAGAAAATAAACGTTTTCAGGGCTTTCTAGACATAACCATTTTTTTTTATCGATCATATAATGTCCCATTCCCAAGCAAATACCCTGTGTGTTTTTTTTTACTTTATTTTTAAACATTCTTTGTATTAATGTTCCAAAAACACCACTATTTAAAAGAGCAGGCAAAAGAGGAAACCATTATATTTTTGTCCTTGGAGGAAAACAAAATAACTTAGGAGTTTAAAGGGACACTGACGTAATGTATTTCTTAGTAAAAGGCATTATAGTAGCCTTTTTTTATAGATATTCCTGTTCTGAAAAATAAATTTTTTTGCAGAGATTACAGGCGCGATCAAATATACGGAGCAGGCTTCAGAAACCTGGGAACCTGCGCCGTCCGTAATTTCACCTCGCACATCGGGGTATTACATAAACCCCGCCAGCAGTTCATAAAGTGCCGTAAGTCTGCTAAACTAACGATGTCCAGAAATGAGCATAAATACAAATTTCTGGAGTTGCTAGTGACTTACGGCACTTTAGAAACTGCCGGCGCCTAAGAAAAGTAAATAAAATAACAAATCTCCTGTAAAAGTCTAACACGCCTCCCAAAAATAAGTCCAACACGTAAAACCCCTATATCCGCAATCCCCCCTATCATTACTAATATTAAATGTATTAACCCCTAGACCGACAACCCCCCCACAACGCAATATGCCTATTTAAACTATTAACCCCTATATCCACCATCAAACCCACACCGCAAGTAATAACTAAATTATTAACCCCTAAATCCGCCAACCCCAAGATCGCAAACTACCTATTAAAACTATTAACCCCTAATCCGCCATTAACCCACAACGCAATAAACCTAATCAAGTATTAACCCCTAAACTGCCATAGCCCACAACACAATAAACCTAACCCCTAACCTAACCCCCCTAACCTAACCCCTCCTAACCTAAACCCCCCTAAATAAATTAAAATTAGATAATTCACAAAATAACATTAAATATAATAAAAAAATTTACACTACTTCTAAAATACAAATAAACTAAGTATAAATTAAAGGGGCAGTCTAATCAAAATTCAGGAGTAGACTGTCCCTTTAAGCAAGAATTACAGAAAATAAAAAATAAAATTAAAAATTTTAAATAAATTATACCTAATCCCTATTAAAATAAAAAAAGCCCCCCAAAATAAAAACACCCCCTAATCTAATCATCTACCAGCAGCCCTTAAAAGCACTTTTTGCAGGGCATTGCCCCAAGATAATCAGCTCTTTTGCACAAAAAATACACACAGCCCCCCCTACCAGTAAGAACCCCCCAAAAAAATACTAACACTAAAAACGCTAAACTACCCATTGCCCTGAAAAGGTCATTTGTTAGGCATTGCCCTTAAAAGGGCATTCATCTCTTTTGCTGCCCACCATATCTAAATAAAATAAATCCCCCCAAAAAACCCTTAAAAAACCCTGTCTAACCCCCAAGTGGTCCTCACCTGTCCTGAAGTTCAGCGGAGAAGGTCCTGTTCCAGGCGGTGAAGTCTTCTTCCAAGCGGCAACCTCTTCTTTCTTCCAGGAACCAGCTGGCGCGGAGCGGAGGGCGGAGTTGAAGACCGGCGACTAGGGAACTGAAGACCGGTGACTAGGGAACTGAAGACTGGCGACCGCGGAGCCATGGAGCGTGGAGGATCCTCTTCATACGATCTCCGCCGTACACTGAATAGGAATTCAAGGTACGCGATTAAAAATGGCGTCCCTTGAATTCCTATTGGCTGATTTGAGCCTTCAAATTCAAATCAGCCAATCGGATGAGAGCTACTGAAATCCTATTAATTTGAGCAACCAATAGGATTTCAGTAGCTCTCATCCGATTGGCTGATTTGAATTTGAAGGCTCAAATCAGCCAATAGGAATTCAAGGGACAACATTTTTAATCGCTCCGCGGTCGCCGGTCTTCAGTTCCAGAGTCGCCGGTCTTCAGTTCCAGCGTCGCTGGTCTTCAACTCTGCCCTCCGCTCCGCGCCGGCTGGTTCCTGGAAGAAGAAAGAAGAGGTCGCCGCTTGGAAGAAGACTTCACCGTCTGCAACAGGACATTCTCCGCTGAACTTCAGGAAAGGTGAGGACCACTTGGGGGTTAGACTTAGGGTTTTTTAAGGGGTTTTTGGGGGATTTATTTTTTTTAGATAGGGTGGGCAGCAAAAGAGCTGATTGCCCTTTTAAGGGCAATGCCCAACAAATGCCCTTTTAAGGTATATGTAATACCAAAATCGCATAAAATCTGGCACCGGAGGATTTTGCGGAAGACGCTGCATATGTAATGGGGGCCTACATATACGACGTAGGTTTCAGCGCAACTGCTGAAACCCACGCCGCCTGTAAATTCACCTTGCACATCGGGTGAATCACATATACGGTGCCGGCAGATCATATACTGGTGTAAATCGGATAAACTAGAGACATTTAGAAATGTGCGGAAATAGACATTTCTGGATTTGCCAGTGACTTACGGCAGTATATGAACTGCCGGCGCCTAATTAAAAAACAAAAAAATGTTTAATTGCCCGTAAAAGTTTAATCTGCCTCCAAAAAATGAACCCGGCACGTCAAAACCCCTATATCCGCCAACCACCCACATTGCAGCTAATAATAAAATATATTAACCTCTAAACCTACATCCACCCACAATGCAATCTACCTATTTAAACTACTAACCCCTAATCCGCCAACCCCCACATCGCAAACTAGCTAATAAATGTATTAACCCCTAATCCACCATCCCCCCACAACGCAAAGTACCTAATAAACATATTAACCCCTAAACCGCCACCCCCTACAATGCAATCTAACTAATTACACTATTAACCCTTAATCCACCAACCCCACGCAACGCAATCTACCTAAATAACATATTAACCCCTAATCAGCCAACCCCCCACATCACAAACTACCTATTAAAACTATTAACCCCTAACTCGCCAACCCCCTACAACGCAATCTACCTAATTAACCTATTAACCCCTAAACCGCCATCTCCCCAACGCAAAGTATTAATCTAATTAACCAAAATAACAAATTCCTAACTTAACGTTAAAATAAAAAAATTAATAAACATTATAAACATTAAAGTAAAAAAAAAAAAAAAGCAAATATGAAAATAAAAAATCTAAGATTACAGAAAAAAATAAACGAAATGATCCAAAATAAAAAAAAATTAAACCTAATCTAATACCTAATCTAATACCCCTATAAAAACAAAAAAGCCTCCCCAAAATAAAAACACCTCCTAAGCTAACACTAAACTACCAATAGCCCTTAAAATGGCCTTTTGTAGGGCATTGCACTAAAGAAATCAGCTCTTTTACATAAAAAAATACAAATTAGCACCTAACAGTAAACCCCCCACCCACCCACCAAAACCCCCCAAATAAAAAAGACCTAACTCTTTGTATGGCAATCAGCTCTTTAGTGTCCAATTAAAAAAAAAAAAAAAAAAAAGCCCTAATCTAAAAAAAAAAAAAAACACAACCCCCCCCCCCCACTAACCCCAACATAGGTACTCACCATTCCTGAAGTCCGGAGGTGAAGGTCTTTTTCCAGGTGCAGGACCATCTTCATTCGAAGGCGACACAAAGCAGAGCAGGAATGTCGGCGGCGCAGACATCCAACATGGAGGGTCCTCTTCATGCGATCGTCCGCCGCACGTTGAAGATTGAATGCAAAGTACCCCTTTATATTGGGGTATCTTGCATTCCTATTGGCTTTAAATCAGCCAATAGGATGAGAGCTACGTAAATCCTATTGGCTGTTCAAATCAGGGGTTAATAGGTTAATTAGGTAGTTTGTGTTGTGGGGGGTTGGCGGTTTAGGAGTCAATAGGTTAATTAGGTAGATTGCGTTGTGGGGGGTTGGCGGATTAGGAATTAATAGTGTAATTAGATACATTGCATTTTGGGTGGGTGGTGGATTAGGGGTTAATAACTTTATTAGATACTTTGCGATGTGGGAGTTGGCGGATTAGGGGTTAATACATTTTATTAGTTATTACGGTGGAGGGATGGCGGTTGAGAGGTACATATTGCACATGCGTTAGGTTTTGTTAGGGCTTCCAGGGAGGTAGAGTTCTCATATACTCAGCACAAGGCGTGTTACACCTGCCTATGTGTGGCAAGGTGACAATGAGGTAAAATTTCTCCATTTTCACCGCGTAAGCCCTTGAGCTGAATATGTGATACTGACTTGCGATGCCGGTTCTATGTTAGTTTATGGGAGTACAAACAGCGGGCGACAGGTTAAATATACGCGCCACACTTGCAAACGGCGCCGTATATATGTGATTGCAAAATTCGCAAAATAATTGGCGACACCGGCTTTTGCGGGCGACGCCACATATGTGATTGAGCCCTTTGTTTCTAAACTTGTGGAGAGTGTCACTATCCATCAATAAACTTGTTATCAGCCAGTGAGCTGATATGATCCTACAGAACAGATGTACAATTTAAATATCAAAATAACATTTTTATTGTAACCTTTTTTATCCAAAAAATATTTTAACATGTTTAAAAGATTTTTGGGTTTTTTTGCGTTTTTTTTTTACACATAATAGTTGCTGAGTTTAACGTCCCTTTAAAATATGAAGGTTTGAATATTTATTTATTTATAAAATATTTTACCAGGAAGGATATATTGAGATTTCTCTCATTTTCAAGTATGTCCTGGGTCCACAAAACATTGCATTGATACAATAGGGTACAATAAAATACAAAAACAATAATAATACACAATATATACAAACATTTTACATAGAACAGGTAAGAAATATATAATCAACCATGACAGGTGCATTCTGTTTTGAGATATGTAGAGAGGGATCTCTTAAAGGATATTAGGCTTGGGGAAGGTTTGAAAGTGTGCGGGAGTTCGTTCCATAATTGTGGCGCTCTGTAGGAAAAGGAGGATCGAGCTGCTTTCTTTTTGTATTGAGGCATGCTAAATAATGTGCTGTTATTGGATCGGAGGTTATAGGAGGTGGGAATAGCCGTAGAGAGCATTCTGCTCAGGTAGGGTGGGAGCTTCCCAGAAAGGCTCTTAAACACAAGGCAGGAAAGATGGAGGGTGCATCTGGATTCCACCGACAGCCAGTTTAGTTATTTTAGCATGTCACAATGGTGGGTCCTGTAGTTACATTGTAGCACAAAGCGGCAGAACGAGTTATAAAATTTATTAAGTTTATTAAGGTGAGTTTGTGGTGCATGTGCATATACTACGTCCCCGTAATCCATGATAGGCATCAGCATTTGCTGTACAATTTTTTCCTTTACTGTAGGGCTGAGGCAGGATTTGTTTCTGTACAGGGCACCTAGTTTTGGAAAAAGTTTAGATGCAAGTTTTTCTATGTGGAGGCCAAAAGATAGATTGGGGTCTAACAACATACCCAAGTATTTGAAAGAGTGGACTGCGGTCAGTGTGCAATTGGATTTTGTTTTGATGCTTAGATGGGAATTTTGTAATTTGTGTATTTTAGGTCCCGTTCCAAAGATCATTGTGACAGTTTTGTCAGTGTTTAGGAAGAGTTTGTTTTTTGAGATCCACTTTGCTATCTCTTTGAGCTGGTCTTGGAGCACTGCTTCAAGCTGCCGAAGATTGTAATTGTTTGCATAGATTACCGTGTCATCTGCATACATGTGTACAGTTGAGGATTTGCAGACATTAGGCAGATCGTTTATAAATAATGTGAATAGTAGGGGGCCGAGAATGGAACCTTCGGAACACCACACGTGACTGGGAGAGGGAGGGAGTCGCTGTCAGAAATGGATACATATTGTGATCGATCCGATACATATGATCGAAACCAGGTTAACGGACGATCAGCAATACCAGAGTTTTTTAGTTTGAGCAGTAGTGTGTTGTGGTCTACTGTGTCAAAGGCCTTTGCAAAATCAAAGAAAATAGCTCCAGCTAGGTCTCCTTGTTCCATGCCAGTTTGGATGTAGTTGCAAACTTTTAGGAGGGCAGTTGTAGTGGAGTGATTCGGGCGAAAACCTGATTGATCAGGGGTCAGATAGTTAGATTGTTGGTAATACTCACATAGTTGCGTATGGACGCATTTTTCTAAGATTTTTAACAATACTGAGAGCAATGATATAGGGTGATAGTTAGAAACCAAGGTTAACTCCCCACTTTTATGGATAGGCACTACTCTTGCAGTTTTCCAAAGTTTGGGTATGTATCCAGACACCAAGGATTCATTAATTAGGGTTGTGACAGGTTTAGCAATTGCTGGCGCACTGAGCTTTAACAGCATTGCTGGGATTTGATCAGGTCAGTCTGGTTTTTCATTTTTAGATTATTAAGGTGTTTCTTAATGACATTGATGGGTACAGGTCTAAAATTGAACTTCTCTATATTGGGTCTTTGCTGATTTAGTGGGGCCTGATACACATTTGTAGTTTCAGGATGCGTGCCATTAATTCGTTTGTCAATCAGGGTGGTGGAGCATCCGACAAAATAACTATTAAAGACATTTACTACTTCTAAGGGGAGTTGCAGGGTTTGGTTGTCCACATTGACAGTGGAGGGTTGGGAGTGGATTGGTGGATTTTGTAAGTTATTTATGAGTTTCCAAAACTTTCTAGGATTTGATATGCTATTGTTCAGATTTTCACAGAAATATTGGGCCTTGGCCAATTTTGTTTGTTTAGTGCATATATTTCGCCATTTTCTATATACACAGTGATTGTTCATAGAGCCTGTATGCTTGAACTTTAACCACAATGAATCCCGAAACTGGTACAATTGCATGAGGTCAGCTGTGATCCATTTCAAGTGTGCCCTTTTACTCTCACCTTACGCAGCAGGGCATGTAAATTCCAAACTTGTAGTTCAGACTGAAAGAATTCAACTGCAGAGTCTAGATCTGGGATTAGGTTTAATCTGTGCCAGGGGAGGTTCTTGATGTCATTTAGAAATGATTGAAGATTACATTATTTAAAGGACCTGGTGATTTTAACCTTGGGAGAAGATTTAGTTGCCTTTATTTTGCGCACGCAGTACACTAAGCAGTGGTCACTAAAACTGTTAGGGAGAACAACTGCGTTCAGAGTGCCTCAAATGGGCTAGGTGTTGTACAATGTGTGGAGTGTGTATTTAGAAATATTTTAATTGTAAATCTAGTACTTTACACAAGAATAAAACATGCCACGGTGGGTACAGTGGTAATAAATGACAATAAAAACAATAAGATGTGGATCCACTCTTGTACAAATTAAATATTGAATATATCTATATAAAAACACAGAATATAAAATGATACAGAGGCAATAATAATGGTAGCCCGAATAAAAATATGAGAAAGTTAAAATTCCAAACAACGTCTGAAAGAAATCAATCCAATGTGTGAAATAATAAAATGCAGTAAATCAAATGAATGGATTGCTGATATCGACTAGGAGGAGGATACCGTAAGAGATATTATGTACCAGTGTAGGGGAATAGTCTATTACATCAAATTGTGGTAACAGAGAAAATCACGCAAAGATGTGCAAAGAACAAAGACAAAACTGTCTGGATAAGCTAGTCTACATTAAAAATTAACTTTTATTAGAGGCTAATTAAAATTGGAAAACACACACTTAAAAACACTCTTAGGAGCCGAGAAAATCTTTATTATAGAACATATAAAAGTGGGTGTAATGGATATATGATACCTTTAATACATTAAATATGTGGTATAGGGGCTGATAACAATCACTCGTATTAAATGTAAACCAATTGAAAAAACTCAAAAGAGGTTAGTCTGTATATTGTTGCTGAGAAAATGTGATTTATATTCACTTATATTCACTTATATTCTTGAAACAGACAAACAATTAAGGGACAATTCCTGTTATACTAAATTGAATTATAACCCCACACATGAATACCTTCAAGCATATTCAAATCTGATAGAAGGAGCCAAAAATGATAATATTATTAACAACAAAGAATACCAATTTCTAAAAGTATCTAACCCCACTGTTGCTACTTTTTACTTAATTCCGAAGATACATAAAAACCAAGCCCACCCTCCAGGGCGACCAATAGTATCTGGAATAAATAGCCTTACTGAAAAGGCTAGTAAATATATAGACTACAGACTCAGGAACTATCTCACTCAAATTACCTCCTACGTTCAAGATACAACTGATGTCCTAAATCAATTGAATAATATTCACATTTCAGAAAAGACATGGCTTGTGACAGCTGATGTCGAATCTTTGTATACTTGTATCAAACATGAGCTGGGAACTGAGGCAGTACGATGGTTCCTAGAGATGGGCTCAGAAGAAGAACCTATGCATGATGAATTTACCCTTGCATTATTACAATTTGTATTAAAACACAACTTTTTCACTTTTAACAATGGGTTCTATTTACAAACAAGAGGTACCGCGATGGGTACAGCATGCGCTCCCACCTATGCTAACCTATTTTTAGGTTGGTGGGAGCAAAAGCATGTCTTCTCTGATACCAACTCACAGTACTTGGAAAAAATTCCTTTCTGGGTGAGATATATAGACGATGTGCTGTTCCTTTGGGAGGGTTCCAAAGAGGAACTGGATTCCTTTTTCCTCATCCTAAACACAAATCAATTTAACATCAAATTGACTCATGAAGCCAGCCAAACGAAAGTAAACTTTTTGGATTTGGAAATTTCAAAAACAGAAGATGGTTCATTATCCATGGATGTACTTAGAAAAGTAACAGCCACAAACAGTGTTCTACACAGCTCAAGTGCCCATGCCCCAAATACTATACAGGCACTCCCTACAGGAGAATTTTTGAGAATGAGGAGAAATTGCTCCTCTGACTCTAATTACAATAAGAGAGCCAAAGAACTCACAGAACGTTTACTATCAAGAGGTTATAGTAAAAGGGCAATTAAAAGGGCTGAATTCAAAGCTAGAACAACTGATCGAACAGAATTACTCCAAAAAAGATCAAAACCAAAGGAAGATCAGATAAGGTTTATATCAACCTACAATCCAAAAAGTAATTACATTAAATCCTTGTTTCAATCTAACTGGCATATCCTGATGTCTGATCCCAAATTAAAAACAATTCTGGGTGATAAAATACAGACGGGATACAGAAGAACCCGAAACCTAAAGGATATTATCAGCCCTATTCATCTCGCCAATGAAAAAACCAAAAGTGCCTTTACCAACGGTTCCTTTAAATGTGGAACTTGTACCACATGCAGCTTCATGCTGAAATTACAAACAATACATGATCGGTTTAATAAACCACATAAAGTAAATGCACACATCAACTGTCAAACTGAAGGTGTAATATATGCATTACGCTGCAATTGTAATCTATTCTATGTTGGCATGACAACCAGAAAAATAAGAGTAAGGTTGCAAGAACATTTGAGAAACATTAAAAATGCCAGAAAAGATTTACAAGCAGGTAAACAACTCACCTCTGTGGCCAGACACTTTTTGTACAAACATAACTCAAAACAAAGTGATTTAAAATGTTTTGGAATACAAAGAGTTAAACTGGGGATCAGAGGTGGAGATGTAGAAAAAACCCTTCTAAAAGCTGAAAGCAAATGGATTTTTCTCTTAAACACAGTTTACCCATCAGGGTTAAATGAGTGTAATAACCTTTCTCCTTTTCTGTAAATGTGCAAGAGACAGCACAATTTTATGACAACACAGTCCAATCCTCCAAACATCTTTGCGAAAATCGTCAGTATCTTAATAGTTAATCATAATTAACTTTCAAAACCAACAGATATCCATAGCTAAAAATTAGCCTTTATGATAAATAGGCACACTTTATAAGATGAACAAATTATCTTAAGGTTATAAAGTTTAGATTAATTGTAGAAAAATGAAATATTATTTACTGTTTTATTTGCTTTATAAGTTAAGTCTAAACCTAATCCTATCATTGTTAGATATAAGTTACTCTTTACTATTAAGATCATCTAAAATTTTACAATAAGAATAGACACTTATAATCATATTAGGTTATATTCTTGTGCACTAGGTGTATTAGGATTTCTATATTATCATTATTATTTTATTTATTATTATTATTTTTTCAATACACAATTCAACGTTATTCTGCACACATCCATGGTGGTTCACTGTATCATTAGTTAAATTTTTGTGTTATAGCCTCCATGTCTATGAATAATTATGTCTCACAGTCACTTGTTCCTCTTTTTTTAGGCACTATATTTATGATTAAATATTATTTAATGCACTATTTCAAATGACAGTTTATTTATATGTACTTTATATAGCTCACTTTAGTAGTAGATTTCACAGAACTAATGCACCAAACACTTTTATACGATATCACAGTATTAGGTGGAATATATTAGTTATAATAATAATCTTGAAAATTACAAAACTACTCACAACGCAGGTCGTTAGCACCTGCTATACACAGCACATCTTTAAAATTGCTGTCACAGGGTCAATGCACTAAACATTTTCGCAAGTTTTTCTAAAAATCACATGGATTATATTTAGTTATTGTAATAATTTTCGAATATACAAATATTTTGTGGCACATTCTTAATCAATTAAAGGATGTAATAACCTTAAGTTCTTATCTTACATTTTATCAACAAGTTCGCATATATACATGCATAAGGCCATTTTAATGTAACCTATTACAAGCTTGGTAAAACGTCAAATATAACAATAAGGTTACATTCGTGATTAGCAATGTATCAGGATGTATCCAACCAGGACCGCAATGATAGGTGGGTCCTATACCTAGGATGATGAGGACTGGTTGCTAACAATAGCGTCATTAAGGAGGCGTGATCATAAGGCTTTTAAAGACCGGTATGTGAGCGGCGCGCTCACCCTTTGAAAAAGCCGTGAGGCGAAACATGTTAGGGACGTTAGGGACGCTAGGGTACTGGTGATGAGCACTTGGAGCTCATGTATTTTTAGTTAGCCTTAGGAACCTCTATCTTAAATAATACTTTGTACCGCAATATGCAAATTTAACTTGGGTGTGGATATTTGGGGCAGAACGCCGGTGATTATATAGTCACTGGATAGCTTACAGCTTAACTTTTGACTACGGCAGCTAGTTAATGATCCGGTACTATTGAACCTCAGCAGCAGAAATATTTAAGTACAACTACATAGGCACTGCTGCTTATGCAATATTTATACACAATATTGAGTCAAGGTAACGGGAGCATACTATTAGTGAATTTACCCAGCGGTTCTCCAAACAGCTTGTGATTTAGTTGCCAGCAGGGCAGTCCTCCAATCATACTAACCGAGACTGAACTGTTGGCAGCACACATATTATTTGTAAACAGTATTTATTAACAAGCGTTTAGTACCCCACTTATATGATATTCCCTGGTAAGTTCAAACCGCAACTTACATATGCCTACTGATCATAACCGATAGATTGAAATACTACGATACCACAAGCTAACTTAAGCTCACGCATTGGTGGTACACTTATAAGAGGAAGTGATCAGTTTAGGTAGGAGCGGTGAATTTCTCATTACCTAGATCAAGGATATTATAGTAAATGGTATTTACTTATGGGTATATTTGAAATTTATATCATAACAGTCTGTCTCACATAATATGAGGAACGCTATATATTAAAGTGTTTACTCATGTGCAATTACACCGGTACTGGCAATCTAAAATAAGAATTTTATACCAAGTCTATATAAGATATAAACAAATAAAGGTTCAGTCCAATATTAGGTATCTTTGCACCTGCAGGGATAAATTTAATTGAACTTTATGGATGTTAGATCAACAATATCTCCCAACTTGGTGTGAATTCCACATTTCAAAGATATAATATATACTAGTACCGATGCAAACAATGAAAACACTATATCATTAAAGGTAATAATATTACTATGAAGTGTGTCCTCTAATTACACTGGTACCTTAGATGACAGTGTGTATGCTCGCCAGACTTTGTTTTTCTAAATATTGATGACAATATCATTATTTAGTCTAAAACCTCTATTTTTTCTGACATACATCAAAGTTGCTGGAATACGTTATTGAGTGTGCAAATGCACCTAGTAATGTTACCCACACTGTTGTGTTAAAGTCCAGCAACATGTCACTCTAAACTAAGAGGCATAAACCAATTCCAAAAGTGCTCAAAACACCAATCACGACAAAGTTAACACTTGAGCTCCTCAATAGGTTATACTACAGCCATACATGTATGTTTATGCTGTTATTCACGGAGTATATCAATTCTAAGGGATTTTATATAAAGTCTCTAATATCACGATTAGTGAATATAAGTGAATATAAATCACATTTTCTCAGCAACAATATACAGACTAACCTCTTTTGAGTTTTTTCAATTGGTTTACATTTAATACAAGTGATTGTTATCAGCCCCTATACCACATATTTAATGTATTAAAGGTATCATATATCCATTACACCCACTTTTATATGTTCTATAATAAAGATTTTCTCGGCTCCTAAGAGTGTGTTTTCCAATTTTAATTAGCCTCTAATAAAAGTTCATTTTTAATGTAGACTAGCTTATCCAGACAGTTTTGTCTTTGTTCTTTGCACATCTTTGCGTGATTTTCTCTGTTACCACAATTTGATGTAATAGACTATTCCCCAGAGTGCTAACCATGTAGTCCTTTTCAGACTAGGCCACCCAGTCTATCTGATAGTTTTTTGTTTAAACCTCGTTTACTACATAGCACCTATTTCTTTAACTCTAATAATGTGTAGAAATCACATGAGTTATTAATGAATACAGGGGATAATTTTATTATATAGTAGGTAGTGCCATTGGACACTCTCTCTTGTTCTAAGTGGGGAGGAGATTAATTGATTAGCTGCAAATATTTAAACAGCAAGCGACAACTATTAGTTTTTGGATTCAGCCAATCAATATTAAAATCTCCAGAAACCAAAATTTCACTTTTTGGGTTTTGAGCTATGGTTTCACTAAGGAGATGGGCTATGTCAGAAAGGGAATGCACAGGGGAGCTAGGTGGGCGGTAGATTCCTGCAACAATGATTGATTTACTGCACAGGATCTCAATTGTGCCAGAAAGGAAATCAAAGGTGGCAGGAGAGCTAGATTTTTGTAACGGGATTTACTTTGTGGAATTGTCAACATAAATTACAATGCCGCCTCCTCGCTTTGCTCTGTCAATTCTATGGCATGAATACCCATGTATTGCAATGGCAGAGTCAGGTATTTTTGCGGTTAGCCATGATTCAGAGATCACAATGAGTTTGGGCTTACAACAAATGTACTCACAAAATGAAATACAACGAATACAACAAATGTACTCACAAAAATGAAAAAAAAAAAAACAGACTAAACACAAGCCAGGACATAGCTAAACTGTGATATTTTGGTTTTGTTTAAGACCACACATAAAAAACACTGCACTTAAGTAATTAGCTTTAACATTACAGCACATATGATCAATGCCAGCATTTAAAACCACAGGATTATATGCTAATCTGTGGGCTGCATCCAGTGTTTCAGTTAAAGCAATACTTTGCATGGTGTTGGACCAATGCATAAACCTTGGCACCTATGATTGCTTTTACAAAAGGGTTTTCAAGGTCACATTACCAGATGTTAAATCAGATCCTGGGAACCTGAATCTTTTAATAAGAGAAGTAAATTAAAACTACTACTTTAATATGCAAATGTTGTGCCTAAAGTGTAAAGGTATTTTACAGTCAGAGTAGTTTCCAGATAGCAGGTACAAACCGCAGGAAAATATATCCAAGCAGAAAGCACATTAAAGAGATATAATACCCATTTTTTTTCTTTCATGGTTTAGATGTAGCATGCAATTTTAAACAACTTTACAATATACTTCTATTATCAAATTTCCTTTGTTTTCTCAAGAGGAATATAAGATCAGATGCGTGCACGTGGCTGTAGCACTATATGGTGTTCTGATGAAAACTCCAAGTTGACGTCACTTCCTGTGACTCTTCCATTTTCACTATCTGTTTTTGCCTTTGTCTGGGGGGCGCACAGCCGATCCTCTGGCATCCACCCCAAGTAAACCTTGGGGAATGAGGTATACAAGGGGGCTTTGTCCCCCTTGAACCCCCCCAGGCGGAGGCAAAATAGATACTGAAGATAGGCGATAACAGTCCCATTGGATTGACCCGTGTCTCTGTGAGGGACAGGATGCACAACCAATCAGATATATGGATTCACCGGAAGTGACGTAATCTTGGAGTTTTCGATATAACAATGGCAGCAATTCTGCAAGAATGTTATACATTAGCAAGAGCAATAGATGGCAGCGCTATTTCCTATCATGTAGTGCTCTAGACACATGCATGATACCTATCTAGATATCTCTTCAACAAAGAATAACATGAGACAAAGCAAATTTGATAATAGAGATAAATTGGAAACTTTAAAATTTAAAATTGTATGCTGTGTCTTAATTATGAAAGAACATTTTTGGGGTTCATGTCCCTTTATATATATATATATATATATATATATATATACAGGCATACCTCAGCGATATTGTGGTTTGGTTCCAGACCACTGCAATAATGTGAATATAGCAGTAAAGTGAGCCACACTATTTTTTGTATTTGTTTCCCAGTATATATATGCACATCTGTAGAATATATATGATTCTAGGGCACGATCCGATATACAGCGCAGGTTTCGGCGCAAGTGTGGAAACATGCGCCGCCCATAGTTTCAGCTCGCAACTCTAGCTATCACATATACGGCGCCGTCAGATGCTAAAGTGCCATAAGTCTGACAAACTAGCGATGTCCAGAAATCTGCGTAAGTACAAATTTCTGGAGTCGCCAGTGACTTACAGCACTTTAGAAACTGCCGCCACATAAAAAAACTGACTAAGTTATAAAATCACCCATTACTGTCTAACACGCCTCCCAAACATAGCCCGACACGTATACCCCTCTATCCGCAATCCCCCCTCTCACTCCTAATAATAAATATATTAACCCCCTACACCGCCGCCAGCTACATTAACTATATTACCCCCAAATATGATCCCCCTACACCGCCGCGACCTATTTAAACTATATTACCCCCTAATATGATCCCCCTACACCGCCGCCACCTATTTAAACTATATGACCACCTAATATGATCCCCCTACACTGCCGCCACCTATTTAAACTATATTACCCCCTAATATGATCCCCCTACACCGCCGCCACCTATTTAAACTATATTAACCCCTAATGTGAGCCCCCTACACCGCCGCCACCTATATTATATGTACTATCCCCTAATCTGACCCCCTTACACCACCGCCACCTATATTAAAATTATTAACCCCTAATCTAATCCCCCTATACCGCCGCCACCTATATTAAATTTATTAACCCCTAAAATACTAAAATTTCCCTACCACTAAACCTAAGTCTAACCCTATAAATAGCCCTGAAAAGGGCCTTTTGCGTGGCATTGCCCCAAAGTAACCAGCTCTATTACCAGCCCTTAAAAGGGCCTTTTGCGGGGCATTGCCCCAAAGTAATCGGCTCTTTTACCAGCCCTTAAAAGGGCCTTTTGCGGGGCATTTTCACAAACTAATCAGCTCTTTTACCTGTAATCTAATCCCCCTACACCGCCGTCACCTATATTAAATATATTAACCCCTAATCTGACCCCCCTACACCACCGCCACCTATTTAAACTATATTAACCCTAATTATATTAGGGTTAATATAGTTAATATAGTTATTATATTATATATATTATTAATATAGTTAATAATTAATATAGTTATTATATTATATATTAACTATATTAACCCTATCTAACTCTAACACCCCTAACTTAATTATTATTAAAATAAATCTAAATAATATTAATAATATTAACTAAATTATATTATATTTAAATCTAAATACTTACCTATAAAATAAACCCTAAGATAGCTACAATATAATTAATAATTACATTGTAGCTATTTTAGGGTTTATATTTATTTTACAGGTAACTTGGTATTTATTTTAACTAGGTACAATAGATATTAAATAGTTAATAACTATTTAATAGCTACCTAGTTAAAATAATTACCAAATTACCTGTAAAATAAATCCTAACCTAAGTTACAAATATACCTACACTATCAATAAATTAATTAAATAAACTACAAATATCTAAACTAAAATAAATGAAATACACTAAACTAAATTACAAAAAAAACCCCACTAAATTACAAAAAATAAAAAAAAGATTACAAGAATTTTAAGCTAATTACACCTAATCTAAGCCCCCTAATAAAATAACAAAGCCCCCCAAAATAAAAAAATTTCCCTACCCTAATCTAAATTACAAAAAGTAATCAGCTCTATTACCAGCCCTTAAAAAGGCCTTTTGTGGGGCATTGCCCCAAAGTAATCAGCTCTTTTACCTGTAAAGAAAAGAACACCCCCCCCCATTACAACCCACCACCCACATACACCTACTCTAACCCACCCAAACCCCCTTAAAAAATCCTAAGTCTAACCCCCAAGTGCTCCTTACCTCCTTAAAAGGGCCTTTTGCGGGGCATTGCCCCAAAGTAATCGGCTCTTTTACCAGCCCTTAAAAGGAGAATTAAAGTAGCTCTTATTCTAATTCTATTGGCTATTCAAATCAGCCAATAGAATTAAAGTAGCTTGCATCCGATTGGCTGATTTGAATTTGAAGCCAATAGGAATTCAAGGGACGCCATTTTTAATCGCGTACCTTGAACTCCTATTCAGTGTACGGCGGCGATCGTATGAAGAGGATCCTCCACGCTCCGGCTCCGGTCTTCAGTTCCAGCGTCACCGATCTTCAGTTCCAGCATCGCCGGTCTTCAGTTCCAGATGGACGGTCTTCAGCTCCGCGGTCATTGGTCTTCAACTCCTTCGCTCAGCGCCGGCTGGATCTTGGAAGAAGAAGAGGTCGCCGCCTGGAAGAAGACTTCTCCGCCTGGAACAGGACCTTCTCCGCCGGTCTTCAGGACAGGTAAGGAGCACTTGGGGGTTAGACTTAGGTTTTTTTAAGGGGGGATTGGGTGGGTTAGAGTAGGGGTATGTGGGTGGTGGGTTGTAATGGGGGGGTTGTTCTTTTTTTTTTATAGGTAAAAGAGCTGATTACTTTGGGGCAATGCCCCACAAAAGGCCCTTTTAAGGGCTGGTAATAGAGCTGATTACTTTTTGTAATTTAGATTAGGGTAGGGAAATTTATTTTATTTTGGGGGGCTTTGTTATTTTATTAGGGGGCTTAGATTAGGTGTAATTAGCTTAAAATTCTTGTAATTTTTTTTATTTTTTGTAATTTAGTGTTTGTTTGTTTTTTTAATTTAGTTTAGTGTATTTAATTGTATTTTAGTTTAGATATTTGTAGTTTATTTAATTAATTTATTGATAGTGTAGGTGTATTTGTAACTTAGGTTAGGATTTATTTTACAGGTAATTTGGTAATTATTTTAACTAGGTAGCTATTAAATAGTTATTAACTATTTAATAGCTATTGTACCTAGTTAAAATAAATACCAAGTTACCTGTAAAATAAATATAAACCCTAAAATAGCTACAATGTAATTATTAATTATATTGTAGCTATCTTAGGGTTTATTTTATAGTTAAGTATTAAGATTTAAATAGGAATAACATAATTTATGCTTACCTGATAAATTTATTTCTCTTGTAGTGTATCCAATCCACGGATCATCCATTACTTGTGGGATATTCTCCTTCCCAACAGGAAGTTGCAAGAGGATCACCCACAGCAGAGCTGCTATATAGCTCCTCCCCTAACTGTCATATCCAGTCATTCGACCGAAAACAAACAGAGAAAAGAGAAACCATAGGGTGCAGTGGTGACTGTAGTTTAATTAAAATTTAGACCTGCCTTAAAAGGACAGGGCGGGCCGTGGACTGGATACACTACAAGAGAAATAAATTTATCAGGTAAGCATAAATTATGTTTTCTCTTGTTAAGTGTATCCAGTCCACGGATCATCCATTACTTGTGGGATACCAATACCAAAGCTAAAGTACACGGATGATGGAAGGGACAAGGCAGGATTAAGCGGAAGGAACCACTGCCTGAAGAACCTTTCTCCCAAACACAGCCTCCGAAGAAGCAAAAGTATCAAATTTGTAAAATTTTGAAAAAGTGTGAAGCAAAGACCAAGCAGCCTTGCAAATCTGTTCAACAGAGGCCTCATTTTTGAAGGCCCAGGTGGAAGCCACAGCTCTAGCAGAATGAGCTGTAATCCTTTCAGGGGGCTGCTGTCCAGCAGTCTCATAGGCTAGGCTTATTACGCACCGAAGCCAAAAGGAAAGAGAGGTTGCCAAAGCTTTTTGACCTCTCCTCTGTCCAGAGTAAACGACAAACAGGAAAGATATTTGACGAAAATCCTTAGTAGCTTGTAAGTAAAACTTCAAGGCACGGACTACGTCCAGATTATGTAAAAGACGTTCCTTCTTTGAAGAAGAATTAGGGCACAATGATGGAACAACAATCTCTTGATTGATATTCTTGTTAGAAACCACCTTAGGTAAAAACCCAGGTTTGGTACGCAGAACTACCTTATCTGCATGAAAAATCAGATAGGGAGAATCACATTGTAAGGCAGATAGCTCAGAGACTCTCCAAGCCGAGGAAATAGCCATCAAAAACAGAACTTTCCAAGATAAAAGTTTAATATCAATGGAATGAAGGGGTTCAAACGGAACTCCTTGAAGAACCTTAAGAACCAAGTTTAAGCTCCACGGGGGAGCAACAGGTTTAAACACAGGCTTAAATCTAACCAAAGCCTGGCAAAATGCCTGGACGTCTGGAACCTCTGCCAGACGCTTGTGCAAAAGAATAGACAGAGCAGAAATCTGTCCCTTTAAGGAACTAGCTGATAATCCTTTGTCCAAGCCCTCTTGGAGAAAAGACAATATTCTAGGAATCCTAACTTTACTCCATGAGTAAGTCTTGGATTCACACCAATAAAGATATTTACTCCATATCTTGTGGTAGATTTTCCTGGTAACAGGCTTTCGTGCCTGTGTTAAAGTATCAATGACTGACTCGGAGAAGCCACGCTTTGATAGAATCAAGCATTCAATCTCCATGCAGTCAGTCTCAGAGAAATTACATTTGGATGATTGAAAGGACCTTGTATCAGAAGGTCCTGTCTTAGAGGCAGAGTCCATGGTGGAAAGGATGACATGTCCACTAGGTCTGCATACCAAGTCCTACGTGGCCACGCAGGTGCTATCAGAATCACCGATGCTCTCTCCTGTTTGATTTTGGCAATCAGTCGAGGGAGCAGAGGAAACGGTGGAAACACATAAGCCAGGTTGAAGAACCAAGGCGCTGCTAGCGCATCTATCAGCGTCGCTTCTGGGTCCCTGGACCTGGATCCGTAACAAGGAAGCTTGGCGTTCTGGCGAGATGCCATGAGATCCAACTCTGGTTTGCCCCAACGATGAATCAACTGAGCAAACACCTCCGGATGGAGTTCCCACTCCCCCGGATGGAAAGTCTGACGACTTAGAAAATCCGCCTCCCAGTTCTCCACGCCTGGGATATGGATTGCTGACAGGTGGCAAGAGTGGTACTCTGCCCAGCGAATTATTTTTGAGACTTCTAACATCGCTAGGGAACTCCTGGTTCCCCCTTGATGGTTGATGTAAGCCACAGTCGTGATGTTGTCCGACTGAAATCTGATGAACCTCATTGTTGCTAACTGAGGCCAAGCCAGAAGAGCATTGAATATCGCTCTTAACTCCAGAATATTTATTGGAAGGAGTTTCTCCTCCTGAGTCGACAATCCCTGTGCCTTCAGGGAATTCCAGACTGCACCCCAACCTAGAAGGCTGGCATCTGTTGTTACAATTGTCCAATCTGGCCTGCGAAAGGTCATACCCTTGGACAGGTGTACCCGAGACAACCACCAGAGAAGAGAATCTCTGGTCTCTTGATCCAGATTTAGCAGAGGGGACAAATCTGTGTAATCCCCATTCCACTGACTCAGCATGCATAATTGCAGCGGTCTGAGATGAAGGCGCGCAAATGGCACTATGTCCATTGCCGCTACCATTAAGCCGATTACCTCCATACACTGAGCTACCGAAGGGCGCGGAATGGAGTGAAGAACACGGCAAGCATTTAGAAGTTTTGATAACCTGGACTCCGTCAGGTAAATTTTCATTTCTACAGAATCTATAAGAGTCCCTAAGAAGGAGACTCTTGTGAGTGGGAATAGAGAACTCTTTTCCTTGTTCACTTTCCACCCGTGCGACCTCAGAAATGCCAGAACTATCACTGTATGAGATTTGGCAACTTGAAAGCTTGACGCCTGTATCAGGATGTCGTCTAGATACGGAGCCACCTCTATGCCTCACGGTCTTAGAACCGCCAGAAGTGAGCCCAGAACCTTTGTAAAGATTCTCTGGGCTGTAGCCAACCCGAAGGGAAGAGCTACAAATTGGTAATGCCTGTCTAGAAAGGCAAACCTTAGAAACCGATGATGATCTTTGTGAATCGGTATGTGAAGGTAAGCATCCTTTAAGTCCACTGTGGTCATGTACTGACCTTCTTGGATCATGGGTAGGATGGTCCGAATAGTTTCCATTTTGAAAGATGGAACTCTGAGGAATTTGTTTAAGATCTTTAGATCCAAAATTGGTCTGAAGGTTTCCTCTTTTTTGGGAACCACAAACAGATTTGAATAAAAACCCTGTCCTTGTTCCGTCCGCAGAACTGGATGGATCACTCCCATAACTAGGAGGTCTTGCACACAGCGTAGGAATGCCTCTTTCTTTATCTGATTTGCAGATAGCCTTGAAAGATGAAATCTCCCTTGTGGAGGGGAAGCTTTGAAGTCCAGAAGATATCCATGAGATTTGATCTCCAACGCCCAGGGATCCTGAACATATCTTGCCCATGCCTGGGCGAAGAGAGAAAGTCTGCCCCCTACTAGATCCGTCGCCGGATAGGGGGCCGTTCCTTCATGCTGTCTTAGAGGCAGCAGCAGGCTTTCTGGCCTGCTTGCCTTTGTTCCAGGACTGGTTAGGTTTCCAGGCCTGCTTAGATTGAGCAAAAGTTCCCTCTTGTTTTGAAGCGGAGGAAGTTGATGCTGCATCTGCCTTGAAATTTCGAAAGGCACGAAAATTAGACTGTTTGGCCTTTGCTTTGGCCCTGTCCTGAGGAAGGATTACCTCCAGTAATGTCAGCAATAATTTCCTTCAAACCAGGCCCGAATAAGGTCTGCCCCTTGAAAGGAATGTTGAGTAATTTAGACTTCGAAGTCACGTCAGCTGACCAGGATTTAAGCCATAGCGCCCTACGCGTTTGGATGGCGAATCCGGAATTCTTAGCCGTTAGTTTAGTCAAATGAACAATGGCATCAGAAACAAATGAGTTAGCTAGCTTAAGTGTTCTAAGCTTGTCAATAATTTCAGTCAATTGAGCTGTATGGATGGCCTCTTCCAGGGCCTCAAACCAGAATGCCGTCGCGGCCGTGACAGGCGCAATGCATGCAAGGGGCTGTAAAATTAAACCTTGTTAAATAAACATTTTCTTAAGGTAACCCTCCAATTTTTTATCCATTGGATCTGAAAAAGCACAACTGTCCTCAACCGGGATAGTGGTACGCTTTGCTAAAGTAGAAACTGCTCCCTCCACCTTAGGGACCGTCTGCCATAAGTCCCGTGTAGTGGCGTCTATTGGAAACATTTTTCTAAATATAGGAGGTGGGGAAAAAGGCACCCCCGGTCTATCCCACTCCTTGCTAATAATTTCTGTAAGACTTTTAGGTATAGGAAAAACATCAGTACACACCGGTACCGCATAGTATTTATCCAGCCTACACAATTTCTCTGGTACTGCAACTGTGTTACAGTCATTCAGAGCAGCTAATACCTCCCCAAGCAACACACGGAGGTTCTCAAGCTTAAATTTAAAATTAGAAATCTCTGGATCAGGTTTCCCTGAATCAGAGATGTCACCCACAGACTGAAGCTCTCCGTCCTCATGATATGCATATTGTGACGCAGTATCAGACATGGCTCTGTATTTCTCCTAACCCCAGAGCAATCGTGCTTGCCTCTTAATTCAGGCAACCTGGATAATACCTCTGACAGGGTATTATTCATGATTGCAGCCATGTCCTGCAAGGTAATCGCTATGGGCGTCCCTGATGTAATTGGCGCCATATTAGCGTGCATCCCCTGAGTGGGAGGCGAAGGGTCTGACACGTGGTGAGAGTTAGTCGGCATAACTTCCCCCTCGTCAGAATCTTCTGGTGATATTTCTTTTATAGTTAAAGACTGATCTTTACTGTGAAATCAATATATTTAGTAAACATTCTCCTATGGGGCTCCACCATGGCTTTCAAACATAATGAACAAGTAGTTTCCTCTGTGTCAGACATGTTTAAACAGACTAGCAATGAGACTAGCAAGCTTGGAAAACACTTTTAAAAAGTTTACAAGCAATATAAAAAACGTTACTGCACCTTTAAGAAACACAAATTTTGTCAAAATTTGAAATAACAGTGAAAAAAGGCAGTTACACTAACAAAATTTTTACAGTGTATGTAACAAGTTAGCAGAGCATTGCACTCACTTGCAAATGGATGATTAACCCCTTAATACCCAAAACTGAATAATAAAAGACAAAAACGTTTTTTGTTTTTTTCAAACAGTCACAACAACTGCCACACCTCTACTGTGGCTTTTTACCTCCCTCAAAAACGATTTTGAAGCATTTTGAGCCCTCCAGAGATGTCCTGGATCATGCAGAGGGAAGCTGAATGTCTCTGTCAGTATTTTTAGCTGCACAGAAAAGCACTAAAAAAGGTCCCTCCCACTCATATTACAACAGTGGAAAGCCTAAGGAAACTGTTACTAGGCAAAATTCAAGCCAGCCATGTGGAAAAAAACTAGGCCCCAATAAGTTTTATCACCAAATACATATAAAAACGATTAAACATGCCAGCAAACGTTTTATATTACATTTTTATAAGAGTATGTATCTCTATTAATAAGCCTGATACCAGTCGCTATAACTGCATTTAAGGCTTTACTTACATTAGTTCGGTATCAGCAGCATTTTCTAGCAAATTCCATCCCTAGAAAAATATTAACTGCACATACCTTATTGCAGGAAAACCTGCACGCCATTCCCTCTCTGAAGTTACCTCACTCCTCAGAATATGTGAGAACAGCCATGGATCTTAGTTACTTCTGCTAAGATCATAGAAAACGCAGGCAGATTCTTCTTCTAAATACTGCCTGAGATAAACAGTACACTCCGGCACCATTTAAAAATAACAAACTTTTGATTGAAGAATAAACTAATTATAAAACACCACACTCCTCTTACGACCTCCATCTTGGTTGAGGCTCGCAAGAGAATGACTGGATATGACAGTTAGGGGAGGAGCTATATAGCAGCTCTGCTGTGGGTGATCCTCTTGCAACTTCCTGTTGGGAAGGAGAATATCCCACAAGTAATGGATGATCCGTGGACTGGATACACTAAACAAGAGAAAATTTAGTTAATATTATTAATATTATTTAGATTTATTTTAATAATAATTAAGTTAGGGGTGTTAGAGTTAGATAGTGTTAATATAGTTAATATATAATATAATAACTATATTAATTATTAACTATATTAATAATATATATAATATAATAACTATATTAACTATATTAACCCTAATATAATTAGGGTTAATATAGTTAATATAGGTGGCGGCAGTGTAGGGGGGGTCAGATTAGGGGTTAATATATTTAATATAGGTGGCGGCGGTGTAGGGGGATTAGATTAGGGTGTAATACATTTATTATACGTGGCGGCGGTGTAGGGGGATTAGATTACAGGTAAAAGTGCTGATTAGTTTGTGACAATGCTCCGCAAAAGGCCCTTTTAAGGGCTGGTAAAAAAGCTGATTACTTTGGGGCAATGCCCCGCAAAAGGCCCTTTTAAGGGCTGGTAATAGAGCTGGTTACTTTGGGGCAATGCCACGCAAAAAGCCCTTTTCAGGGCTATTTGTAATTTAGTTTAGGTTAGGGACATTTTAGTATTTTAGGGGGTAATACATTTATTATAGGTGGTGGCGGTGTAGGGGGATTAGATTAGGGCGTAATATAGTTAAAATAGGTGGCGGCGGTGTAGGGGGCTCACATTAGGGGGTAATAATTTTAATATAGATGGCGGCGGTGTAGGGGGATCACATTAGGGGGTTAGACATTTAATGTAGGTGGAGGCAGGGTCCGGGAGCGGCGGTTTAGGGGTTAAACACTTTATTAGGGATGCGGCAGGGGCTCGCGGTTGACAGGTAGATAGACATTGCGCATGCTTTAGGTGTTAGGTTTTATTTTGCAGCCAGTTTAGGGAGTTACGGGGCTCCAACACACAGCGTAAGGCTTACTACACCTGCATTTTGTGGCGAGGTGAAAATGGAGTAAGATTTCTCAATTTTCGCCACGTAAGTCCTTACGCTGTATATTGGATACCAAACTGCGCTGGTTTGGTATACCTGTCTATGGGCCAAAAAACTACGGCCGAAGGCAGAAATATACGAGCGTAACTTCTAGGTTACGCCGTATATAGGATACCAAACCAGCGCAAAATTTGGCGTCGCCGGCTTTTGCGGGCGACGCTGCATATCGGATCGGGCCCCAAGTGCTTATAATTTAAGTTTAGCTGTTTTTATTTTTTCCCTCCTTTTATTGTTATTTGTGGGCATTATATCCCCTACGTAACAGCTTGTGGACTTTCGCCACCTATATGAAAGAAAACACAATTTATGTACAAACTTACATGATAAATTAATTTATTTCATGGTGGTGAGAGTCCACGAGCCCCATCCAATTTTTTATTTTTGGGTTATTATTTTTTTTTTTATATATATATGAAGCACATCTTTTTTCCTGCTCCTCTTTTTTATGCTTTTACTCCTTAAACACCTCACCTCTTGGCTATACGATAAACTGAGGTATGAGTGAGGTGGGCGGGGTATTTATAGGCTTTTGAAGTTTAAAAAACTTTGTCTCCTCCTGGTAGGAATGTATATCCCATACGTAACAGCTCGTGGACTCTTGCCACCATGAAATAAATTAATTTATCAGGTAAGTTCTTACATAAATTATGTTATATAGATCAATAGAATAGAATATATTTATTGATAAACGTTAAGTGAACTGACCGTTTGACCATTTCTGCAGGTTTTACATTCACTTGACTTTTTATTGTCTCCAAACCAATTTGAGTCTTAATTATAGTACACTGTGTGCAGAATTATTAGGCAAATTAGTATTTTGACCACATCATCCTCTTTATGCATGTTGTCTTACTCCAAGTTGTATAGTCTCGAAAGCCTACTACCAATTAAGCATATTAGGTGATGTGCATCTCTGTAATGAGAAGGGGTGTGGTCTAATGACATCAACACCATATATCAGGTGTGCATAATTATTAGGCAACTTCCTTTCCTTTGGCAAAATGGGTCAAAAGAAGGACTTGACAGGCTCAGAAAAGTAAACAATAGTGAGATATCTTGCAGAGGGATGCAGCACTCTTAAAATTGCAAAGCTTCTGAAGCGTGATCATCGAACAATCAAGCGTTTCATTCAAAATAGTCAACAGGGTCGCAAGAAGCATGTGGAAAAACCAAGGCGCAAAATAACTGCCCATGAACTGAGAAAAGTCAAGTGTGCAGCTGCCAAGATGCCACTTGCCACCAGTTTGGCCATATTTCAGAGCTGCAACATCACTGGAGTGCCCAAAAGCACAAGGTGTGCAATACTCAGAGACATGGCCAAGGTAAGAAAGGCTGAAAGACGACCACCACTGAACAAGACACACAAGCTGAAACGTCAAGACTGGGCCAAGAAATATCTCAAGACTGATTTTTCTAAGGTTTTATGGACTGATGAAATGAGAGTGAGTCTTGATGGGCCAGATGGATTGGCCCGTGGCTGGATTGGTAAAGGGCAGAGAGCTCCAGTCCAACTCAGACGCCAGCAAGGTGGAGGTGGAGTACTGGTTTGGGCTGGTATCATCAAAGATAAGCTTGTGGGGCTTTTTCGGGTTGAGGATGGAGTCAAGCTCAACTCCCAGTCCTACTGCCAGTTTCTGGAAGACACCTTCTTCAAGCAGTGGTACAGGAAGAAGTCTGCATCCTTCAAGAAAAACATGATTTTCATGCAGGACAATGCTCCATCACACGCGTCCAAGTACTCCACAGCGTGGCTTGCAAGAAAGGGTATAAAAGAAGAAAATCTAATGACATGGCCTCCTTGTTCACCTGATCTGAACCCCATTGAGAACCTGTGGTCCATCATCAAATGTGAGATTTACAAGGAGGGAAAACAGTACACCTCTCTGAACAGTATCTGGGAGGCTGTTGTTGCTGCTGCATGCAATGTTGATGGTAAACAGATCAAAACACTGACAGAATCCATGGATGGCAGGCTTTTGAGTGTCCTTGCAAAGAAAGGTGGCTATATTGGTCACTGATTTGTTTTTATTTTGTTTTTGAATGTCAGAAATGTATATTTGTGAATGTTGAGATGTTATATTGGTTTCACTGGTAAAAATAAATAATTGAAATGGGTATATATTTGTTTTTTGTTAAGTTGCCTAATAATTATGCACAGTAATAGTCACCTGCACACACAGATATCCCCCTAAGATAGCTATAACTAAAAACAAACTAAAAACTATTTCCAAAACTATTCAGCTTTGATATTAATGAGTTTTTTGGGTTCATTGAGAACATGGTTGTTGTAATAATAATAAAATTAATCCTCAAAAATACAACTTGCCTAATAATTCTGCACTCCCTGTATAACAGATGTGCATAATTCTGAGTTTACCAGTTTTACCAGTCATTTTTGTTTTGTTTTGATTTACAAATTGTTGCCTTAAATGAAGAAAAAGATACATAATTATGTCAGTATGTGACCTATTAATATGAACCACTGAACTGTAATTAGTAATTTCCTCATTTTCAATTCTATGAGTGTCAGCCATTATCTTACTGTAATGAGATTTTTAATAATGAGTTTATTTATCTGCTGCCAACAGTTCCCAGTGCTTTTTAGGATGCAGAAGAAATACGTCATTTACTTGGAAAATAATCCAGATACAGATTGGATTTTTAATTATTTTATCTGTGTTTGTGTAATTTTGGTAAGCCCAATTTTCAAAGAAATTGAACACATCAACAGGAAGTGGGCTCTGTCCAATGATGTGTTGCGTCTGATTGAATGGTTGTATTCGTACGTTCAAGGTGAATTTAGAAAGATGGTATTATTATTTTCCCAGCCAGTCTTCAAAAGTGGCATTAGCGTATTTCCAACCAGTCTGTGGTATTAAAATGTTCTTAGCCAGTCTGGAACGGTGGTATTAACCTGTTTCCAGTCTGAGACAACTAATGTAACAATGTAAAGAACAAATGCTTTCCATTCTACTGCCCTGGCCTCTTTTACACTATGTATAATATGCCAATTACTGTCTGTAGAGCTATAGTGCTTTACTGATAGGTCACACCTGTAAGTATTCAATATTACATAGGTCCAATATAAGTCACAGTAGCCACATCAGTTCTATACTGTTATTTTACTCTGTAGAAGTTGTTTCTTCCTATTCAGCTTCCCTAGTTCCTATGATATTCTATGCAGCTTACTCACAAAAGCTCATACATAGGGGCCTATCTATCAAGCTCTGATTGGAGCTTGATGCCCTGTGTTTCTGACGAGCCTGCAGGCTCGCCAGAAACAGCAGTTATGAAGCAGCGGTCACAAAGACATGCAGGCGGACAGACATCGCTGAAAATGATTGACACCCCCCTGCTGGCGGCCCATTGGCCGCGAGTCTGCAGGGGGCGGCGTTGCACCAGCAGCTCTTGTGAGCTGCTGGTGCAATGCTGAATACGGCGAGCGTATTGCTCGCCGTATTCAGCGAGGTCTGGCGGACCTGATCTGCACTGTCGGATTTTTTTTTTTTTTCCAAACAAGCTTTATTTGTAGCAAGACAAGTTGTACAACATATACTGTGAGAGTAAATTACACACATGGATAAACATTACATTGAGAATTATATCATATTTCAAATTATAGGACATTGCAATAGGATCAATGTTAAGTCTCAAATCAAAACAATGGAACATTATGAGATGTGCAGTGTGTTCTCGACCTTCGTGACATGCATACTAGTATTAGATCAAGTCCATGAGCTTGCTGTGGTGAGCAGAAATGCTCGAATTATGCACATCGAATATGTACAAGCTTTAAATGATCATACTGTTTATAATTTATACATCAGGCAGGTATAATGTCGATTTAGAGGCTCAGCTTTCCATTAACACATAGCTGAGCGTATCATGGTGCCTAATGAATACACACAAAAGTGTAAAGGAGATGAAAAAGAGAATGGGGAGAGATGAAAGGAGGTGGAGGGGGAGTGTTAGGGGTATAAGGGGGGAGAGAAAAAAAAAAAAAAAAAAAAGAAAAAAAAGGGGGGAAAGGGGTGGTGAGGTAGAGGGTGAGAGGGTCAGGAGGGGAGGAGGGCAAGGGTGGAGGGGGGACTGAAGTAGACTCAGCGCGAGGGAGGGGAGGTGTGTTGAGTGACCTTTGAAGGTCCTGATGGGGCCTTATGTTTTAGACTATAGTCCCCTACCCTCCCATGTCAATACCATCATCTCATGTGTGGAAATCTTCCCAATCTTAAGGAAATGATATCTCTCTAGTCCCCAACTCTAAGCTTCCATTCCCGAAGGGTTGGGGTCCGTGAGCTTTTCCAGTCGGCGGGGATGAGCGCCTTCGCGCTGTTCAGCATTAGCATAAAAAGGAAGTATTTGTCCTCTCCTACTATCTTGGGGATCCCGTGGGAGATCAGGTACGCAGGGTTTGGGGGGATAATGGTTTTCAAAAGGTTGCTCATTGTTCCCAGCACCTCTTCCCAGTACTGTCTTATGTGCGGGCATTCCCACCAAATGTGGAGGATCTTTAACAGAATTTTTAAGGTTTGCTGAAGAAACCATTTCTATTTATGTTTATATTTTTAAAATGGAATATAAACTTATGTTCACACCTGTACTTTAGAATCTGGTAGTTGCATAAACAGTGCAAATAAAACAGATGCAGTAGTTGTATTTACTCAATAAAACATGTATATATTTTCTAATATTCCCAGTGATATTACACTAGACCACAGAGCCATATGGTACTTTGTGTAAGCATTATTACTGTTATTTAACATAAACATCATATTAGAGTTGTCTCCACAGAAAAGTTGCCACTACACAGAACATAGTAATAGTAACGGAACAACTAACCCCTCATTTTCTTACTAACATCCCTGATGTAAGCTTGACATTTATATGACCCTATTTATTTGTTATGTTTCTGATAAACCAGTGTCTTCAGTACAATAATACAATGAAATCTAATGTTTGTGTAAGATTTTAATAAGAACATTTTAATAAGGGGTTTTGAGCTTAAAGTGATGGACAATGAGTCATTGGGATATTAAACACCCACAGCTGAGGGCTATGATAGCTCGGAGAGTCACAATACAGAAAGACTGCTTGTGGGTTTGTTTGCTGTAGCTTACAGTAGAAAAGGATATTTGCAAAAGTAAAAAAAAAAAGTAAAAAAATATCCAATAACTTCATTAGTGGTACTGATAGGAATCCATTGGCCATTGGTTGATATAGATAATGCCTACAGTTGCACTGACAAATATCGGCAAGTCTAAACATCTGCTTTAAAGTATAATGCATTCTATGTTAGTAAAGAAAAAATACATTTACTAACCAGAAACTCTTCTACATACCTTTTAGTGACATCAAAGGAAATTAGATGGATAGATAGATAGATAGATAGATAGATAGATAGATAGATAGATAGAAAAGTGGATGAGTGGACATACGGGAGAAAGGAAGGACAGACAGACAGATAGAAAGACAGACAGACATATATAACATTGATGTATTTTTTGTCTTTATAGTAGTCAGATGTTTTTACCATGAATATGAAAGAGCTGAATTTTAATATATTTTTTATTTTTATTTAGTTTTCTTCTCACTGGCTGATACAAAGTAATAGCACAATTCTATTAGTGATGAGGACATGCCTCTGCTATCCTAACAAAAACCTGTAAAATAAAAACTGTAACATAATTTGAAATTCCCTTTATTAATTATACTTTTAATAAACGGAAATCTCAAATATAATCCAATTGTCTGTTTACTGTAAACCTAGAGATACATGCAAAATCATAGTAAACTTACGGCTAGATTACGAGTTTTGCGGTACAGCTATACCACTGAAAAATTGGAATGGCTGGAAACGCATATAACGAGTTGCGGCGGTATAGCTATACCGCAAGCATTTTTGCCTGTAACGCAATGTCCATTCCGCACTCAAAAAAATGATATTTGAGTGTGGGATTTCCATAGCGCCGGTATTGCAGATTGTCCGTTCAGGCTAAAATGCTTGCGTTACAGCCTATACCGACACAATCCATACCGCCATCTGAGAGCAGTAGTTATGGATTTTGGGAAACAAAAATGTTTCACAAAACTCATAACTAAACTGTTACAATGTACATTAACACCCATAAACTACCTATTAACCCCTAAACCGCCACCCTCACGCATCGCAAACACTATATTAAACTTATTAACCCCTAATCTGCTGCCCACTCACATCGCAACTATTAAATAAAGTTATTAACCCCTAATCTGCCGCCCACCCACATCGCTAACACTATTTAAATATATTAACCTCTAAACCGCCGCTCCCGGTCATCACCAACACTAAATAAACCTATTAACCCCTAATCCTCTGGCCCCCCACATCGCCACCACTAAATAAACCTATTAACCCCTAAACCGCCAGCCCCCCACATCATAACTACTAAATTAAACTATTAACCCCAAAACCTAGATTTTAAGATTATAATATAACAATCTTAAAATAAATAAAAACTTACCTGTGAAATAATAAAAAATAAGTTTAAACTATAAAATAACCTAACATTACTATTCTAATAAAATAACAAAACTACCAATTAAAAAATCTAAATTACAAATTTAAAAAACCTAACACTACGAAAAAATGTAAAAATCTAAAATTACAAAAAATAATAAACACTAAATTACAAAAAATAAAAAACACTAAGATTATCAAAAATAAAAACTATTACACCTAATCTAATAGATCTATAAAAATGAAAAAGCCCCCCCAAAATAAAAACACCACCTAACCTACAATAAATTACCAATAACCCTTAAACAGGCCTTTTGTAGGGCATTGCCCTAAGTTAAATAGCTCTTTTACCTGTAAAAATACAAAATCCACCAACAGTAAAACCCACCACCCAACCAACCCCCCAAAATAAAACACCTAACTCTAAAAAAAACTTAAGCTACCCATTGTCCCTAAAGAGTCATTTGTATGGGCATTGCCCTTAAAATGGCATTCAGCTCTTTTTCACTGCCCTTAAAGGGGCATTCAGCTCTTTTACACTTTGCCCAAAGCCCTAATTTGACCCCCCCCCCCCAAATTTAAAAAAAAAAAACCTAACACTAACCCCAGAATATCTATTCATGGTTCCTGAAGTCCGGACATCCATCTCCATCCAGGCGGCGAGAAGTCTTCATCCAGGTGGCGAATAGTCTTCATCCAGGTGGAGACAACTTCATCCATCGCAGGGGCGTCTTCTATCTTCATCCCGGCAGAGTGGAGCGAAGACATCCTGCGAGGAGCATCCTCTTCATACGGTCACCGCCGTACACTGAAGTTGAATGCAAGGTAGCCGTTTCAAAAAGGTATACCTTGCATTCCTACACTACAACAAAAACATTGAGTTTAACAATACTGATCTCCAGTGTGTGATTTCTTCAATGACAATCCTTTTATCAAGATGCCGTAATGGAAATAAGACCGTGTTGGAAATACTGTGATCCGTACTGCCGGGTGCTGCTCCTCTAACCGATATCTCCTTCGTTCGGATGGAACAATTAATCTTTTTACACAGATTAGGTTAATTTATAGTTCTTTTTATTTCACAGGAAAGTTTTTATTTATTTTAAAATAGTTATATTGTGATTTTAATTTAAAGTTGGGGGGTGTTAGCTTTAGTGGTTAAAAGCTTAATTTACGCCTAGATTACGAGTTTTTGTCGGTAAGGCTGTGTGGGGCTAACAAGCCTTTTTTTCTTACCGCTCACTTAAAGGGACAGTAAAGTCAAAACTAAACTTTCATGATTCAGTTAGGGAATGCAATTTTAAACAACTTTCCAATTTACTTTTATCATCAAATTTGCTTTGTTCCCTTGGTGGTATTTTTGAAAAGCTAAACCTAGCTAGGCTCAAACTGATTTCTAAACAGTTGAAAACGGCCTCCTAGCTCAGAGCATTTTGAAAGTTTTTCACAGTTAGACTGTGCTAGTTCACATGTGTCATATAGATAACATTGTGCTCACTCCCGTGAAGTTATTTAGGAGTCTTCACTGATTGACTACACTGCATGTCTGTCAAAGGCACTTAGATAAGGAGGCTGTCTGCAAAGGCTTAGATACAAGGTAATCACAGAGGTAAAAAGCATATTAATATAACTGTGTTGGTTATGCAAAATGGGGAATGGGTAATAAAGGGATCATCTATCTTTTTAAATAAGAACATTTTTCGTGTAGACTGTCCCTTTAAGCCAACACTGGTATTACAGGTTTTCTGCAAGCTGGCGTTAGCCTCAGAAAAGTGAGAGTTGAGCAAAATTTAGCTCCACATCTCACTGTAATACCAGCGTTGCTTACGGTAGCGGTGAACTGGCAAAACGTGCTCGCGCACGATTTCCCCATAGGAAACAATGGGTCTGAGCTGGCTGAAAAAAAACCTAACACCTGCAAAAAAGCAGCGTTCAGCTCCTAACGCAGCCCCATTGTTTCCTATGGGGAAATTAATTTTATGTCTGCACCTAACACCCTAACATGAACCCCAAGTCTAAACACCCCTAATCTTACACTTATTAACCCCTAATCTGCCGCCCCCGCTATCGCTGGCATCTACATTATAATTATTAACCCCTAATCTGCCGCTCCGGACACCGCCGCCACCTACATTATACTTATGAACCCCTAATCCACTGCCCCCAACATCGCCGACACCTACATTATAGTTATTAACCCCTAATCTGCCCCCCCAACGTTGCCGCAACTATATTAAATTTATTAACCCCTAATCTGCCACAGCCAACGTCGCCGCCACTATAGTAAATTTATTAACCCCTAAACCTAAGTCTAACCCTAACCCTAACACCCCCCTAACTTAAATATAATTTAAATACATCTAAATAAATTTACTACAATTAAATAAATTATTCCTATTTAAAACTAAATACTTACCTATAAAATAAACCCTCTAGTTAGCTACAATATAAGTAAAAGTTACATTGTAGCTAGCTTAGGATTTATATTTATTTTACAGGCAACTTTGTATTTATTTTAACTAGGTACAATAGTTATTAACTATTTAATAACTTCCTAGTTATAATAAATACAAATTTACCTGTAAAAAACCCCCTAACCTAAGTTACAATTACACCTAACACTACACTCTAATTAAACTAATTACCTAAACTACCTACAATTAATTACAATTAAATATAGAATCCTATCAGCCAATCGGAATTAAGGTAGGAAAAATCCTATTGGCTGATGCAATCAGCCAATAGGATTGACCTTGCATTCTATTGGCTGATTGGAACAGCCAATAGAATGCGAGCTCAATCCTATTGGCTGATTGGATCAGCCAATAGGATTGAACTTCAATCCTATTGGCTGATTGCATCAGCCAATAGGATTTTTCCTACCTTAATTCCGATTGGCTGATAGGATTCTATCAGCCAATCGGAATTCAAGGGACGCCATCTTGGATGACATCACTTAAAGGACCAGTCATTCAGTCGTCGGATGAAGAGGATGCTCCGCGTCGGATGTCTTGAAGATGGACCCGCTCCGCTCCGGAAGGATGAAGACAGAAGATGCCGCCTGGATGAAGCTTTCTGCCGGTCTGGATGTCCTCTTCTGGCTGGATAGGATGAAGACTTCGGACCCTCTGGACGTCCACTTGTGCCCGTCTGGGTGAAGACGTCTCAAGGTAGGGTGATCTTCAAGGGGGTAGTGTTAGGTTTTTTTTAAGGGGGGATTGGGTGCGTTTTAGAGTAGGGTTGGGTGTGTGGGTGGTGGGTTTTAATGTTGGGGGGGTATTGTATTTGTTTTACAGGTGAAAGAGCTGATTACTTTGGGGCAATGCCCAGCAAAAGGCCCTTTTAAGGGCTATTTATAATTTAGTATAGGGTAGGGAATTTTATTATTTTGGGGGGCTTTTTTATTTTATTAGGGGGATTAGATTAGGTGTAATTAGTTTAAAATTCTTGTAATTCTTTTTTTATTTTCTGTAATTTAGTGTTTTTTTTCGTAATTTAGTTTATTTTATTTAATTGTAATTAATTGTAGGTAGTTTAGGTAATTAGTTTAATTATAGTGTATTGTTAGATGTAATTGTAACTTAGGTTAGGGTTTATTTTACAGGTACTTTTGTACTTATTTTAGCTAGGTAGTTATTAAATAGTTAATAACTGTTTAATAACTATTCTACCTAGTTAAAATAAATACAAAGTTGCTTGTAAAATTAAAATAAACCCTAAGATGGCTACAATGTAATTATTAATTATATTGTAGTTATCTTAAGGTTTATTTTATAGGTAAGTATTTAGTTTTAAATAGGATTAATTTATTTCATTGTAGTAATTTAATTTTGTTTTATTTAAATTATATTTAAGTTAGGGGGGTTAGGGTTAGATTTAGGGGTTAATAAATTTAATATAGTAGCGGCGACGTTGGGGTCGGCAGATTAGGGGTAAATAAATGTAGGTAGGTGTCGGCGATGTTAGGGACGGCAGATTAGGGGTTAATAAAATTTAACTAGTGTTTGCGAGGCGGGAGTGCAGCGGTTTAGGGGTTAATACATTTATTAAAGTGGCGGCGATGTCCGGTCGGCAGATTAGGGGTTAAACATTTTAGTTAAAGGGACACTGAACCCAAATTTTTCTTTTGTAATTCAGAAAGAACATGCAATTTTAAGCAACTTTCTAATTTACTCCCATTATCAATTTTTCTTCGTTCTCTTGTTATCATTATTTGAAAAAGAAGGCATCTAAGCTTTTTTTTTGGTTTCAGTACTCTGGACAGCACTTTTTATTGGTGGATGAATTTATCCACCAATCAGCAAGGACAACCCAGGTTGTTCACCAAAAATGGGCCGGCATCTAAACTTACATTCTTGTATTTCAAATAAAGATACCAAGAGAATGAAGAAAATTTGATAATAGGAGTAAATTAGAAAGTTGCTTAAAATTGCATGCTCAATCTGAATCATGAAGGAAAAATTTTGGTTACAGTGTCGCTTTAAGTGTTTCCGATGTGGGGGGGCCTCGGTTTAGGGGTTAATAGGTAGTTTATGGGTGTTAGTGTACCTTTTAGCACTTTAGTTAAGAGTTTTATGTTACGGCGTTAGCCCATAAAACTCTTAACTACTGACTTTTATATGCGGTAGGAGTCTTGCCAGGAGAGGGTCTACCGCTCACTTTTTCAGGCGATCGTAATACCGGCGTTAGGCAAATCCCATTAAAAAGATAGGATACGCAACTGACGTAAGGGGATTTGCGGTAAGCTAAAATCGCAGAAAAAAAGTGAGCGGTAGACCCTCTCCTGCCTGACTTGTAATACCAGCGGGCGTTAAAAAGCAGCGTTGGGACCCCTCAACGCTGCTTTTTAAGGCTAACGCAAGACTCGTAATCTAGCCGTTTGTGTTTTGCGCTGTGGGGGTTAATAGGTTTATTTAGGTGCTGGGGAGCAGCAGATTAGGTATTAATACTGTTATTTAGTGGCGCCGATGTTGGGGAGCGGTGGATTTGGGGTTAATAGCTTTTATCTAGTGTCGGAGCGGCGGATTAAGAGTGTTTAGACTTGGGGTTTATGTTAGGGTGTTAGGTTTAAACGTAATTTTCTTTCCCCCATAGACATCAATGCGATAGCAGGTGTTAGGTTTTTTTTTGTAAACTCAGCCCTTGGCTTTTGTGCAGTATGGAGCTTAATGCACCATAACGCACAGCACAAGGAGGCTTTTCAGTAACTCGTAATGGCAGCGCTATGGAGAGTGAAATAACACAATTTTTTAGCGTTATTTTCATACCCTGTTTAGCGTAAAACTCTTAATCTAGGAGTTAGTTTGCAATCCCATCATAACATTTTCAAAATAAGGTCCATAAAAGGGAATAAAAGTAATAAAAAAAAAAAGAAAGAAAAAAACATTTATTGAATTCACATACTAAAATACAATAAAAAGGGGTCTGAGCATAACGAGCTAGTTTTAATTCTATATGACCAATAAGAATCCCACTCAATTATTTTCTAATAGCTATTGTCAGAGGTTGATATATTATATGATATATTAAAAAGAAGGGGAGACAGAGGGTGTTCGTGTTGAGTACCATGTCCAAGTTTGAAAAAAAAAAGAAAGTTAGAAGGAGTAAAGAAGATCTATACAAAAAGTTAATAATTTTGAGAAAATGATCTTTAAATCCAAATTTAGTTAAAGCTGTCATTAAATGGTCCCAATCAATAGTCAAAGTGGTAGATTTATTAAGTGTCGGGCGGACATGATCTGTTGTAGCGAGCTGTAAACTACGGGGGTAGATAGCAGCATCCGCTGCTTGTTAAATCTATCCCAAAGTCTTTTTCAGTATCAAGTGACAGGGTTGCCAAATCTGCTCCCCGACTATTCTCTACCTTGTTACTCTCCCAAATGTAAGACACTATATTCAATACTTTACGTATAAAGGGATGAGGTCCTACCCTGCATAAATACCACTTGATGAAAGTTGGAACAATTCCTGTAGAGTCTCTTGCAATCTATTGGCTAAAATACTAGTAAGGAGTTTAAAATTGGAATAAAGCAATGACAACCTATAAAATAAAAGGCCAAGTGTGTTTGTCCGAAGCTGTCATGCAAACACACCTGGCCTTAGAGTCCCTACCTGATCTGCTGTTTGCAGCCAGTGCGGGCAGAAGTGGTGTGAGCGGGCGTGGCCAGATGTGACAGGGTTGGGCGGCGCAGGTCGGGCGTGACGGGCTGGGCACGGTCACGCACGCGAAATAGAGGGGAGAGAGATAGAGAGGGGGGAGAGATAGAAAGAGGGGAAGAGAACAAAAGAGATGGGAAAGAGCTAAAGATAGGATAAGAGAGAGCAAAAGGAAGGGGAAAGAGCAAGAGAGGGGGGAGAGAGAGCAAAATATAGGGGGAGAGAGAAAATAAGAGGGGGAAAGAGAGAGAGCAAAAGAGAGGGGAAGAGAGAGAGCAAAAGAAAAGGGGGAGAGAGAGCAAAAGAAGAGAGGGAAGAGAGAGGGGGGAAAGAGGGGGGAGAGAGAGGGGGGAGAGAGAGCAATAGAGAGGGGGAGAGAGCAAAAGAGAGGGATGGAGAGAGAGAGAGAGAGAGAGAGAGCAAAAGAGAGGGGAGAAAGAGAGAAAAAGAGAGGGGGGAGACAGAGGGGGGAGTGAGAGAGCAAAAGAGAGGGGGGAGAGAGCGCAAAAGAGAGGGGGGAGAGAGAGCAAAAGAGAGGGATGGAGAGAGAGAGCAAAAGAGACGGGAGAGAAAGAGAGAAAAAGAGAGGGGAGAGAGAGAGAGAAAAAGAGAGGGGAGAGAGAAAGAGAGCAAAAGAGAGGAGGGGGAGAGAGAGCAAAACAGAGGGGGGAGAGCGAGAGCGCAAAAGAGAGGGGGAGAGAGAGTGCAAAAGAGAGGGGGTAGAGAGCGCAAAAGAGAGGGGGTAGAGAGAGCAAAAGAGAGGGGGAGGGAGAGCGCAAAAGAGAGGGGGAAGAGAGTGCAATAGAGAGAGGGGGAGAGAGAGAGTGCAAAAGAGAGGGGGAGAGAGAGAGTGCAAAAGAGAGGGGGAGAGAGCGCATAAGAGACGGGAGAGAGAGAGCAAAAGAGAGGGGGGAGAGAGAGCAAAAGAGAGGGGGAGGGAGAGAGGGACAAGGGGTGGGAACGCTGTACTGCAAAAAATGGCCCGTGTGAACGGGCTTTAGGACTAGTTGGTCTATAAAAGGACAATTCAGGTTCCTCTTTATCTGGCTTAAGAATAAGTGAAATAATTGAATCTTAAAATCTACTTAATCTTTTCTTAGTATGTTCAAAAAAGTATAAATTATAAAAATCCACCAAAACTTAATTACATAAATACTTACAGGCCTATTAAAGGGACAGTCTAGTGAAAACTGTCTTTATGTAACATGTCTTTATTTTATTTTTTACACTGCATTTCCAAAGAAAATTAATGGAGGGGTGGGAGAAAAGGAGTGAGATATGAGGGAGAGAGGGAAGGAAAGGAGTGAGAGAAAGGAGGGAAGTAAGAAAGTCCCCAGTTATAGCCAGCAACACTCTGCTCAAAACAAGTCAAGCACCCCAGTACTGTCAACAATCCCCTGTCCAATTGCCTTCAAAGCCTAGCCCACACTGATGAAACAACAAGTCCCATAAGTGAGTGTTTATGGAGGAGAGGTTGCTTGTGAGCACATGACATGAGATAAAACTGCTGTTCCTTTTCACCATCTCATATTTTGTATTGAAGCTTTCCCAGGACAACAAACTACTCTGGAGATATGGGGCCAGCAGTCATCACATGGGCTGCATAGACTATATGGCAATCTTTTGGCACAAAGGTAGCTTAAACTGAGGACTACTTGTGTTCATGTTTCCTGCCACAGAGCTCAACATTAGTCACTGGACACAAGCTTCATTTGGCATAACATTAAGCATAATGTGTACTCTGCCACCAGCCCCTCCATGTAATCATCACAGTATGGCCACATAAAGTTAGTTTTTGAACTAAGGTCTGGGACTGTGATACATATTCTCCCACAGAACTCGCATACAAGACTTAACTTCCTGACTTCACTCACTGGCAAAGAAACAGCACATGAGCTTTTGTGAAAACAGTGCTGTACCACTCACAATTTGAACACATGCTTGCACATAACCCATTACAATGCAAACAATCCTAGTTCTACATAATGTAGATGCCAGATGCACATAAATGTATCCACTATATAGCAAATATAAGCAAATATTTGGCATAAAAAGACTTAAAGGTGAAATAAACAAAATGCAGAAAGTCCAGATGTACTAATTAAAATCAAGGAAGTATATGTGTAGTATACAAAGAAACCAGAGATGTTTGTTAAAGGGACAGTCTACACCAGAATTGTTATTGTTTTTAATGATAGATAATCCTTTTTTACCCATTCCCTAGTTTTGCATAACCAACATAGTTATATTTATATATTTTTTACCTCTGTGATTATCTTGTATCTAAGCCTCTGCAGACTGCACCTTTATTTCAGTTATTTTGACAGACTTGCATTTTAGCCAATCAGTGATGGCTCCCAGGTAACTTCACGTGCACAAGCACAGTGTTATCTATATGAAAAACATGAACTAACACCCTATAGTGGTGAAAAACCTGTTAAAATGCATTCTTAAGAGGCGGCCTTCAAGGTCTAAGAATTTAGCATATGAACCTCCTAGGTTAAGCTTTCAACTAAGAATACCAAGAGAACAAAGAAAAATTTGTGATAAAAGTAAATTGGAAAATTGTTTAAAATTACATGCCCTATCTGAATCATGAATTTTTTTTTGGACTAGACTGTCCCTTTAAGCAGTAAATACTGTGAGGAATAACATCTGAATAGCCAACATAGCTTCCAGGAGGTGTAACCCTCCCTCAATACTATCTGTTCTTGATATCAATGACCAATAAGTTTGTTAAACACAGTCACACACACAAGTGTGTGTGTGTAACTTACTGCGTAAACATTGCCAATAAAATATCAGGTGGACGGCATTAGAACACAGTGCACTGACACAGCTAATACAGCGACTCAACAAAGACAAGTACTGTAGTACAAGACTCACACTGAGTCCTCTGACTCTGTCAGCATGAGGTATTTTGGCCTACAATGCTGTGGCATGCATGCCCTGTCCTACCTGAGTTAAATCAAATAAGGCTGGGTCAGCCCCCTCCACTCTCCAGTGCAGCCCTCTTCAGGCTCCACTCCGCCGCTCCACCGATCACTTGCATGACTCGTCGACTCAACTCCTTTTCTCACTGCGGCCTGGGAGATCCCGTGTGCACGTGCGTAAATCCCTCCAATGTGCGGTGTGCCAATAGACAGGAAGCGGGCAGATGTTCTAAAACTTCACGTGACCTTGGTGAAAAGCTGGTTACGTGACCGCCGCCCTGTCAAAATGAAAAACATTTTTTTTTTAAATCCTGCATGAATATTCAGTGCCAACGGAGAAGTGCCGCCCTCCAAAATTTGTCGTTCTAGGCACCGGCCTTGTTGGCCTATCCATTAATACGCCCCTGATATTAATATAACCATGTTGGTTATGCAAAACTGTGGAATGGGTAATAAAAAGATTATCTATCTTTTTAAACAATAATAATTCTGGAGTATACTGTAGTTAAGGTCCAACCTTCTACTTTTTAGACATCTGCTCTTCAAAGTACACCAGAACAATGGCTTTACAAGAGGTATTATCATGCAAAGAGATAACAATATTTCTGGAGGCAGACTCTTATCAAAGGAGGGAAGTCCCAAATAGATATTGAGATTTATATATCACTCAATAATATACCACCTAGATGATGTAAGTGCAGTAGGAGTGAATCTTGCCGTTCTTCCAACTACCTTCATGTAAAGAGCATAAAGCACAAGGGCCATTTCTTAGCTCCTCCCTCAGGAAATCCTCATCTTGCAAGAAGATTGTAAAGCTTTAAATCAAATTATTAAAAACTAGTCCGAAAGCCCGTTCATACAGGCCATTTTTTGCAGCACAGCGGTTTCACCCCTTGCGCTCTCTCCCTTCCCGTCTATTTTGCTAACTCCCCCCCCCCTCTTTTATGCTCTCTCCCCCTCTCTTTTGCACTCTCTCTCCCCCCTCTCTTTTGTGCTCTCTCCCCTTCTCTTTTGCACTCTCTCTCCCCCTCTCTTTTGCACTCTCTCCCCCTCTCTTTTGCACTCTCTCCCCTTCTCTTTTGCGCTCTCTCTCTCCCCTCTCTTTTGTGCTCTCTCTCTCCCTCTTTTGCGCTCTCTCTCCCCTTTTTTGCGCTCTCTCTCCCCCTCTCTTTTGCACTCTCTCTGTCCCCCCTCTCTTTTGTGCTCTCTCCCCCTCTCTTTTGCGCTCTCTCTCTCCCCCTCTCTTTTGCGATCTCTCCCCCTCTCTTTTGCACTCTCTCTCTTCCCCCCTCTCTTTTGTGCTCTCTCTCTTCCCCCTCTCTTTTGCACTCTCTCTCTCCGCCCTCTCTTTTGCTCTGTCTCTCTCCCCATCTCTCTCTTTTGCTCTGTCTCTCTCCCCATCCCTCTCTTTTGCTCTGTCTCTCTCCCATCCCTCCCTTTTGCTCTTTCTCCCCCTCTCTTTTACGCTCTCTCCCACCTCTCTTTTGCGCTCTCTCTCTCTCCCCCCTCTCTTTTGCGTGCTCTCTCTCTCCCCTCTCTTTTGTGCTCTCTCTCTCTCCCCTCTATTTTGCTCCCTCTCTCCCCCTCTCTCTTTTGCACTCTCTCTCCCCTCTCTTTTGCGCTACCTCTCTCCCCTCTCTTTTGCGCTCTCTCTCCCCCTCTCTTTTGCACTCTCTCCCACCTCTCTATTGCTCTCTCTCCATCCCTCTCTTTTGCTCTCTCTCCCCCTCTCTTTTGCTCTCTTTTTCCCCTTCTTATTTTCTCTCTCCCCCTCTCTTTTGCTCTCTCTCTCTCTTCCCTCTATTTGCTCATTCCCATCTCTTTTGCTCTTTCCCCTTTATTTTGCTCTCTCTCCCCCCCTCTCTTGCTCTTTCCCATCTATTTTGTTCTCTCCCCCTCTCTTTCTATCTCTCTCCTCTTCTCTTTCTATCTCTCTCCCCTCTATCCCTCTCGAGTGTGCTGCCGCGTCTGGCCATGTCCCGGCCACACCCGGCCACACCCCAGCCACGCCCCACCACGTCGCTCACGCACGGTCACGCCCAATTTTGCCCGCACCGGCTGTTCAGGTAGGGACTCTAAGGCCAGGTGTGTTTGTCCTTACGTGCAGTCTCTACTGCGCATGACAGCTTCGGACAAACACACTTGGCCTTTTATTATAAACAATGTAACCTAACCCTCTCTTTTGTGCTCTCTCTCTCTTCCCCCTCTCTTTTGCACTCTCTCTCTCTGCCCTCTCTTTTGCTCTGTCTCTCTCCCCATCTCTCCCTTTTGCTCTGTCTCTCTCCCAATCCCTCTCTTTTGCTCTGTCTCTCTCCCCATCCCTCCCTTTTGCTCTTTCTCCCCCTCTCTTTTACGCTCTCTCCCACCTCTCTTTTGCGCTCTCTCTCTCTCCCCCCTCTCTTTTGCGTGCTCTCTCTCTCCCCTCTCTTTTGTGCTCTCTCTCTCTCCCCTCTATTTTGCTCCCTCTCTCCCCCTCTCTCTTTTGCACTCTCTCTCCCCTCTCTTTTGCGCTACCTCTCTCCCCTCTCTTTTGCGCTCTCTCTCCCCCTCTCTTTTGCACTCTCTCCCACCTCTCTTTTGCTCTCTCTCCATCCCTCTCTTTTGCTCTCTCTCCCCCTCTCTTTTGCTCTCTTTTTCCCCTTCTTATTTTCTCTCTCCCCCTCTCTTTTGCTCTCTCTCTCTTCCCTCTATTTGCTCATTCCCATCTCTTTTGCTCTTTCCCCTTTATTTTGCTCTCTCTCCCCCCTCTCTTGCTCTTTCCCATCTATTTTGTTCTCTCCCCCTCTCTTTCTATCTCTCTCCTCTTCTCTTTCTATCTCTCTCCCCTCTATCCCTCTCAAGTGTGCTGCCGCGTCTGGCCATGTCCCGGCCACACCCGGCCACACCCCAGCCACGCCCCACCACGTCGCTCACGCACGGTCACGCCCAATTTTGCCCGCACCGGCTGTTCAGGTAGGGACTCTAAGGCCAGGTGTGTTTGTCCTTACGCGCAGTCTCTACTGCGCATGACAGCTTCGGACAAACACACTTGGCCTTTTATTATAAACGATGTAACCTAAAGAGGAGAAATCTAAAGGTATAAATTGTTCTGATACACAATATATTCAATGTTTTATCTTCACATAAAATTCATTACATTTATAAAATGTAATGTTGGGAAGTAGAGAAAGGAAAAAATATAATCTTACACAAAGCACTCCTTTTCTTGTTTGTACATTGTGTATGTATCCTATCATAAACACAGACAAGAACTTGTACTTTATCAAAATTATTCAATGAATGGAATATAATAATTTACATCATGCTTAATTTACCAGAAAAGCAAACGTAATTACCATGAGCCCTTATGGGTCCCATAGCAGGGCTCCATGAATAGCTCCCACTAGTGTCCTCAGTTCTCTGTTAACCTGATCACTAGTTTAGCATTTGTAACCTGGTGTAAAGTGTGTGGAAATATAAGCACCACGCTTTGAGGGAATGTATCACTTATTTTTCACTTTTCCTTTTTCAAAACCTCCACCTTCAAAACAAAAATTCCACCTTGTTGGATGTGTTGTATATCTACTGATAGTAATCAAGGTAAGCAATAAGAATCGTGACTAACAAGCTTCCTGTACATGGGACAAAAAAAGTAAGAATGCGCTTTAAATCACTACAAAGGGAACAGCACAGCATTTGAAATTTGTTGAAGGAGCAAAGGTCATTCTTAATAATCAACTATGGCATCCTATTTTCATACCACAATTTAAAGTACTTCATTCAAAAGCTCAGCAATTTAAATGTTACAGGAGAGATTTATTACGTTAGAATACAGTTAGGGTGTTCTTTGGCTAAGCATTGCCTTAAGGTAATTTGAAGGTTAAGTTATTTTTAGGAGTGGAACAGGGTCAGGTTAGGGTTAGGCATTAGGATTTGTTGGTGGTTGAAGGGACATTAAACACTAGATAAATGCTAGATAGAATTATGCATTCAAATAAAAGATTAGGCTGAGAATAACGTAGATGTATTTTTTTAAAGTTTTATTAGCTGATTAAATATTAACAAAATAAGTGTAAAGTTTTAGGGGTATATTTATAATAGTGCGAGCAGACATGATATGATGTAGCGTATCATGTCCGCTGCACATCGATAAATGCCGACATCATACAAGGGGCATCAAGCTCCATACAGAGCATGATAAATCGGCCCCTCAGTGTCTATAAAACATTGGGAGCTTCCATGTTGTAACCTAGGTTACCTTCTCTGCTGTGGCCAATTAGGGACAGTTATAAATAGGTCACTAGAGTGTGCAGCCAATGCTTTGTGGAATATAACAGTGTTCTGCACTTCCATTTCTAACAGCAGTTGAAAAACTCAGAATTTCAGAATGGAATTACATGAAAGGGGGCAAAATAAATAATGAAAAAATATATTATATACTGTATATGATTTATAATTTATAATTTCATATAAACATCTCAAAGTGTTTAATGTACCGTTAACATTATTTTATCGTTAAATTAGAGTATGGAAATATGTAGGTTGAGGTTAGTGGAGGTTAGTGTTATCTTGCCTGCTTTGCTGTATAATAGTTGTTAAGCAGTGAACAAGTGCTACCTAAGCACGAAACATGTCTGCTCTGTGTGCCTGCAAACTCAACCTGGATCACTAATAGTCCCAGAGGACGTTTTTTGTTTTTAAATGTCCTAATAAACACTTTTTTTATAATTCTCATTTTCTGCTTTGAGCTCTTCTCTGTTTCATGTTTGGACTCTGGATACTTTTTGAAGCGTGTCGAACAGACACGCTGAACAATTAGCTGCTATAGCCGGTGATTAGGGATTTGAATATCTCGCCCTCCCCTTTTTGAGCCTTTTACCTCCTAGTACTGGACCGAGGATCAGTTCGTGCGCTCCGTTGTGCAGGTTGCTGTTGGTTTGCTGTATAATAGGCTGGAGCGTCTCCATTGTACCTAAATATGGTGACTTTCAATTAAGCCTGCAACTTTCTTTCCAATGATTGGTTTGGTCAGAGCATATGTTCTTGTTTATCTGTTTCTAATTATCCACAGCTAAGGTGGCCAGAAACATGGATTCCACCAAGCTTTTAACAAAATGTATCCTTGAACTTTTTTTATTTGAAAAGTCTTGTTATCTATGCTAAATACAAAACAAAGTACCAGTGATAAATTAAAATATTATTTTTCATTGTAGTCCGTAATTGTTTCTCCCATGACTGTGTTCACAATGATCCACTTTACCTGCTGGAGTATATTACATTATTAACACATATTATAATGGTATATTGCAAGAGTTAATTTAACTTTATTTTGTCATGTGAAATATCTTCTTTTGCATGTGGAAACCACCACCTATATTGAAAATTGCAGTACTGCATTATTAGCTCTAAAAAACACTATCAGGCTGATTTATTAAGATGCGGGCCGACATGATCCACTGTACCGGATCATCTCTGCCCAACATCGCTAAATGAAAATGCTAAAGTGAAATGCTTGTGCAATGCCACCCCCTGCAGATTGGCCTCTAGCAGGGGTTGTCAATCATCCTGATCGTATCAGAGGTGGCGGATAGGTTAAGGAACAGCGGTCTTAAGACCGCTGCTTCTTAACTTATGTTTCCATTGAGCCTGATGGCTTACACAGAAACTGCTGCAGCATGTTAAATTGGCCCCTATATAGGTTTATTACCCATTTAGGGCTAGATTACAAGTGGAACAATATTTATCGCTAGAGCGTTAACGCTGCTAGAAGTAAGCTTTTTGCGTGCGTCGGGTTCACTCATATTACAAGTTGAAAAAAAAACTATTTTGCTTGCGGGCTAACCCAATGTGTGCAAAAAGTCAAGCTTTGAATATCATGACCGCATTAACATATTCCCCCATATAAGTCAATGGAGCAAGAAAAGTGGAAAAGAAACGCCCACTTGCCCACAAAGCCAATAACATTCTCTCAAGTGCACTAACCCGACATGAAAATATTAATATATAGTTAGAGTTAGTGTTAATTTTTATCTAAGGAGTTAGGGTTTTCTTTGATTTAGCTTAATGTTATGTTAGATTTTATTTTATGATTAAGGATAGAAATAAAATGTGCCACAATTATTTCAAATACAGATATTTCAGTTTGGAACACCTGAAATATTTGTTCAAATAATATGAAATTACAAGATTAAATAATTTGAGAGAAATTGTCTACCAAAACTGATTCTTTGGTGTAGGTTTATCATAGTGCAAGTGGACATACGCTGTCGGCATTTATCATTGCACCAGCAGCTCTTGTGAACTGCTGGTGCAATGCCGCCCCCTGCAGATTCGCGGCCAATCGGCCGCTAGCAGGGGATGTCAATCAACCCAATCGTATTTGATCGGGTTGATTTCTGTCCGCGGCCTCAGAGCAGGTGGACAAGTTATGGAGCAGCAGTCTTTAGACCGCTGCTTCATAACTTCTGTTACCGGCGAGCCTGAAGGCTCTCGCGGAAACAGGGGCATCAAGATCCATACGGAGCTTGATAAATCCACCCCTTAGTGTAAAATAGAGAATAAAGCTGCACCAAAAATGTTAATTTAAAAAATAAATAAATAAATAAATAAGAAAATATACTGACTTTCCTAAAACAAACCTATCTCTTTTTTAGAACTGTAAACCTGTTAAGAAATAGCGGGTGTTGGGGTGATCCAGTATATGTCACAGTAAGTAAAATGTCTGGATTTCCTATACTTGACTGGTTAAATGCATGTAAATGTACTGGTTAAATGCATGTAAATGTACTGGTTAAATGCATGTAAATGTACTGGTTAAATGCATGTAAATGCACTGGTTAAATGCATGTAAATGTACTGGTTAAATGCATGTAAATGTACTGGTTAAATGCATGTAAATGTACTGGTTAAATGCATGTAAATGCACTGGTTAAATGCATGTAAATGTACTGGTTAAATGCATGTAAATGCACTGGTTAAATGCATGTAAATGTACTGGTTAAATGCATGTAAATGTACTGGTTAAATGCATGTAAATGCCAGATGATAAAAGCAGTGTGGTAATGAGGATATTTTAAAAGGGATTTTTTAAAAAAAAAATTTTTTGCTTTTGGCTTGTTATTTTCTTTTTTAAGAAGATTTTGTGTTTGTCATATTATTATTTCATAGAAGACAGTAGCCGTGTTTTGCCAAACTGTATGTTTTTTTTTTAACTGTGCACTGTGAATTTATTGACATTTTTCTAAATATTCTATTTTTATTCTGACTGTTCTGAATAAATTGACCCTGTCAATTAAAAAAAACAAAACATTTTACACAGTGCAAAGTTAAAAAAAACACTTTGGTAAAACTAGAAAGCTGTCTTTTAGGACATATTATGAATGTCAGTTGACCAGAGGTGATGACTGAGTGAAACCAGGGTAAATGCAAAAAGTCTGTAGATGTAGAAAAATATGTAGTATTTAGTCAAATAAACTAAGCCCCAGGGTTGCCTCTAAAAGTCCAAATGAGCAGAGACTAGGCCAGAATTAGCTTCTATATATAAATAAATAAATAAATAAATAAATAAATAATGCCCTAGATCAGTTTTATCTATGGCACCAGAATCAAGAACAAATAAAGAACAAATAAAAATGATTAAAGAATTAACTATAGCTACAAAGTTAGGATCCTACTTTATCTAGGAAATTCTCAAACAAGAAAAGAGGTTCACTTAGCGATGATGAAAATACATGTTACGTTGCTACTCCATATTTTTGTGTTAGTTCAGCAAATAAAAATGTTCTGTGGAAATAAGAGATGATGGAGCCAATTTATCAACTTCCGGGTGGACAAGATTCGTCGTAGCAACGACATTTATCATTGCACAAGCATTTCTTATGAAAATGTTTGTTCAATGCCGCCCCCTGCACATTCGCGGCCAATCGGCTGCTAGCAGGGGGTGTCAATAATCCTGATCGTATCTGATCGGGATGATTGCTGTCCTCAGAGATGGCTGAAGAGTTAAGGAGCAGCGGTCTTACGACCCCTGTTCTTAACTTAAGTTTAACTTCAGGGGTAGATTGCAGCATCCGTTGCTTGATAAATCTACCCTGATGTCTTTTATGTTAGCACCAAAAAAAGGCTTTATGACTGTGTTAAGCATTGTTGTGTTAAGCTGGTGCAATACGCTGTCGGCATTTATCGTTGTGCTGCGGACATGATATGCTAGATGATACGTATCATGTCCGCTCGCACTATGATAAATCTACCCCAAAGTTTCTTGTTAATAAGAACCTGGATAAGTCTCTAAAGGCAAACTGGCTTCTCTATTCACAAAGTCAAGTATGAGAGGTGGCAATGCTTACATTTTCAACTCTACAACTATTAGAGAGCAACTAGGTGACATGACCTATTTTGGGGTTTTGAAACACTAACATTTCTTTCATGTTTTTTTTATATATTGAATGAGTTGATTGTTTGTGTCATTTTTTTACCCACATAACCATATCTTAGATACATTATTCCATGATCCCTGTTATCTCTTTATCTTCAGGTTCTCATCTTCTTCAATCTTGACTACTGCTGCAATGTACTTGCTTATCTCTAAAGTGTTATAAATGGATCATTTTCCCATTCTGAGGTTTTAAAACTGGATTCAAATAAAAGTAAAGATAGTTTATGGGTTATTAATAATCATTTATTTATTTATGGAACTATATTGTGTACTTATAAATATAAATATATATATATATATATATATATATATGTGTGTGTGTGTTCATTTTTATGTGATTTACTGTCTACCACACAATATTTACTGCATTATGTAACCTTGAAAATCAATATTTCCTAAAAGTATAAACGTATCTAGTTCGTAGGATAGCCTTATGCTTATCGCAGGGATTCTTGAATTCCCCCACAGTGTTTTTCATTACTACTTCTTGTGGAAATGTATTTCATGAATCAATCACCCTTTCTGTAAAGAAGTTCTTCCAAAAATTAATCATGAATCTACTTCAGCTTGAGAACATGACTCCTTGTTTCTTTTTATGAAAAATACTTAAAACCTCAGCTTTGCTAAGACCTTTAATATACTTGAAAGCTACTATCATCACCTCTCTCCTGTCTCTCCTCTAAGCTATACATATTTAGGTCATTAAACCTCTCCTTGTAAGTTTTATTTTTCAGACCATGTACCATTTCAATAACCCTTCTTTACCAGATGCTGCTATACTACATTGTTAACTAAATTTTTAATTATCTGAAATAATAATTCCCAAGTCCTGTTCCTTATTTGTAACAGTCAGTAAAGTGTCATTGAGTCTGTAATTAATATTTGGATTTTTCTTTCCTAGATGCATGATTTCTATCCTAAGATTTTGTGAGTCCACGGCTTAAGTAATTACTTTTGGGACTATCAATCCTGGCCAGCAGGAGGAGGCAGAGAGCACCACAGTTAAACTGCTAAGTATCACTCCCTTACCCACACCCCCCAGTCATTCTCTTTGCCTTCAGTGCATGGAGAAGGGGAAGTTTAGGTGTCTGAAGAAATGTTTTGATTTCATCTACAAGCAAGTTTTTTGGTTATAGCCGTATTCCACGTCATTCCTTTCAGTTGGGTAATGGTGGCTTTAAAGCAGTTAGGAACTTGTAAAGAGGTACTTACTGCATTTTCCTAACAAGTGCTGCCCTAGTTTAGAAAGTGAGAGATGGCTACTAAGTTCATTCTTTTTCAAAGGTCTCTGTGAGGAACTGTGTCCTCTCATACCTTATAACTGTCTACATGACGGACAGCGGAGCAGGTAAGTGCTTTTTCTTCCAGTTGGGAAGACCATGCACTTAAAAAATTAAAAGACACTGCTTTTTTATTGGGACATAGATAATCTTGGGTTACACTGGGGCATAAAGCAGGCATTGTAGCATGTGTGAGACTAACATTTAAACTCTTTTTTAAAAAAAAGGGTAAAATGTTTTTATTAGGCTTTATTTTCTGACACATATTTACTTGATAAAACAATACAAGTTTAAACTGAAAGTAAGGCTGAATTTTCTATTTTAGCAGCTTATTAATTTCCCCTTTGCTTTAAAATAAAACGATGCAACATTTGCTGTCAGGTTTGAAAAAACTGTTATTTCTGGTACTCAGTGTACCAGGAAGTAGTGCCTCTCTGTGTCACAGCAGTAATTTTAGCTCTGCAGTTGCAGTCACATGACCAGCTTTACTTCATAACGTTTCTGAGGAAAAAGTTGTTTTTCTTCATTTCTGGGTGATCTGGTCTTAATTGGTAGCGGTAAGGCACCTCAGTAATTGAGGTGTGGGGTTGCCTGAGGGCTATTTTAGAAGTTTATTTAATGTCTATTTAATGTTTTTTCTTAATTTGTCTCACATAATTTTAGCCGGGGATCAATCCTAATTTGGGATAAAATTTAAAGTGTATTTTTTCCTTGGCTTATTTTAATTGAAATAAATGTGATGATTCAAAGAGAATCAAAGACAAAAGTAAAATAAAAATAAAAAGTTCATATAAGGATATGCGTATTCTTTGTTGAGACTTCTGTGACTCTTTGTATCCTTGGGGTTTCTCAAAGAAAAGGAAAAATAAATAGCAACATAGTGTAATTCTGTGATGATTTCCAGAAATTTATCAAACTTGTGGCCAAATGCCTACTCACATGAACTAGAGCTTACGACCAAGCTCAAGGAAATGCGCACACTCAATTTATACTGATGGGTAAACAGTACTCTCACGGCAATGTGGTATATAAAAGGATTTATTTAAAATACAATAAAAGAAAAGCGTCACAAATGCTGTACAAAACACCTTATACAGAGGTTAATAGAGCCATAAATGTGGATATTAGCTCACAAAAGTCAACTCCAATATAGGATGCAAGCGGATACAGGCAGCAGAAACGTAACCGCTGCACAGATCAACCTGACCACAGATGGGAGTGGCTCCTCCTAACGGTGTATCAGCAAGTATACAGATGCACAGGAGAGTAAAAAGTTCAGACGATCGTTTCGCTTAACAAGCTTTTTCAAGGAAGTAAAGTGCGCATGTCCGTGTAGCCTTATGTACCGGTCTTTAGGTATAGAACGGATATCCGGAATCTTCTGTTGCCATTTTGAAAGAGGGCATGGATGACTTATAGTCCCATAATTAAATCATCTTGTGTGGAGTCGATATATGCTTATAATCATTAAGGAAAATTTCACCTCATTGATTTACAGTTAATCTCAAATACATACTTATATCTATTACATTGCATTTTAATAAATTTACAAGTTACAGTATAACAATATTGTGTCTTTGTAGTCATAAATATTTTTAACATCACGATTTAGCTTTATTGTATATTCTATATATAGCCATATCTAAAACGTGATTATAATCTGTTCCTATATCTATTAGTGGAAATACACCTCCACCTTCTTAATTAAATATTTGTTAATAAATACTTTTAATGCTTAATTACGTTAGCACAGAATATATTGTCTTAACTCCTATATCAAAATAGATCTCAATTCTAACCTTTATTAACAAATATGAGAAGTTAGTCCTAATGTATGAGAATGCTTCTCTGCTCATATTAGTAGAGGATAATCATAATATACAACTAATTTTATAAATTTTATAAAACCAATTGTTTACCATATCTCTGATTGATAGTTATTTTTCCTCCCTGACCTTATGTCTGACTATTATTTTTAATTATTTAATTTTTTGAGGTAAGAATAAATGTCACCTATGTTTAGGATGCTATATGTTATTATCCTCATTTTGCTTTAGATATAAACTGATCTATTTATATTATTTTAATTGAATATTAAAATCTTTTAAACTTATCTGTACAAGTTTATTTACTGGTTCACAACATGTCTGATATGGAGCAAGAGCCTGCTCTCATGAATTCATGCTTATTATGTTTAGATGCATATAGTGCAGCTCCTATGCAATGTTGTTCTTCATGTGTCAAGAAAACCTTGCAAAATAAAGGTAACATTTTTGAGCCTAATGTCTCTCAGGATGATGCTGTTAAAATAATACCTTAGCTTTCTCCTGCTATGTCCCAAGCATCAATGGTGTCACATGCAGTGCCCTGTGGTTCCTCTATAACTCCCATTGGAATTTCTTTAAAAGCAGAAATTGCTGCCCAGGTATCTTCAGCAGTATCTGGGGCATTAGCTTCCATTCCCAGATTACAGGGAAAATGCAAGAGGAAATCTAGAAATTCAGAAAGTAAGGTGCCTGTCCTCAGTTCTGCTTCCCAAGTTGCCCTTTCTAATAAGTCTGATGAGGAAGATACATCGAGACTTTCTGAGGGTGAAATAATTCCTTCTTCTGAGACTGAGGTGCCATCCTTCAGATTTAAGCTTGAACACCTTTGTGTATTGTTAAATGAGGTTTTAGCTACTTTAGATGACTCCGATACCCCTGTCATTGTCACTCCTAAGAAATCTAGTAAACTTAATAGTTTCTTTGATGAACCTTCCACTTCGGAGGTTTTTCCAGTGCCGGACCATGCTAGGGAGATTATCTCACAGCAATGGGAGAAACCAGGGGTGTCTTTTTCCCCATCTCTCATTTTTAAGAAAATGTTTCCTGTCGAGGATTCCATTAAAGGTATACTGTACCCAAAGTTGAAGGGGCCATTTCCACTCTGGCTAAGAGAACCACTATTCCTATTGAGGATAGCTGCTCTTTTAAGGATCCAATGGACAAGAAGCTGGAGGCTTATTTGAAAAAGATTTATGTTCATCAAGGTCTCCAATGGTAACCTGCAGTGTGTATTGCCACCGTGACTAGTGCGGCATCTTATTGGTTTGACGCCTTGTCTGATTATTTTCAAGTAAAGACTTTCTTGGATGAAATTCAAGAGGATTAAAGCTCTTTAGTTGGCCAATTCCTTTATTGCAGATGCCATTTTACAGGTTGTTAGACTAGGAGCTAAAACTTCTAGTTTCGCTGTCCTAGCCTGCAGGGCGTTATGGTTGAAATCCTGGTCTGTGGATGTTTCCTCTAAAGTCAAGCTTCTGGCGATTCCTTACAAGGGCAAAACCTTGCTTGGACCCAGTTTGGCAGAAATGATCTCTGCTATTATGGGTGGAAAAGAGTCTTTTCTACCTCAAGATAAGAAGAATAGGCCTAAAGAACGTCAGAGTAAGTTTTGTTCATTTCGTAACTTTAAAGGAAAGCCTTCCCCTTCCAAGCAGGAACAATCCAAGTCTTCTTGGAAACCCAATAAGTCTTGGAACATGGGGAAACAATCAAAGAAACCCACAGCTGATTCTAAATCAGCATGAAGGGTTTACCCCCGATCAGGGATCGGATCAGGTGGGGGGCAGACTTTCTCAGTTCCCTCTAGCCTGGATACGAGATGTCCCAGATCCCTGGACTGTGGACATAGTATCCAAGGGTTACAAATTGGAATTCAAGACTTTTCCTCCCAGAGGCAGATTCCCTCTCTCAAGATTATCTGCAGACCAGATAAAGAGAGAGGCGTTCTTGAAATGTATACAACATATTTCCTCCCTGGGAGTGAGAGTTCCAATTCCAGTTCAGAAACAGGGACTTGGGTTCTACTCCAACTTATTTGTGGTTCCCAAAAAAGAGGGAACTTTCCGTCCCATTCTAAACTTGAAGTGTCTAAACAAGTTTCTCAAAGTTCCATCCTTCAAGATAGAGACTATATGCTCCATTCTTTCTTTAGTACAAGAGGGTCAGTTCATGACAACCATAGACCTAAAGGATGCGTATCTTCATGTTCCTATTCTCAGGGACCATCACAGATTCCTGAGATTTGCCTTTCTGGACAAACATTTCCAGTTTGTGGCCCTTCCATTTGGTCTAGCCATGGCTCCCAGAATTTTTGAAAGGTTCTGGGGGCTCTTTTGGCAGTGATCCATTCTCGTGGAATTGCTATGGCACCCTACCTGGACAACATATTGGTTCAGGCGCCATCTTTTCAACAAGCAAAATCTCACACAGAGATGTTGTTGTCTTTTCTTCATTTCCACGGATGCAATGTGAATCTGGAAAAAAGCTCCCTTTCCCCTGCTACAAGAGTAGTGTTCTTAGGGACCATAATAGATTCTGTATTGATGAAAATTTTTCTGACAGAGGTCAAGAAAAACAAAATAATTTCCTCTTGCCTCTCTCTTCAGGCTACTACTTATCCTTCAGTGGCTCAATATATGGAGGTAATCGGTCTGATGGTGGCTTCCATGGACATCATTCCTTTTGCTCGATTCCATTTGAGAGCTCTCCAGTTGTGCATGCGCAGACAACGGAATGGCGACCATGCGGATCTATCTCAGAGAATAGAGTTAGATCAGTCTTCAAGGAACTCTCTCCGATGGTGGATTTCTCAGGAACATCTGTCACAGGGCACATGCTTCCTGGGTGATCGTCACCACGGACGCCAGCCTGCTGGGCTGGGGAGCAGTCTGGAACTTGTTAAAAGCTCAGGGTCTTTGGACTCGGGAGGAGTCTGCTCTTCACATCTACATCTTAGAGTTGAGGGCAATTTACAATGCTCTATTGGCTTGGCCTCAGTTGTCCTCAGCCCAGTTTATCAGGTTCCAGTGAGACAACATAACCTCTGTTGCTTACATCAATCACCAGGGAGGAACTCAGAGTTCCTTAGCCATGAAGGAGGTTACTCGGATTCTTCAGTGGGCAGAGACCCACAATTTCTTTTTATCTGCCATCCACATTCCAGGAGTAGACAACTGGGAAGCGGATTTTCTGAGCAGACAGACTTTTCATCCCAGGGAGTGGGAACTCCATCCGGAGGTGTTTTCAAGCTTAGTCCTCAAATGGGGGGTGCCAGAGTTAGATCTGATGGCGTCCCATCAGAACGCCAAGCTTCCAAGGTACGGTTCAAGGTCAAGAGATCCACAGGCCATTCTGATAGATGCTCTAGCAGTTCCTTGGGTTTTCAGGTTGCTCTCCTTCCATGAGTCATTGCTCGTATCAAATAGGAGAGGGTGTCAGTGATTCTAATAGCCCCTGCGTGGCCTTGCAGGATCTGGTTTGCAGTCCTTTTGGAGATGTTATCTCTCCCACCTTGGGGACTACCTCTGAGGAAGGGCCTCCTGATTCAGGGTCCCTTCCTTCATCCAAATCTCGTTTCTCTAAAGCTGACTGCTTGGAAATTGAACGCTTAATTCTGTCTAAGCGTCAGTCATTGAGACCATGATACAGGCTCGCAAGCCTGTTACTAGAAAGATTTACCATAAGATATGGCGTAAATATCTTTATTGGTGTGAATCCAATGGCTACTCTTGGAGTAGAATTAGAATTCCTAGAATTTTTTCTTTTCTTCAGGAAGGCCTGGAGAAGGGATTGTCAGTCAGTACACTGAAGGGTCAGATTTCTGCTTTATCAGTTTTACTACATAAACGTTTGGCGAATGTGCCAGATGTGCAATCTTTTTGTCAGGCCTTGGTCAAAATCAGGCCTCTCTTTAAGTCTGTTGCTCCTCCTTGGAGCCTTAACCTTGTTCTTAAAGTTTTACAGCTGGCTCCATTTGAGCCGTTTCATTCCAAAGACATTAAGTTGTTATCTTGGAAGGTTTTGTTTCTTGTTGCTATATCTTCTGCTTGAAGAATCTCAGAACTCTCAGCTCTACAGTGTGATTTCCCTTATCTTATTTTTCATGCCGATGAGGCGGTTCTTCGTACTAAGTTAGGTTTCCTTCCTAAGGTTGTTTCTAATAGAAATATCAATCAGGAAATTGTTGTTCCCTCTCTGTGTCCTAATCCTTCTTCTTCCAAAGAATGTTGTTTAACACAATTTGGATGTTGTACGTTCTCTTAAATTTTACTTACAGCGACTAAGGATTTTCTCCAGTCCTCTGCCCTCTTTGTCTGTTTCTCTCGAAAACATAAAGGTCAGAAAGCTACTGCTACTACTCTTTCTTTTTGGTTACGAAGTATAATTCATTTGGCTTATGAGACTGCTGGACAGCAGCCTCCTGAGAGAATTACGGCTCATTCCACAAGAGCTGTTTCCTCTTCTTGGGCTCTCAAAAATGAAGCTTCTGTGGAACAAATTTGCAAGGCTGCAACTTGGTCTTCTCTACATACAGTACTTTTTCCAAATTTTCCAAATTTGATAATTTTGCCTCGGCTGAGGCTTCTTTTGGGAAAAAGGTTCTTCAAGCAGTGGTGCCTTCTGTTTAGGACTGCCTGTCTTGTCCCTCCCTATTTATCCATGTCCTCTAGCTTGTGTATTGGTTCCCAAAAGTAATTACTCAAGCCGTGGACTCACCATATCTTAGGAAAGAAAAACTAAATTTATGCTTACCCGATAAAAGTTTTTCTTTCCAAATATGGTGAGTCTACGGCCCCACCCTTAATTTTTAAGACAGTTGTTCTTTTGACTATAACCTCAGGCATCTCTTCATCTTGTGTTACTCCTTTATCTCCATTTCCCTTCAGTCGAATGACTGGGGGGTTGTGGGTAATGGAGTGATACTTAGTAGTTTAACTGTGGTAAACTTTTGGCTGCTGGCCAGGAGTAATATTCCCAACAGTAATTACTCAAGCCATAGACTCACCATATCCGGAAATAAATAAATTTATCAGGTAAGCATACATTGTGTTGTTTACACTTTGCAATGTTAAACTTTAGATCCCAGTCATTTGTCCAATCCTCCAATTTTTTGATATCACTTCTCATTTGGTCCAACCCCTTTCCGGAACATCTACTCTATAAAAAAATGGTATCACCTGCAAACAGACATGCTTTCCCTTGTAGCACTTTATTGATATCACAACAGGCGCCAGAATTGACCCCTGAGGAACACCTCTAGTAACTGATGGATGTACTCCATTTACTAGGACATTCTGTTTTCTATCCTTAAGCCAGTTCACAAATTTTGAGTCTAGAACAAGGAGATACAGTTTGTGAATTAGTTTGTTGTGTGGGACTTTGTCAAATGCTTTACTGAAATCTCTATGTGCTATATCAACTGCTCCACCCTAGTAATTTCTTGTTACGTAATCAAATAAGTCAATTAGATTAGGGTGACATTATCTCCCAAAAGTAAAGCCATGCTGATTTTGGTCCTCTAAATTGTTTGTCTGTAATCAAAATTCTTTCTTTTAAGAGAGTTTCCATTAGTTTCCCAACTACTAAAACCAATTTAATAGTAATCACATGTTAAAAGTCAGATATATGTACTAAATTAAATTTTATAATAGTGTGTTATATTGATAAGGTTAAGTTATATAAGTAAATAAAATATATTAAATTAAAAAAAACTAACTTAATCTAAAACATTTCATTTCAAGTTACTTACTATTTATAGTCAGATTTAATGTATTAAAATGGAGAAGAAAGTCAAAAATTAACCTTTCAAAGTTAGAATACGCAATGTCAAAGGACCATTAAATATACAATAGAACCACATAATAAAAATGCGTAATAGAAAGACAACACAATAATACCCTGAATTTCAAATGAGAAGCAGATTTTTTTTAAATGTCAAAGTTACTTCCATATTTCCCTCACCCTGTATCATGTGACAGCCATCAGTCAATCACAAACACACTTACATATATAGTGTAAACTCTTGCACATGCTTGGTAAGAGCTGGCGCCTCACAAAGTGTGCATATAAAAATTGTGCACATTTTCATAATGGAAGTAAATTTGATTTTCTTCTTAAATGGGAAGAGTCCATAGCTGCATTCATTACTTTTGGGAAATACTGGCCACCAGGAGGAGGCAAAGACACCACAGCCAAAGGCTTAAATACCTCCCACCACTTCCCTCATTCCCCAGTCATTCTTTGCCTCTCATCACAGGAGGTTGGCAGAGAAGTGTCAGAAGTTCAAGATAGTCTCTTTAAGTAATCCTATTAGCCTTTCAGTGAGAGCATGGATGAAAGTTAGAGTCCGGAGATGCAGGGAGAGTTTTCCTGACTCATAATAACAGCTCCTTGGTAATCAGCATTGACGAGTTTCGCTGCCTACCTTTATTCACTCAAGTCCATGTCAGAAGCAAGGCTACTATCTGTCACACTTGAAGGACCATGTTCCTGTTCCGGTAAGATCGTTTCATTTTATTTCGATATGCGAATGTAATGTTAACGAAGGAAGGTAGGGTCTCAGTGGGGCTCCTTTTATCTTAATAAAGAATCATGGTTTAATATCTCCTGAGGGGGGTTATTGAACAGGGGGGACTTTAATCATGTTTGTTATGTGGTTCTATCTGCTAATGTGTACGAATACCTATGCTCTTGGCCTTTCAAAACATAAAAACCTTATATCAGTGACGCAATCTCTTGAGATTGCGCACCATTTTGGTGACTGGCACGGTGCACCTTGTGACGGGTGCGGTTATGTTGTTTCTCACTTCCGTATGCTGACTGTGTGCGACAGATAGAGTCTAAGGCTCGGGAGTTGTCTGGTTCACAGGAGGTGGTGAGTGCCCCAGCCTTTGGGGGTGTAAAAAGGGTGCCAGTTGGTTTTTGTCATTTTTGTAATCCTAAAATTATGGAGGATTCTGATATGTTAGACACGGATGTCTCCGATATGGAGAATGCGTCTTGTGATGAATATGAAATGGCCCGGGTAATCAATGCCCATCAGTTATGTTCCGATTGCCATTCTAGAGTACTCTCTTCTTCTGAATCAGGGAGCTTAGAGTGCGTTGAGCCATCCGCCTCCGAGGTTTCTAAGTCCCGTAAGGCGCGTGCCCCAGGCCCTTTTTTGGCTACGCAAGCAGGTGTCCCTATGGCCTTTACTCCTTCTACGGAGGGTTGCTTGTTTCCTCGAGAGGTTATGGCATGGTTCTGCATGGCCATTTCTATGGCATTGACTCATTTATATCTCCCAAGTGAAATATTTCTAAGATACTCTCTGTGTTCTGTTAACCCGGGCCTATCGGGCGCGGGATCGCCTGATTCGTTCGGCCTTCTGGGGAAGCGCTGGCCTCTAAGACTTCAGGGACCCCAACCTAGGGGCCAGGGTCTTTTGTTGATCTGGCGAGGGATGATTTTGACTTCCGTTATAGGTTGGCACGTCTTCGTGTTCTTTTAAGACATGTTTTGTAAATGTTGGAGGATCCCAGTCTGAGCAGGCCGAGGGATCCGAGGCCTTAGATGCTGGATGCGACATTTGGGGATGAAGCCAATCTCCTTAACGTCTCTGTTTTATTTTTTCTTTATGTTTTGGTTCCAGTTCTGAGCTTGGGTGAATGGGGCCTCTGATCAGCTGGTCCCATTGGCGTTCTCATTCACCTTGGGCATTCACCCAATGGGTGCTGCCTTTATTTTTTTTTCGATCTGGATGGATGTGTTTAATTAGTTTTTTTTAGGCTCAGGTCTATTAGATTTTCGTTTTGAGAACGTTCATCTCTGGAACCAATACTTGCGATTTTGTGGTCGTGTGGGCACTTCCTCGGAAGTTGCTCACTTTTTGAATAATGGAATTATGTTTTCTAGTTCATTTATTGATCTTTCAGGTCAAATTTTCTTGGACCTTGGGCAGTTCTGGAGTGTCCTTATACCAGGCAGGTACTGGTCGGATGCTTTTCGGCTGTTACCTGGGTTCATGTCACCCTCGTGGTGCTGATTTAATTGGATTCTGAATGTCACTTGGCCTATTGCTATGGACTCCGGGCTCGGATCCTATTGAAGTATTAGGTCTACTGTTTAAATATAACCCCTCTGACTGGAGGGTTGTAATTACCGATCTAAGGTCGGCTGTTTTGGGCTACTCACCTGGGATATGGATCTGTTTTTTGCAGACGGCATCATGGTTCTCAGGTCCCTGGGGACTCAGAACCGTAATTTTCATTCCTTTGGAGTTGGGAGATGTGAGTGACCTATGTGGTCTGGTGTTCCGAGTGGCAAACTATTTGCGGCTTCACTCGAAGTTCTTACGGATGCTGACTCTTTAGCCTATTAAACATTTTCTTACAGTGGCCTTTAAATGGTTGTCAATCATGTGACTCCTGCTACATGTTGGATTCTGATTTATAGATGTTGGTGGTCTCAGGGCCCTCTTCCCTTGGGAAGTGTTCCTTTTGACAAAACTGCTGCAATGTAAAGTTTCGTGAATAAAAGTGCCCTTATTTTTAATAACCGGGCACTGATTCATGAAAGTTTAAATTCCTTTTAACAGAGATTAGAGGTGCAAAATAATGTATGTTTTATTAACAAAATGACAGTGGTTAGCCTTGTCTACTCTAGTCCTTATTCACTCCTCCAAATAAGGGAAGTGGTGTGGAGTTTGCCCATTGAAACACGGATGCAGAAAACAATCTGTTCTAAAAACATTCACACTCTACTGATTTCCTAATCTATTGCAAAGCACCAGAAACGTATGGTAATTACAAGGTATTTAACATCCCTTCAAAGTTTTCTGAAGTTTTTCATTCTTGATCTTATGGGTTTAATTTACTCGTGATCTTTAATTCAACTTGTATTTTCAATTGATTTAATTAATAATTTAGCTAATCGAATTCACTAGTACAGAATGAGCCTCAATTTAAATAATGATTTCAATGAATTATCTGTAAGGTTTGTTAGTAGAGTTTATACCTTGTATAGATAAAAAGTGTTTTGAAAGAAAATGTATCAAACAATGGAAATTATATTTCAGGGAGAGATGAAAAAACAAACAGTGGATTAATGAGTATTATTTATAATTTGTTTATATTTGATGTGTGTTCGTGTGAGCTTTATATCATTTTACTGTTTTCTCTGTCTCATGACAACATAATTAAGCATCTAATCCATGACTGTCTAAGGTAGGAATATTGATTTGGAAGTTTGGATTAGAGAGCATTACTGCTGACAAAACACAAAAATTGAAAATAAAGCATGTGTTGAAAATTTGTATTCTTGAAACCATATAATAATTGAACAAAAAAAGTTGTTTTTCTTTCCTTAAAGGATTACTAACTTTTATGTTTTTAAACACAAACCAACCAGATATAATATATAATAAACACAAAGTAGAACTTAATGACTTATACTTTTTGGAAAACCATGCAGCATAACGTTTATAAAAATAATATTTATTTTTCTCCTTTGACGTCACAAAATCCTGCCCCCAAATATCGGCACTAAATGTTAGAAATCAATAACCTATCAAATGGTGACTTTATGCATATCATTAAATGACGATTAAGTCCTACTTTGCATGTGCATAGAAATCATCTAAATTGCACATGCGCATTTTGAATGACTGATGCAGAACTCTATTATCTTCCATGCAGTCTTTCAGGGAGTGATGTTTTAGGTGACGTTGCCCAATCTTGCGTATGCGCATAGCTGATTAAAAGTGCCATATTCCTACCTGGGTTGTCAGCCTGGATTGGACAGGAGATAACGATACCCATGGAGTGGGTTTGGAAAGATATAAATAATTGAAATAAGATATCGTCTAAACGGTAAGGATCTCATAAGGAGAGTACTTTTTTGTGCTTGTTAGTTCATTTTATGCTTAGTTATGTTTTGCTTACAGTGGCACTTTAAGTCATATTTAAAAAAAAATAATCTAAAGTTAAATCCATGAAAATACAAGAAAATGACAGCTATAAAAATGCCAAGCTGCAACAGCAGAATCCTCTGATCTCCAGACTCCTAGTGAAGTGCTACAGAAGTAGATATAAATCTTTATTCTGGTGATAGGTCCTACACATTTATTTAATTAACTGAATAAACATTTTTGGAAAAATATATAAATTAAATATATTTTATATTAAATAAATATGATGAAAATTATGAGTTTCTGAGAAAAATTCATAGCAAGTTGGAATTTGTTTGAGTAATGGTGTTAAAGGGACAGTCTACACTAAAATTGTTATTGTTTAAAAAGATAGAAAAATGCCTTTACTACCCATTCCCTAGCTTTGCACAACCAACATTGTTATAATATTATACTTTAAAACAGTTAAACCTCTACATTTCTGCCTATTTTTAAGCCACTATAGACAGCCTCTTATCACATGCTTTTTTTATTAGCTTTTCACAACAGGAGTCTGCTAGTTCATGTGGGCCATATAGATAACATTGTGCTCACGCCCCGGGGAGTTATTTAAGAGTTAGCACAACACAGTACTAATTGGCTAAAATGCAAGTCAATAGATAATAAATAAAAAGTCATGTGATCAGAGGGCTGTCAGAACATGCTTAGATACAAGGTAATCACAGAAGTAAAAAAAAAGTATATTAATATAACCATGTTGGTTATGCAAAACTGGGGAATGGGTAATAAAGGGATCTTGGGGCCTAGTTATCAAGCCGTCAACCTCAAATACGCTGGAATTCCGCAGCGTATTTGTGGCGAGGCTGATTCGCCTTAGTTATCAAAGGCTCGAGACCGGCAAAAGTAGAATTTTGTGACGTAAACTTCGATCCGCCGGACTCAGTCCGACACAGATCGATTCTTACGTCACTCCAGATGTTCCGCACACAAGTGCGGCACAATCTCACTACTTTTGCTAGTTATCAAAAAACTAGCAGGTACGCTCGGCACTTTTACGGCCCAGCGTACCTGGTTTTCAAAGCGCCAGCCTGGAGGCGGCGGATCCCATAGGAATCAATGGGAGTCTGACCATAGCGAAAGTACAAGTTCGCTGCTGACAGACATCCCATTGATTCCTATGGGAGCTGTCTACACCTAACACCCTAACTTGTACCCCGAGTCTAAACACCGCTAATCTGACCCCCCCTACACCGCCGCAACTACATAAAGTTATTACCCCCTAAACCGCCGCTCCCGGAGCCCACCGCAAGCTACTCTATACATATTAACCCCTAAACCGCCGCTCCCGGAGCCCACCGCAACTATAATAAATGTATTAACCCCTAAACCGCCGCTCCCTGAACCCGCCGCAACCTATATTAAATGTATTAACCCCTATCCTGCCCCCCCTACACCGTCGCCACCTATAATAAATTTATTAACCCCTAATCTGCCCCCCCCTACACCGTCGCCACCTATAATAAATTTATTAACCCCTATCCTGCCCCCCACTACGCCGCCGCCACTGTAATAAAATTATTAACCCCTAAACCTAAGTCTAACCCTAACCCTAACGCCCCCCTAACTTAAATATTAATTAAATAAATCTAAATAAATTAACTCTTATTAACTAAATGAATCCTATTTAAAACTAAATACTTACCTTTAAAATAAACCCTAATATAGCTACAATATAAATAATAATTATATTCTAGCTATCTTAGGATTTAAATTTATTTTACAGGTAACTTACAATTTATTTTAACCATGTACAATAACTATTAAATAGTTATTAACTATTTAATAGCTTACCTAGCTAAAATAAAGAGAAATGTACCTGTGAAATAAATCCTAACCTAAGTTACAATTACACCTAACACTATACTATACTTTAATAAATTATTCCTATTTAAAAATAAATACTTACCTGTAAAATAAACCCTAAGATAGCTACAATATAATTAATAATTATATTATAACTATCTTAGGATTTATATTTATTTTACAGGTAACTTTGTATTTATTTTAGCTAGTTAGAATAGTTATTAAATAGTTATTAACTATTTAATAACGACCTAGCTAAAAGAAATACAAAATGACCTGTAAAATAAATCCTAACCTAAGTTACAATTAAACCTAATACTACACTATAATTAAATTAACTAAATAAACTACCTACAAATAACTACAATTAAATACAATTACATAAACTAACTAAAGTACAAAAAATAAAAAAAGCTAAGTTACAAAAAATAAAAAAATAAGTTACAAACATGTTAAAAATATTACAACAATTTTAAGCTACTTACACCTAATCTAAGCCCCCTAATAAAATAACAAACCCCCCCAAAATAAAAAAATCCCTACCCTATTCTAAATTAAATAAATTTCAAAGCTCTTTTACCTTACCAGCCCTTAAAAGGGCCATTTGTGGGGGCATGCCCCAAAAAGTTCAGCTCTTTTGCCTGTAAAAGAAAAATACAACCCCCCCCCAACATTAAAACCCACCACCCACATACCCCTAATCTAACCCAAACCCCCCTTACAAAAACCTAACACTAATCCCCTGAAGATCATCCTACCTTGAGTCGTCTTCACTCAGCCGAGCCACCGATGGAACTGAAGAGGACATCCGGAGCGGAAGAAGTTAATCCTCCAAGCGGCGCTGAAGAAATCTTCCATCCGATGAAGTCATCATCCAGGCGGCGCTGAAGAAGTCTTCGATCCGGCCGATGTCATCTTCAAAGAGGCGCTGAAGAGGTCTTCTATCCGGGTGAAGTCATCTTCCAAGCCGGGTCTTGAATCTTCCTTCCGCCGACGCGGAACCACCTTCTTCACCGACGGACTACGACGAATGACGGCTCCTTTAAGGGACGTCATCCAAGATGGCGTCCCCTCAATTCCGATTGGCTGATAGGATTCTATCAGCCAATCGGAATTAAGGTAGGAAAAATCTGATTGGCTGATGGAATCAGCCAATCAGATTCAAGTTCAATCCGATTGGCTGATCCAATCAGCCAATCAGATTGAGCTCGCATTCTATTGGCTGATCGGAACAGCCAATAGAATGCAAGCTCAATCTGATTGGCTGATTCCATCAGCCAATCAGATTTTTCCTACCTTAATTCCGATTGGCTGATAGAATCCTATCAGCCAATCGGAATTGAGGGGACGCCATCTTGGATGACGTCCCTTAAAGGAGCCGTCATTCGTCGTAGTCCGTCGGTGAAGAAGGTGGTTCCGCGTCGGCGGAAGGAAGATTCAAGACCCGGCTTGGAAGATGACTTCGCCCGGATAGAAGACCTCTTCTGCGCCTCTTTGAAGATGACATCGGCCGGATCGAAGACTTCTTCAGCGCCGCCTGGATGATGACTTCATCGGATGGAAGATTTCTTCAGCGCCGCTTGGAGGATTAACTTCTTCCGCTCCGGATGTCCTCTTCAGTTCCATCGGTGGCTCGGCTGAGTGAAGACGACTCAAGGTAGGATGATCTTCAGGGGATTAGTGTTAGGTTTTTGTAAGGGGGGTTTGGGTTAGATTAGGGGTATGTGGGTGGTGGGTTTTAATGTTGGGGGGGGTTGTATTTTTCTTTTACAGGCAAAAGAGCTGAACTTTTTGGGGCATGCCCCCACAAATGGCCCTTTTAAGGGCTGGTAAGGTAAAAGAGCTTTGAAATTTATTTAATTTAGAATAGGGTAGGGATTTTTTTTATTTTGGGGGGGTTTGTTATTTTATTAGGGGGCTTAGATTAGGTGTAAGTAGCTTAAAATTGTTGTAATATTTTTAACATGTTTGTAACTTAATTTTTTATTTTTTGTAACTTAGCTTTTTATATTTTTTGTACTTTAGTTAGTTTATGTAATTGTATTTAATTGTAGTTATTTGTAGGTAGTTTATTTAATTTATTTAATGATAATGTAGTATTAGGTTTAATTGTAACTTAGGTTAGGATTTATTTTACAGGTAATTTTGTATTTCTTTTAGCTAGGTAGTTATTAAATAGTTAATAACTATTTAATAACTATTCTAACTAGCTAAAATAAATACAAAGTTACCTGTAAAATAAATATAAATCCTAAGATAGCTATAATATAATTATTAATTACATTGTAGCTATCTTAGGGTTTATTTTACAGGTAAGTATTTATTTTTAAATAGGAATAATTTATTAAAGTATAGTGTAGTGTTAGGTGTAATTGTAACTTAGGTTAGGATTTATTTCACAGGTACATTTCTCTTTATTTTAGCTAGGTAAGCTATTAAATAGTTAATAACTATTTAATAGTTATTGTACATGGTTAAAATAAATTGAAAGTTACCTGTAAAATAAATATAAATCCTAAGATAGCTAGAATATAATTATTATTTATATTGTAGCTATATTAGGGTTTATTTTAAAGGTAAGTATTTAGTTTTAAATAGGATTCATTTAGTTAATAAGAGTTAATTTATTTAGATTTATTTAATTAATATTTAAGTTAGGGGGGCGTTAGGGTTAGGGTTAGACTTAGGTTTAGGGGTTAATCATTTTATTACAGTGGCGGCGGCGTAGTGGGGGGCAGGATAGGGGTTAATAAATTTATTATAGGTGGCGACGGTGTAGGGGGGGCAGATTAGGGGTTAATAAATTTATCATAGGTGGCGACGGTGTAGGGGGTGCAGGATAGGGGTTAATAGGTTTAATATAGGTTGCGGCGGGTTCATGGAGCGGCGGTTTAGGGGTTAAACTATTTATTTAGTTGCGGAGAGGTGCGGGATCAGCAGGATAGGGGTTAATAATTTTATAATAGAGGGCGACGGTATAGGGGGGGCAGGATAGGGGTTACTAGGTATAATGTAGGTGGCAGCGGTGTCCGGGAGCGGCGGTTTAGGGGTTAATACATTTATAAGACTTGGGGCAGGGTCTAGGAGCGGCGGTTTAGGGGTTAATACATTTATAAGAGTTGCGGCAGGGTCTAGGAGCGGCGGTTTAGGGGTTAGTAACTTTATTTAGTTGTGGGGGGCTCCGGGGGCGCCGGTATAGGGGGTATAACAGTGCAGTTTAGTGTGAGTGCTTAGTGACAGGCTAGCAATAAAGCTGGGAAAAAGCCGAAGGGCAGCGAGATCGGATGAGTGATAACTGTCACAGTCCGCTGCTCATCGCCCCGCGGCACTGTTCTACCCCCTATACAGCTTTATTTGATAACTTAGGCGTATTTTTTCAGGTCCGCGGCGGCGAAGGTAGGCGAGCTTAGGCGGACGTATTGGGCCGGCGAAGCCAGAAAAGTAGACGGCTTGATAACTACCCCCCTATGTATGTTTAAAAACAATAAAAATTCTATTGTAGACTGTCCCTTTAACTTGGCTGCTAAGCCATTTCCCACCTGTGTGCTAAGCTGGTTTTGAGCTTTTTGTTGCAGTTTTAGAAGTAAAGTTTGTGTGAATAAAATATATATTGTTTTTTTCAGGAGACCCAGCAGATTCAAAATATACCATTATTATATGTGTATGTATCATCAGGTTTCAAAAACAGTGCGTAAAATGTTTAAAAGTGTATTTTTTTACTCCTAATAGTATGTCATTTTATTTTTCTAAGCGCTATATTCAAAACCTGTGTGGATAAAAATTTGTAGTAGGTAACCTGTTTGAAATAAGCAACAATTAAGAACATTTCACTATTTGTTTCCACTGTTTTATTGCAGGCATTTCAATTTGATAAAATATCACAAACAGCATCTTAGAATTTACTGTACTGTTTTCAGCAATTAAACAGTTCTAGCCACCTGAGAAATTAAAAGGGGGTACACAAAGCACACATTTGCAGAACGTACACCCCTTGGTGCATCAAATGAGGGGTTACAGTTATTTCTAGCATGAATTTGGGGTGCGCAGCAATTAATGTAATAAGTGGCATTGCTAAAAAACAATAATAATACTAAAGAAAGAGCCATATTCCACTTATTATTACATTGTCTATTTTTGTGCTAGCAAAACACGTAGCCCCTAATTTAATGTGTCAAGGGGTGCACTTTCCAAAAATGTTTACTTTATTTAATGTATCTTAGTTTCCCAGGTTTCTACAGCTGTCTGATTGTAGACATAATATAAATATATAATTTTTATTGCAAAAACATAAGCTTCTTTGCAGTAAAAATACAGAAGTTTTGAAAGATGGAGAGAGCTGCGTAAAGAGGATGTTTTACTCATCTTCCACCCATGGCAGGATTTCCCATTAGGCACAGTAGGCATGTGCCTACAGACGCACTGCAGCGAGGGGCGCCTGCCTGTACGAGCCACCATGTAATTTTTTTTATTTTTTTAATTTAAAAATAAAAATGTAATTCTTATTGGGCCCTGGGCTATCACATGACCGTACATGAAGCACCACACACAGGCACTACACACAGTTAGTCAGTGCATGACGAGTGACGTCTGCAGTCACAGGTTTTTGGTGCACGTGACTGCACGTGCTGCTGTTTGTTGCCTCTGCAGAGTAAGGCTGTGAACTCAGGATGTTGTGTAAAGGTCCGGAGGAGGCGACTACCACAGAGACTAGTCTCTGTCTCTAAGAAGTCCCAGTCATGGCTGAGTCTATCAACTTGTGCTCCAGTCCGGTGTGGCCGCTGGTGCTTACCATCAGGACCATCTCTAGAGTGGACTCACTCTGCTGCATGCCACGACCCACAGGTGAGATCTGACAAGTGAGGTCAATTACGTTCAGACTGATCATCATCACTGTCTCAGCATTGGGCAGACAGTTGTATTAATAACATTGTGAGACTCTGCTGAATAGAATTTTGCTGTACTGAGAGTCATCATGATCAGTGTTTCTAAGGAGTTAATTGTTGTGACTGAGTTTGTACAGGCTTGTGATAATACTAGTCAAGTTTTTCAGAGAGCAAACCTGAAACAACCATGTAGCCCAAAAAGTGACATGTTATTTATAAGAACTGGCAGGCATGCTATATGTAAACCCTGTCATGCATTTCTCTCCCCCCCCCCCCTTTCTCTCTCTCTCTCTCTCTCTCTCCCTCTTTCTTTCTCTCCCCCCTCTTTCTCTCTCCCCTCTTTTTCTCTCTCTCTCCCCCTCTTTCTGTCTCCCCCTCTTTCTTTCTCTCCCCCTCTTTCTCTCTCCCCCATCTTTCTCTCTCTCTCTCTCTCCCCTCTCTCTCTTTCTCTCTCTCTCTCTCTCTCTCTCTCTCTCTCTCCCCCTCTGTCTTTCTCTCTCTCTTCCCCTATTCTCTCTCTCCCCTCTCTTTCTTTCTCTCTACCCCTTCTCTTTCTTTCTTTCTTTCTTTCTTTCTTTCTTTCTTTCTCTCTCTACCCCTCTGTCTCTCTCTCCCCCTCTGTCTCCCTCTCACCCTCTTTATCTCTTTCACCCTCTTTCTCTCTCTAACCCTCTTTCTTTCTTCCCCTTTCTATCTCTTTCCCCTCTTTCTGTATCTCACTCTTTCTCTCTCTCCCCCTCTTTCTCTTACCCCCTTTCTCTCTCCCTCTTTTTTTCTCTCTTGTTTATCTTTATCTCTCTCCTCTTTTTCTCTCTCTCACCATCTTATTTTTACCCTCTCCCCCATCTTTCTCTTACTTTCTCCTCCCCCCTCTCTCCCCCTCTTTCTCTTTTTTCCAGTCCACCCATTTCTCTTTCTTTCTTTCTTTCTTTCTTTCTTTCTTTCTCTCTATCCCTCTCTCCTTTATTTCCTTCTCTCTTTTTCTCACTCTCTTTATCTCTATTTTTTCTTCCTCATTTTCCCTTTTCTCTCTTTCTTCCCTTTTCTCTTCCTCTCTGTCACTCTCTACCTTTTATTTACTGTAAAAAATGAGTGTAGGGGCAGCAGGGGAGCTCTATTAGAGGAGAAGAAAAGTGTCCCTCTTTGGCACTTTCAAATATTGGGAGGTTTGCCTAACTAATGTTCAGGGGAGGTGGGGGGGGCACTAAAATAATAGAAAATAATGAAATAAATTAAAAAAGGAAAAAATAATATTAAAAAAAAAAAAAAAAAAAAAAAAAAACGGTTTATAGGTACAGATAGACAGCTGCCAGTACCTAAGATGGCGGCAAATTGTTAGAGGGGGGAGATTAAGAGCTGTTTGGGGGTATCCTACACTGCAAAAAACATGAAAATAAAATAAAAAATATTTTATTTAAGAAAAAAAAAAACCTTACAGGTAGACTAAATATTAATAAAACAATTTCCTCAGTTTTCCACTTTTTTGTGAGGGGGGGCGGCCTTCAGGTTTTTGGGCCTACAGGCACCTAAGATGTAAATCCGGCCCTGCTTCCACGCATGCAAAAAAACTGATTGTAAATATATTATTTGGTGGGTTTTTTTTTAAATAGCATTCCTCTACCATTTATTAATTTGTAACCACATTATCCAGGTGATCATGGGATTACAAATATAATATCGGTCCGTATTATAAAAGGGAATGCAACATTTCTCAGCTAGCTGATCACTGCGGTAACGCTGGTTACCACGGTGATCATTTAGCTATAATACTTAAACCAATATTTCTTTTTTAAAAATAAACAAGTTTATTTTTATAAAATGTATTTTGGGGTTCTCTAGGCAATATTTATCTTTATTTATGTGCCTTTAGAGACCACAAAATCCTTTTTTTCAACTTTTTTTTTAACAATTTTATTTTAGTTTTTAATTCTAACGTCATTGGAAAGGGTAGACAATTACCAATGGTGGGTCTTGGGGGTCTGTAGCTGCTTAGATGGCTGAGATACAGACATCTAAGCAGCATGCCCCATCTCCCTATAACTGACAATTGTCAGTTTTAAATAAAGTTACGCGATGACGTCATCACGTGTGACATCACCATGAGGGGAGGGAAGCCCTGGCGATGCCTGTGAGTATCCAGGCTATATCGCCGGGGTAGGAGTGGATGGGGGTCCTCAGACCTCCATCAAAGTGGGGGAGTGCTAGCAACGGCTCAGAGCCGTCGTTAGCACCTGAGAGTAAAAATTTGCGATGGCTCAGAGCCGTTGTTAGCACTCAAAGGGTTAAGCAGAAGATTCTTGAACACAATTACCTAAACAAACCTCAGGTTCACATGAGGTTAAAGAGACACATTAGTTAAAAAACAAATGGGACTGTTGAGTATTGCAAAAAAAAATAATTAAAACAAATGGGCACTTGACTATTCTCTCCATGTTCAGTTGCACTGATGTGTGTATGTATATATATATATACAGTATATATATATATATATATGTATATATATATATATATATATATATATATACAGTATATATATTTATATATATGCACTGTGTGTATATATATACAGTATATTTATATATATATATATATATATATATATATATTTATTTGTATATCAGCCTCACTAGACAAAAAAACATACATTAAAATAGGTTGGGTACCAACATTTCTGTCAAGCAAAGATCTTCATCTCACAAAAATGTGTTTTATTTCAATATTTACAGAGCATGAAATTGACACTAGTACTTGCTATTAAAGAATATTTGAGTGATTATATAAAAAAATGAAAAAGGCCAACATAATCCATTTTAACATCTTAATGGTGAATTACAATGGCTCATTTCCCCATACCTATTTGTCTTTGATTGGATGCTCCACCAAGCTATACTTCTTAATATTTACAAATATTTTACTACATTTATTTTTGAATATTAAAATATGTTAAAGCAAAATTAGACCTGTCAAGAAGGTAACCAGCATTCACAGCAGGGAATGAGAACATTTCTTACAAACATATTTAGCCATTGTGACTGGAAGCTCCACACAGCTATTCATGGCTGTTTACAAAACATATACTTGCCTCCAGGTGTTGTCACTAATATATACAGTATATATCTGCTGTAAGGCTCTTCAAGATTTAAGCAAAACAAAATTATGTAGATGAGATTTTTAAATGCTTCAAAAACAGGACTTGAAAAAGCTGCATACCAGAGAGCCATAATTAAAAAAAAAATATCAGGCTCATATGTTTTTTAAAATATATTCTATATAGAGGTATATATTTACAGACAGAAACCATTGGTTCTTAAAAAAGGGCTCAGGAACATGCATGCGTCTTCAGCAGTTTTGCAACATTGTTTGTAGTAGTGTTATGCACTGTTGCAAAGACTACTGCCATAGAATACTGATGACACGTGCACACTTTTAAGTCCCCAAAAGCCTACATATATTTACTTTTCAACAAAGGATACCAAGAGAACAAAGCAAAGTAGATAATAGAAGTAAATTGGAAAGTGGTTTAAAATTGCATGCTCTATCTGAATCATTAATAACTTTACTCTCACTTTAAGCTCTAAGCTATATTAGTGGGTCTTACCTTGTCAACCGCGGGTCTACAGTGGATTTTATATTATAAACAACCTTTAAATAAACTAAGATTTAGCTAAACATGACATAATGTTGTCTTGCACAAGTGCTGATATCTGCTTGGTAACACAAGCAATGAATGATGCACTCATACTATCGTACATATACCAGAAAACACCCATACACAGTCTCCCTAAATTTACTGCATTCTATATCCCTGTCAGCATCAAAATTTAAAAATTAATTTGGTACAATGTAACTGGTATTTAGCTTGGCGTTAGGATAGAAATCTCTGGATTACATTGTTGTATACAGAGATCACCAATGGAACAATCATGAACACCTAGCCTTTCACATATTCGTTATTTTAGCTAATCATGAAAATAAATTGCCATTAATAGGAACTGGGAGTCGGTTATTCTCTCTTCTGTTTAGGGCTGCCAGCTGTCCTCTACCAAAAATACTGGATGGCCTGTAGGATAGAGGGCAAAGTTGGTAGGTAGTGGTAACATAAAAGACCCTCTCCTAAAGCTCTAACTTAGATCCCACCCTTGAACCCACCATATATGTATATTTTTCACTATTAAGCAGTGATTTTATCCCCTTGGCTGCCAGGAGCACACACAGAGCAGTATTTTTACACCTCAATGGTTCTCAGTAAAAAAAAAAACAAAGCAGTGATTCTGCCCCAGTGATTACATGTAAAACACACAGAGCAGTATAATAACACCCCACTGAGAATGCCCAAAACACACAAGACACGGTTTGTTTTGTTTTTGTAAACAAACAAAATCCTTCACTGCCGGAAACACAAGAGCAGTACATATCTCTTGTTTCTGGGTATTTCATAGTGCACAGAGGGATAGGAGGCCTTAAAAATGTAGCTGCCACTTAGAGACATTTGTGTACATTTTACTGGACAGCCTGCTGAAATATTGTTGAAATACTGGACTGTCCAGTTGAATACTGGACAACTGGTGTCCCTACCTCTATTGTTGCTTAAAATTGCATGCTCTATCTGACACATGAAAGAAAAAATGTTGGTTTTGTGTCCCTTTAAACATTCAAAGGATGGGAAATTCCCAGGCAGATTAAATGCAAATTCTGAAATGAAACTCTGTGCCCACACCCCCATAACCTTCTAAATTCAAATTCTACAATTGTTACTAATTAAAAGCAATTACTCTCAGAAACTTACCTGAGTGACCCGACATCAAGAAACTATTACCTTTCATTTGGTGTCACCACTAATATTTCCTCTGTCTCCCCTGGTTACGGAGGCATATTCCCCTTATTGGGAAACAGGTACAGTAAAATTTAGATCGCAGTTTACTGAAATGTACCAACATTTTCAAGATGTCTTTGAAGAGAAAGAAGATGCTGAACCAATAGACCCTAATATAGTCCTTCAAACAGGACATTTCCGAGTCAATAAAACCTCTTTATAGGACACTAGTTGATAAGCCTGCCCAGAAGGCAGTCTATGTGTTAAATATGTAACCCCCAAGCTACAAAAATAAAAAAGTAAAAATAGAGAAAAAAATAAACAAAGCTATCGAAAATAATAAAATTTAACCTAAACTAATACCCCTATAAAAATAAAAAATCCCCCCCCCCAAATAAAAACACCCCCTAATGTAATACTAAACTACCAATAGCCTTTAAAATGGATTTTGTAGGGCATTGCCCTAAAGAAATCAGCTATTTAACATTAAAAATAAAGTCCCTCCTAACAGTAAAACCCACCACCACCAAATCCCCCAAAATAATAAAAACCTAAGACTAATAAACTTAAACTACCCATTGCCCCTAAAGGGGCATTTGTATGGGCATATCCCTTAAAAGGGAATTCAGCTCTTTTTCACTGCCCTTAAAAGGGCATTCAGCTCTTTTGCAAATTGTCCAATAAACTCTAATCTAAAAAAACAAAAACACCCCAATTGAGAAAGCTGGTACCTATGTGAGGAGCGGAACGGAACCCTAGGAATCGCAACGCCAGAGGGGTTAGCTGTTGGGGAGCTAATTACAAACAACAGGACCATAGTCCACTCTCAACACGGTCGATTGAAGGCACGCAACTCAAGGAGCAGTGGTAAACTCTGCAGGTACGATTAACAACCTGAAGGTGAGCAATATTTGCTAGAACCAAGGATTCCACACTGATACTTGTTTATAAAAATATATCACAAATAAGCTCACATACGATAAAGCACCCTACGGTATATCCGTAGATAGGATTACAACTAATCTCTATATGGAATATGACAGCATAAGCTGCTACAAAAGTAACAAAGGATATCAATAATCGATAAGAACGCAACATAATAACAAAAATCTCTATCATATCACATATTGAAAGATATACTTGTCAGAAACTGTTCAGATTACTTCCAACTAACGAATCTGCTGTCAGAAACGGTGTTCACATAATTTCCAACTAACGAATCTGCTGACTGAATACACTATATCAACCTATATGTCAGTGTATTATCCACAGTATATATGTTTTAACAAATCTACCATTGAACTTCTGTTATACTAAGCAAGTTAACAAAATATCTTTTTATCACAATATTGTGTTTATTTAATTTTATTTTATTTGTAAATATATGTGTATTATTATTATTCTTCTTCTTTATTTATAAAGCGCCAACAGATTCTGCAACGCTGTCCATGGGTAACAAAGGTAAAAAGGACAGTACAATATGAGACTCAAAGAAAAAAGGATGATGCTAGAGTGGCTCCGTAAAAAACAAAATATTTATTAATAATAAAATTCAAAAACACACAAGCAGCATAGGCGTAACAACATACTAAAAAGAAAAACAGAGAGTAGTCACATCCCAAGCCACAGGACGCGTTTCGGGTTTCCCCGTACTCACATACAATTGGGGAGGGTAACTTACACACCTATATAGGCCAGTATTGTAAAAAACACACCTGGTGCTAATGATCCGAGTACTAGTTAATACAAAGAATATGATCCAAATAGTGATTGCACAATATAGACCATATCTTGGCATATTTAAATTTGCATACTTACAATTTCATAAAAAATAATAAATTGAAAGCTTTTTCATTTTATATGCTGGTTCGTTAAACCTAGCGAATATATATATATGGGGTTATTTAATCGTTTCAGAATCTTCACTAGATATTAGAACATTACACAGATTGCCACATACGTTGTAACAGATTAAGTTTACATTAAATATATATATGGGGTTAATTAATCGTTTCAGAATCTTCACTAGATATTAGAACATTACACAGATTGCCACATACCTTGTAACAGATTAAGTTTACATTAAAGGTGGAACATGTTAAATATTTGTATCTACATATATTCAATACTTGAATAGAGATTAAGAATTAAACACCTCTTTTATATCAAAACTTATGATTCCCAGTGATTCATAATATCAAAGGTAGAATTGAGGCCCTTGGCGTATCTAGTCTCTAATTTAAATATTCAGAATGCCTCTCTGCGATATAATTCTTTAACTCTATCTCTACCTCTTCTGGGGGTTCGCACAAACTCTATAGCCTGCCATTTTAATGTATCTAACGACTGTTGATGCTGATGTATAAAATGTGTTGCTAAGAGAGAACATTCCTTTTCGCAATTAATATTGCTAATATGCTCACGAGCTCTGGACCTCACCTCCCTAGTGGTGAGGCCCACATATTGAAGTTTGCATTGGATACAGGAGATAAGATAAACAATATACCCCATACTGCAATTTATGCACTGAGAGGTTTCAAATCTTTTTCCAGTACGGTAGGCTTCAAAAGAAGGGCTAACACATATATAATCACAGGCTTTACATCTCGCATTATTACATTTATAGGTACCTTTATGTGTTAACCAACTGTTACCTGTCTCCTTCTTTGGAAGAACTGTAGGGGATAAAATATTTCCAAGTGTCATACTCTGTCTATATGAAAATCTACAGCCAGAATTGGCTACCTCTTTTAGCTTAGTATCAGCCAGAAGGATCGGAATATGCTTCTTCACAATGTTGCAAATTTGTGAATATTGGTCACTAAAGCTTGTTACAAAAGTGACCTGAGACTTGTGTTTCCTATTGGACATGTTACCATTTTTGCTCAATTTACTGATTTTATCTTTCAAAAGATCCCCTCTGGGAATGCAATCTACTTCTTTTTGGGCACATAGTATAATCTTTTTATTATAGCCTCTCTGCAATAGATCATTAGTCAATTGCTTGCATTCCTCTCTGTAGTCATCCTCTCTAGAGCAATTGCGTTTCATTCTTATGAACTGACCTTTAGCAATTGCTCTAGCAGTATTCTTAGGATGACTAATTGTGGAATGCAGCAAATTATTCTTGGCAATGGGTTTTTGATAGATCTTAGTCAATCTTATTTGTAGATTTGTCTGACAATAATATAATGTCTAGATAATTAATAGATGTTTCATGCATTCCGTGGTAAACTGGATCCCTATCTCATTTGAATTTAAACTCTCAAGAAACTGTGTAGCTTCCTGTTGGGTACCTTTCCATATCAACACCGTATGCCAACCTTTTTTTAGGTTGGTGGGAGGCGTCCCACATCTTTGGAGATAGGAATAGGTTCAGATCATCGGTGGTCTTTTATAAAAGATTTATCGATGATCTGAACCTATTCCTATCTCCAAAGATGTGGGACGCCTCCCACCAACCTAAAAAAGGTTGGCATACAACAGCGCAAATTTCGCACCCATGGCAGTCCCACATCTTTGGAGATAAAATTGTCCATCAAACTCAAGATAGTTATGTTCGAGCAGATACCGGACTATCTTGATGAAATAGGTGATTTGGTCACAATCAAAGTCAGAGGCAGAAGTAAAAAAGAACTCAATAGCCATAAGTCCCCATCTATGGGGGATAGAAGAATATAGTGAAACCACATCTATGGTGACCCAGCTATGACAATCTTCCCATTCAAAATCAACCAATAAATTTATTAAATGTTTGGTATCTCACAAGTAGCTCCATAGCTGAGCCACCATAGGCTGCAGTACACTATCTACCCATTCTGAAAGTGGTTCTAACACTGAATCAATACCTAACACTATCGGTCTTCCTTTAATGTCTTCCAGGGACTTATGAACTTTTGGCAATAAGTGAAAGGCCGGAGTTCTAGGTAATTGTACACACAAAAATTCAGATTTTTTTTGTCTATATATTCTTTCTCTACTCCTTCATCTACCAAAGAATGGATTTGTTGTTGAATGGTATTAATAGGATTGCTTGATATCTGACTATATGTAGTAGAGTCATTAAGCTGTCGATGAGCCTCAGAGATATAATCATGTTTGTGTAAAACCACAGTGGAACCTCCCTTATCAGATCTCTTTATCACTAGATTATTATTCTTTCTCGGCTAGATTTGGAGTTTTGTCGATAACGACCCGAAAAACTAACGCCGGCTTTTTTCTGGCCGCACCATAAAAATAACTTTGGTATTGAGAGTCCACATAATGGCTGCGTTAGGCTCCAAAAAAGGAGAGTAGAGCATTTTTAACGCAGCTTCAACTCTCGATACCAGAGTTGCTTACGCAAGCGGCCAGCCTCAAAAACGTGCTCGTGCACGATTCTCCCATAGGAAACAATGGGGCTGTTTGAGCTGAAAAAAACCTAACACCTGCAAAAAAGCCGCGTTCAGCTCCTAACGCAGCCCCATTGTTTGCTATGCGGAAACACTTCCTACGTCTGCACCTAACACCCTAACATGTACCCCGAGTCTAAACACCCCTAACCTTACACTTATTAACCCCTAATCTGCCGCCCCTGCTATCGCTGACCCCTGCATATTATTATTAACCCCTAATCTGCCGCTCCGTAAACCGCCGCTACTTACATTATCCCTATGTACCCCTAATCTGCTGCCCTAACATCGCCGACCCCTATATTATATTTATTAACCCCTAATCTGCCCCCCACAATGTTGCCTCCACCTGCCTACACTTATTAACCCCTAATCTGCTGACCGGACCTGAGCGCTACTATAATAAAGTTATTAACACCTAATCCGCCTCACTAACCCTATAATAAATAGTATTAAACCCGAATCTGCCCTCCCTAACATCGCCAACACCTAACTTCAATTATTAACCCCTAATCTGCCGACTGGAGCTCACCGCTATTCTAATAAATGTATTAACCCCTAAAGCTAAGTCTAACCCTAACACTAACACCCCCCTAAGTTAAATATAATTTACATCTAACGAAATTAATTAACTCTTATTAAATAAATTATTCCTATTTAAAGATAAATACTTACCTGTAAAATAAATCCTAATATAGCTACAATATAAATTATAATTATATTATAGCTATTTTAGGATTTATATTTATTTTACAGGTAACTTTGTATTTATTTTAACCAGGTACAATAGCTATTAAATAGTTAAGAACTATTTAATAGCTAAAATAGTTAAAATAATTACAAAATTACCTGTAAAATAAATCCTAACCTAAGTTACAATTAAACCTAACACTACACTATCAATAAATTAATTAAATAAACTACCTACAATTACCTACAAATAACCTAACACTACACTATCAATAAATTAATTAAATACAATTCCTACAAATAAATACAATTAAATAAGCTAGCTAAAGTACAAAAAATAAAAAAGAACTAAGTTACAAAAAATAAAAAAATATTTACAAACATAATAAAAATATTACAACAATTTTAAACTAATTACACCTACTCTAAGCCCCCTAATAAAATAACAAAGCCCCCCAAAATAAAAAAATGCCCTACCCGATTCTAAATTACTAAAGTTCAAAGCTCTTTTACCTTACCAGCCCTGAACAGGGCCCTTTGCGGGGCATGCCCCAAAGAATTCAGCTCTTTTGCCTGTAAAAAAAAACATACAATACCCCCCCCCAACATTACAACCCACCACCCACATACCCCTAATCTAACCCAAACCCCCCTTAAATAAACCTAACACTAAGCCCCTGAAGATCTTCCTACCTTATCTTCACCCTGCCAGGTTCACCGATCCGTCCTGAAGAGCTCCTCCGATGTCCTGATCAAAGCCCAAGCGGGGGGCTGAAGAGGTCCATGATCCGGCTGAAGTCTTCATCCAAGCGGGAGCTGAAGAGGTCCATGATCCAGATGAAGTCTTCTATCAACGGCATCTTCAATCTTCTTTCTTCCGGATCCATCTTGCAGACCTCCGACGTGGAACATCCTCTTCTCCCGACGCCTACTAGCCGAATGACGGTTCCTTTAAGGGACGTCATCCAAGATGGCGTCCCTCGAATTCCGATTGGCTGATAGGATTCTATCAGCCAATCGGAATTAAGGTAGGAATATTCTGATTGGCTGATGGAATCAGCCAATCAGAATCAAGTTCAATCCGATTGGCTGATCCAATCAGCCAATCAGATTGAGCTTGCATTCTATTGGCTGTTCCGATCAGCCAATAGAATGCGAGCTCAATCTGATTGGCTGATTGGATCAGCCAATCGGATTGAACTTGATTCTGATTGGCTGATTCCATCAGCCAATCAGAATATTCCTACCTTAATTCCGATTGGCTGATAGAATCCTATCAGCCAATCGGAATTCGAGGGACGCCATCTTGGATGACGTCCCTTAAAGGAACCGTCATTCGGCTAGTAGGCGTCGGGAGAAGGGGATGTTCCGCGTCGGAGGTCTGCAAGATGGATCCGGAAGAAAGAAGATTGAAGATACCGTTGATAGAAGACTTCATCCGGATCATGGACCTCTTCAGCTCCCGCTTGGATGAAGACTTCAGCCGGATCATGGACCTCTTCAGCCCCCCGCTTGGGCTTGGATCAGGACATCGGAGGAGCTCTTCAGGACGGATCGGTGAACCTGGCAGGGTGAAGATAAGGTAGGAAGATCTTCAGGGGCTTAGTGTTAGGTTTATTTAAGGGGGGTTTGGGTTAGATTAGGGGTATGTGGGTGGTGGGTTGTAATGTTGGGGGGGGGTATTGTATGGGTTTTTTTACAGGCAAAAGAGCTGAATTCTTTGGGGCATGCCCCGCAAAGGGCCCTGTTCAGGGCTGGTAAGGTAAAAGAGCTTTGAACTTTAGTAATTTAGAATAGGGTAGGGCATTTTTTTATTTTGGGGGGCTTTGTTATTTTATTAGGGGGCTTAGAGTAGGTGTAATTAGTTTAAAATTGTTGTAATATTTTTATTATGTTTGTAAATATTTTTTTATTTTTTGTAACTTAGTTCTTTTTTATTTGTTGTACTTTAGCTAGTTTATTTAATTGTATTTATTTGTAGGAATTGTATTTAATTAATTTATTGATAGTGTAGTGTTAGGTTAATTGTAGGTAATTGTAGGTAGTTTATTTAATTAATTTATTGATAGTGTAGTGTTAGGTTTAATTGTAACTTAGGTTAGGATTTATTTTACAGGTAATTTTGTAATTATTTTAACTAGGTAGCTATTAAATAGTTCTTAACTATTTAATAGCTATTGTACCTGGTTAAAATAAATACAAAGTTACCTGTAAAATAAATATTAATCCTAAAATAGCTACAATGTAATTATAATTTATATTGTAGCTATATTAGGATTTATTTTACAGGTAAGTATTTATCTTTAAATAGGAATAATTTATTTAATAAGAGATAATTAATTTCGTTAGATGTAAATTATATTTAACTTAGGGGGGTGTTAGTGTTAGGGTTAGACTTAGCTTTAGGGGTTAATACATTTATTAGAATAGCGGTGAGCTCCAGTCGGCAGATTAGGGGTTAATAAGTGTAGGCAGGTGGAGGCGACGTTGAGGGGGGCAGATTAGGGGTTAATAAATATAATATAGGGGTCGGCGGTGTTAGGGGCAGCAGATTAGGTGTACATAAGGATAACGTAGGTGGCGGCGCTTTGCGGTCGGCAGATTAGGGGTTAATTATTGTAGGTAGCTGGCTGCGACGTTGTGGGGGGCAGATTAGGGGTTAATAAATATAATATAGGGGTCGGCGGTGTTAGGGGCAGCAGATTAGGGGTACATAAGGATAACGTAGGTGGCGGCGCTTTGCGGTCGGCAGATTAGGGGTTAATTATTGTAGGTAGGTGGAGGCGACGTTGTGGGGGGCAGGTTAGGGGTTAATAAATATAATACAGGGGTCGGCGGTGTTAGGGGCAGCAGATTAGGGGTACATAAGGATAACGTAGGTGGCGGTCGGCAGATTAGGGGTTAAAAAAATGTATTCAAGTGTCGGCGATGTGGGGGGACCTCGGTTTAGGGGTACATAGGTAGTTTATGGGTGTTAGTGTACTTTAGAGTACAGTAGTTAAGAGCTTTATAAACCGGCGTTAGCCCAGAAAGCTCTTAACTACTGACTTTTTTCCTGCGGCTGGAGTTTTGTCGTTAGATGTCTAACGCTCACTTCAGAAACGACTCTAAATACCGGAGTTAGAAAGATCCCATTGAAAAGATAGGATACGCAATTGACGTAAGGGGATCTGCGGTATGGAAAAGTCGCGGCTTAAAAGTGAGCGTTAGACCCTATTTTGAGTGACTCCAAATACCGGCGGTAGCCTAAAACCAGCGTTAGGAGCCTCTAACGCTGGTTTTCACGGCTAACGCCAAACTCCAAATCTAGGCCTCTGAGTTCATCCACAGCTTGTTTTTGTAATTTTGTAAGTTGGTGTAAGTTAGTAAATTCTTTTTCAACACTTCTATGGAACATTTCTAAAACTCCCCCTCTACTCTGAATAGGGTAAAAACGTGATTTTTTTGCCATAGACTGAGTTAACGTTTGGGTTTCTAGAGTCTGATTAGTAGTGGAATCATTACTACTATTAAAACCAAGCAAATCTTCCAGATCTTGTATACTGCAAAATTCATCAAACTTTAATTATTATTATTATTATTATCGGTTATTTGTAGAGCACCAACAGATTCCGCAGCGCTAATTGTACACTTTCAATATTATTAGTGATCTCTAAATTAGAACAAATATGACGTCTCAGTGTAAAGTTTCTCACAAACCCATTTAGATCAATCAAAGTGTTAAATAAGTTAAACTTACACGATGGGGAAAAACCTAAACCTAAATTCAATACTGAGTATTGGGCATCAGTTAAATCTAAGCCAGATACATTAATAACATTACCAACAATGTCTATAGCTTTTCCTTTTTTATTGACAAACCTTTCCCTTGTTAGTTCCTGCTGGCTCTGAGTTGGTAGCGTTCCCTGCCTTGCAAGTTTTTCCTGCCCCCCCCCCTTCTGTTTTTTCTTGGGGCAAGTAAAAAACCTGTTCCATGCTGGAATGGCTTTCCTGATCATCAAATGTACCACCCATTGCCACACGAAGTTTGGAGTTATCTGATCTATTACCTACATTGGAATATTTATTCGCTGGATCTACCATACCTCTATTTTGACCTCTTCCTCTACCTACTGGCTGTGTTTTGTTTGAAGTATTAGAATTAGCATCTTTATTTTGTTTTTTATTTTTACTCTGATTATCTTTAGCATTAGAGAACTGTCTGTACGCATGCCCTACATCTGATCTATTGCTGTCAATAACATTGCTATAGTTGCCCTGTTTTTTAAGAATAGATGGCCTGTTGCTAACCAAATTCATACCATCTAGATTGATTATGTTTCATAGAGTCCTTAATAGCAAAAGTCCCTTGATCATAATCCAGGTTACTTTGTGATGTTTGTTCATCTTCTCCAGATTCAGCCTCAGTATCTGAGAAAAAAAACTTTTTTTGATGATTGAATCTCTTCTTTGTTGTCCCATTGCCTTGAGCGAGACCTAGATCTCCATCTTCTTGTTCGTCTATTTCCCATTCTGTTTTGTATGAATCTATCCTTCTTCTTCCATACAAACACTGAATTATTAGTATTATTTTTCTTTTTAGTATGTTGTTACGCCTATGCTGAATAGTAAAATTGAACAGGAGCGCTAAAAGCTAAAGGCGGTAGAGTAGTAGTAATCTAACAGTTATATAAAGTGCAAAGTGTATGTGCAAAATATTTAGTGCAAAGTATTTTTTATATATAAAAGTGTTAAACCAATGGATAAAACTAAACCTAACCAGGTATATATGTCCTAATATAAACCTAAAAAAAGGGGCTCAATCTAAGTGTTGTGTAAGTAGTATGACATAAATCTCCGTATGCTTACACAAAGTGCACATGTGATAAATGAGTGCAAAATGTAATATGAATGGTCTTCTGACCGAAAGGTGTATAAAAACCAGAAATAATTTCAATAATAATAGCTAATCTAAAATGATACAATAATAAGGTTTGCCTAAAAATTTTATTAATACATGGCCAAATGCAAAAACGCTAATAAACAAGAAAATGATATATGCAAAAAACGGATGTCTCCGTGTATAAATTAGGTTGCCACCACATAAATTATCCGGATGCGTAATAGTCAGTAAAAGGCTTTCTTTCTTAGTTATAGAAGCCACTAATCCTGATAAACAGTTTCTATTAGAAAGGGGAAATCCTTTTAGCTTACCCCCAACAGCTCAGTCAAACCAGTCCGTCAGTTCGAGTTACCGCAGTAGCGGAGTGACGTCACTCTTATAGGCGTTGTCCTCAATATGTGATCTGATTGGTCCTCAGATCCTGGCTCGAGTTCCTAAGCCGCCGTGTTCCATGGAGTATAGTATCCGCTCTTTAGTGCTGAATGGCACGCAGGATACTTCTTGAATATGCGCTTGGGGGGGCAAATAGTTGAATGGGTGATAGAACCCTCGGTCTCACCTTAGACTCCAAAATTCACTGTTTCAGTGCATAAGAACAAGTCCCAATACGTTTGTAGTTGTTTACCTGTCAAGGTATAACAGGAATAAGTTCACAGCTTCAACTGTAAAATAAGCAACAGCAGTACATAGCATCAACGCGTTTCTCCCTATACAGGGCTTTTTCAAGATTTTTTAAGAATAGATGGCCTGTTGCTAACCAAATTCATACCACTTTCTTGATTATGTTTCATAGAGTCCTTAATAGCAAAAGTCCCTTGATCATAATCCAGGTTACTTTGTGATGTTTGTTCATCTTCTCCAGATTCAGCCTCAGTATCTGAGAAAAAAAACTTTTTTTGATGATTGAATCTCTTCTTTGTTGTCCCATTGCCTTGAGCGAGACCTAGATCTCCATCTTCTTGTTCGTCTATTTCCCATTCTGTTTTGTATGAATCTATCCTTCTTCTTCCATACAAACACTGAATTATTAGTATTATTTTTCTTTTTAGTATGTTGTTACGCCTATGCTGAATAGTAAAATTGAACAGGAGCGCTAAAAGCTAAAGGCGGTAGAGTAGTAGTAATCTAACAGTTATATAAAGTGCAAAGTGTATGTGCAAAATATTTAGTGCAAAGTATTTTTTATATATAAAAGTGTTAAACCAATGGATAAAACTAAACCTAACCAGGTATATATGTCCTAATATAAACCTAAAAAAAGGGGCTCAATCTAAGTGTTGTGTAAGTAGTATGACATAAATCTCCGTATGCTTACACAAAGTGCACATGTGATAAATGAGTGCAAAATGTAATATGAATGGTCTTCTGACTGAAAGGTGTATAAAAACCAGAAATAATTTCAATAATAATAGCTAATCTAAAATGATACAATAATAAGGTTTGCCTAAAAATTTTATTAATACATGGCCAAATGCAAAAACGCTAATAAACAAGAAAATGATATATGCAAAAAACGGATGTCTCCGTGTATAAATTAGGTTGCCACCACATAAATTATCCGGATGCGTAATAGTCAGTAAAAGGCTTTCTTTCTTAGTTATAGAAGCCACTAATCCTGATAAACAGTTTCTATTAGAAAGGGGAAATCCTTTTAGCTTACCCCCAACAGCTCAGTCAAACCAGTCCGTCAGTTCGAGTTACCGCAGTAGCGGAGTGACGTCACTCTTATAGGCGTTGTCCTCAATATGTGATCTGATTGGTCCTCAGATCCTGGCTCGAGTTCCTAAGCCGCCGTGTTCCATGGAGTATAGTATCCGCTCTTTAGTGCTGAATGGCACGCAGGATACTTCTTGAATATGCGCTTGGGGGGGCAAATAGTTGAATGGGTGATAGAACCCTCGGTCTCACCTTAGACTCCAAAATTCACTGTTTCAGTGCATAAGAACAAGTCCCAATACGTTTGTAGTTGTTTACCTGTCAAGGTATAACAGGAATAAGTTCACAGCTTCAACTGTAAAATAAGCAACAGCAGTACATAGCATCAACGCGTTTCTCCCTATACAGGGCTTTTTCAAGATTTTTTAAGAATAGATGGCCTGTTGCTAACCAAATTCATACCACTTTCTTGATTATGTTTCATAGAGTCCTTAATAGCAAAAGTCCCTTGATCATAATCCAGGTTACTTTGTGATGTTTGTTCATCTTCTCCAGATTCAGCCTCAGTATCTGAGAAAAAAAACTTTTTTTGATGATTGAATCTCTTCTTTGTTGTCCCATTGCCTTGAGCGAGACCTAGATCTCCATCTTCTTGTTCGTCTATTTCCCATTCTGTTCTGTATGAATCTATCCTTCTTCTTCCATACAAACACTGAATTATTAGTATTATTTTTCTTTTTAGTATGTTGTTACGCCTATGCTGCTTGTGTGTTTTTGAATTTTATTATTAATAAATATTTTGGTTTTACGGAGCCGCTCTAGCATCATCCTTGTGCTATTTGAACCTGGCTACTGGGCTTGTTACAACCTGTGAGACACTGAAGATTTTCTCATACCGGAAGTATCACCTGTCCAGCATTCAGCTGGTGATTGATCCCTTTGAGTGTTTGGCGGAGCACGAAAAACACAGGCGGTGTTATCCTCACGGAGGTTGTGCGGCCTTACACTTGTTCAAAACAACGGAGGATTTCAGTGAGTGAATGTTTGCTGGACCAGCAGAGTGACTAAAACACGGAGTGTTATCCCTAGCGAGGGTTTTGCGGCTGTGATGTTCGTCCTTTGCTCTCATCAGAGGAAGATAATGTAAGTGACTTTTTCATTACTTATACGGCTATACATCATATCACTGATATTCCTTGTGATCAATACCCCTTGGACTGTGTATGATTATTGGGTATTATGACTCAAATGTGTATCTAAACTGGTGCTTTATATATACACTACTTTGGTTTTTTGAGTACAATATGAGACATCAGACAAAATTTAACAAACAAATACAGGGGGAACTGGGAGCCCTGTTCCTGTGGGAACTTACAATCTAAATGTATACAGACACCGGTGTCCAATTCTGTGAATATGTACTGTTAAATAAATGTGTTATATACAATTTTCTAATTGAAACAGTATCCTCCTACTTTTAGCCCTATAACTTCTCAATTCTATAGCGCCACCCTCCTTTTACCTTTTACAATTGCTTAAATTATCTTTTGAGGAGTATAGTATCTCTTTTGGGTGCAGCAGCTGATCACTAGTTTGCAGACTATTTGTCCCCGTTATTTATACACCTATTTTAATTTATGTAATGGTGTTAAGTTAGGGGGTGTTAGGTTAGGGGGCTTAGTGATTAGTTATTTGCGTTGTGGGGTTTAGGGGTTAATAGATTTATTAGGGTAATTAGCGATATGGGTTAATGGCAGTTTAGGGGTTAATAGATGTATTAGGTAGTTTGTGATGTTGGGTTAGGTGGATTTAGGGGTTAATAATTTTATTAGGTAGTTGGGTTTTTTTTTAATACTTATTGCGGGTGCTTAGGTTATTTTTAATAGTTATTGCGTGTTGTTAGGTTTTTTTATTAATACTTATTGCGGGCGGTTAGTTTTTAATTTTTAATCCTTATTGCGGGCGTTTTTTTATTTTTTTTAAATACTTATTGCGTGCGGTTAGGTTTTTTTGTAATTCTTTGTTTGCCTTCGCTGCATCCCAGTGGATTATTTCGCCTCGCGCTGCCAACATTCCTTTGAAGATGCGTGCGCAACTGGCGACACCAACGGACGCGTTACAAACGCAATTATAGTATAGATAATACTTCAAGAGACTTCTAAACAAGAGACCTCCTCTAATCCCTCTAAGAGTGTCGGGCAGTCAGGTCTTCAAACCCATAAGAACAAAGTTAAAGTACCGTCTTCTGTAGTGTCAGAAGTCCACTTTTAACAGTACAAAAATTTTGCTGATAAGAAAAAAGATTCTAATCCTATAGATCAACCAAGAGATAAGTTATCATCGTCCTATCACATCCATCCAGTCTTCCATGCCTTTTTCCTGAAACCTGCAATACGTAACCCTTTTCCATCTCAGAAACCACCTACCCCGGGTCCTATTGTAATTAATGGGTCTGAAGAATACGAGTTAGAAAATATCTTAAAATGCTAGAATCCATAGAAGTAAACTGGAATATCTCATTAATTGTAAGGAATATGGTCCTGAAGTGAGGTGTTGTGTCCAGAATCTCAAGTACATGAACCTGCAGAAATCAAAGATTTTAAGAAGCATCCCAATCACCTTGTTTCAGCCTTCCCCAGAGGCTACGCCTTAGGAGTTAGCACTGTCAGAAACTTACCTGAGCGATCCTGTGTACGTCTAGTCCAATGGGGATATCCAGGTTATATTGTTGAAAAAGCATTTCGGCAAGTTAGAGAGATGGATAGATTGAACTTGCTGGAGGAAAACCCTAGACAGAAAAAGACAATGAGGAATATTTATCAAATGTCTGTTGGACCTGATTCGACAGTGCGGATCAGGTCCGACAGACATCGCTGAATGCAGAGAGCAATATGCTCTCCGTATTCAGCATTGCACCAGCAGTTCTTGTGAGCTGCTGGTGCAACTCCGCCCCCTGCAGATTCGCGGCCAATTGGCCACCAGCAGGGGGGTGTCAATCAGCCCGATCGTACTCGAGCGTGTTGAATTGTGGCGCTGTCTGTCCGCCTGCTCAGAGCAGGCGGACAGGGTTATGAAGCAGTGGTCTTTAGACTGCTGCTTCATAACTGCTGTTTCTGGCGAGTCTGAAGACTCGCCAGAAACACGGGCCCTCAAGCTCCATTCGGAGCTTGATAAATGGGCCTCAATAACTAAACCTGTTTTTGTAACTACTTACTCGTCACAATACCAGCAGGTTTGCAATATCATAAAGAAACAATTTCAATCCTTTTAGGGGATAAACAACTTTATGATGTTGCTCAAGGAGGTTGGAAATTTGTAAGTAGGAAAAACAAATCCCTGGGTAACATTCTGGCTCCTAGTACGATTGGAGCAGTGAAAACTGACAAATCAACTTTTGAAAACTAAAAGGAGGGGTAGCTAGAGAAAGCCAAGTATCCCCACCAAAAAGTATGCACTGAGAGCACTCTGGGCCTAGACTATAGGCAGTCGTGTCCAAAAAAAGGAAAATAAAATATAACTTTTATTGTTAGGTTAAATCAAAACTGACATACACATTAAAAGAATCCAGACATACACTAGTGGTGAACCTATCAAATGATCAAGGGGGGATCAATATGGATAGGGCCTTAATATAATAAAGGTGATCCTCCCCTCTCTTGGAAATATATAGGATAAATATCTTCTGTCTCACTGCCGTGATACACTCGATTTGGAAATGCTAGTGCTTTAAATGACACCAGTGAGGGTGTACAATTGTTCTAATGTAACTCCTTTACTAACAGCACCATTAGTGATCACCGTACATACAGTAAAGTGCAATATATTGTAGATCAAAGAAAAGGGTATAGTATTATCATCAATTTATTACTTCATAATACCCTTACCACTGATCAAAGTGTTTTCGAGTTTTCAGCAAAACCCCATAATGTAACATATGAATGTATGGTGGTGTATGTAATGCTTAAACACATGTAATTCAAATTGTTTGTTTCAGGATTAATATTAAAATATGAATGGTATTAGCTTCTTAATATGAAAAGGAATCATAATACCCATGATTTTGGGCAATTATTGTGTTGTGTCACTCAAAGAATATATTATCCATTGTATATTAGTTTGCTAGAGTTGGCAAAGTATCAACCAAAACTAATGTGTATCCCACTAGTCTATTGTGGTATACACTATATATAATAGAGATCTTTAATTATTCACCACCTGGACCATATCTTGTGGAAAATGTAAACGGTATATAATATGTTAGGTTTCGGTGAGCTCATATGTAGCAGGTCTGGCCTGTTTCAGGTTGTATAGTTGCTACAATACATGCCGTACTGAATGAAATATTCATAAAGTTTTGTTCTGTTTATAATGTGAATTTCACTTGTTCCTAGCGATATTATTGCTACTATATCAGGCAAACCCCTGTTCTGATATTTAATAAAAATACAAACGTTAATTGTACAGGATAGTGTTAATGGCTAAGATATCACAAAACATGGACCGTGTAATGGAACAGTTTGTGGCGTTGCTTATAAGTATTAAATCTGGTACAACCCAGATCCTATAGTTATTCAATATGGGCAATGTTCTATATTAGTGGAAGATATTGACAGTGTACAATGTATTAAGTATTTCCGCCATTCTTTATGTAGCGTGTCTAGCTTGTTTAAAAAAATTGTTGCAATAAATGCTGCAATAAATGAAGTATTTATAAAGTTCTGCTCTATTTATGTTGTGAATTCCACTCATACTAGTGATAAACCAAATGCTAGATCTGGCACAACCCAGATCAAATATATATTGCAGTGACGTGCAGTGACGTCAGAGGCTGGTGAGGCAGTGGCTAGGATACGCCTTCATTCTTTAGATATCCTTTGTTGAAGAAATAGCAATGCACATGGGTGAGCCAATCACATGTGGTATCTATGTGCAGCCACCAATCAGCAGCTACTGAGCATATTTAGATATGATTTTCAACAAAGGATATTAAAAGAATGAAGAAAATTAGATATTAGATGTAAATTGGAAAGTTATTTAAATTTGCATAAGGGTTTCATATGGGTTTCATATGGGTTTCATGTCCCTTTAAATGGTGTCTTGGAAAACTGGTCAACTTAGTAAACATCTGATTTTAGTCTAAAAGGATTGTAACAGAAATTCTTGCCAGATAACACAATGTTTGCTGTGATTATGAGATCTAGAAATCCATGCCCATTAAAATATATTTAAAACATACTTTTTACTTTAATGCTGCAAATTATGCTTATAGATTCTTTCATTATTCAGTAAATATAAAAATGTCTTGATCCAGTGGCGGCTGGTGAAATTTAAAGATGGTGGGGCGCTTGACCCCACCCCTTTAAATAAAGCCACACCATCAGATGGCACTACAAATTCATTAATTAAATAAATAAAAGGTAGACAGAAACACAGAAAAGCACTCGGGGGGAAAGGGAGAGAGAGACGGGGGGAGAGAGACACAGTGGGTTGGAGAGAGAGATGGGGGGAGAGAGACACAGAGGGTTAGAGAGAGAGAGACACCCAATCACACACAGAGGGTTAGAGAGAGAGAGAGAGAGAGACAATCACACACAGAGGGTTAGAGAGAGAAAGAGAGACACAATCACACACAGAGGGTGAGAGAGAGAGAGAAAGAGAGACACAATCACACACAGAGGGTTAGAGAGAGAGAAAGAGAGAGAGAGACACACAATCACACACAGAGGGTTAGAGAGAGAGAAATAAAGAGAGAGAGAGAGACAATCACACACAGAGGGTTAGAGAGAGAGAAAGAGAGAGAGACACAATCACATACAGAGGGTTAGAGAAAGAGAGACACAATCACACATAGAGGGTTAGAGAGAGAGAGAAAGAGACACAATCACACACAGAGGGTTAGAGAGAGAGAGAAAGAGATACAATCACACACAGAGGGTTAGAGAGAGAGAAAGAGAGAGAGACACAATCATACACAGAGGGTTAGAGAGAGAAAGAGACACAATCACACACAGAGGGTTAGAGAGAGAGAAAGAGAGACACAATCATACACAGAGGGATAGAGAGAGAGAGAGACACAATCACACACAGAGGGTTAGAGAGAGAAAGAGACACAATCACACACAGAGGGTTAGAGAGAGAGAGAAAGAGAGAGACACAATCACACACAGAGGGTTAGAGAGAGAAAGAGAGAGAGAGACACAATCACACACAGAGGGTTAGAGAGAGAGAGACACAATCACACACAGAGGGTTACAGAGAGAGAGAAAGAGAGAGAGAGAGACACAATCACACACAGAGGTTTAGAGAGAGAGACACAATCACACACAGAGGGTTAGAGAGAGAGAAAGAGAGAGAGAGAGAGAGAGAGAGAGACACAATCATACACAGAGGGTTAGAGAGAGAGAGACACAATCACACACAGAGGGTTACAGAGAGAGAGAAAGAGAGAGAGAGACACAATCACACACAGAGGTTTAGAGAGAGAGACACAATCACACACAGAGGGTTAGAGAGAAAGAGAGAGAGAGACAATCACACACAGAGGGTTAGAGAGAGAGAGAAAGAGAGAGACACAATCACACACAGAGGGTTAGAAAGAGAGAGAGACACAATCACACACAGAGGGTTAGAGAGAGAGAGAGAGAGAGAGAGAAAGAGACACAATCACACACAGAGGGTTAGAGAGAGAGAGAAAGAGAGAGACACAATCACACACAGAGGGTTAGAGAGAGAAAGAGAGAGAGAGAGAGAGAGAGACACAATCACACACAGAGGGTTAGAGAGATAGAGAAAGAGAGAGAGACACAATCACACACAGAGGGTTAGAGAGAGAGAGAGAGAAAGAGAGAGCGACACAATCACACACAGAGGGTTAGAGAGAGAGAAAGAGAGAAAGACACAATCACACACAGAGGGTTAGAGAGAGAGAAAGAGAGAGAGACACAATCATACACAGAGGGTTAGAGAGAGAGAAAGAGAGACACAATCACACACAGGGTTAGAGAGAGAGCGAAAGAGAGAGACACAATCACACACAGGGTTAGAAAGAGAGAGAGACGCAATCATACACAGAGGGTTAGAGAGAGAGAGAGAGAGAGACACAATCACACACAGAGGGTTAGAGAGAGAGAGAGAGAGACACAATGACACACAGAGGGTTAGAGAGAGAGAGAAAGAGATACAATCACACACAGAGGGTTAGAGAGAGAGAAAGAGAGAGAGACACAATCATACACAGAGGGATAGAGAGAGAGAAAGAGAGAGAGACACAATCATACACAGAGGGTTAGAGAGAGAAAGAGACACAATCATACACAGAGGGTTAGAGAGAGAGAAAGAGAGAGAGACACAATCACATACAGAGGGTTAGAGAAAGAGAGACACAATCACACACAGAGGGTTAGAGAGAGAGAGAAAGAGACACAATCACACACAGAGGGTTAGAGAGAGAGAGAAAGAGACACAATCACACACAGAGGGTTAGAGAGAGAGAAAGAGAGAGAGACACAATCATACACAGAGGGATAGAGAGAGAGAAAGAGAGAGACACAATCATACACAGAGGGTTAGAGAGAGAAAGAGACACAATCACACACAGAGGGTTAGAGAGAGAGAAAGAGAGACACAATCACACACAGAGGGATAGAGAGAGAGAGAGACACACAATCATACACAGAGGGTTAGAGAGAGAAAGAGACACAATCATACACAGAGGGATAGAGAGAGAGACACAATCACACACAGAGGGTTAGAGAGAGAAAGAGACACAATCACACACAGAGGGTTAGAGAGAGAGAGAAAGAGAGAGACACAATCACACACAGAGGGTTAGAGAGAGAAAGAGAGAGACACACACAATCACACACAGAGGGTTAGAGAGAGAGAGACACAATCACACACAGAGGGTTACAGAGAGAGAGAAAGAGAGAGAGGCACAATCACACACAGAGGTTTAGAGAGAGAGACACAATCACACACAGAGGGTTAGAGAGAGAGAAAGAGAGAGAGAGACACAATCATTCACAGAGGGTTAGAGAGAAAGAGAGAGACACAATCACACACAGAGGGTTAGAGAGAGAGAAAGAGAGAGAGACAATCACACACAGAGGGTTAGAGAGAGAGAGAAAGAGACACAATCACACACAGAGGGTTAGAGAGAGAGAGAAAGAGATACAATCACACACAGAGGGTTAGAGAGAGAGAAAGAGAGAGAGACACAATCATACACAGAGGGATAGAGAGAGAGAGAGAGAGAGAGAGAGAGAGAGAGAGAGAGAGAGAGAGAGAGAGAGAGAGAGAGAGAGAGAGAGAGAGAGAGAGAGAGAGAGAGAGAGAGAGAGAGAGAGAGAGAGAAAGAGAGACACAATCATTCACAGAGGGATAGAGAGAGAGACACAATCACACACAGAGGGTTAGAGAGAGAAAGAGACACAATCACACACAGAGGGTTAGAAAGAGAGAGAGACACAATCACACACAGAGGGTTAGAGAGAGAGAGAGAGAGAGAAAGAGACACAATCACACACAGAGGGTTAGAGAGAGAGAGAAAGAGAGAGACACAATCACACACAGAGGGTTAGAGAGAGAGAGAGAGAGAGAGAGAGAGACAATCACAAACAGAGGGTTAGAAAGAGAGAGAGACACAATCACACACAGAGGGTTAGAGAGAGAGAGAGAAAGAGAGAGCGACACAATCACACACAGAGGGTTAGAGAGAGAGACACAATCACACACAGAGGGTTAGAGAGAGAGAAAGAGAGAGACACAATCATACAAAGAGGGTTAGAGAGAGAGAAAGAGAGACACAATCACACACAGGGTTAGAGAGAGAGCGAAAGAGAGAGACACAATCACACACAGGGTTAGAAAGAGAGAGAGACGCAATTATACACAGAGGGTTAGAGAGAGAGAGAGAGACACAATCACACACAGAGGGTTAGAGAGAGAGACACAATCACACACAGAGGGTTAGAGAGAGAGAAAGAGAGAGAGACACAATCAAACACAGAGGGTTAGAGAGACACATAAGGGATGAGAGAGTCAGAGGGGGAGGAAGAGAGACAGAGAGAGAAAGAGACCATGGGGGAGAACAACACATAAGGAGAGAGAGGGATAAGTAGAGAGAGAGAGAGACACACACACAAGGGGGGGGGGGAAGGGACCACTGCATTTTTAAGTAATAAAACAGCAGAGCTACAGAGAGTTCAGAAAATGAGACTATACATTAGTGTGAAGTACAAAGGCAAGCTGCTAAGTTAGTGGGTGTAAAGTTTGAGTAAACAAAATACAAAAACGATCCTTTGCTGTAAAAGAGTAAAAAAACACTAAACCACATTCATTAAATTATCATTTTCACTAACAGAATCCCTTTCAGTAAAATCTTACTTTAATAAGATGTGGCTGAAACACTGCTCTCTCTGTCTCTCTTCCTGCTCTGTAAGGATTCAGAGTGGCACATTCCACTGCACTTAGAGGGGAAGAACAGAACTCTCTTTTTCACTTTAGCAAAGCTAGCAGGTTCACAGGACAGCAACAAAATATATGAAAGTTGTTTTTTTCCGTTTTTGTTTTGTTTTATATGATTTAACATCCAGCCCCAACCCTAAGTTCCACTTACTAATGCCTCTCACTTGGTTCAGCCCAAATAGGACTGCCTCAAATAAGCAGTTAATGGGCCATGCAATGATCTTAACCACTTTCATCCAGAAGGTGGCGCAGCATGTTGTGTAATGGTGGGCAGACCTGCTTGTGCCTCTCCATTGCACAACATATAGCTGTGAAAAAAAATGCTGGGGAAAAAAATACATTTTTTTTTAATTTTTTTTTTTAAAGCCAATAAAAAAATATATATTTTTGCCCATATGAGAGGTGAAGCACTGCCTCACCTGCCTCTAGTGACTGCACATCACTGTGTAATACAAACATATGTTCCAAAAGAATAATAATAATAACTAGGGTTTAGTAAAACAATGGATTGTATACTATAACAGTAATAGCATTACTTTGAGTATTCAGTCTGACACAACCCAGATTCTATGCTTGTTCAGTATTAGCGATGTTATATAGAAAGTTTGTTAACCAAACTATCTGATAGGACTGTTAAATTGAGAGTAAACTGTACATTAGATACAAGATCTAGCACAACCCAGATCAAATTATAGTTTAAATAATAGCAATTTTGACAGAGTTTAGGTTCAACTATAGAGATCGTCTGGCTATTAAAAATTGAGAGCGCAAAAACGCTCAAGTAGCTTCCCTGACGTGTTTGCCCCTCCAGCCTTTTTTTTAAAGTAACTTTGTCTAGCTGGCTCCAGTGCAAAGGCCACTATAGATATAGATGTTCAAAACAGCTAATAGGATGAGAGCTACTGAAATCCTATTGGCTGATTTGAACAACCAATAGGATTTCAGTAGCTCTTATCCTATTGGCTGATTTTATAGGGTTAGATTTTTATGGGGTTTGTGTTAATTTTTTTTTATATATTAGGGATGGGCACTTGTAAAAGAGCTGAATGCGCTTTTAAGGGCAGTGAAAAGAGCTGAATGCCCATACAAATGCCCTTTTAGGGGCAATGGGTAGTTTAGGATTTTATAGAGTTAGATTTTTCTATTTTGGGGGGTTGGTTGGGTGGTGGGTTTTACTGTTGGGGGGACTTTGTATTTTTTTACAGGTAAAAGAGCTGATTGTTTCAGGATAATGCCCTACAAAAGTTCCTTTTAAGGGCTATTGGTAGTTTATTGTAGGTTAGGGGGTGTTTTTATTTTGGGGGGCTTTTTTATTTTTGTAGGGCTATTAGATTAGGTGTAATTGTTTTTATTTTTGATAATTTTATTATTTTTTTGCAATCTTAGGCCTAGATTTGGAGTTCGGCGGTAAAAGGGCTGTTAACGCTCCGCGGGCTTTTTTCTGGCCGCACCATAAAATTAACTCTGGTATCGAGAGTTCAATGAAATGCTGCGTTAGGCTCCAAAAAAGGAGCGTAGAGCATTTTTACCGCAAATGCAACTCTCGATACCAGAGTTGCTTACGGACGCGGCCGGCCTCAAAAACGTGCTTGTGCACGATTCTCCCATAGGAAACAATGGGACTGTTTGAGCTGAAAAAAAACCTAACACCTGCAAAAAAGCAGCGTTCAGCTCCTAACGCAGCCCCATTGTTTCCTATGGGGAAACACTTCCTACGTCTGCACCTAACACTCTAACATGTACCCCGAGTCTAAACACCCCTAGCCTTACACTTATCAACCCCTAATCTGCCGCCCCCGCTATCGCTGACCCCTTCATTTTATTATTAACCCCTAATCTGCCGCCCCCGCTATCGCTGACCCCTGCATATTTTTTTTAACCCCTAATCTGCCGCTCCGTAAACCGCCGCAACCTACGTTATCCCTATGTACCCCTAATCTGCTACCCCTAACACCGCCGACCCCTATATTATATTTATTAACCCCTAACCTGCCCCCCACAACGTCGCCGACACCTGCCTACACTTATTAACCCCTAATCTGCCGAGCGGACCTGAGCGCTACTATAATAAAGTTATTAACCCCTAATCCGCCTCACTAACCCTATCATAAATAGTATTAACCCCTAATCTGCCCTCCCTAACATCGCCGACACCTAACTTCAATTATTAACCCCTAATCTTCCGATCGGAGCTCACCGCTATTCTAATAAATGGATTAACCCCTAAAGCTAAGTCTAACCCTAACACTAACACCCCCCTAAGTTAAATATAATATTTATCTAACGAAATAAATTAACTCTTATTAAATAACTTATTCCTATTTAAAGCTAAATACTTACCTGTAAAATAAATCCTAATATAGCTACAATATAAATTATAATTATATTATAGCTATTTTAGGATTAATATTTATTTTACAGGCAACTTTGTAATTATTTTAACCAGGTACAATAGCTATTAAATAGTTAATAACTATTTAATAGCTACCTAGTTAAAATAATAACAAATTTACCTGTAAAATAAATCCTAACCTAAGTTATAATTAAACCTAACACTACCCTATCACTAAATTAATTAAATAAACTACCTACAATTACCTACAATTAACCTAACACTACACTATCAATAAATTAATTAAACACAATTCCTACAAATAAATACAATTAAATAAACTAGCTAAAGTACAAAAAATAAAAAAGAACTAAGTTACAGAAAATAAAAAAATATTTACAAACATAAGAAAAATATTACAACAATTTTAAACTAATTACACCTACTCTAAGCCCCCTAATAAAATAACAAAGCCCCCCAAAATAAAAAATTCCCTACCCTATTCTAAATTAAAAAAGTTACAAGCTCTTTTACCTTACCAGCCCTGAACAGGGCCCTTTGCGGGGCATGCCCCAAGAATTTCAGCTCTTTTGCCTGTAAAAAAAAACATACAATACCCCCCCCCCCAACATTACAACCCACCACCCACATACCCCTAATCTAACCCAAACCCCCCTTAAATAAACCTAACACTAAGCCCCTGAAGATCTTCCTACCTTGTCTTCACCATCCAGGTATCACCGATCCGTCCTGGCTCCAAGATCTTCATCCAACCCAAGCGGGGGTTGGCGATCCATAATCCGGTCCAGAAGAGGCTCCAAAGTCTTCCTCCTATCCGGCAAGAAGAGGACATCCGGACCGGCAAACATCTTCTCCAAGCGGCATCTTCGATCTTCTTCCATCCGGAGCGAAGCGGCAGGATCCTGAAGACATCCAGCGCGGAACATCCATCCGGACCGACGACTGAACGACGAATGACTGTTCCTTTAAGGGACGTCATCCAAGATGGCGTCCCTCGAATTCCGATTGGCTGATAGGATTCTATCAGCCAATCGGAATTAAGGTAGGAATTTTCTGATTGGCTGATGGAATCAGCCAATCAGAATCAAGTTCAATCCGATTGGCTGATCCAATCAGCCAATCAGATTGAGCTCGCATTCTATTGGCTGATCGGAACAGCCAATAGAATGCGAGCTCAATCTGATTGGCTGATTGGATCGGCCAATCGGATTGAACTAGATTCTGATTGGCTGATTCCATCAGCCAATCAGAAAATTCCTACCTTGTAACTTTTTTAATTTAGAATAGGGTAGGGAATTTTTTATTTTGGGGGGCTTTGTTATTTTATTAGGGGGCTTAGAGTAGGTGTAATTAGTTTAAAATTGTTGTAATATTTTTCTTATGTTTGTAAATATTTTTTTATTTTTTGTAACTTAGTTCTTTTTTATTTTTTGTACTTTAGCTAGTTTATGTAATTGTATTTATTTGTAGGAATTGTGTTTAATTAATTTATTGATAGTGTAGTGTTAGGTTAATTGTAGGTAATTGTAGGTAGTTTATTTAATTATTTTATTGATAGGGTAGTGTTAGGTTTAATTATATCTTAGGTTAGGATTTATTTTACAGGTAAATTTGTTATTATTTTAACTAGGTAACTATTAAATAGTTCTTAACTATTTAATAGTTATTGTACCTGGTTAAAATAATTACAAAGTTGCCTGTAAAATAAATATTAATCCTAAAATAGCTATAATATAATTATAATTTATATTGTAGCTATATTAGGATTTATTTTACAGGTAAGTATTTACCTTTAAATAGGAATAATTTATTTAATAACAGTTAATTTATTTCGTTAGATGTAAATTATATTTAATTTAGGGGGGTGTTAGTGTTAGGGTTAGACTTAGCTTTAGGGGTTAATACATTTATTAGAATAGCGGTGAGGTCCGCTCGGCAGATTAGGGGTTAATAATTGAAGTTAGGTGTCGGCGATGTTAGGGAGGGCAGATTAGGGGTTAATACTATTTATGATAGGGTTAGTGAGGCGGGTTAGGGGTTAATAACTTTATTATAGTAGCGCTCAGGTCCGCTCGGCAGATTAGGGGTTAATAAGTGTAGGCAGGTGTCGGCGACGTTGAGGGGGGCAGATTAGGGGTTAATAAATATAATATAGGGGTCGGCGATGTTAGGGCAGCAGATTAGGGGTACATAGGGATAACGTAGGTGGCGGCGCTTTGCGGTCGGAAGATTAGGGGTTAATTATTTTAAGTAGCTGGCGGCGACGTTGTGGGGGGCAGGTTAGGGGTTAATAAATGTAATACAGGGGTCGGCGGGGTTAGGGGCAGCAGATTAGGGGTACATAAGTATAACGTAGGTGGCGGTCGGCAGATTAGGGGTTAAAAATTTTAATCGAGTGGCGGCGGTGTGGGGGGACCTCGGTTTAGGGGTACATAGGTAGTTTATGGGTGTTAGTGTACTTTAGGGTACAGTAGTTAAGAGCTTTATGAACCGGCGTTAGCCAGAAAGCTCTTAACTCCTGCTATTTTCAGGCGGCTGGAATCTTGTCGTTAGAGCTCTAACGCTCACTTCAGAAACGACTCTAAATACCGGCGTTAGAAAGATCCCATTGAAAAGATAGGCTACGCAATTGACGTAAGGGGATCTGCGGTATGGAAAAGTCGCGGCTGAAAAGTGAGCGTTAGACCCTTTAATCACTGACTCCAAATACCAGCGGGCGGCCAAAACCAGCGTTAGGAGCCTCTAACGCTGGTTTTGACGGCTACCGCCGAACTCCAAATCTAGGCCTTAGTGTTTTTTATTTTTTGTAATTTAGTGTTTATTATTTTTTGTAATTTTAGATTTTGTTTAATTTTTTTCGTAGTTTTAGGGTTTTTTAAATTTGTAATTTACATTTTTTAATTAGTAGTTTTTTTTTATTTTATTAGAATAGTTATGTTAGGTTAATTTATAGTTTAATGTTGTTTATCTTTATTTCACAGGTAAGTTTTTATTTATTTTAAGATAGTTATATTGTAATTTTAATTTAAAGTTAGAGGTGTGTTAGGTTTAGGGGTTAATAGTTTAATTTAGTGTTTTGCAATGTGGGGGGCCTGGCGGTTTAGGGGTTAATAGTTTTATTTAGTGGCGGCGATGTGGGGGGCCGGAGGTTTAGGGGTTAATAGGTTTATTTAGAAGCAGCGATATGGGAGGCCGGATATTTATGGGTTAATCATTTTATTTAGTGGCGGTGATGTTGGGGAGCGGCGGATTAGGGGTTAATAGCTTTTATTTAGTAGCGCCGATGTCGGGGAGCGGCCGATTTGGGGTTAATAGATTTATTAGTGGCGGCGATGTCGGGGAGCGGCCATTAGGGGTTAATAGCTTTTATTTAGTGGCAGCGATGTCGGGGGCAGCAGATTAGGGGTGTTTAGACTAAGGGTTTATGTTAGGGTGTTAGGTTTAAACGTAACTTTCTTTCCCCTATAGACATCAATGGGGTTGCGTTACGGAGATTTTTCATTACGCACTTCAGGTGTTACTTTTTTTTCTAACTCTCTCTACATTGATGTCTATGAGGGAAAGTGTGCATGAGCACGTAAACTCAGCCCTTGGTTTTTGTGCGGTATGGAGCTTAACGCACCATAACGCACAGCACAAGGAGGCTTTTCAGTCACTCGTAATAGCAGCGCTATGGAGAGTGAAATAAAGCAACTTTTTTGCCATTAGTTTCGCAACCCTGTTTAGCGCAAAACTCATAATCTAGGTGATAGATAGGTTAGACCATTGCTCTGCACTGGCAACTCATTTTATTGTAGAACACCAAGGGGACACAAGGCTTCAAATGGTGTATCATAGAACAGGTTAGACGACCACCTAGAGGTGGTGATATAGAGGCCTTACTTGAAAGGCAAAACATTTTTTGGATTTTTACTTTATGTACCCAGGTACTTAGAGGCTTTTACATAGAGGGAGACATAATATACTTTTGGGGAAAAATGGATAGTTATTTATTTTTTTAAATTTTTAAAGAGCTTTATTGAAAAAGAATATAACATACAGCAGCATAGGCACGGAGTTGGGTGTAACAGGGGCAAAACTACAGGGGGTGCAGAGGTCGCAATTGCGACTGGGCCCCCAAGGGTGGGGGCCCAGCTTTTTAAAAAAAAAAAAAAATTAAAACGTTGACCTGCCACTGCCTGCACTGATATCATGTGAGTGTGACATGATGCTTCACTAGTGTCTCTGACTATAGGGGTTAGTCTTTCTGTTTTACCCATTGGTGTTTATGTCTGTGTGTGTGTATGTGTGTTTGTGTGTGTGTATGTTTGCTACTGTATGTGTATTTATGCATGTATGTGTGTGTATGTGTGTATGCATGTATATGTGTGTGTGTGTGTGTGTCTGTGTATGTATGCGACTGTGTGTGTATTTATGCATGTATGTGTGTGTGTATTTATGCGTGTGTGTGTGTATGTTTGTGGAACCAGCAAATTACAGACCTTGTTACTGCAGCATGGGGGGGAGGGGGTAAACAGTGTCACTATACAGTACCACTATATACAGTACGGGGGGGCTCTACCATGTCACAGACTACTGAGGTCTCTTTATAAAGTACTGGGGTGGGTATGGTCAGGCCAGCCATCTCACCGGCAGATTACAGACTGTGTCACTGACTCACTATATACAGTACTGGTGGGATAAACAGTGTCACTATATACAGTAATATGGGGTCAGACCATCTCACAGACTGTGGACACAGGGTACCTCCTTTTGTACACATGTAATCTGATTCACATTTTTTTTCTGTGTTGAATGTAAAAAAAAAAAAAAAGATATGTATCAAATTCACTTTTTTTTTTTTTTTGGGGGGGGGGCCTTCTTAGATTCTTGCACCTGGGCCCTGTGGATTCTAGTTACGCCTCTGGGTGTAGAATATTTACCCGTACATTAGAGGTATGAAAACAATATAAATATATTATATGATGAAAATGATAAAAAATAAAAAAGAATAAACAATGAACATATCAGATAAAGCTCACCATTTATGCGGGTGAGAGTTCTCTATGTGTGAAAAGTCCAGTAATATATATGCTGGTGAAATTATAGTCCGCTGTTAGCCTGTGCTGCTTGAGTCTATCTGCTAAATAGAGCTCAACTTTTTCAAATTTTCCTTTATCTTGTAAGAATCATGTTAACTCACAATAACAATTTACAAGATAGGTAATGCCAATTTGTCTTTTTGAACAAAAATAGTATCGGATAGTGAACATTAGCCTTAACTCAGTCAAAATTGTATAAACCTTTTTTAAGTAAGTAATAAACCATAAATATTAGTTTTTTACAGTAATCTAGTGTAGGCAGTTCACCGCTGTATCTTCATTGTGGATGCCTTGAATGTTCATGTACGCGGAATGACCGCATTGGAGTATCCCTTTGTGGGCACAAAAACGGAAAGGGAAGACAGAATTTTTTTTTTAAAAAAAAATGGGAAAGGAAAAGAGAAAAGGGAGGAGTTACAGGGGATCAGTAGTCAGGGGGGTAATGAATGAGTAGGCGTTTCATCTAGCGGGTCTTCTGATGTACCAGTCCTCTATTACTAAACTCCTCTTGTTCAGAGTATTGGGTTTAAATCTGTCCTGTTATGCCTACTTCCTGTGCCCAACTCACTCCACATCTGGAGTATCATTTTGTGCGTTTCAGTGTTGGCTGTTCTAGTATAATGAAATTTTTACAATTGTATGATTTGCTCTACATTCTGTTTCCAGTCTGTGATCATGGGGATTAGCGCTGTCTTCCAATTTTTTGGAATCAAGCTTATTTATTTATTTTTTTTTTTACTTTTTCATTTTTTATGACAGTGATCTACCATCTATGAATTTAGCTAACTACTAATTACATACAGCCAATGAGAGGTACATATACTTATGGTACATTAGTATGTAAAATATTATTAATGATATAAGTTGTAAATAGTTAGATTAAGTAGGTCCTATAAGCTATATCATCTGTTTATATATTGATGTATATATTTGTAACCAAATTTGACGATACAACATGTGTTTAACAATAAATTATATGGCTTTAAGAGGGGGTGGTTCAACATTGTGGGTGTTTGCAATTAACTTGCCTATAAATGTGTAATTGTGAAAATGGAGACTAAGGTCTATGACTAAGGCGGCTCTCAGCCGAAACGCGTAAGACCTAGTCTTCCCATTTACTGGCATTTTATGTTTTCTGCCGCCACTTTACTTAATAAACATGCACTGCGTTTTTTTCATCTGTGTCTGCATTTTGATTGTTCCGATCCTGCTTAGTTACCTGCCCTCCTGTTCCTGGTTTTGCTTCCCAGTGTCCTGATATCCCGTGACAGCCTGCTGAGTCTCCTGTTTCCTGCAGTACCAGTGGCAGCTTATCTGAATCCTGCTGTACCAGTGGCAGCTTATCTGAATCCTGCTGTACCCACTGCACCTATCTAGTATCCCGTGATAGTCTGCTGAGTCTAGTGTATCCTGCAGTACCAGTGACAGCTTATCTGAATCCTGCTGTACCCACTTAACCTATCTAGTATCCCGTGACAGTCTGCTGAGTCTGCTGTATCCTGCTGAACCAGTGACAGCTTATCTGAATCCTGCTGTACCCACTGCACCTATCTAGTATCCCGTGACAGTCTGCTGAGTCTCCTGTATCCTGCTGAACCAGTGACAGCTTATCTGAATCCTGCTGTACCCACTTAACCTATCTAGTATCCCGTGATAGTCTGCTGAGTCTCCTGTATCCTGCAGTACCAGTGGCAGCTTATCTGAATCCTGCTGTACCCCCAGCACCTACCGGGTATCCCATGACAGCCTGCTGAGTCTCCTGTATCCTGCTGAACCAGTGACAGCTTATCTGAATCCTGCTGTACCCACTTAACCTATCTAGTATCCCATGACAGTCTGCTGAGTCTCCTGTATCCTGCTGAACCAGTGACAGCTTATCTGAATCCTGCTGTACCCACTTAACCTATCTAGTATCCCATGACAGTCTGCTGAGTCTCCTGTATCCTGCTGAACCAGTGACAGCTTATCTGAATCCTGCTGTACCCACTTAACCTATCTAGTATCCCGTGATAGCCTGCTGAGTCTCCTGTATCCTGCTGAACCAGTGACAGCTTATCTGAATCCTGCTGTACCCACTGCACCTATCTAGTATCCCGTGATAGTCTGCTGAGTCTCCTGTATTCTGCAGTACCAGTGGCAGGTTATCTGAATCCTGCTGTACCCACTGCACCTATCTAGTATCCCATGACATCCTACACAAATAAAATACATTTATCTAATTTTCATTTATGATTGCAATTTAATGTTATGAGGTTTAAAACAATGTTAGTTATAAAATGAATTACAGTGATCCTACTTGCATTCAAATGTATTAGGCACTCATCATCAATGTTGAATGAATTAATCGGCCATACATGGGGACCAAAATGTCTATTTATGTGTGTGCCAGCTAAATAAACACATTGTAATATTAATTAATCATAAACCCAATATAAATTAATCAAAGACTGATTAACAGTGTTCATAACAGTATTAATATTATTAATACCTTAGTGGTACATGGAACCCAGAATTAAATACACTATAAAAGTGTAATAAAACAATAAAAAAAAACTTTTTAACTGCTTTTCATACTCACAGAAAGGCTAAAGTTCATGATGCAGAATTCAGATCTGTGACCCAGCTACTTGCTATATAGTAACTTGGGCCCCAATATTAAAATAATCTGCAGACCCACAAGGAATTGCCCTTTTTGGCTTAGCCAGTTTTTCAACCCGTGGGTCCAGCAATATTTTAAAAGAAAGTGGGTTGACCCACTCTGTTTAGATATGTGGTGATGTGTCTTCCATAGGAAATAATAGGTATTGCAATTTTAGTAAAAGTCCACCAACATCGTCAGTGATCTCAGATTTTGGTGGTGGGCTTGTGTATTCAAAGTGTGTTTACACAACATATACTGTGTGTTCGCAAAAACAAAAAGTGTTTTCTGTGTAGGAACAATTCAGATAATACATATGTACATTAAGTTTCACTGTACATTCAATAGATTTTTTACCAAATCTCGCCTCTGAAAAGCTGCATCTAATATGGAGGATAGTTCGTTTAAAATTAGAAATTCACTGTGATGTTTCTGCCATTAAAATACAAGTTACTCGCATGGAAAGCTCATGAAACTTCCATAGAACGCCTATAAATTCGTTATGTCTGTGATCTCCAGTGTTAATAAAGAACAAAAAAATTGTAACTTTTATGATTCAGATAGGCCATGCCATTTTAAACAACTTTCCAATTTACTTTTATCATCAAATTTGCTTTGTTCTCTTGGTATTCTTTGTTGACATCTGAACCTATTTAGGCTCATATGCTAATTTCTAAGCCCTTGAAAGCGCCTCTTATTTCAGTGCATTTTGACCGTTTTTCACAGCTAGACAGCACTAGTTTGTGTGTGCCATATAGATAACATTATGCTCACTCCTGTGGAGTTATTTATGAGTCAGCACTGATTGGCTAAAATGCAAGTCTGACAAAAGAACTGAGATAAGGGAGCAATCTGCAGAGCCTTAGATACAAGGTAATCACAGAGGTAATCCAAAACTGGGGAATAGGTAATAAAGGGATTATCTATATTTTTAAACAATAACAATTCTGGAGTAGACTGTCCCTTCAAACCTATAGGAGCTGTGGCGATGTGGGTATATACAATTGTTTTACATATATGTATTTTGTTGTATAATGCTATAATATGTGTTTTAATTATTGTTGTGATTTTAAAAATTGTGTGTTTTGCTTTTGGCTCCTTTTTTTCTTTTAGGAAGATTTTGTATTCATGATATTCATTTGTCATAGAAGACAGTACCTGTAACTTTCTAGTTGTATTTATTGCTGACCCCTCAACTCTCTGCACACTACTGTGTAAACCAACCAGAGTCAATTGTCTTGGAGATTAAGTTCAGCAGATTAAAAATTCCCTTGAGAACATGCAGATGGGCATCATATCATATAAGATTAATTTCACTTTAAAAACACAATTACCCAAAATAAGTGCTGCCCCTGTCGAGTGTTACCTGGGTCAGTGGTCCTACCTGGTCCAATTATAAAACCGACCCTGATCTTGAGGTCCACCAAGCACTATTAATCTCTAACTAGCCCTCTGTGTTCCTTGCTCTTCACTTTCCTCACAGTGGCGGTTCTATGTGGGTGCTGGGGGTGATATACACCTATAAATGCATGTGCACCACATCAAATGAGCTGTGAAAGGCTCTATATATTATGTCTGCTGCGTTTTTCAACTGTTTCACCACCTTTGTTAGCCCCCAATTAGACTCTAAATATTAAGTTCTAGAACCTTCACTGTATCCTCACTCTCAGAAAGTAACTTCTGCCCAGGAGAACCTTATTACATACCCAGTGACCCTGATCATACACAAGGTACACTACCCCAAGCCAGCACAATCCCACAAAACTGCCCCTTCCACAGACATACTCCCTTCAGGACCCATCCCCTCAACACAAGGAACCCCAACCAAGGAATGCTTTATCAGTGCTTTTTCTTAAGATAATTGTTTCTTCCTTCTTCACTAAACCCACAGATTATCATCTTCACTCATAAAAAAAGCTATTCTACTTTGAGTAGTATCATGTTGCCTCCTCTTCATCCAGTAATGGTCAGGTCCGGTGCAGCAGTCCTCCTTGGATAGGTATATTTAAAATATCTATATATTAAAGGGACACAAACCCCAAATGTTGTCTTTCATGATTCAGATAGAGCATGCAATTTTAAACAACTTTCTAATGTATTCCCATTATACATTTTTCTTCTTTTTCTTGCTATCTTTATTTGAAAAAGCAGGAATGTAAGCATAGTAGCCGGACCATTTTTGGTTGAGCACCTGGGTAGCGTTTGCTGATTGGTGGCTACATTTAGGAAAAAATCATGAAGTGCTACCCAGGTACTAAACCAAAAATGGGCCGGCTCCTAAGCTTTACATTCCTGTTTTTTTAAAATAATGATAACAAGAGAACGAAGAAAATTTTATAATAGGAGTAAATTAGAACTTGCTTAAAATTGCATGTTCTAGCGGAATTGTGAAAGAAAAAATGTGGGTTTGTGTTCCTTTAAGATTTTTATGGATTGAATCTTTGATGAAGAAGAGCTCCATATGTGTTTCTGGGTTGGAGGACAGAATGTATAAGAAAAATGCTTGGGGGGTAGACCATAGGAGGTTATTATAGGGAGGACCTGTGAGTGGAGGTCCTTTTGCTGTGATATGCACTCTGCGTTACAAAAGAGGGGAGGTGCATACCGGGGTGTTTGTTTGTAGTGGGTGTTAACAGCTATTTGCCCTGGGGGTATCTGGGAAGGATGACAGGGGGGGAGCAATAGGCCAATATTACTGAAGATAAGTTTAGGGTTGAAACGTGATTTGCAGATAAATTCACGCAATTAGTTGCAACTAATTTAAAACGCAATACATAAGTGATTTACATAAACTTGACGCAGGGAACACGTACGGTCACGGTCAGTTGGACGCGCTGCACTTAGCGATAGGTTCTACGGGAGGAATGAGTGCACTTACGCACAAGTACAATTATCCTGCTGCCACTTGCTCCCGCTGTCAACTTGCCTGACCCTGACAACAAGCCAAGCAGGGATGTGGGCAGTCCGCCCAAGGAGGTGGTGGCTATGGGGGGCGTGGCCGACCTCGCCAATGGGCAGAGTGAGCTGGGAATCGGCTTCTCCTGCAGCTTGACAGGCAGTGCTGAGCCGTAGAGCCTCCTCCTACCCGGAGAGCAGGGGCAGCTCCAAGTGCAACTCACAACTTGCTGCCCTCGCCCTGCTGCAGCTCGGGATTATCTGTGTATTGGTCTATTAGAGAGCCTGTTGTCTTCCTGCTCCCCCTATATCCTCTGCCACCCTGGGCGGCTATACAATCCTCAGCAGTGATCTGAGACTGTATAGCCAGCTCTACTGGACGGTTGCTCATAGAGGACTTGATTAATTATTTTAGGAACTTTTTGGACTTTGCATTATTATTATTTTTTTTACATTTCTTATATTTTTTATTGCACTCTTTCTCATTTCCCTTCTGTAAATCAGAGGGCTACACTTTAACTATTGCACTTTTTGGATGAAGATTACTTTTTTTCTTGTGTTTTCATTTTATGCCATATCTGTACCGTGACATTATCGATCTGATTCTGATTCTCCGACACTCATCATGACAGCTGAAAAAGAAAAGAAAAGGTACGACAAATAAATATTACTTTTGTGTGTGTTTGTTATTATGAATCACTTTGCCTGTATATAAAACACAAACTGTCACTTATAAAGCCCCCAGTGTCCCTCTGTGCCACTTTTGTATCTGTTCCTTGGTTTATAGCATTTGCTGACCTATTTATTCGCGATCAGACTTGTTGCTCTATAGTTGGCAAATACTATGGTGGTTATTCAGTGCCAGATGATCTGTACCCCTGCCAGTTGTATGCCAACACCCTTAAAGTGCCCTGGCACTTATATGTTAGGGTACCTGGTACCCACCCTGTGCAGTTATTACAATTTAATAATAAAACAACAAATAATATTGTAGTTGTTAAATCTTGAACTGTAATCACTATCTATAAAATAAATGATTACATCTCATAATACTAAGTAAAAAAAAAACCATTCCAGTATTATTGCTATAAATTTGAGTCTATAAAGGATGGTTCCCTATTGTGGAACATATTGTGTTACACCTGCCTATCTATATAAACGCGTTACTGTGTGCTAATAGATGCTAGCTAGTTTGCTTTGCAAAATATTTATCAGTTGCTTCCTCTGTGGTTTTAAACTTGAATTTCCATTTTTTGTGATTTGTGTGTGCTGTTATGTACTTATACTAACTCTTATTCAAGTGTATGTATTATACAGGGTGCAATGTGATCCTTTAGAAAAGCTTACAAAAACGAATTTCACTACACAATCCAATATTACAGTCTAAAGAATATATGTAGATAAATCTTTTTTTTTATAAGCAAGTTTAAAGGGTTACAATATACCTGCATACAAGTTGTCCTGCATTTATTTTGCCAGATAAACACATCTGATGCATATCAGATTTTAACATTATGACACTTCCTTTTTTGAGTTTAACTTGTTTTAATATATATTGCTTTTAACAGAAACCCATAAAAAGTGAATTTACTAATATTTACTAGCTTTAATTGTAATTATCAATAGTAATAGTACTGAGGTTTTGTATAAAAGTGATATGGAAACAAATTGTTCCTGATCTGAGATTTACAGGTGTTCTTATAGTTTTGTTAAACACATCAATATCATTTTGACCACTGGACATTTTTTTTAACTTTATCAGGCACAGCAATAACATTTTATTTAGTCTTGTCATTTCTCGAAGTGTTTAAAGTAATTTTATTATGTGAGAAAGACATGCAATGAGAGTAATTAGATGGGATTCTGGACTATTAAAACAACAAAAATGCAATGAATTTTAAAATATATTATCTGTGTAATTACCCATAATGGTAAAGAAAAGGTATTCATTGTACAGAATGTTAGAATAAAATGATTCACTATTTACATTGTTTGTGCGCTCTTTTTTTATTTATTTTTTATTTACATATAGGTACCATTTTAGCTGTATATACTATATCTATATCTTTATACATACACCTATCTATCTATCTATCTATCTATCTATCTATCTATCTATCTATCTATCTATCTATCTATCTATTTATATATATATATAATCATTATATTTTGCACATTTTTAAAGATTTTTTTTTAATTTGTTTTTAAAAAAGACTCTAACTGGCTTTATACTTTACCATATAATAGCACACAATAGCATGTAAAGATAACAATATAATGTCCAAAATATATTTTCTTTAAAGGGATATAAAGTGCAAACAGAAAATGTTGTAAAGTATTAGAGCATTTTATTATTGCGATATTGCTTGCATATAACTATGTGTTTAAACCCTAAAGTAAGCTCTAGGCACCAATTCACTACTTAGACCTAGCTTAACACATCTAGTGAGCCAATAACAAGTTGCATATGTGTGTAGCCACCAATAATGAGTAGCTCCCAGTAGTGCATTGTTGGTCTTGAGCCTAGTGGCTATGCTTTTCAACAAACAATACCATGAGAATAAAGTGAATTTGATAATAGAAGTAAAGTGAATAGCCTCTTAACGTTGCATGCTCTGTCTGAATCATAAAAGTGTATTTTTCACTTTTGTGTCCCTTTAATATTAACCAGCTTTCTAATGCGGAGGCAAAATAGTTATTTTCATGTCAGAACTAATTTCTTACTAAAATGCAAAAAAGAAGGAAAAATCTGTTTTTAAGTAGTCTAGTAAATGGAAATTAGAAATTGAAATTTTGTCCCACCACCAACTTTACATTCAAGCACAGCTAGCAGGCACCGTCTTACTTGCAATATTTTTGTTTAAAAACTGGTTACAAATTTGAATAGGGAGTACAAAGTTTGTTTCAAATTTTAATTTAAAAAAAAAATCTGAAACCATTTTTTTCTGCTTTTTCACATATGACTGAGAGCCTCATGTCTGGTATTAGCCTATGATTTTTTTCTTGGAAGTTCCTTACTTTTTATGATATGTAATACTGTAAGTAAAAATATTGTTTATGAACTCTTCACACATTACTCTAAAATTAAATTAAACAAATAATTATTAACTGCTTTTAACTGCTTTGAGAGTGACTTGAACCATTCAAAATTGCAATGAGATTCACTATCAGCTAAACTACATTTTATAATCACACTGAGAACTAGATTTCCATCATAGACACAGGTTTAATGTGTTGATATGCAGGTCAGTGCATATTTTCTTGTACTTAAATCAAGCACAAATAATTAAATTTAATTATAGTCTGATTTATGTCTAATATTTTTTTGCACCATCTTCTGCATTATATAGCGAGATGGAATTATTTTTTTTAATTTTTTTTTACAGTGTTCCATTTTTATAGTGTTGTCCTCACATAGAGAGGTAGACATTTGGTCTGTGCAGAGTATCTTTAATAGACGTTTGTTGGTGCTTAAAGGGACACTGAGCCCAATTTTTTTCTTTCGTGATTCAGATAGAGCATGAAATTATAAGCAACTTTATAACTTACTCCTATTATAAAATTTTCTTAATTCTCTTGGTATCTTTATTTGAAATGCAAGAATGTAAGTTTAGATGCCGGCCCATTTTTGGTGAACAACCTGGGTTGTCCTTGCCGAATTCATCAACCAATAAAAAAGAGCTGTCCAGAGTTCTGAATAAAAAAAAGCTTAGATGCCTTCATTTTCAAATAAAGATAGCAAGAGAACGAAGAAAAGTTGATAATAGGAGTAAATTAGAAAGTTGCTTAAAATTGCATGCTCTATCTGAATCACGAAATAAAAAAATTGGGTTCAGTGTCCCTTTAAACCATGAACCAAAAAAAGTCAGTTCAAAAGACTGATCTGAACTAGCATGTAGATAAATACACCTTTTCCTGACTTCTATAACATTTAAGAAGTAAAGTCATCTGCCTATCTAAGGTTTGGATACAATTTCAGTGCAGCTTTTTGTGTAACGAGTGTATTTTAAGTCAAATGATGCTTTTTCTTCTTTAGTAAAATGTTTGGGTTTCATTAGAGTGTGCTGCTGCTTAACCAGGTAACCTTTTCACTGTGATAAAATGTTCCTGAACTTGCCCTTTACTTATGATTTAAATATATATTACATGGCAGTATGTTGCAATCCTGCGTGGCAGCAGAGGGGTTAAAAAAGTATCTAGAATAGTAATGGTCTGGATGTAATTATATGTATGCATAAAAACACTAGACATATGAAAAAAAACCATACTGAAATCATTATCTTTGAAAGAACATGCTTAATTATGTAGATTTCTTGATTTTTTTTCCCAGCATTTATTAGTAAATTAGGTAACAATACGTTTTTGAGTTATACTTAGCATTTTGTCTTTTTTCTATTTGGCTGAGTTGTTTGATCCATTTGTTTTATGTTTTTCAATGCATGCTTCTGTTAAATAAATATATATTTAGATCAATTTTAATTAAATACATTTTTATAAAAAAAAATTAACCTGAATAGTTAAATATGTTAATTAAAAGTACATAAAAATACATTTATACATTAACTAAATGTTTAAAACTTGTTTTCTCCCCAAGGACCTTCAGTAAGTCATAATCTTTTTTTTGCTGGGTGTGTGTGTGTGTGTGTGTGTATATATATATACATATATATATATATATATATATATATATATATATATATATATATATATATATATATATATATATATATATATATATATACTGTATATATATATATATGTGTATGTATGTATGTATATATATATATATATATATATATATATATATATGTGTATATATATATATATATATATATATATATATATATATATATATATATATATATATATATATATATATATATATATATATATATATATATAGGACTATGTTTTAAACTTTTCTAATAAAAGTTATTTTTTACTAAACTCAGTGAGTGCTGTCGTTATCCTGAAATCTATCTATCTATCTATCTATCTATCTATCTATCTATCTATCTATCTATCTATATTAGTAGCATTTCTAATATATATCTCTCTATCTGTCTATCATCTATCTATCTAATTTAAAATTAGGATTTAATCCTATTGTACGATCCCTGTTTAAAGAAATAAGAACAAAAAAAACAACAGTGTACATGGCAGAAAGCATTGTAATATCATTTTAACGTAACAGACTTTAAGACAGATTGGATAGGCAGGTAGTTATAATTGTATACAATTTCCTATATTATTCTATAGATCGAAATCACTACAGGCTAGATTACAAGTGGAGTGCTATTTAGCGCTTTCGCTAAGTAAGCTAGAAGTAAACTTTTTACATGGGTTGGGCGCTAACCCTGCATGCGTAAATACTGAACTTACAATATTGTGTGCGCTATAACCTATTCCCCCATAGAAGTCAATGGAGAAAAAAAGTGCAACCCCCCCGAAAACCCTACCACATATTCTCATGTGCGCTAACCTGACATAAAAATATGACTATTTCACATTCCAATGTTCTTCACATAGCAGAATATGTTCTTTTTATTCATAAATACATATTTTGACATATATCTGATGGTATTTTGGTACAATATTTAACTATATATATATATATACTGTGTGTGTATGTATATGTGTGTGTGTGTGTGTGTATATGTATGTGTGTGTATATATATATATATATATATATATATATATATATATATATATATATATATATATATATATATATATATATATATATATATATATATATAGGAATATGTATCTACAAATACATATAACATATTCTGCTATGTACAGAACACTGGAATGTCAAATATTTACAGTACAAACACTTATAACACTTTATTAAATATGAATATTGCAGATATATATATATATATATATATATATATATATATATATATATATATATATATATCTATATATATATATCTTTAGTAATGCATATGTATGTATCTCAATTTTAAAGCCCTTTGCCTGCCTTTTTTTTCTAACACTTGAGATCTCATATCTTTAAGCCTTTATAACTTTTGTGTGCAATATTTTTTATTACCTGATGTTATTATGAGTGTAACTATACTTTGTAATGTATTTTTGATGTGTTTTGTGCAACTTTTTTTTTTTTTTGCAAAACAGTTAACCAGAGCGCTGAAGTTGCGTTAATCATTATAGCGTAAATAACAATTGTGCACAAGCGATCGCATTTACTTTCAACTCGTAATACCAGCGCAATTTAAACTGCGGGCAAACGATCGTGAAAACCCAATATCACGTGCGCCCAAACGTTTGCACTCTACTCGTAATCTGACCCTAAATCTTGAAATCTTCACTCTTTTCAAAACGTTGTGTAAAATATAGTCTTGTCATCACCATTTGAATATATATATATTGTTTGACTTCTGACAATGTGTGGCTGGCTTCTCAATAATTACTACTATGTAGTATTGCTCTTTATAGTGCAGGTAAATAAGTGGTGTTCTGTATTTGTGATTAACTGCACCTCATATCTAGTGCTAAAAAATCAGAAGCACTAGATAGTAGCATCTGTGTTCCCCCTTGGGGCATTTGTATCAAGAAATTGTACTATATCAATAAATATAATGCATGTTATTTATTAGATGAATAGACAGAGTACAATTTCTTTTATTACGCAGTGTGCTGATGCATTTGCAAGGGCTGCATAAAATATTTTATTCATACACACCTCTTGTTTGTCTGTGGTCTGTTATGAAATCCGCAAATTGTTTAACATAACAATAAATAATTCATCTGATTACTCTGGTTAACTAGGGCAAAGTTAATATAGATATCCTAATTTTCAGTTTAATGGACACCACCTTTCTATTTGTCTTATAATTACACCTGCATGATTACTGTTTAATTATTGTAGGTTACTATATATAAGCGAGTTACCAGGTAATAGTTATAATTATCCCTTCAATCCTAAAGCTGTTTTGTTTTTCTAAATGACCATTACATGCCAGCCATAGTTAACGTTAAAATAATTATTATTATTAGACAGCTGTCTGTATGAGTGAATATTTTATTGGGCCAGAGGTAGTTTCCGCTGGGGACCAGCAGTGCTCTGTGGCTCCAGAGTGCTACTTTAGCTATGTGTTTAACCCACTTGCGGGGGTTGAACACAAAGCATAACAGGGTTGTTAGTTTTTAAATGGCATGCTCTATTAAATTGGAGCATATCATTTTTCAACTATAATGGCCTATCTTTTATTATTATAATTCTTACGTTTTAATATTTAATTTGTGCAAACAGAATATATAAATTATAAATAAATAGCTAAAAAAGCATCCAGAGATTAGGTGTGTTCATACACATATTTTTAATCACGTTAAAGGGGTATTTTAGTGTAAACTGTAATCAAGCATTCTGGGTAGTGACATGCAGATTATGGTTTATGCATATTTTTCTTAAAAAGATAAATTATATTCAAAAATATAAAAAAATAAGAAAACTGATTCAGCTCATTTAACCACATGAACATAATTTTTTGTGAACTCTAAGTGGATAATCAAATTAGAAATACACATTCATGTGCTTTTTCATCCTACTTATAACATATGGTTGGCTTGGAACAAAGTCTACATTAAAATTGTTATTGTTTAAAAGGATAAGTAATGTCTTTACTACTCATTCCCCAGCTATTGTTATATTAATATACTTTATAACCTTTAAGCCTCTAAATTTCTGCCTGTTTCAAAGGCGCTATAGACAGCCTCTTATCACATGCTTTTTTTATTAGATTTTCACAACAGGAGGCTGCTAGTTTATGTGGGCCATATAGATAACAATGTGCTCACGCCTGGGGAGTTATTTAAGAGTTAGCACAACACAGCACTAACTGCAAGTCAATAGATAATAAATAAAAAGTCATGTGATCAGGGGCTGTCAAAAGATGCTTAGATACAAGGGGGGCTATCTATCAAGCTCCGAATGAATGCAGGCTCGCCAGAAAGTTATGAAGCAGCGGTCACAAAGACTGTGGCTCCATAACCCTGTCCGCCTGCTCTGAGCAGGCGGACAGACTTCGCCACAATTCAACCCGATCGAGTACATTTTTTAACAACTTTCCAATTGACTTATGTTACCAAATTTGCTTCAATCTCTTGGTATCCTTTATTGAAGGAGCAGCAATGCACTACTGATAGCTAGCTGAACACATTGGTAAACCAATGGCAAGAGGCATATATGTGAAGCCACCAATTAGCAGCTAGCTCCCAGCTTCTGAGCCTACCTAGTATGCTTTTCAACAATGGATACCAAGAGAACAAAGCAAATTAGATAAAAGTAAATTGTAGCGTTTAAAACTGCATAAAATGTGAGTTTCACTTCCCTTTTAATTATTTATATATATATATATATATATATATATATATATATATATATATATATATTATAGTGAAGGTCAATTTTAAAGAATTAGTGCCCGTTTTTTAATAATCCTATTAAAAACAAGGGCACTTTAATTCATCAAAATTGACATTTCACTCATTTTCTTCAAAAACTTACTTTTTTAAGCCTGGCAGCCGCTCCAGCGATTTCCCCGGAAGCCTCTGCAGACGTCAGAAATGATGAATATGGCTTCCTCCAATCACGGCTTCCCCCCGGGGAATCTTGGCCTGATGCAACGCCGTGATTGGAGGAACCCGGATTCGTCATTTTGGACCCGCGAAGACGGCTTGCGACGGGCGGAGAAAGTGCTGGAGCGGCTGTCAGGATTAAAAGGTAAGTTTTTGAAGAAAACAAGTGAAATGTCAATTTTGATGAATTAAAGTGCCCTTGTTTTTAATAGGATTATTGAAAACCGGGCACTAATTCATTAAAATGGACCTTCACTTTAAGCACAGGTGAGTTTGTCACAGATGATCACAAAGCAAGGGAAAATCTGGTCTGTTAGTGATGTTTGAGGACTGGAGTAAAGACAAAGTCGTGTATCTATTAAAGGGACACTGAACCCAATTTTTTATCTTTCATGATTCAGGTAGAGCATGGAATTTTAAGCAACATTCTAATTTACTCCTATTATCAATTTTTCTCTCGCTATCTTTATTTTAAAAGCAGGAATGTAAATCTCAGCTGCCAGCCCATTTTCGGTTCAGCACTATGGATAGCGCTTGCTTATTGGAGGCTTACATTTACCCACCAATAAGCAAGCATAACCCAGGTTCTCAAACAAAAATGGGCCAGCTCCTATGCATCACATTTCTGCTTTTTAATTAAAGATAGCAAGAAAATGAAGAAAATTTGATAATAGTAGTAAATTAGAAAGTTGCTTAAAATTGCATGCTCTATCTGAATCATGAAAGAAAAAAAATTGGGTTTAGTGTCGCTTTAAGCTTTTTGTTTGCACTACTGAATATTTTTATTTTTTTATTTTTTACAAAGTGGTGAACTTTAACTCACTAAAAATATTGAAACAATTGTACTGATTTAGCATGTTACTTTGTGTAACTCAAGTCATTTGCAGATTCATTTATTTTATACTTATAAAAGAAAACATAACACAGAACTTTACTTGCTGTAACCAGCAGTTGTCTGAGTCCTATGTATGTATCTGTAACCAGCAGTTGTCTGAGTCCTATGTATGTATCTGTAACCAGCAGTTGTCTGAGTCCTATGTATGTATCTGTAACCAGCAGTTGTCTGAGTCCTATGTATGTATCTGTAACCAGCAGTTGTCTGAGTCCTATGTATGTATCTGTAACCAGCAGTTGTCTGAGTCCTATGTATGTATCTGTAACCAGCAGTTGTCTGAGTCCTATGTATGTATCTGTAACCAGCAGTTGTCTGAGTCCTATGTATGTATCACTACAGCAAGTAGCGCACTGTTACAGTCACTCTTGATGTCGCAGCTAATGGACCAATAACACTAATTGATGCTGCTCTGATTTATGTTGGGGAAACTGCTTAGTGTTTAATTTACATTTGCAGTAGCATAAAGGTAAAGAGTGTTTTCCAGGACATGTTGTATTTAATTAAATCTGTTTGATTTTAAAATGATCCATTAAAAGACAGTACAGTACATGACACTGTGCAGGTGTCTGCTTTATGCCACTTACAGAGGATATAACAGATCCTGTCGTGTTGCTGCAGTTATATATTTTGCACATGCAGTTACCTTGGTAAATGTTAGTTTTTACTTAGAATATCTTTTTCTCACAGGTAAAGAAATATTTTGCATATCATTTTCCTTAGATTATACTAAACATTTATAGTATTTTTGTATTATAGTTGCCTGGCAATTTAGCTTATTTCTCTTGATACTATGGGGCCTATTTATTAAAGGTCTTGCGGACCTGATCCGACAGTGCGGATCAGGTCCGCAAGACCTCGCTGAATGCGGAGAACAATACGCTCTCCGCATTTAACATTGCACCAGCAGCTAACAAGAGCTGCTGGTGCAACGCTGCCCCCTGCTGACTCGCAGCCAATCGGCCGCCAGCAGGGAGGTGTCAATCAACCCGATCGTACTCGATCGGGTTTATTTCCGGCGATTTCTGTCGGCCTCATCAGAGCAGGCGGACAGGGTTATGGAGCAACGGTCTTTAGACCGCTGCTTCATAACTGCTGTTTCTGGCGAGTCTGAAGACTCGCCAGAAACACGAGCCCACAAGCTCAGTTCGGCGCTTGATAAATGGGCCCCTCTGCCTTGAAGGAATAAAAGGGACAAGCTTTTTATGATTTTGATACAGCATGCCATTTTAAACCACTTTTTTTTTTAAGAGTATACCTAGGTAGGCAGTGTGCACATGCCAGCAATGGTTGTAACACTTTTTGAACACTAGAAGCAGGAGTTTGCAACAATATATAGCACTGTTACAAGCACTGCTGTCATACAGTGCTAAAGACCTGCACATGCTCTTAAGCCTATCTAGGTATTCTTTTCTACAAAGGATACCAAGAGAGCAAATTCAATAGTGTGTTTTAAAATGACACGCTCTATTTGAATCTTGAAAAGTTTATTCTTATTTTAACATGGAACAACGTTTCTTAACCCCCTGGGCTCCATGGATTCTAGTGTTCGCTAGTGCATGATTCGAATCAACAAAAACGCTCATACAAAATGTCTTGCTGGAAAATTTAAGTTCATGATGATAGGAACTGTATAATGTGGAGGGTGGCTTTGAAGAGAATTGCATTGTTTTTTGGGTGCTTAGATCATTGGTCAGATGCCACAACGGCAATAAACAAACCTGAACTAAATAATTAGCGTCATGATAGCGTATACGTATAGTGCACCTGTAAAAGAATAAAGCATAGGTCACGCAAGTAGATTGTTTCTGTTAAGAGAATATTTTCCTTAAAGGGACATTGTAGGGCAAGATTGAGAAGGTGTAATTCATTAGAGCATCTCACTTGGGGCCTGATATTCAAAACCTCTCCGCTCAGGCGAGATGATCTCTTTGATACAGTGAGGACCTTCAATTTGTGTTTAGAAACACAAATTTTAATTTGAAAGATATTTATCTCACCATAGAGAGTTGTTGATGTGAAGGAGAGACACCTAGATTACAATATAAGGTCTAAAAAATCCCTACGATTTTACTTGATTTATCTCCATGTCGGCGAGTTTTTGAATATTAAGCCCACCATTACTACTGACCCTACAAAGCCCCCACAACACTGTTAAACACCCAATTAAAGTCCCAAGAAGACACGGGCAATGAGCCAATCAGCACCAGCAGTTGCACAACCCCACCAATCACCAGACATGTCTGCTTGGGAACAGCAGTTCTCTGAGGCTCCCGGGGAATACTTTAACTTTGTACGTAACCCCTTTTTGGAGTTGAATACATAGACTTGCAGGGTTAATAGTGCTAGAGTTACATGGGCCAATCAATGTCACTTTAAAGAAGACATTCTATTCGCAAGAAACAATCTGCTTGTCCAATCTATTACTTTTTTATGGGTTTACTATTTTTGTTGTTATCTTTTCTAAATGTTTCTTCTCTTATTCTCTCTGCTATCTGTAATGCATACAGGTTTTTTTCCAGCTGTTCCTGGCATATATACACAATCTACCAGGTGTACAGTGCATATCTGCCAGATGTGCAATCTTTATGCCAGCCACAGACTTTGTTAGATTTGCCTGCTCAGCCAGGCATCTGAATATTGGCAACACTAAACATGGAACTTATATAGCAATTTATCTAGTGTGCGGTTGTTCTGTAAGAAACATAAGCTACATTTTCTGTTCTTGATGCTTTATATAAAGATCACTTATAACATTTTAAAAGGTCTCATTAAAGTAGCAGGTACTGCAGAAAATGTTGCACAGTAAGCCATTGCAATTTGATAGGGATCAGTGCATGGTGCATTACATAAAATGACACAGCAAACGTGCGGTATTCTCTTCTATAGACGCTCAGCAGACTGACAAGAAGCAAAGTTGCTTTAGTTAAATTTTTCTGTCTGACCTTCAATCAAAGAGGTGCCCTGGTCTTGACCCTTCCTGCGTATATAAATGTGTGAAGTCAGCATTCGGATTAACACAGTGTTTAGGGAGTCCCCTATATTGGCTGGGATAGTTCTGTGTGTATGTAATTTCCAGGCTTAGGTTTCAAGGGACTGCACACTGTAAAATTGTTTTTATATTAATGTATTTTCAATTACTTGTTTTACCAGCTGCAGAGTATAACATTTATGAGAAATTGCATTTTTCGGTTTATTTGTGTATATGAAGTAGCTGGTTTTGTGCTTTTACACCACAGCCTATTACAATGGGTTGAGCTTCAGGTAATATCATATCTCATTATGTTATCACTTTGTGTACACAGACTTGCTTCCTTATCTTATATTTGTCTAGAAAACCAAAGCTCAATACTTAGAGAGAACAAAGGAACATTATCATTTTATTACTTAACTATCATGCCCCCCCACTGAGAGTGTAATATCTTCTGCTGGCTGTGTTTACTTAGGCTATTCAATAGAATATACTCCAGTATAGAAACTTTCAGTATAGGTTGGGATACCACAGGCTAAATCGGCTATTTCAAATGCCAAAATAGGGGTAAAGGACCTACTTGTAAACAATTTAAAACACTCCAGCAGGTAAAATGAATTAATGGGAACAATTTAAAGGGGAGAATTATTTTGGGTGAACTGTCCCTTTCATCTCCTAATATAAAAATAAATAAAAAAATATATAAATAAAATTGATGGAATTTTATTTCTCTTCCAAAAACTAGATATACCTTTAAGGTATGTTAGGACAAAATTGCAAACAAATAATAATTCTCTTTTCTGCGGCATAAGCTTTTTTTGTTTTGATCCAGAATACTGACCCTACTGTATTTTGCACTTTAAAGGGACAGTCTAGTATTAATTAAACTATCATTATTCAGATAGGACTTTTAATTTTAATCAACTTTCCAATTTACTTTTATCATCAAATTTGCTTTTTTCTCTTGGTATTCTTAGTTTAAACTAAACATAGGTAGGCTCATATGCTAATTTCTAAGCCTTTGAGGGCTGCCTCTTATCACATGCTTTATAAATCTCTTTTCAACACAAAAAGACAGAAAGTACACGTGGGCCATATAGATAACACTGTGTTCAGGCACAGGGGGTTATTTAAGATTTAGCACAAAACAATGCTAAATGCAAGACAATAGATAATAAACAGTCACAGTCATGTGATCAGGGGGTTGGAAGAAGGTTCCTAGGTACAAGGTAATCACAGAGGTAAAAAGTATATTAATATATATTGTGTTGGTTATGCAAAACTGGGGAATGGGCAATAAAGGGATTATCTATCTTTTAAAAAAATAACAATTTGATGGTAGACTGTCCCTTTAAGTGATGGATAAGTTCAGGAGCTCATTTATATCCACTACAAAATGTGAATGATACTGATGTTTTTTCTATATAAACTATTTTTGTCTTTTTTTCATATGTAGACATGTGTACACACAAGCACACATGCATAACTATATTTCTGTTGTAAATATAGAATATGTAGCCTTTGATTGTCTTTTACCGATATTTCTGAGAATATAAAAAAGAGGATTAAGAGATAATATTAAGAAGCTGATAAGTAAAGATGTACAGTATTATTGTATTAAAAGGGCAGTAAAGAAAACACAAATTAAACTCTCATGGTTCAGATAGAGCACATAATTTTAAACAACTTTCAAATGTGCTTTGTTCTCTTGGTATCACTTGTTAAAAAGTAAACCTAGGTAGGTTGATGAGAGCTCAGGAGCTTGCAAATGTCTTTAGCAGCAGTAGTGGCAACTATTTATAACATGGTTATAAACATTGTTGAAAACGCTGCTTCCAGATGGCTAAAGACACATGCACGCTCCTGAGCTCACATAGGATTAATCTTTTAAAAAGGATAACAAGAGAACTAAGCAAAATTAATAATAGAACTAAATTGGAAAGGTTGTGCATTTAAGTCTAATAATTTACTTTACTGTCCCTTACTAACTTTTGTTTAACACATAGTTGAAGCCCTGCCCAGTTTCAAGCTCCAGAACAGGACAGGTGTGTGGAGCCAATAAGGAGCTGCATACACATGTACCTGCCAATCATCTGATGTTTCCTGGTCAGCAGCAGCAATGTGCTGTTCAGCTAGAGAGTGAGTCTTTACCTACATATTTTCCCTTTTTGCAGGTTCCTTCTAATATCCTATAACATCATTTTAAGATGAAATGTAAAGGTTATACTGAGTATAACAAACAATTCTATTGATGCCTGAAACCTTAAATAGTAATCCATTAAAAAATAACACACACATCCAGCTATCATTTAGTTTCCCAGTGACTTCATATTGTTTTATCCAAACTAATGCTATTGACATTGAAATTCCAATACATCAGAAAACACTGAGCAGATTATCACTGGATTTTAGGAGATTTCTGTGTCAGCTGCCCAGTGCTCTTGAAACCACATTTAGCCTGTGGCATTCATTGGCTGTTGTCATGGTTGATATTATTGGTTAGAGATAACAAGTGCATTCAGATACATTAGTCAGGATAAATATTAAATCAATTACCTTTTTTCCTTTAGCTGCATATCTTTTGCCTATATGAAGGTGAAAACCATTTTGAAAAGTCTGAGAAATGCCTGTTTAACCAGCTAGTCTTATGATATTGCATAGATATATTTCTGGTAGTTTTACTAATTAAAGCAGCAACACGTTTAATATATTTCAATAGCTGAGAAAATTAAGCTAGAAATCACCTGGCAAGGCAAGAGGGCCATTATTTTCTAATTCTTAAAGTGATGGTAAACTCCACTATTGCTAAGTTCCATAATTCTATTCATTATTACTAAATATATAAAAACGCAATATCCATTTTAAAAGTTTATATGCATTATCAGATAAATTTAGCTTTTTATTCAATCCACTTTTGCACTGCCTCGCTCCGCCCCTCTCATTTACTGTCCGTAATAAACTCCAGTCTTACCTTTTCTCCACCCTCTTTACATCTCCGACAATTTGCGCGCACCCGACTCTGTAATTGTAAACGCATGCGCATGAGAGAAAATTACGTATACCAAGTAAACATTGAGTCACGAGATTCAATGTTTACTTGTGTTAGTCTAAAGTAAAAGTTTGAGTGTATAGAAAGTGCGAGCTGATATAATGTTGTTACATAAAATATCTATAAATGACAATAATAAAAAAAAAATTAAAATACTATTCGATCGTTTTCAATAATAAACATGTTTATTTCGCAACCAAGATTATAATTACATGCAGCTACATACACTGTTCCAAATTAACAATGAATCGTTTGACAATATTACACGATTCAATGTTTAGTTTGGAGTGCCGTGTGTAAAATAAGAGCCAAAGCGCATGCGTTGAATAAACATGAACGCACAAATTCATCATCGCTTTTTGATGCTCCTGATTGGTTGACCGTATGCTCGAGGTATGTGGTACTACGCTTGCGTAAATTTGGTTGCATAGAAGTAAGCCTGTCTGGCGACAGGCTTACTGATTGGTTAATTATTATAAACAATCGTTGTGACGTCACAGGGGGAAGGATAAAGACGGCATTAGACGGAGCTATTAGACAAAGAGTTTTACATAGATACGTTAACATGAGTTTGAGTGTGTAAACTGAATGTAATGCAACAATAACAATATTTAATTCAATATATACAGAGTTTACCATCCCTTTAAGTCAAGAAAAAACTTCTAGCTCGACAGCAAACAGTGCTAAAAATGTCCCAACCTTGGTAAGCAGCATCTTCACTGCAAGAACAGGCACGCTTGTTTAGACTAAGGCAGCTCTGTTGAGTGGTAATTATTCACCTTTGTCCTAAAGAAGACTGAAATTTGCTAGGGTAGGTTCTGATTACTTACCTGGCACTATGTACTGACAGTGTAATAATATCCCGGTGACCAGTGACCATTTCCTCATTACAATAAAGTATCAGCCCCTTCCATGTGATTCACTTTCCTACCTTGTAGAAGTGAAAGGAAAAAAAAGACTGGGTCCCTTTAGGGATTAATGTGATGGTAAACGTTCCCCTTTGTATAAACAGATCTGGAATCTTAGCAATATTTTAGATGGAGTTGAATTTATCACTTGTAATGAAGATGCGCTATAACTTCCTTTTTAATGTAGCGCTGAAATTCAAATACCCTGCACTCTGGCCACGCACTTTTTTTATGTGAACTAACCGTTTGAACTGCTCTCCAGTCGGAGTTCTAGGCATATGGCACTCACACATTTATTTTTACTTTTAAAGTTGATGGCCGGAGCATGGAATATTAAAGAATATCTTCATTACAACTGATAAATTAAACTCCATCTAAATTATCGCTAACAATCCGGATTTGTTACTACAAAGGGGATTTTGCCTTTATAGTGTTCTGGATGATAACACTACAGTAGTCTGCTAAATGCAAGTTATATTCTTGTTGGACTTTGTTTTTAGGAATGCTGTTTTTCAGAATCTGGATGTTGCATTTTATGTTTTCCGTGTAAATGTATCAGCAAGTAGTGTGGCCAATTTTAAGATTTTTGTACTTGTTTGAAGTTTTCCAATAGTTACAACTGAATTCACAAGGTCTGCACAAGTGTTGCTCGTTGGTTATCTATCTCCTCCTAATTAATACTCTTGCAAGTAGGTCTAGAGATATAAGAGCGGCTTGCTGAAATATAAGACAAAATAGCTATTACAAGAACAGAAACAAATGCAAGTGAAATCACAAATATTGTGTTTGATTTGTGTTTGCCCTATAGGTTTTACAGCTATGCTTGTCAGTTTATTAACCCCTCATGAACTCACATTGCTGTCAAGTCACACTATGAAAGGGCATAACACACTATTTGGGGCCTGTTAGCCAGATCACACTATGGATCAAAATGTTCCAATCATGTAATTCTCTTTCTGGGCCTGATACTCAAAACCTCTCCGGCACGAGAGAAATCACGCAAAATCTTTGGGATTTTTTTATACCTTGTATTTTAATGTAGGAGTCTGAGTCACATAAAGAACACCACATAGCAACATAAACATGTCTCAAGCTAAAATTTGTGTTTCCAATTTTTTTTTTTTAAGGGCCTCACTGTTCCGACGAGACTTCTTAGAATATCTCACCTGAGCAGCAACGTTTTGAATGTCAGGTCCTCTGTGTCATAACAAAGCCTCAGAGATAAGCAACACATTTACATTTTGTCAGTCAACTTGTCTGTCCAGGCCATGTGTCTGATGTGGTATTTCATTTTATAAAAAAGCAAATGCCTATATTGTATATGCTGCCCTTTAATTTTATCAATAAAAGTACATTGGTTAAATCAATTCTGTTTTTCATTAAGTTGGTGATAGTCTCCTATCCAACATGTAAAAAAGCAAATTTGAACAAAAATAATAATAATAAAGTAGCATCCCTTCTGTGATGACACCAGATATGCAAATTAGTGCACTATATGAACTATTTTTTAAAGGCCTGATTTTGTGTAAAATAAGTAGCAGCTCTGGAATTTGGGGATCATGAACTCTGAATGTTCTTTGGTGTGTATATAAACTGCTATCTCACAGGTCCAACAGGTTTTACTGTGTCTAATGAGTAAGATATGTTGCATTGTATGGGCTAATAACACAAATTACCATCTCTTTGGACACACAATAATAAGTTACAGTGACTGTGAATAGATCTTTAAGGATGCTAAAATACGTTTAGTGAAGGAAAGTAAACATAAAATATAGCTTTCAAATCATTTAATTGACTCTTTATGAGACAGATAGATGGGGGAGAGAAATGCAGATACATAAAACAGACTTAACAAAACAAATGAATACAAAATGAGAAGAGACAAGCCCTGAAAAACCTTACAAACTTCTGCAAGAACGTTTCTCTAGAGTTTAGTATAAAGGGACGAATTTGCACTTGGCTAACATGTATTGTGTATTGCAAACGTGTTTATATTTTGGAACCTATGTTTCTCTGAAGCTGTCTGAAGGAGAGTTGCTGCACAATAGTAAACGGGTCAGCACTGGAAACAGTGAAAACCCAGTTCAACATGGCGGCACCCATAGCTATAGAGAGGCAAGAAACAACCTTAGTCAGTACTGTACTATGCTTATAAAATGTGTTGTAAAGCGTGTTGCATAACTGCCATCTGGTAGATTAGGGGTTAAAGGGGAGTATTAAACCTTGTGTCTTCAATATATATGGTTCAAGTCATTTGATTCTGCATTTACTAAAAACGTACCAAAAATGATATGGTAAGTGGATATTTTATATACTGTAATTTTGGACACATTAGAGCATGCTAAAGTCATTACTCTGACTTGCATAGGGTTTAAGGTTGTAACCCAACTGTCATTTTATGGGTGTGGTGGGCATTTTTAATGGTCAGATCAATAGTAGCAATATAATCTGAAAAACATGATAAATTGTCTCTGTTCAAGCAGTATTACTTTCTGTGTTATACTATCTAAAGGCAACCCTAGTGACAATACCGACAAATATTATAAATAAACTCACCAACAAACGCTTAAAGGGACATTTAAAAACTAAATAAATCATTGATAGAATGATGTATTCGGAGCAAAGCCTGATGATAATATATGAATGTATTTTTTTAAAATTACATTAGTTGTTTAAATCTTGAAAAAATAAGGGTAACATTTTAATGTCCATAAAGCATTGGGCACCGCCATATTGTAACTTAGGTTTCTTTTTTTCTGCTAAATCCAATAAGGGATAGTTATAAATGGCTTACTAGAGTGTGCAACCAATGACTGTGTAGAATACTGCTGTGTCTGCACTTCCACCTTTTAATAGGAATTTAGGAAGTCAATTTTCAGAATTAAATTACAGGATAAGGGAACAAAATAAATATAAAGTATATTGTAAAGTTGTTGTACTACATATAATAGTGTTTAATGTCCTGTTAAATGCCCATTATAGTGATCTAACTTGTTTGCAACACTGTAACTCTCTGTGTTTAACTTATTTATGAGTCGAAAAAAAAGTAGTGTTCAGTATTCATTATTTATTTTGCCTGCTTTTCCTAAATTTTTCAAAATTGTGTGTTTACACTCTCCAGAAAGGTTGATCAGTGCAGTGCAGAAGTTTGTTTATCTGTCCCTAACTGGCCACTATAATGGATATAAAGAAAATATACAGTTCTTTCTTTTGGGGGTGGGGGTGGGGGGTGACTATTGGGATGCAGAATGCTTTTTAACAGGTGTGTCCCTGAATTACAAAACAATGTCTATTTTGCAAACTGTATAACCGATTTAAATGCATTTAAAACACTTATTTTGTATGCATCTCTTTTTTTCAATGCAGTTCTTAAATACCACATATATTTAAATAATTTTTGTGAATTTAATTGTAATTCTATGGCATGTAGACATAAAAAATAATGTATCCATTTTGTAAATATATGAACATACCAATAAAGTTTGATATTTTTTTTTTAATGAGCAGATATTTATTTTCTATGCATCTTTTTAACTTTAAACCCTTAAAGGGATATAAACCTATTTTTTTATTTTATGATTCAGATAGAGCATGCAATTTTAAGTAACTTTCTAATTCTATTATCAATTTTTCTTTGTTCTTTTGCTATCTTTATTTGAAAAAGCAGTAATGTAATCTTAAGAGCCGGCCCCTTTCTGGTTTAACACCTAAGTAGTGCTTGCTGATTGGTTGCTAAATGTAGCCACCAATCAGCAAGTGCTACCCAGGTCTGAACCAAAAATGGGCCAGCTTCTTCCCTTCCAGTCCTGCTTTTTAAAATAAAGATAGCAAGAGAACGAAGAATACTTGTTAATAGGAGTAAATTAGAAAGTTGCTTAAATTTGCATGCTCTATCTGAATCACAAAAGAAAAAAATTTGGGTTCAGTGTCCCTTTAAATCTCACAACCTATTCTGACCTGTACAGCTTTGTTAAAAAAAAACTATATATATATATATATATTAAATTTTGCCCCCTGCTTTCTGATGCATATTTTCTGATATTATCTGAATCATGAAGGAAAAAACATTGGTTTAGTATCCCTTTAATCTCTTGGTCAAATTGTTAGTAAAGTGTGCCATTTTTCAATAGAAACAACTGTATACATGGTGTTTTTAACAGCAAGCAGGGTAAAGCAGATGGCTTATGTAACTTATCACAAGCCAGTACATAAATTTATTCTAAATATTTTTGTGAACTACATGGCCTTAAAAACCAAATATCATCTGTTCTTAACCCTTTCGTGACAGGGTTAAAGTGCCTACATCGGAACAACTGTTCCGATGTAGACAAATTGAAACTACGCGATCGTGCATACGATCGCGAGATTTCAATTATTGGATCGCATCTGGGGGGCGTCCCTACAATCCTAGGAACGCCCTCCAGACCGCGATTAAATCCCTGAAGCACAGAAGGCTTCAGGACAGCCGTTAGTTATGACGTTCCATTCCGTCATAACGGCTTTAAAGCCCAGTCTAATTATGACGGAATGGAACGGCATAACGGCTTTAAAAGGTTAAAATTCCAGCTGGTGATGTTTTCTGTTTGTTTACAGATTGGCTCAGTTATAATGGTTTAACATTGTAATGATGGATTGTCAGTAAATATAGTGCTTGGGTATCACATTTGAGTTTCTCATAGTTAAATGATGAGTAGTATTATCTTTTATGCTACTAATAATGTAAATTTACTGTGTAACTTTGGCTAATTATTTTTATACCACATGTAGAATGGATCACTAAAATGTAATTTATACTCTCTTTTTCATAATTTAAAAATATAAGCTAAACTAATCTATTTTTTTTTAAAATAAATATGCTTTTCCCAATTTCCCTAGAGATGCCAAAAATCTAATTCTGTAACCTTCATGTGCTGCAAATCAAACACCTTTTTTTAAGTTACAGATTTAGTTAGCTTTTTGGTATTTTTAAAGGGATAGAAAAGTCAAAATTAAACGTGCATGATTCAGAAAGAGCATGTCATTTTAAGACACTTTTATTCTCTTGTTATCCTTTGTTGAGAGAGAATATGTACATATCTTTTACTAATGGGAGCTAGCTGGTGATTGGTGCCTGCACACATTTGTGTATTTCCATTTGCTCACTAGATGAGCTCAGATAGCTCTAATTAGAGCATTGATGCCTTTTCAGCTAAGGATTCCAAAAGAATAAAGCACATTTGATAATAGAAGTAAATTAGAAAGTTTTCTGTAAGTGTGTGCTCTATCTGAAACATGAAAGAAAAATGTTGGATTTCACGTCCCTTTAAAGGAATACTGAACCCAAATTGCAATTTTAAGCAACTTTCTGATTTACTCCTATTATCCACCAATCAGCAAGAACAACCCAGGTTGTTCACAAAAAAATGGGCAGACTTCTAAACTTACATAATAATAGGAGTAAATTAGAAAGTTGCTTAAAATTGCATGCTCTATCTGAATTACGAAAGAAAACAATTGGGTTCAGTAAGGAGTGTGGGACGAAACATTTTTACACAAATGTAAGGGTTTTTAAATGTCCCTTTTAAATATAACAAACACAACAGTATAACTATTTTAATTTACAGAAATTCTTTTAAAAATTAAATTAGTTCATTGACACAATCCTGTATTATGTTTTCCTAATCTAGCAAGATGTTTATAAACTTTAAGGAATAGAAAGGTAAAAAATGAAGTGTGCATAGGTGCATTTCATTTTTAAATAGATAAGGTGCATTTTTAAATAGATAGGTGCATTTCATTTTTAAATAGAAGTATTTTTGCAAATACTTCCATTAGCAAAAATGCTTCTAGTAGTAGTTTACTGTTTTTAACGACATACGCACATATGCTACATAAGTATTCAAACACTACACCTTCTCAGAGAGCCAGCAGTGACTTGTATGACACAAATTAAGTATTTAAAGGCACAAAACACACCGCTGGCAGCTCTCTGAGCTTGAATACTGATGTTCAAGCCCTCGCAGCATATGTGAATATGCCTTTTGATAAACAGTAATACATTTTACTAGAAACATTTCTGCTAATAGCAATATATTGCAAACATGCTTCTGTTTAAAAAAAAATATGCTACATAAGTATTCAAACACTACACCTTCTCAGAGAGCCAGCAGTGACTTGTATGACACAAATTAAGTATTTAAAGGCACAAAACACACCGCTGGCAGCTCTCTGAGCTTGAATACTGATGTTCAAGCCCTCGCAGCATATGTGAATATGCCTTTTGATAAACAGTAATACATTTTACTAGAAACATTTCTGCTAATAGCAATATATTGCAAACATGCTTCTGTTTAAAAAAAAAAAATGCACCCATGCAGATTTTAATTTTGATCTTTCCCTTTAAACAGTGAAATGGAGAAAGTTAACCTATGTATCCCTCAAATGTATATGAGCGTGAAGTTCTTTCATGTCACACTTGTTAACTACAGATTATATTAGGGATTATGCTGAGGGCAGTTCTGCTAGCATTGTTTTTCAGCTCCCAGTCATTACCTATACATAAACAACTGTATATAAGTGGAAATTTTTCAGGAATGCACTTACTTGAAAAACAGGTTAGAATAGGTAAAAAAATGACATTTCTGGCATTGTTAAAATGTATTCAGTGCGTTCCAAGCAACATAATGTAAAGACATTCTCTACAGTTATTTTATATTTATTTATTTTAAACAATAAAGTCAGCTATTGTTCAGAGAATTCAGGAGTCGCAAACAACGGAACAGAGATTTCTTAATACAGTTATTTGTCATTTTCTTCATTGGTTGCTAGCAGGGAAAAACATTTCTCTAAATTGTTTTTGAGACATTTTACAGGTCTATTATTAGTCTCAAGAGCTATTCCTATAGCGTAATGTAAATCTGTTTCCTTCCATTTTAGCCAGCAATGGACCTCTCAAATAAAGGCTTCCAGATTTAGAAACAATTTTGAAATATAATAACTAGTCTTGCCTTTTTTTTTTTTTTATTTATTTAATACATTTAAATTGCAAAAGAAAATGTTGATCTATCAGAATTTTCATGCAAAAACATTGTTCCCAAGCTTGGGTAATTTTATTTTAGTTGCATTATTTTCTAAACTATTTTAATCCGTTAGAAGAGCCAGTGTTGGAATTCTTAAAATCACTTGAATTACGTAAACAGTATCACAGGGAATTTTGATTAAGATTAACCGGGCATTATCCTCCAAGATTTTCTTTGTTCTACCTAAAAGTGAGCGTTTCAAAATGTGTCACAGTGCTATGTACCACCGCAAATAACAAACACACTTTGAAAAGCCTTAGAAAAGCCGTAATTCAAATGTTGGCACTTTTGATGGATCAGAATTTTTGTAAAAAGAAGATGAAAACACCTAAGATTAATTTGTTGTTTTATTCCGGCAAGCCCTACTACATAAAACGTGTTAAAGGGATATGTATTGAACTCCTGCTAAGGGGTTAAATATTTTGTCAAAGATAAACAGTTGGAGCCATCAGCTGATAGTGGTTAAACCAGTAAACTAATCAAGGATAGCATACTTGTGTATCCAGGCAGTGGAGTGTACTGGATACACCACTTTTACTATGCATTTCATCTCTGAGAATATATTAAGCATATAGTGTCAAAAATATTTTCCAACAAAATTAGCATTATGGAATTATGAAGATTAAACTGGAAATTGTTGGCCTGAGGGAATATTATTTAAATATGTGCAATAGTTGCTAAAACCGTGTGTCGTTATATCCATGAAAATGTAAAAGTGCATGTATGTTTAGGAATCAGAGCATCGTTTGTCATCACTCATAGACTCCTGGTTCCTTGGCTTCTTCAGGTATTCCCCCCCCCCAATAGTTAGAAATAAACACAATGTATCAAACATAAAAATATCAATGTAGACCGCTAGATAGTAATCGCCATTTTTCATTGACAATGTGATATCTAGAGGATCTTCTGACCACTCTTTTTCAACAAGGACTAAAGATATGGCTTAGCTCTTTGTTATCTTTACTAGAAAGTGTATCAATCTGCCATTGAAAACTTACGCCTAGATTACAAGTTTTGTCGGTAAAGACCTGTGGTGCTAACAAGCCTTTTTTTTTCCAGCTCTCACTTTAAACAACGCTGGTATTACAAGTTTTCTGAATGGCTGCGTTAGCCTCAGAAAAGTGAGCGTTGAGCAAATTTAGCTCCACTTCTCACTGTAATACCAGCGTTGCTTAAGTCAGCGGTAAGCTGGCTAAAACGTGCTCGTGCACGATATCCCCATAGGAAAACAATGGGGCTGAGCTGGCTGGAAAAAAACCTAACACCTGCAAAAAAGCAGCATCCAGCTTCTAACGCAGCCCCATTGTTTCCTATGGGGAAATAAGTTATGTCTGCACCTAACACCCTAACATGAACCCCGAGTCTAAACACCCCTAATCTTACACTTATTAACCCCTAATCTGCCGCCCCCACTATCGCTGACACCTGCATTATATTATTAACCCCTAATCTGCCGCTCCGGACACCGCTGCCACCTACATTATCCCTATGAACCCCTAATCTACTGCCCCCAACATCGCCGAACCCTACATTATATTTATTAACCCCTATTCTGCCGCCCCCAACGTCGCCGCAACCTAACTACACGGGATATTTTTTCTCTGAAGGGGCATAGTGTGCAAAAAGAACGTGCACCCTGAGGAGTTACAATAAAAATGAACATGCATGGAAGCTAATCCAGCTTCTGTTCTATCTCATGGAGTGCTGTTCTCTCTCTTTCGAATTTTACACTTATTAACCCCTAATCTGCCAATCAGACATCGCCGGCACTTTAATAAATGTATTAACCCCTAAACCGCCGCACTCCCGCCTCGCAAACACTAGTTAATTTTTATTAACCTCTAATCTACCTGCCCTAACATCGCCGACACCTACTTACATTTATTAACCCCTAATCTGCCACCACCAACGTCGCCGCTACTATAATAAAGTTACTAACCCCTAAACCTAAGTCTAACCCTAACCCCCCCCCCCCCCAATTTAAATATAAATTAAATACATCTAAATAAAATAATTTTATTTAGGTGTATTTAATTAGGGTTTATTTTATAGGTAAGTATTTAGTTTTAAATAGGAATAATTTATTTAATTATAGTAATTTTATTTAACTTAGGGGGTGTTAGGCTTGGGTTTAGGGGCTAATAACTTTATTATAGTAGCAGCGACGTTGGGGGCGGGAGATTAGGGGTCAATTAGTGTAGGTAGGTGGGAGCGACATTGGGGGGGCAGATTAGGGGTTAATACAATTTACTATAGTGTTTGCGAGGCGGGAGTGTGGCCACATCGCAAACACTATAACAAAAATTATTAACCTCTAATCTGCCGATGTGCGATGTGGGGGGCCTCGGTTTAGGGGATAATAGGTAGTTTATGGGTGTTAGTGTACATTGTAGCACTTTAGTCAAGAGTTTTATGTTCCGGTGTTAGCCCATAAAACGCTTAACTACTGACTTTTAAATGCGGTAGAAGTCTTGCCAGGAGAGGGTCACTTCTTCCAAGACTTGTAATACCAGCGTTAGGCAAATTCCATAGAAAAGATAGGATACGCAATTGACGTAAGGGGATTTGCGGTAGGGAAAAGTCATGGAAGAAAAGTGAGCGGTACACTTGTACCTGCCAAACTTGTAATACCAGCGTTAGATAAAAAGCAGCATTAGGACCCCTTAACGCTGCTTTTTAAGGCTAACGCAGAACTCGTAATCTAGGCGTTAGTATCTAATAATCAAGGAAACAGATATATATTTTTTTATCAACCATTGAATTACCAGATGGTCAAATTTGTGTGTGTGCTGCTTAAATCTCACATCCTATTCTGACCTGTACAGCTTTGTTAAAAAAACAACATATACCGGTGTGTATATATATATATATATATATATATATATATATATATATATATATATATATATATATATATATATATATATATATATATATATAATTTTGCCCCCTGCTTTCTGATGCATATTTTCTGATATTAGTAAACTATATTTTAGGTATCCACAGTAATTTGCACAAATAAAAAGCCACATGTAATGATTGGCACTGAAATGGCCAGCACCACATGCTGAAAAATGTGCACGTAGATAGACCTAGATATGCTTAACAAGTCTATTCATGAGAAGCCCATGAAGGTATCTGAACAAGCTGGAAGCATGAGGGTGTTGTGTCTGTCTGGTGCATGTTTGTTTTGTTTCTGCTGAAGCTTGGGATACACAAGGAGACTCAGTTTTACCATATAATTAAAGGGGTAAAATGTTTTCACATATGTTAAATTCATTGGCAAATTCTTGTTTACATGAATATGTTGTGTATATAAATAGGCGTTTGTGACTTTTACTTAATATTCATATCCGCTTCTTGCCATAATAATTTTATATATTAAGATTTGCGTTTTTCATTATTATCTTTACTGGGATTTGCTGAAATGTTCTGCTTACAAAAGAGAAATATAGAATATACAATCATGTAAAAAAAATGTTTGGGTTGTCTAATTTTGCTTTTTGATTCGTTACAAGTAGAGAAAACATGAAGTGTGTGAGATTAGTGTGAGTAGTTACAACATGGAGGAAAATGTTCACGTAAACAACCGTATTTACTTCTAATGTTTACACACAAACACACATATATACTGTATGTATATGTGTGTGTGTATATATATATATATAAAATATAGTGTATGTGTGTGTATGTGTGTGTATGTGTATGTATATATATATATATAAAATATAGTGTATGTGTGTGTATGTGTGTGTATGTGTATGTATATATAAACTGTAGAAATGACTGCAGCACTCCGGATATTTTTTACCAATTTTAGTTACAAGCAGTGAACATGTTCACTGTTAAAATTGGTAAAATATATCCGGAGTGCTGCAGTCATTTCTACAGTTTCTATCAATATCTGTTTGAGGTGAGACAGAGACTAATTGCACCCATATATATAAGTGAATTGGTGCTGGACTTTCTCCTATTTATTTATATATATATATATATATATATATATATATATATATATATATATATATATATATATATATATATATATATATATATATATATATAAATGTGTGTATATATATGTGTATATATATACACTGTGTGCAGAATTATTAGGCAAATGAGTATTTTGACCACATCATCCTCTTTATGCATGTTGTCTTACTCCAAGCTGTATAGGCTCGAAAGCCTTCTACCAATTAAGCATATTAGGTGATGTGCATCTCTGTAATTAGAAGGGGTGTGGTCTAATGACATCAACACCCTATATCAGGTGTGCATAATTATTAGGCAACTTCCTTTCCTTTGGCAAAATGGGTCAAAAGAAGGACTTGACAGGCTCAGAAAAGTCAAAAATAGTGAGATATCTTGCAGAGGGATGCAGCACTCTTAAAATTGCAAAGCTTCTGAAGCGTGATCATCGAACAATCAAGCGTTTCATTCAAAATAGTCAACAGGGTCGCAAGAAGCGTGTGGAAAAACCAAGGCGCAAAATAACTGCCCATGAACTGAGAAAAGTCAAGCGTGCAGCTGCCAAGATGCCACTTGCCACCAGTTTGGCCATATTTCAGAGCTGCAACATCACTGGAGTGCCCAAAAGCACAAGGTGTGCAATACTCAGAGACATGGCCAAGGTAAGCAAGGCTGAAAGACGACCACCACTGAACAAGACACACAAGCTGAAACGTCAAGACTGGGCCAAGAAATATCTCAAGACTGATTTTTCTAAGGTTTTATGGACTGATGAAATGAGAGTGAGTCTTGATGGGCCAGATGGATGGGCCCGTGGCTGGATTGGTAAAGGGCAGAGAGCTCCAGTCCGACTCAGACGCCAGCAAGGTGGAGGTGGAGTACTGGTTTGGGCTGGTATCATCAAAGATGAGCTTGTGGGGCCTTTTCGGGTTGAGGATGGAGTCAAGCTCAACTCCCAGTCCTACTGCCAGTTTCTGGAAGACACCTTCTTCAAGCAGTGGTACAGGAAGAAGTCTGCATCCTTCAAGAAAAACATGATTTTCATGCAGGACAATGCTCCATCACACGCGTCCAAGTACTCCACAGCGTGGCTGGCAAGAAAGGGTATAAAAGAAGAAAATCTAATGACATGGCCTCCTTGTTCACCTGATCTGAACCCCATTGAGAACCTGTGGTCCATCATCAAATGTGAGATTTACAAGGAGGGAAAACAGTACACCTCTCTGAACAGTGTCTGGGAGGCTGTGGTTGCTGCTGCACGCAATGTTGATGGTGAACAGATCAAAACACTGACAGAATTCATGGATGGCAGGCTTTTGAGTGTCCTTGCAAAGAAAGGTGGCTATATTGGTCACTGATTTGTTTTTGTTTTGTTTTTGAATGTCAGAAATGTATATTTGTGAATGTTGAGATGTTATATTGGTTTCACTGGTAAAAATAAATAATTGAAATGGGTATATATTTGTTTTTTGTTAAGTTGCCTAATAATTATGCACAGTAATAGTCACCTGCACACACAGATATCCCCCTAAAATAGCTATAACTAAAAACAAACTAAAAACTACTTCCAAAACTATTCAGCTTTGATATTAATGAGTTTTTTGGGTTCATTGAGAACATGGTTGTTGTTCAATAATAAAATTAATCCTCAAAAATACAACTTGCCTAATAATTCTGCACTCCCTGTATATATATATATATATGTATATATGTGTGTGTGTGTGTGTGTGTATATATATATATATATATATATATGTATATATATATATATATATATATATATATATATATACACACATATACACAGTATATATATATATATATATAGTATGTTTTACATTGTGTGTATATGTGTGTGTGTGTGTATATATATATATATATATATATATATATATATATATATATATATATATATATATATATATATATATATATATATATATATATATATATATATACACACACACATACACACAATGTAAAACATACTATATATATATATATATATATATATATATATATATATATATATATATATATATATATATATATATATATATATATATATATATATATATATATATACACACACACACATATACACACAATGTAAAACATACAATATATATATATATATATATACACACACACATATACACACAATGTAAAACATACACTATATATATATATATATATATATACTGTGTATATGTGTGTGTGTGTGTGTGTATATATATATATATATATATATATATATATATATATATATTTGACCTTCCTATTATCCTATTTCCTAACTAACTATTGCCTTTTGAGAAAGCTGTACAATTTGTAGAAGTGCCTGGCATCCTTCACTCCCCATTTTCTTACCTCTTAGCAGCAGTTTCCCTCTTTTCTCTTATAAACTAATTAAGCTTATACTTTATAGGAAATATGGGCAGACTTGATGGGGCTATGCTTCTTATCTGCAATCAAAAAACAATGTTTCTATGTTTCTTTAATGTCTCAGTTTTAAAGGACTATTCCAACCAAAATTGAAAACCACATGGGTGCATTTTGGTATTGAACAGAAGCAATTTTGTAATATACATGCATTAGCAAAAATGCTTCTAATAAAAGCTATAGCTGTTTCAAAAGTGTATTTAAGTATGCACTGTGCACCAGCATTTTAAACACAACACTTGCTCTGAGAGCCTATGGTGCTTGCACCATCTTGTAATGACTTAATTTGTTAATTGCTGACATGATACAAGCCCCACTGATGATCTGAGCAGCTGCATTATTTAACATGTAGGTGCACTGAGAATATCTAGCTATGCTTCACATGCACGTGCAGAGAAAAATGTTAACTCTAAAACAGTGATAACTCTTACTAGAAGCATTTTTGCCAATACATGTATATTACAAATATGTTTCTATTCAAAGATGTAATAAATCTATGTGCATTTATATTTTGACAGGAATGTCCCTTTAACTAGACTGCCGCCCTAGACCTATGTTTCTTTAATGTCTCGGTTTTTACTAGACTGCCGCCCTAGACCTATGTTTCTTTAATGTCTCGGTTTTTACTAGACTGCCGCCCTAGACCTATGTTTCTTTAATGTCTCGGTTTTTACTAGACTGCCGCCCTAGACCTATGTTTCTTTAATGTCTCGGTTTTTACTAGACTGCCGCCCTAGACCTATGTTTCTTTAATGTCTTGGTTTTTACTAGACTGCCGCCCTAGACCTATGTTTCTTTAATGTCTCGGTTTTTACTAGACTGCCGCCCTAGACCCTGGTCTTCTTGATTGTAAAATGTTGGGAAGTATAAACTGGTTATACAGTGTTGTTGTATTTCTTTTCTAAATAAATAGTTCTTTGGACAAATAGTACTGTTTGTTATCGTTTGCTAATCAGTGAGCTATTATGCTAATGTGTTGCAAAGTATTCTATTTCTCCAACATTGGTGTGTCCGGTCCACGGCGTCATCCTTACTTGTGGGAATATCTCTTCCCCAACAGGAAATGGCAAAGAGTCCCAGCAAAGCTGGCCATATAGTCCCTCCTAGGCTCCGCCCACCCCAGTCATTCTCTTTGCCGTTGCACAGGCAACATCTCCACGGAGATGGTTAAGAGTATGTGGTGTTTAGTTGTAGTTTTTTTTATTCTACTATCAAGAGTTTGTTATTTTAAAATAGTGCTGGTATGTACTATTTACTCTGAAACAGAAAAAGATGAAGATTTCTGTTTGTGAGAGGAAGATGATTTTAGCAGACAGTAACTAAAATTGATTGCTGTTTCCACATAGGACTGTTGAGATGAAGTAACTTCAGTTGGGGGAAACAGTTAGCAGACTTTTCTGCTTAAGGTATGACTAGCCATATTTCTAACAAGACTGTGTAATGCTGGAAGGCTGTCATTTCCCCTCATGGGGACCGGTAAGCCATTTTCTTAGTCTCAAACAGAATAAAGGGCTTAATATGGGCTATAAAACTGGTAGACACTTTTATGGGCAAAATCGATTGCTTTATTTGGACATTTTATACATGTTTATGCTGATAATTCACACTTATAAACTTGGGGAACGTTTTTTAACGTCAGGCACTATGTTAGACACCTTTTCCAGTCAGGAAGGGCCTTCCCAGTTGTAGGCTGAGCCTCATTTTCGCGCCATTACTGCGCAGTTGTTTTCGAGAGCAAGACATGCAGATGCATGTGTGAGGACCTGAAAGTAGTTGGAAAAGTTCCTAGAAGGCGTCATTTGGTATCGTATTCCCCTCTGGGCTTGGTAAAGTCACAGCAAAGGCTGTAGCTGGGACTGTATAGGGGTTAAATCTGTAACCGGCTCCGGTTTCGTTATTTTAAGGGTTAAAGCTCTGTAAATTGGTGTGCCATACTTCTAATGCTTTAAGACACTGTGGTGAAATTTTAGTAAATTTTGAACAATTCCTTCATATCTTTTCACATATTCAGTAATAAAGTGTGCTCTGTTTAAAATTTAAAGAGACAGTAACGGTTTTGTTTTAAAACGGTTTTTGTACTTTATTGACAAGTTTAAGCCTGTTTAACATGTCTGTGCCTTCAGATAAGCTATGTTCTATATGTATGAAAGTCAATGTGTCTCCCCCTTCAAAATTGTGTGATAATTGTGCCATAGCGTCCAAACAATGTAAGGACAGTACTGTCACAGATAATGAAGTTGCCCAAGATGATTCATCAGATGAAGGGAATAGACATGGTTCTACATCATCTCCTTCTGTGTCTATACCAGTTTTGCCCACGCAGGAGGCCCCTAGTACTTCTAGCGCGCCAATGCTTATTACCATGCAACAATTGACGGCTGTAATGGATAACTCCATAGCAAATATTTTATCCAAAATGCCTGCATATCAGAGAAAGCGCGATTGCTCTGTTTTAAACACTGAAGAGCAGGAGGGCGCTGATGATAATTGTTCTGTCATACCCTCACACCAATCTGAAGGGGCCATGAGGGAGGTTTTGTCAGATGGGGAAATTTCAGATTCAGGAAAAATTTCTCAACAGGCTGAACCTGATGTTGTGACATTTAAATTTAAATTAGAACATCTCCGCGCACTGCTTAAGGAGGTGTTATCTACTCTGGATGATTGTGACAACTTGGTCATTCCAGAAAAATTATGCAAGATGGACAAGTTCCTAGAGGTTCCGGTGCACCCCGACGCTTTTCCTATACCCAAGCGGGTGGCGGACATAGTGAATAAGGAGTGGGAGAAGCCTGGCATACCTTTTGTTCCCCCTCCTATATTTAAGAAATTATTTCCTATGGTCGACTCCAGAAAGGACTTATGGCAGACAGTCCCTAAGGTCGAGGGGGCAGTTTCTACTCTAAACAAGCGCACTACTATTCCTATCGAGGATAATTGTGCTTTCAAAGATCCTATGGATAAAAAATTGGAGGGTTTGCTTAAAAAGATTTTTGTACAGCAAGGTTACCTTCTACAACCCATTTCGTGCATTGTTCCTGTCACTACAGCAGCGTGGTTCTGGTTCGAGGAACTAGAAAAGTCGCTCAGTAGAGAGACTCCATATGAGGAGGTTATGGACAGAGTTCACGCACTTAAGTTGGCTAACTCTTTTATTTTAGATGCCGCTTTGCAATTAGCTAGATTAGCGGCGAAAAATTCAGGGTTTGCAATTGTGGCGCGCAGAGCGCTTTGGCTAAAGTCTTGGTCAGCGGATGTATCATCCAAGACAAAATTGCTTAACATCCCCTTCAAGGGTAAAACTCTCTTTGGACCAGAATTGAAAGAGATTATCTCAGACATCACTGGGGGAAAGGGCCACGCCCTCCCAAAAGATAGGCCTTTCAAGGCCAAGAATAAGTCTAATTTTCGTTCCTTTCGTAATTTCAGGAACGGACCGGCCTCTAATTCTGCATCCTCTAAGCAAGAGGGTAATGCCTCACAGTCTAAACCAGCCTGGAAACCGATGCAAGGCTGGAACAAGGGTAAGCAGGCCAAGAAGCCTGCTACCGCTAACAAAACAGCATGAAGGAGTAGCCCCCGATCCGGGACCGGATCTAGTGGGGGACAGACTCTCTCTCTTTGCTCAGGCTTGGGCAAGAGATGTTCAGGATCCCTGGACGCTAGAAATAGTTTCTCAGGGTTATCTTCTGGAATGCAAGGAACTACCCCCAAGGGGAAGGTTCCACATGTCTCACTTATCCTCAAACCAAATAAAGAGACAGGCGTTCTTACATTGTGTAGAAGACCTGTTAAAGATGGGAGTGATACACCCAGTTCCAATGACGGAACAAGGAATGGGATTTTACTCAAATCTGTTCGTAGTTCCCAAAAAAGAGGGAACCTTCAGACCAATTCTGGATTTAAAGATCCTAAACAAATTTCTCAGGGTACCATCGTTCTAAATGGAAACAATTCGAACGATTCTACCCACTCTCCAGGAAGGTCAATTTATGACTACCGTTGATCTAAAGGATGCGTACCTACATATTCCTATCCACAAAGAACATCATCAGCTCCTAAGGTTCGCCTTTCTGGACAAACATTACCAGTTTGTGGCCCTCCCATTCGGATTAGCCACTGCTCCAAGGATTTTCACAAAGGTACTCGGGTCCCTTCTAGCGGTTCTAAGACCGAGGGGCATTGCAGTAGTACCATACTTGGACGACATTCTAATACAAGCGTCGTCCCTTTCAAAAGCAAAGGCTCATACAGACATCGTTCTGGCCTTTCTCAGATCTCATGGATGGAAGGTGAACATAGAAAAAAAGTTCTCTGTCTCCGTCAACAAGAGTTCCCTTCTTGGGAACAATAATAGATTCCTTAGAAATTAGGATTTTTCTGACAGATGTCAGAAAGTCAAAACTTCTAAGCGCTTGTCAAGTTCTTCATTCTGTTCCACGTCCTTCCATAGCTCAGTGCATGGAAGTAGTAGGGTTGATGGTTGCAGCAATGGACATAGTTCCTTTTGCGCAAATTCATCTAAGACCATTACAACTGTGCATGCTGAAACAGTGGAATGGGGACTATACAGACTTGTCTCCAGTGATTCAAGTAGATCAGAAGACCAGAGATTCACTCCGTTGGTGGCTAACCCTGGACCACCTATCCCAGGGAATGAGCTTCCGCAGACCAGAGTGGGTCATTGTCACGACCGACGCCAGTCTAGTGGGCTGGGGCGCGGTCTGGGAATCCCTGAAAGCTCAGGGACTATGGTCTCGGGAAGAGTCTCTTCTCCCGATAAACATTCTGGAACTAAGAGCGATATTCAATGCTCTCAGGGCTTGGCCTCAGCTTGCAAAGGCCAGATTCATAAGATTCCAATCAGACAACATGACGAGTGTTGCGTATATCAATCATCAGGGGGGAACAAGGTGTTCCCTGGCGATGAAAGAAGTGACCAAAATAATACAATGGGCGGAGGATCACTCCTGCCATCTATCTGCGATCCACATCCCAGGTGTGGAAAACTGGGAAGCGGATTATCTGAGTCGTCAGACATTCCATCCGGGGGAGTGGGAACTCCACCCGGAGATCTTTGCCCAGTTGACTCAATTATGGGGCATTCCAGACATGGATCTGATGGCGTCTCGTCAGAACTTCAAGGTTCCTTGCTACGGGTCCAGATCCAGGGATCCCAAGGCGACTCTAGTGGATGCACTAGTAGCACTTTGGACCTTCAACCTAGCTTATGTGTTTCCACCGTTTCCTCTCATTCCCAGGCTGGTAGCCAGGATCAAGCAGGAGAGGGCCTCAGTGATCTTGATAGCTCCTGCGTGGCCAGGCAGGACTTGGTATGCAGACCTGGTGAATATGTCATCGGTTCCACCATGGAAGCTACCTTTGAGACAGGACCTTCTTGTTCAGGGTCCATTCGAACATCCAAATCTGGTCTCCCTCCAGCTGACGGCTTGGAGATTGAACGCTTGATTCTATCAAAGCGTGGGTTTTCAGATTCTGTGATAGATACTCTGGTTCAGGCCAGAAAACCGGTAACTAGAAAGATTTACCATAACATATGGAAAAGATATATCTGCTGGTGTGAATCCAAGGGATTCCCATGGAATAAGATAAAAATTCCTAAGATTCTTTCCTTTCTGCAAGAAGGTTTGGATAAAGGATTATCTGTGAGTTCTCTAAAGGGACAGATTTCTGCTTTATCTGTCTTACTACACAAACGACTGGCAGCTGTGCCAGATGTTCAAGCATTTGTTCAGGCTCTTGTTAGGATCAAGCCTGTTTACAGACCTTTGACTCCTCCCTGGAGTTTAAATCTAGTTCTTTCAGTTCTCCAAGGGGTTCTGTTTGAACCTCTACATTCCATAGATATTAAGTTGTTATCTTGGAAAGTTTTGTTTTTGGTTGCTATTTCTTCTGCTAGAAGAGTTTCAGAGTTATCTGCTCTGCAGTGTTCTCTTCCCTATCTGGTGTTCCATGCAGATAAGGTGGTTTTGCGTACTAAGCCTGGTTTTCTTCCAAAGGTTGTTTCTAACAAAAATATTAACCAGGAGATAGTTGTACCTTCTTTGTGTCCGAATCCAGTTTCAAAGAAGGAACGTTTGTTACACAATTTGGACGTAGTCCGTGCTCTAAAATTCTATTTAGAAGCTACAAAAGATTTCAGACAAACATCTTCTCTGTTTGTCGTCTATTCTGGTAAAAGGAGAGGTCAAAAAGCGACTTCTACCTCTCTTTCGTTTTTTGGCTTAAAAGCATCATCCGATTGGCTTACGAGACTGCCGGACGGCAGCCTCCTGAAAGAATCACAGCTCACTCCACTAGGGCTGTGGCTTCCACATGGGCCTTCAAGAACGAGGCTTCTGTTGATCAGATATGTAAGGCAGCGACTTGGTCTTCACTGCACACTTTTGCCAAATTTTACAAATTTGATACTTTTGCTTCTTCGGAGGCTATTTTTGGGAGAAAGGTTTTGCAAGCTGTGGTGCCTTCCGTTTAGGTAACCTGATTTGCTCCCTCCCTTCATCCGTGTCCTAAAGCTTTGGTATTGGTTCCCACAAGTAAGGATGACGCCGTGGACCGGACACACCAATGTTGGAGAAAACAGAATTTATGCTTACCTGATAAATTACTTTCTCCAACGGTGTGTCCGGTCCACGGCCCGCCCTGGTTTTTTAATCAGGTCTGATGAATTATTTTCTCTAACTACAGTCACCACGGTACCATATGGTTTCTCCTATTTTTTTCCTCCTGTCCGTCGGTCGAATGACTGGGGTGGGCGGAGCCTAGGAGGGACTATATGGCCAGCTTTGCTGGGACTCTTTGCCATTTCCTGTTGGGGAAGAGATATTCCCACAAGTAAGGATGACGCCGTGGACCGGACACACCGTTGGAGAAAGTAATTTATCAGGTAAGCATAAATTTGGTTTTCTTTTATTGGTGTCCAACAACATAATTATTGTTTCAAACAGTTAAAGGGACACTAAACCCATTTTTTTTATTTTATGATTCAGATAGAGCATGCAATTTTAAGCAACTTTCTAATTTACTCCTAATTTTTATTCGTTCTCTTGCTATCTTTATTTGAAAAGCAAAAATGTAAGCTTAGGAGCCGGCCCATTTTTGGTACAGCACCTGTGTTGCGCTTGCTGATTGGTGGCTAAATGTAGCCACAGTAGTACAAATAGGGATTATCCTACTAGCAACCAATAAGCAAGCGCTATCCAGGGTGCTGAACCTTAAATGGGCCAGCTCCTAAGCTTTACATTCCTGGTTTAAATTGCATGTTCTATCTGAATCATAAAAGAAAAAAATTCGGTTAAGTATTCTTTTAAGCTCTCTTTTTTTATTTAAAATGTACATACATTATATCACCTTGTAATTATAGGACTTTTCAGTGGTCTTGCATTTATCGTACAATCCAAGTGTAAAAGCTTTCTGTGTAGATTAACACCTTGATGTAATTGCTGCCTAATTGCCACTTTCCTTGTTTGGCGGAACCAGTCTGGAATTTCTACTGTGGAGAACGCTTGTCGCTGCCATTTTGTTAGTCAAACTTTTATTGTTTCGCATTGTCTTATCACCAGTGCTGAGACCACTTGTGGGAAGTAGGGTTAGGCTTGTGATGGCAGCAGTAAAAAACCCACAATTCCAAGAGTTAAATTACAGGAAAAGAGGGCAAAATAAATAATGAAAGTATTTAAAAAAAAATTTTTCACTAAATGCGATTAAACATTTTATTTTATCTTTAAAAGGATTCATGTACGTTAATTAATGAAGCACACACTGCTACAAATTAGCAGTTCAGAGAAAAACAAATCCCTTGTACTATGTATAAAACATCAGCCCGTTAATATAAATTAATTTAAATTGAATTATATGGCACTAATCAATATTTAAAATATTTGTAACAATAGACACATTTGCTGTTGAGTATTGAACACTTTGGGGCCCATTTATCAAGCTCAGGATGGTGCTTGAGGGCCCGTGTTACTGGCGAACCTGCAGGCTCGCCAGAAACACCAGTTATGAAGCAGCGGTCTAAAGACCGCTGCTTCATAACCTGTCCGCCTGCTCTGAGCAGGCGGACAGGCATCGCCGAAATTCAACCCGATCGGGTTGGTTGACACCCCCCACTGGCGGACAAGAGCTGCTGGTGCAATGCTGAATACGGAGAGCGTATTGCTCTCCTCATTCAGCGAGGTCTGACCGACCTTTGTTAAATAGGGTCCTTTATCAGTATTATTTGTCAGTTACACTTTGAGTAATACAGAAATTAAGGTTTTTCTCGCCTTAAAGGGACATTTTAGTGCAAAAAAATAAACTCTAATTTGTTAAAGCATGTCATTAAGTGACCCTGCAGATCTGCCATGGGTTAAATGGGTTAAATACATAGTCAAAGTTCCACCCAAGAGCTACAGAGAACAACTTGCCCTGCAGAAACATGGCGATGAACTAATTAGTAGCGCTAGTCACATGACCACACCAATCAGTGGCCATGCCTGCTGAAGACCATCATTTGTCTGTATGTGCTTAACCATGTTGCAGGGGTTTTACACACAGACTTGCTGATGCCTGCTGAAGACCATCATTTGTCTGTAAGACTTTAACTATGTGCTTAACCATGTTGCAGGGGTTTTACACACAGATTTGCTGATGCATGCTGAAGACCATAATTTGTCTGTGGGAATTTAACTATGTGTTTAACCCGGTTACAGGGTTTTTTACACACAGGCTTGCTGAGTCAGTAGTCCTAAAATTACCTGCTCTAACGATTTATGTCTAACTATTTCATTTATATTCAGGGTTGTTTATTGCTGTTGTGGCAAACGACATAATGTGCCTGCAGAAGTTGCAGAGCAATGACATGTAAATATATTCGTGGTAAATGATTAAATCATCCCAAGTTTACACATTTAACCACATGCTGCCTTAATATGTGAAAGGTAACAGTGCAACTTGCTCCAAGTAGAGAAAGATCACTTTGTTCTCATGTGTCATTTTTGCTGATTATTTGCTGTAAACAAACTCTTTTGGCTGATGTTTAACTTCCTGTGTTCTATTTACCAAACACTGCTCTAATTTGGCATTATTATCACTGAGTGAGTGTTTTTCTTTAAAGCTATTAAAGATATTTATGAAATAATGTATTTTTAATTTTTCTCTGAAAATTGTAATTGAGTGTAGTAGCTCCCAGATGTGTTGATTTCTTACAGTTTCTGGGTGTTTGTGTTTTTTTAAATTCCTAAACCAATCAAAAACGACTTTTAAATTAATTTTGTATCATCTGATTTTCTTAGTACTATTTTTATTTGTGTTTACAAGGGGCATTTCAAATGAATCATTTTATTTTATGTCAGCATGTTGAGAGAAAAAAACACAAAAAACACTTTTTTTATGCATGTGAAATGTGTCAGTTTCCACAAATAGTGCTGTGGGGTTTTTCTTTATTAGCCAGTGAGATTGTATCTCACAGACAAGTTGTCAAAATAAACATCTTTAACATTTTTAAAATAGCTCCAGCATTCTAGAACTTTGCAAAGGGACATGTTACTTAAAGGGACAGTAAAGTCATAATTAGACATTCATGATTTAGACAGAGCAACTTTCCAGTTTACTTCTATTTTTTAATTTGCTTCCTTCTCTTGTTATCCTTTGCTGAAAGGTTTATCTAGATAAGCTCAGGAGCAGTAAATAACATAGGTTCTAGCTGCTTATTGGTGGCTGCATATATATACTGATTGTCATTGGCTCACCCATGCGTTCAATTAGAAACTAGTAGTGAATAGCAGCTCCTTCAACAAATGATACCAAGAGAACGAAACAAATTTGATAATAGAACTAAACTAGAAAGTTGTTTAAAACAGTATGTCCTACCTAAATCATGAAAGAGAAACATTTTGGGTTTCGTGTCCCTTTTTTAATTTTCAATCTTTTAGAAGAAAAAGCATTTAAACGTTAAAATATTTGTGTGAAAAATGTTCAGTAAAACTTTAAATTTAACATGGAGCTAACAGGAAGTGCACAACTGATTCTTGCAACTCCACTTGCTATTGGCTGATAGAGACAACTTGATTCAGGTTCTTAACCTAATAATCATCTTGCATCTCACAGTCCTATTTTACCTTTTTTTTAGTGACTAAGTCAATTTTAGATGCCCATAATGGGAGAATAAAGTGAAAATGTATGTAATGTAGATTACAGAACAATGTTGAAACAGACTCAGTATCAATAATAAGCTGTGGTTCAGTTGATGGCTACAATTTTGACTCCTCTAAAAAGTGTATCTTATTAATAAGGCAAATTGAGGAAATTAATTACTCTATTACATGAAAACAAAAATCTTGAGAATATTTTGATAACAAATATTTAATATTCATGGTTATCTAATAAAAACATTTTGTACAAGTAATTATACAAGTGTGAGGTTTATAGAGGTTCTCGACCAGATCTTTTTAAGAAAGTTACTAGAAGACTCCCCTGTTGTGGAGTATAAGGAGTAATAATTATGGAAAATACTATTAAAGGGAAAGAAAGGTCAAAATTAAAATGTACATAGGTGTTTTTCAATTTTGAAAGGAAACATTTTTGCACAATACTCCCATTAGCAAAAACGCTTTAAGTAAAAGTTAGTACTGTTTTTCAGCGGCATACACACAAATGCTGTGAGTGCCTTGTGAACCGACATTCATACAAAACACATTCTCCAGTGTCTTGTATAACACAAATTAAAGGGACACTCAAGTCAAAATTAAACTTTCATGATTCAGATAGAATAAGCGATTTCAAACAACTTTCCAATTTACTTCCATTAACAAAATATGTACAATCTTTTTATATTTACACTTTTTGAGGCTCCAGTTCCTACTGAGCATGTGCAAGAATTCACAGAATATATGTATATGCATTTGTGATTGGCTGATAGCTGTCACATGATACAGGGGGAGTGGAAATAGACATAACTTTGTCAGAAAAAAATCTACTAATCATTTCAAGTTCAGACTAAGGGAACGATTTATTAAGGCCCATATTGCTCCTAATGAAGCTGTTTCCGCACAAGCCTTCAGGCTCGCCAGAAACGGGAGTAAAGGACCAGCTGCTCCTTAACTCGTCTGCCAGCTCTGAGGTGGCGGACAGCAATCCGCCCGATCTCATACGATCGGGTTGATTGACACCCCTGCTAGCGGCCGATTGAACACAAATCTTCAGGGGGGCGGCATTGCACAAGCAGTTCACCAGAACTGCTTGTGCAATGTCAAATGCTGACAGCGTCTGCTGTCTGCATTTAGCGATGCAGGGCAGACACTATAGCGAATCATGTCCGCCCGGGGTATGATAAATTTACCCCCTAAGTGCTATTGTCTTTCTATCATGCATTTGTTGATAATGCAAATCTACTGCTTTTTACTGGTCTTCGCTGACACAATACGTTCAAGCTCTTTGAAAAGATGTGGTGTATGAATGCTGGTGCACAAGGCACTTACAGCATATGTGCGTATGCTACTGAAAAACAGTAATAACTTTTATTAGAAGTATTTTTGCTAATAGAAGTACATGTACAAATCCCCAAATCCGAAATTCCAAAATACAGAATTATTGAGAAAACCAGACTTTAAAAAATAAAAGTATAAAAAAATTACAATTTTCGCTGTCAGTAATTCACAATCCTCTCTGCCTGTGTCTGCAAATGCTTGTCTATGTTTATTCAAAAGAACAACTATTATCATTTTGAAACGGCTACCTGGCTTTCAACTTCAGTGTATGGCGGTGACCGTATGAAGAGGACAATCCGGGCAGGATGGGATCAGCTTCCAGGATAGCTCCGCTCCGCGCCGCCGGGATGAAGATAGAAGTTACTTAATGTGTTTCATATATATATAACATTGAGCTCATGCACGTGAATTTACAGAGGATTGAGTACTGATTGGCTAAAATGCAAGTCTGTCAAAAGAACTGAAATAAGGGGGCAGGCTGCATAGGCTTAGATGCAAGGTAATTACAGAGGTAAAACGTGTATTATTATAACTGTGTTGGTCATGCAAAACTGGCGAATGGCTAATAAAGGGATTATCTATCTTATAAAACAACATAAATTCTGGTGTTGACTGTCCCTTTAATAGTCACAATGTGGGTGGGCGGCAGTTTAGGGGTTAATAGGTAGTTTATGGGTGTTAGTGTACTTTGTAACATTTTAGTTATGAGTTTTGTGAAACATTTTTGTTACACAAAATCCATAACTACTGCTCTCAGATGGCGGTATGGATTGTGTCGGTATAGGCTGTAGCGCAAGCTTTTTAGCCTGAATGCACAACCTGTAATAGCGGCTCTATGGAAATCCCACACAAAAACGTAAATTTTTGAGTGCGGAATGGACGTTGCGTTACAGGCTAAAATGCTTGCAGTATAGCTATACCGACACGACTCGTAATATGCGTTCCTGGCCATTACACTGGAATGGCCATTTTTTCAGCGTTAAAAGCTGTACGACAACACTTGTAATCTAGCCGTATATTTTGTAAAAATTAAAAAAATGATACTTGATTTGTATACTTCTATTGAAACTGTAATAATAATAAAAAAGAGAATGTGATGGGCACTGAACTTGAATGCCAAATTTCTTCATATTTTACAGTAAATATATATTTGAATGTTGGGGTTTGACAGTTACGCCTGTCCACTTGAGTTCCCACAGTTATTGTCAGATATATTTATGCCAACAACGTTATATGAGTTAAATTGTAGGACTTAGCAACTGATCAGTGATGCAAAAGATTCTGATAAAAACAGATGTTGAGACTATGAAGGAAAAAACATAGTGCCTCTCTCCTTCTGGGAGCAATATAGTGAGACACACCCTTTTATACACAATAGGGGACCGCAATCTAGAATGCTCCATTCCTTGTCTACCCCCTGTGTAACATGGCACTTGGAAATGCAGCATTTCCTTCTTTAATGCAGTGTTTACAGACCTGTTTCCTATGCACTGTTAACTCATTATTTTTAAAGACCATGAGCCAAGCTGATGAAATGTTCATTTACTTAGAGTACAGGTTCTTTTCAAAAACAATGTTGAGGTTTTCTGAGTTAAGAAATAATATTTGACACACGGAAAAGATAGTCATCTTATCTGCCCTCTGCATATGCTTTATGTTTATTTTCTACGGACAGTATTTATCATGGAAGATACTGTAGATCTTTTGGCATCAAGAAATGTAGGAAATTACTCTATACCAGGAGCCAAATGAAGATTTGCTGGGTGTAGAATTTACTTGCTTGTAGAATGGGAAATACTTAAAAATAAAACTGAAATAAGATTTTTCTCTGATTTAATTAGCAATGTTTATAGATGCTGAATAATTATGCCAGGTCCCTTGAGGAATGGTTTAACTATTAACTCTAACATAATGCTGCAGTAAAGCAGTAGCAAATAAGTAAATGCCAAATATTCTGCCCATGCAAACAAAAATGGTATATTATATAGTCTTATTCTTTAGAAAAGCTTATCAATAATTTATTATGAAAGTTAACCATAAAAATCTAAGTAAAATTTTAGTAACTGTGTAGAAAATATCAGTTAAAATAAAAGCAATTCAAACGGGTTTAGAATATATGTTCTTTTTATGCTGCTATATTAGAGAGCAGTGTTCCCTCTAAGGACAGTTTTGTGTGCAGCCCAGCAGTGAAACAGTTAACAAGAACACAATACTTTGCCATCTGCATTGGGCAGTGTTTGCTAATTGCAGGGTGTGGTTACCTAATTAACTGTTTCACTGCTGGGCCGCACACAAAACTGGCCTTAGAGGGAACACTGTTAGAGAGGACTATACTGTGTATACCAGTACCTTTTTATATTTCTAATTAGACTAAACTAGTTACCTTACATTTGTAAGTACAGTGTGACTAAAAGGGACAGTCAACACCAAAATTAGAATTGTTTTAAAAAATTAATAACTCCTTTACTACTCATTTCCCCAGCTTTGCACAACCAACATTGCTATATTTATATACTTTATAACATTTAAATCTCTAAATTGCTGCTTGTTTCTAAGCCACTACAGACAGCCTCTTATCACATGCTTTTTTATTAGCTTTTCACAACAAGAGACTGCTAGTTCATGTGGGCCATATAGATCACATGGTGCGTGGAGTTGTGGCTGACACTGCACTTATTGCCTAAAATGCAAGTCGATAGATAAATAAATAAATAGCCATGTGATTAGGGGGCTGTCAAAAGAGGCTTAGATACAAGGTAACCACAGAGGTTAAACGTATATTAATATAACCATGTTGGTTGTGCAAAACTGGGGAATGGGTAATCAAGGGATTATCTTTTTAAACAATAACAATTTTGGAGTTAACTTTCCCTTTAAATGCTCTACCCGATCCATGGAAAGTTCTGATGAACTGTATGAAGGTTATGAGGTTCCTTACTGTCAACACTTTAGTAATACAGGTATACCTCACTTTACAGCGCTTCGCTAATACAGCGCTTCGTGGAGCTGAAGTTCAACCTCCAAGGATTTTTAAACAGTGATGTAATCATTGTGAGATTTGCGAGAATAGTGGCTGGGGCCATTTTGTTATGGTTAGTTCACTTTGTTTACAGCATCACTGTTCAATCTGTGTCTCAGTGTTATAGCCTGGCAAATTTTACTACAGTAATTGTCACTATTTTACAGGTACAGTATTTATTGAATACTAATTGAATACTGCGCTGTGCTGGTGTTAAACCAAACGTAGCGCTATTGCACCCCTAATATATGTTAGTTCAAAGATGTTTTCAAGTTTTTTAAACACACTGGCAAGTGAAATGAAAGCTGAAACGGCCTTGTTTCACTTTAAGGCGGTTTTCACTTTACAGCGGGACTCCAGTCTCTAACCCGCTGTATGACGGGGTATACCTGTACATTTTATTTGCTTGCTAAGCGCATGATTGAATTTTTGCAGTATCTGCCTCTCATCATCTACTTGTTGCTGAACACAAGATATTTATTTGTTAGCTGTGTTTTCTTGTGTCATTTGATATTGGTGTAGATGAAAACAGATTATTCTGCTAGCATATTAGCATCCCTTATTCAGTGAATGATATCACATTCAAAGCTATTTATTACACATTTCTCCTGTATAATTCTGACCAGCACATGCACAATATCCTTTAGGTCCTGCTTAGGGTTGCCACCCAGATGGTATTTTACCGGCACAGCCGGTAATTGGTAATTAGTAGCCGGTGCGTTTTTTTTTTTTTTTTGCAACAGCATCTGTCATGTTTACAGATAGGCTACAATCCGTTTTCTGTTGTTACACGTGTTTCCAGCAGATGGCGCCTATTACAGCCATAGAAAAACCACGTTACCACAGTAACTGTCTGTTCCTTACGTAAGCAAGCTTCCCTTCACCTTGCTATGATGCGCTTTTGTCACTGCAGGAGGAGTGGCCTGTGGCGCGCAGGAGATTCGCAACACAACAAGACTAGTACTGAGATGTAGGAGCCATATATGCCTGTGCAGCCTGGACTGGGCAGGGAGGAGAATTTCCTATCTCGACTCTAGATAACTTGCTCATGTCACAGGAGAAGCCGCCAATGCCATGTCGAATTGCAAGCTGCTTTCCTCAACTTGCATTTCTGGCCAAAAGCGGCGAAAGTGACAGCATCCCTGAGGTCGCACTTAGGGCTCAAAACACTGCTGTCATATAGTCTGTGAGTCACAGAAAGGCCCAAACACTGGCGGCTCCTTCATTTATTTTATCCTTTGCCCAGGAATTTGTGTGTTTCTGATTTACCATTTTTTCTATTGATAGAACTGAACACATAGATGAACAATATATAGATGCTTTAAATTATGTGTAAACATCAGGTGTATTCCATTAAATGTTATAGTTTAGGGAGAATGGGGGGATTTTGGCATTTAAGCCAAGTACAAATAGCGTAGCATAACGCTGGGCTGGCCCTATGCCCTGACGAAGTCACGTTACAGTGACAGAAACGCGTCGGCGGGCGGAGTCTGTTTGAGCGTGGTTGCTAGCAATTACACCGCATACACGAGCGGCTTTGTTTAAGTTATATCCGCTCTGGATACAATTGTTGCTAAAATTTGGGGACAACTTTGCAGCTCCTATTGGGGCATATGCTAGACATTAGAATATTTGTTGAAACTAGTAAGGCTAATGACAGCTTTATAGTTACTTCTCTGTTACATATGTATAGCTCCATTTGTATCCACTACAAACAGGGTCACCTCTTTTTACTGATATAGACTAAGAGGATAATGGAAATGACCGGTAGTATTGTACATAATAGTTGTATGCTGTGATGTATGTGTGTGACATATAGATATTGTATATAGGGAATTCAGTCAGAAATCGGCCGACTCTGTTAAATCCGAGCGGTACGCAGGTAGGAGGTCGCCTTTGAGCGCACAGCTTTATAGACAGTGTGAATACTGTTGGGAATTGGATTGATTGTGAATCACTAAGCATCCTACCTTTTTTGGGTTTCCTAATACAAGCTGATTAAAATTACACGCCATTACAGACTCTAAATAGCATCTATATTAAAAATAAGGGCTATAAAGGCAACTGACTCATAGAAACTGGTAGTGGAATTCCCATGTTTCTTTATGGCCTTTATAGTATCTTTTTTAAATTGTAGATAGATACTGTATTGCTTAAATCTTATCTGTGGGGACTGGAAGGAATTATACCCAGACTCTTTTTGAACTATAGTATCTACCTATGGTAATGTTTGTTTTTGCATATTTGTTAATAAAGTGTTAATTTAATTTTCTATAATGTATTCCATTAAATGCTCTGCACAGCCCATGAGCATAGATCCTGCTATATAGAGAATAACACACAAAAGCGAGAAACCTTTTTTTTTTTTTTTTTTTTTTTTTTACAGATTACTGTTACTCCGAGGGAGCATGATAAAAGGGAAACTATGGTTTCAAAAAAGGGTTACACGCTTTTGTGGGTTATTCTTTGTATATCAGAATCTATGCTCATGGGCTGTGTAGTTTATCTTCTAATAATAATATCACTTTATAGGAAGAATTTGCAGAAATGCATTAAAGATCAACTTATCTCATACTTTTTTTTAATACAACAACATCTGGCAGAAGAATATAAACACTTCAGAGTAATACAATAGCCCTTAGAACCTTTGCATTCCACAACAGGTGGGAAATTTTGCAGCATTAAATTAATCTGCCTCTTTTTGGGCTCTGCCTTTTGTGGCTCCGCCCTCACCCATGGTCGATATTTTTTTGAGAAAAAGGTGGCAACCCTAGTCCTGCTATGTAGGAGATGGAGTGGTCACATAGTGCTTATTGTGTGTGTTTACACACAGATAATGCTCTGTTTGCTTGTATTGTTCTGTATTTCATGAGACTCTAAAATTCACCTGCATGTGCATAAAAAGACAACTTTGGCCTGTATTTATCACTTACTAACCTGTCACAGATTAGAAGTTCTGCCCTGTTGTCCTTTCTCCTAACCCCCCCCCCCCCCCTGGGCAAATATCCCAGTTTTCTGAGTGAAACCAGGGACTTCATCTAACTCTGCCCACCATGAATCTGCACAACTTTGCCAACGGCACACCCGCACCCCACAACTTCCTGTTGTTGCTCCACCCACAAAACACAGGTAGGTCACCCCTTGCAAGATCCCATCAATTCTAGTACCATAAATGTTGGGAGTTATTATATACGCCCACGCATGTGTCTAATGCTTATTGGTAGGAATGCTGTGCGCACAGTGCATTGAGGATATGTACTAAGTAGCAGCTGCATTTCCTCTAAGATTGGCACCTCACAAGTGTATGTAATGCCAATGTCTATTTAAAAAAAAAAAAAAGAGAGGCTAAACAGCTATTTTAATGTTGCTTTATAGCAGCTAAGTAGAACCCATCCTTGTTTTTTGTTGTAGGCCAAAACTTACTTGTGCTTGTTCATTTACAGCTCAAAGCCTGTGTGAAATAAAATCAGTTTAACAGCCACTAATTTTACATGCAGGTTTTACAGCTTAAGTATACACTTAAGTATCTGTGGTACAATTATTGTATCTTATAAACTGTAAGAGAATGAACTTCTTGTTTCCTGATCATTTTATGGTCCTCTTATTCCAACTTTGTGGTGTTTTTTTTACAACATGAATCACATGCTAGGTGATTATGTACAACAAAAGAAAGAAAAACATTATATGAAAAACTGTTTCTCCAATATATAGAAACATTATGAGAAGATAAAGGATAAAATTGAACTTGACCCAGAATTATCTGCTTTTTGTCAGGTACATAAAGTTCTAGAGGAAAGTAAACTAACAAAAAAATGGGGATTGTTATCCCTTACAGTACTGGGAATGTTCTATGATGAATTTGGCCTCGGTGACCGAGCAGTTCTTGTTAGCTTCAGTTCACACAGACTGCTTGCCAGGCCTGCCCAGAACACTGTCTCCTCCAACTTCCTTTGCTCTTGGATAATATTTCCTTGCTTCTTGAATAATTGTGTACTTAGCCTGGTCACTACCAAGTTTTATAATTAAAGGAGGAGTAAAGAACAGCTTGCTGTTTACTGGTCAAAGCCAGACAATTGTTTGTCCCTTGCACTGTCCAGGATGCACGTAGATTAATTTGCTGAAAGAAAAAAAAATCATAGGGAACAAGAACATACTGCTGTGGTATTGAGTAAGCTGTCGTTGCCCATATTTATTAAAACAAAAACACATCTAAATACTGCAGATGCCCCAATATGAGCCTTGGAAACTAAAGAATATATATACAGTATATATAACTTAAACATGAATGGGCCATTAGCATTTTATTTGTACACTTGTGTTAGCTTTTTACTGTGCAAGTGATAAATACATTGCACCTGTCCACAACATCTCTTGGAGAACATGCACTTGTACACATTGCGTTTGTACACATTGCGTTTGTGACGATGCAAATCATTACTGACATGATAGCCATGACTGCTGACTCTCTGAGCAATTACAAGCTTTCAGTATACATGCTAGCCACATAAGAATTGATGCTTAGTAAAATAGTGATAGCTTTTACTAGGTTTTTTGCTATTACAAATATACTGCAAATTAATTTTAATAAAAATGAAATGCACTAGTGTACATTTTAATGCCAAATTAACAAGGGAAAAAAACCTAAATAGATATATGTATGAAAATCAATAAAATATAGATGGTGCAGTGCACAATAAGGCAATGATAAAAGAAGGGGCTTCTCTATGTATAGTATTAACACCAATTAATATGTACCTTTTTTTTTCTGGAAGAGTGGACTTTTGGCTGTAGAAGAGTGGACATTTGGCTGTAGGTAGTACACTGAAATCAGGTATGGATTGGGATCTTGGTACCTATCGTTGTATGATGGTTTTATTTTGTGACCAGTGTCAATGTTTCTGGACATGAAGAATGTGTCCCAAATAGTGTGAGAATATTTGAAAGGGACAGTAAACGTAAAATAAATGCTAGATAGAATAGTGCATTTAAAGAAAAGATTAGTCTGAGAATAACATGTAGAAGTATTTTTTAAAGTTTTATTAGTTGTATAAGATTGACAAAATAAGTGTAAATTTTTAGTGTCTATATAACAACGGGAGCTGCCATGTTGTAACTTAGGTTACCTTCTCTGCTGTGGCCAATTAGGGACAGTTATATATAGGTCACTAGAGTGTGCAGCCAATGGCTGTGTGGAATTTAACAGTGTTCTGCACTTTCATTTTTAACAGGAACTGAAAAGCTCACAATTTCAGAATGGAATTACAGGAAACGGGGACAAAATAAATAATGAAAGTATATTGCAGAGTTTTATTGATATATATATATACGATTTTATCATTTTACATTACCATCTTAAAGTGTTTAATGTCCCTTTAATGAAACACAGGTTAAAAGCTCAATTGTTTCATACATATAAATAGTAAAACATCAGGCTCAGAGAGTTATGCCCTTCTCATTGAGTAATGCTACTTCATCAGAGTTATCTATTGTATATGTGTATTTTTTGTGTCAGTGGCATAGGACTGTTCACAATCACAGGTAAATGTGCAGTCTGACCTCTGCCTTACTATAGCTTTCAACATTTGATTACAGAGTTTATTGACAAGGGCAGGAAGTGAGTGACATTGATGTTTTGACTGGTGCATATTGTGGCAAGCATTAGACTTTGAATACCCAAATACATTTTAAATTGTACTGCTTTCTTATTTAATTAGAGGGTAATTGCTAATTTGTAATTAAAAGCTTATTATAATATATGAGAAGTGAGAGAAAAATAATTACCTTGAGAATATTTTTTTTCTTAGGGTAAGAAAAAGGTCACAAATGATAAGAATATGTAGTATTTGTGTTGGTTAGTGCTTAACCGGTTGGGGGAAAGGTGCAAATTAGGACCGGCTCATCTAGAGATGTTTCTAGCTACCACTGTATCCTGGGGCATTTGCACATACATATAATCCAAGGAAATAATGGTACAGCAGGTAGGTAGTCTAATAGCAGAAATACTTGCACTCCTGGATTCTAAAAAGGCTTAACTGTATTCACAACATTATAACATACTAGTACTGTGCACCTCACTGGGGGCCTGATTCTCTAAAGCTCTCTGGTCTCGTGAGATTATCTTTGAAGTCTTGCCAGTATTGCAAGGTCCCTTAAATAATTATAGAAAGGCACATTTCAGCTTGAGATCTCGTTATCTCACTAAGCTGTGTTCTGGATGTGTACAAGAGACATATATCTTATAATAGGAGAGAAGCGTGAAAAATAGCGCAAAAACAGGCACCTTCAGACCGCAGTAGATAAAAATCTCAAGTTTATTTTGCCAAGCTAAAAACAGGATAACCGTAGCACGGTAGATAAAAAAGTACAAAAAATACTAATCACATCACAGTGTGAATAGGAACATTAGCAAACATGTTTCGTGCCTGCGCACTTAAGCACTGCATAGGTAATTACCTGTGCACACCTGCTATTTAAAGGGGCAAGCTCCCCTATGTATTTAAAGATACAGTATCTGAATACTTTGATGTACACATGTTATAGTATAATTCAAACCTTTTTAATTGAAATATATCTAGCTAGGTATATTTATGTCTTTACATGATATTATTTTTTACATGTGTCCTAGAAAGATACATTATACATTAACATATAAACCTCCAAAGAGAAAGATAAATAAAGGAAAAAATAGAGGAAATTATTATTGTTACATAGACTCGTCAATATTAGAATATTTAGCTTACTAGTTATAAATAAAATCTGTTAAGGAAATAGAATTGTAGTATTTGTAGTATTTTTTGTACTTTTTTATCTCCCGTCTATGGTTATCCTGTTTTTAGCTTGGCAAAATAAACTTGAGATTTTTATCTACTACGGTCTGAAGGTGCCTGTTTTTGCGCTATTTTTCACGCTTCTCTCCTATACAATTTATGGTATTCAGCAAATACCTGTGAATAGCAGCATCTGCACCGTCCGCTTTTACTCACTCTCCATTGTGCCGCATAGAGGAAGGTCAAGGGTCATAACGGATCACGCCGAAGACTACAGATGAGAGGAGGATATTGGCGCTTTCACTAAGACTTTGTATCTATATATCTTATAATATAATGCTCAACAAAAACTTTTTGTATGATTCCTCTCCATGCCTAAGGTGTCTAGTATTTAACCGGATAGTCCAGTATTTCAGCAGGTTGTGAAGTAACATCTCTACAAACACTGGACACTTGAATATCCAGTTTTAAGTCCCCTAAGTGGCATCTAAGGTCTCTTATTCCTCTATGCATTTCTAATATGTAGGTAAAGGTTACAAAAAATTTCTGTCATTAGCAGTTATTAGTACATCTCTGTTTGTGTAAACACTGGGGTAAAAATCTGCTCTGTGTTTAAAATGGCAGCCATAGTTGGTATTAAAAACACTGTTTTTGTGTGCTATGGGCAGTCAAGGTTATTGGAGAGGTCAAGTCACTGTAGTGTGTGTGTTTTACTGGCAGGCAAGAAAATAAAAAGTGGGTGGACCTATGGTAGAACATTGGGGAGGGGCCTTTGTGTGAGACACCTACCTCTTTTGCCCAATCACCGGTTTACAGGTCCTGAGCCTTTTATTGAGATTGCATGTGTAAAACTCCAAAAAAGTAAAATATTTTCCAAAAATTGTGGCAAAAAAAATCTGGTTTCTGATGTAATAAGTTGTCAATACAGATATAAGTTTCACTTTCACCAGGTTATATAACTTGTGTCAGACCAGATTGAGCAAGGCTTTCTGTGTCCCCTTACTGCTTTGAATAGGTAGATGAAACTTGCACTTGACTTGTTCTTCGTTTTGCCCATTTGAGAGCACTGGCTTGCTGATAGCTTGTGAGGTCTATACAAGTCTCTGAATTACTGTGTATCTGTATCAGAGTTCTATTACAAAACAGCATAGTGACAGTTATATGAATGTCTATTTAGTAAGAAAACTGTGCATTATGCATTTTTTTTCTAATTTTCCAGTTATTCATCGTTTTCAAGTTGCATCAGAGAGGGTGGAGTGCATACTTCAGTATTCAGAACCCTCAAACTGTAACATGCAACAGAGTTATTGTTTAATCAGTCTAGGAACTCATCCTATAGACTGTGAGCTCTTCGGAGCAGGGCCCTCTTCCTCCTGTACTATATTTGTTTTGTTATGTTTTGTATTTTATCACAAATCTTTGTCATTGTATACCCCTATCACTGTGCCCAGCGCTACGGAATTTGGCGTCGCTATACAAATAAATGATAATAATAATAATAATAATTTATATCTGTCCATAATTGGCCACCACAATATAGATAAGGTATGTCATTGAGATGCACAAAAATACAGATTTTGCAAACAAAATAACAGCTTTAAATGGTTGTAAAACATTTCTTTTGTTTGCTGCAGATCTGTTACAATACATTGCTTAATTACTGATTATATACTTAACAAATATAAGGACAATAACTTTAATGTCCATTGTATCTTCTTAAAGAGAAGCTAAACTTTGAATAAATGTTATGCTTCTATTTTAAATCCCTATGGGTTGATAGCTTAGGAACTCAGAACTATTTTTGTCCAGTGGTTCTTTCCTCTGCTTCTGGCTTCCAAATCTTGGCTCATACCCAGAACAGAAGTGTCCTCAGTACCACTCTTGTAAATAAATTTATGGTATTGCAGCTGAATCCCAGCAGTGAGATTGCTGCTCACAATGTTGCACTGAGAGTGATCTCATGTATACTATTCATGTTGTATTGCCACCTGAGAATGTTGTGATTTCAGTAAAAGGAGGGGATATCACAGTATTTCAGCAGGATATGGCTAGTGCTAGGGACAGGGTTATAGTGATACCAGGGTGACAACCTTTATGCTCTTCATTATAGTGCCTTGTGTAAAATTATTTTCCCATAATTGTTTTTCTTATACTCCTTGCAGTCATCTTATATTCTTTGCAATCATTTCATAGTTGTTGCAGTTATATTATTGTCCTTGCAGTCATCTTATAGTCTTTGTACTAGTCATCTTAATAACCTTGCAGTCATCTTATAGTCTTTGTACTAGTCATCTTAATAACCTTGCAGTCATCTTATAGTCTTTGCAGCCATCTTATAGTCTTTGCAACCATACAAAAGTCCTTGCAAGCATCCTATAGTCTTTGCAGTCATCTTATAGTATTTGCAGTCATCCTAAAAAGCTTGGAGTCATTTTATAGTCCTTGCAATAATCTAATAGTGCTTGCAATCATCTTTTATAGTCTTTGCAGTCATCTAATAGTATTTGCAACTATACAAAAGTCCTTGCAATCGTTGTATAGTATCTGCTGTCATCTTATAGTCTTTGCAGTCATCTTAAAGTCCTTGCAGTCATTTAATAGTCCTTGCAATTGCAGTCATCATTATCTTCTCTCCTTTACATGATTTTCCATTGCTCAACATCACATGACCTTTCATTTCTTAATGCAGTAGGTACAGACACCAGTTAAAAGATTTTCTCTCACTCTTAACAATAAAGTCAACTGCATGTCTGTTATAAGTTACATACAGCAAATCCTGTCACAAGTTGATCTTGATATCTGATCTTGAGGTTCAAAGATGACCAAAAATTATTGACCATGTCATTATTTCAATTTGTGTGAATCCGACCATTTTCATTTTCAGCAGTGCTTAGCATACCTTTAAGACAGAGTTGCCCTGTACAAGGCGTTTTTAGATATTCTGAACAATTTGAGCAAGGCCTATTGCAGAGAACTTCAACCATGGTAGCTGTAGAGACAGTAAGGAACTGTACATTGGTTCTGTGTTCTGAAGATCAAAGGGGGTTGTTTGGGCAATGGTGAGAGTGTACCTTATGTTTTACTTTACATTATCTGGAGGATTATTTAACAATTTATGCTTACTATAGGTCTAGTAATCTCATTAGGAATCGGATGCTTGTCCCAGGACTTGCAAGGGAGTGGGCATCATGGGTGTGCAGGTATTGTGCAGGCACTGCCACTTCATTTCACTCCTAAATTTAACAAAGATTACCATGAAATCTTGCGAGATTATGGTCAAATCCTACACAATCACAGTAAAATAAAGTTTGAACACTGCACTGATGATGCTGATTTGGTGTGTTTTTATGTTCACCATGCAGATGACAATAAAGTAATTAAAGGATAGATGAGCACTTACTCTGGTAAACGGAAGGCATTTTGAGGTAATATCTTCCTTTTTTACACAGAGATGTTTATGTGATATTTTCTAGTTAGCTTTTCACAGATGTGCTTCATCACGTTTTTTAAGAAATTTAGCATATGAGAAATAAAAGTAATTGTGTATCATGTATGATCTGATTAGTGGGAACCTTATTTGGTTTTATCACAGTTACTTTTCAATTACAGTAAGAAGTTTTAAAGGGACATTTATACACTAGATTTTTCTTTGCATAAATGTTTTGTAGATGATCCATGTATCTAGCCTATCTGGTTTTTGTAACAATGTATAGTTTTGCTTATTTTTTTATAAAATTGTGCAGGTTTTCAGACTCCTAACCAAGCCCCATAGTGTCACATTTACAGGGAGTGCAGAATTATTAGGCAAGTTGTATTTTTGAGGATTAATTTTATTATTGAACAACAACCATGTTCTCAATGAACCCAAAAAACTCATTAATATCAAAGCTGAATAGTTTTGGAAGTAGTTTTTAGTTTGTTTTTAGTTTTAGCTATTTTAGGGGGATATCTGTGTGTGCAGGTGACTATTACTGTGCATAATTATTAGGCAACTTAACAAAAAACAAATATATACCCATTTCAATTATTTATTTTTACCAGTGAAACCAATATAACATCTCAACATTCACAAATATACATTTCTGACATTCAAAAACAAAACAAAAACAAATCAGTGACCAATATAGCCACCTTTCTTTGCAAGGACACTCAAAAGCCTGCCATCCATGGATTCTGTCAGTGTTTTGATCTGTTCACCATCAACATTGCGTGCAGCAGCAACCACAGCCTCCCAGACACTGTTCAGAGAGGTGTACTGTTTTCCCTCCTTGTAAATCTCACATTTGATGATGGACCACAGGTTCTCAATGGGGTTCAGATCAGGTGAACAAGGAGGCCATGTCATTAGATTTTCTTCTTTTATACCCTTTCTTGCCAGCCACGCTGTGGAGTACTTGGACGCGTGTGATGGAGCATTGTCCTGCATGAAAATCATGTTTTTCTTGAAGGATGCAGACTTCTTCCTGTACCACTGCTTGAAGAAGGTGTCTTCCAGAAACTGGCAGTAGGACTGGGAGTTGAGCTTGACTCCATCCTCAACCCGAAAAGGCCCCACAAGCTCATCTTTGATAATACCAGCCCAAACCAGTACTCCACCTCCACCTTGCTGACGTCTGAGTCGGACTGGAGCTCTCTGCCCTTTACCAATCCAGCCACGGGCCCATCCATCTGGCCCATCAAGACTCACTCTCATTTCATCAGTCCATAAAACCTTAGAAAAATCAGTCTTGAGATATTTCTTGGCCCAGTCTTGATGTTTCAGCTTGTGTGTCTTGTTCAGTGGTGGTCGTCTTTCAGCCTTTCTTACCTTGGCCATGTCTCTGAGTATTGCACACCTTGTGCTTTTGGGCACTCCAGTGATGTTGCAGCTCTGAAATATGGCCAAACTGGTGGCAAGTGGCATCTTGGCAGCTGCACGCTTGACTTTTCTCAGTTCATGGGCAGTTATTTTGCGCCTTGGTTTTTCCACACGCTTCTTGCGACCCTGTTGACTATTTTGAATGAAACGCTTCAGAAGCTTTGCAATTTTAAGAGTGCTGCATCCCTCTGCAAGATATCTCACTATTTTTGACTTTTCTGAGCCTGTCAAGTCCTTCTTTTGACCCATTTTGCCAAAGGAAAGGAAGTTGCCTAATAATTATGCACACCTGATATAGGGTGTTGATGTCATTAGACCACACCCCTTCTCATTACAGAGATGCACATCACCTAATATGCTTAATTGGTAGTAGGCTTTCGAGCCTATACAGCTTGGAGTAAGACAACATGCATAAAGAGGATGATGTGGTCAAAATACTCATTTGCCTAATAATTCTGCACTCCCTGTATACACTTGTTTACAGACTACTGCTGACTCCGGTTTGTTATCTGTCTTTTCATATGCCGGGAAGGCGGATGGGGGAGTGTCTTCTCTTCCTGTTTTCCCAGTCCCTTTCATTGGGTGTCCCAGCCTAATCTCATCAACAGTGCTAAACTGGGAGCTTCTAAGTTTTTAAAAGGTTTTGTACTGGATTTTTAGATCAGTATCTGTGCATATCCTACTCTATGATAGTGTCTGTTACATGCCGTTATATGAATATTGGTGTACACTGTCTCTTTAAAGTAATAAGCACAGGTGTTTTTTTTTTTGTTTTTTTTATATAGACTCACCCCTGCCTTGCACTCCTATTAGTTATCACTATGGAAACATCTTTGACACAATACAAGTCAATGTCAATAATCATCTTTCTAAAGTAACAATATGGAAGGGTTTGAATACACAGAATAATTTTCCTGGTCGAAATGAATATAACAGAAACAAGATTATGGTGAATGAGTTATAAATATATTTGAATGCTTTTGATGGAAATAAAATGTGTAGATAAAAAGAGGGCATCATTTCTCTCACATTTGTTTCTAGGATTAGTATAAATTCAGTGCTATTTCGCCTGTGTACATAAAGTGAGACTTCTGTTTGTAGCTCAGGTCTATTTATAAATATGGCTACTTAGTGTTTTATCACTGGACATGACTAGTTAGTATATGAACTAAAAAAGAAAATCTATCCCTGTGATACCATCCTAGCAATATGTATTATAATTTGTTTTGTCTAATTTTGATGCAATCTATCTTTGAAATTTTTGGTCCCCCTCCCCGATGAACTGGAGATGTGGAGTGCATATTGCAATTATCCTGTGATTGTCTGTGCATAGGAGAATACTATAGGGATCTCAAGGTTCACCTTATAGCAGCCTCTGGCTAGTCTGAACAGAAATTATTGAGAAAATTAATTTCCCCTAACTTTTCATTGGGTATAACACTACACTGCTCCACAATAAAGTGCACATTTTATTAACAAGATGATACTTTTGAAATTCTGGGTGCCCAGTGTACCAAATTCATATTGTACCTGCTCAGAAAGCTGTCAGTTGCATGTGTTGTATCAGCCATAACTGCATCATGCAAACCCCCATGGGATCTATGACTTACGGTATTTGAATGCATATTCACAATGCACACCCAGCATATAAATATAAAACTGTTTTTTACTACAAGCATTTTTGCTAATACCACTATATTACATGAAATATTATATTAAAAATAGAAATGCACATTTTAATTTTGACTATTAAAGGGACAGGAAACCTCAACATTTTTGTTCATGATTTGGATAGAACATACAATTTTAAACAACTTTACAATTTACTTATATTATCAAATTTGCTTTATTTTCTTGTTAGCCTTTGCTGAAGGAACAGCATGGCACTACTGGCAGCTACTGAACACATCTAGTTAGCCAATCACAAGAGACAAATGTGTGCAGGCACCAATCAGCAGCTAGCTCCAACTAGTGTAGGATATGTGCGTATACTTTTTCAACAAGGGATACGATGACAATGAAGCACATTTGAAAATAGAAGTGAATTTAAAAGTGTCTTAAAATGACATGCTCTATCTGAATCCTGCAACTTTAATTTTGACTTTCTTATCCCTTTAAGTCCCTTCAATGCTTCAACCCCTAATAACTGGCTTAAGCAGCACCCCTAATTACATTTTCAACAATTAGGTTGTGCTGCATAGTTCTTATTTGAGCACACATATCCCAGAAGTTAGACATTGGATCTACCCCCTAACCTACCTAGAAACATAATTGTATAAACCCAAAACCACTAATTATGACATACCTTAGACATATACAGGGAAGGCAGAATTATTAGGCAAATGAGTATTTTGACCACATCATCCTCTTTATGCATGTTGTCTTACTCCAAGCTGTATAGGCTCGAAAGCCTACTACCAATTAAGCATATTAGGTGATGTGCATCTCTGTAATGAGAAGGGGTGTGGTCTAATGACATCAACACCCTATATCAGGTGTGCATAATTATTAGGCAACTTCCTTTCCTTTGGCAAAATGGGTCAAAAGAAGGACTTGACAGGCTCAGAAAAGTCAAAAATAGTGAGATATCTTGCAGAGGGATGCAGCACTCTTAAAATTGCAAAGCTTCTGAAGCGTGATCATCGAACAATCAAGCGTTTCATTCAAAATAGTCAACAGGGTCGCAAGAAGCGTGTGGAAAAACCAAGGCGCAAAATAACTGCCCATGAACTGAGAAAAGTCAAGCGTGCAGCTGCCAAGATGCCACTTGCCACCAGTTTGGCCATATTTCAGAGCTGCAACATCACTGGAGTGCCCAAAAGCACAAGGTGTGCAATACTCAGAGACATGGCCAAGGTAAGAAAGGCTGAAAGACGACCACCACTGAACAAGACACACAAGCTGAAACGTCAAGACTGGGCCAAGAAATATCTCAAGACTGATTTTTCTAAGGTTTTATGGACTGATGAAATGAGAGTGAGTCTTGATGGGCCAGATGGATGGGCCCGTGGCTGGATTGGTAAAGGGCAGAGAGCTCCAGTCCGACTCAGACGCCAGCAAGGTGGGGGTGGAGTACTGGTTTGGGCTGGTATCATCAAAGATGAGCTTGTGGGGCCTTTTCGGGTTGAGGATGGAGTCAAGCTCAACTCCCAGTCCTACTGCCAGTTTCTGGAAGACACCTTCTTCAAGCAGTGGTACAGGAGAAGTCTGCATTCTTCAAGAAAAACATGATTTTCATGCAGGACAATGCTCCATCACACGCGTCCAAGTACTCCACAGCGTGGCTGGCAAGAAAGGGTATAAAAGAAGAAAATCTAATGACATGGCCTCCTTGTTCACCTGATCTGAACCTCATTGAGAACCTGTGGTCCATCATCAAATGTGAGATTTACAAGGAGGGAAAACAGTACACCTCTCTGAACAGTGTCTGGGAGGCTGTGGTTGCTGCTGCACGCAATGTTGATGGTGAACAGATCAAAACACTGACAGAATCCATGGATGGCAGGCTTTTGAGTGTCCTTGCAAAGAAAGGTGGCTATATTGGTCACTGATTTGTTTTTGTTTTGTTTTGTTTTTGAATGTCAGAAATGTATATTTGTGAATGTTGAGATGTTATATTGGTTTCACTGGTAAAAATAAATAATTGAAATGGGTATATATTTGTTTTTTGTTAAGTTGCCTAATAATTATGCACAGTAATAGTCACCTGCACACACAGATATCCCCCTAAAATAGCTAAAACTAAAAACAAACTAAAAACTACTTCCAAAACTATTCAGCTTTGATATTAATGAGTTTTTTGGGTTCATTGAGAACATGGTTGTTGTTCAATAATAAAATTAATCCTCAAAAATACAACTTGCCTAATAATTCTGCACTCCCTGTACACAGCTGTAACAAGAAATCCTGAAATTTTGATAATTTTTCATGTTAAAGGGACAATCAAGTCCAAAAAAAACTTCCATGATTCAAATAGGGTATGCACAGTAATTTTTAACAACTTTCCAATTTACTTTTATCACCAATTTGCTTTGTTCTCTTGGTTTTCTTAGTTGAAAGCTAAACCTAGGAGGTTCATATGCTAATTTCTTAGACCGTGATGGCCGCTTCTGCATTTGACAGTTTTTTACCACTAGAGAGCATTAGTTCATGTGTTTCATATAGATAACATTTAGCTCATGCACGTGAATTTACCGAGGAGTGAGCACTGATTGGCTAAAATGCAAGTCTGTCAAAAGAACTGAAATAAGGGGGCAGTCTGCAGAGGCTTAGATACAAGGTAATCACAGAGGTAAAACGTGTATTATAACTGTGTTGGTTATGCAAAACTAAGGAATGGGTAAGTAAGGGTTTATCTATCTTTTAAAACAACAAAAATTCTGGTGTTGACTGTCCCTTTAAGTCTGTTTCTTGACTAATCATTTTAGAACCTTACCTCTTTCAGTTTTAGTATGTTGCTGTAAATAAATAAAAAAAGTAATTTTAAATCAAATGGGAAAAAAAACAAAATTTGTACTACCATATATAAAGTATATATATTTTCTTAAATCTGCTTTGTTTGCAATAAAATCTAATTTTGTGCTTTCTATTTTGTATCACTTTACATATCAGATTAAATTGTATTACATTTAAACTTTGAACTTTTTATTTTGTATTATATTTTGTATACAGCAGTGTATTAAGGATTGTAATTTTACAAATTCTGATTATGCATTCATAGTTCTGGTGTAACTTTAACAAATTAGGCTCATACTTAGTATATTTATGTGTATCTTTTACTAATTAGATTGCACTTTGCATGTCTTTTATTTAAATTAAAACTAAATAAATGTCAGCTTAAATTTCCCAGAGAGCCTCATTACTTTCTATGGATCAGATAATCAAACAGTCTTTAGTTTGGAGATAGAATATAGTGCTAACTTCACAGGGGCAGAACTTTTTTCTAAGAAAAAAGGGAGGAACCTGGAAATCCCAGAGAGATGAAAGATGCCTTCCATAGAAAGCAATGAAGCTCTCTGGGATACTAAATTTCACAGGGGAGAGAGAATGTAACTGGAGAACCCCCGAGGCTGATATACAGGCTAAGTTTGCATCAATTACAAATTAAACTGAAATGTTTTCACTACAATTTAACTTGCCTTTGTCTATATTTTAGTTACCTTCTCTACTGTGGCCAATTAGAGACAGTTATAAATAGGTCACTAATGTGTGCAGCTAATGGCTGTATGGAATATAACAGTGTTCTGCACTTCCATTTCTAACAGGAACTGCAAAAAGCTTACAATTTCAGAATGTAATTACAGGAAAAGGGGACAGAATAAATAATGAAAGTATATTGCAGTGGTTTTTTTAATATACAATTTATCATTTTAATTAACATCTCAAATTGTATTTATTTTTATGTAGCCAAACTCCTCCTACCATTTATCTTATTTAGAGAAGCCAACCTGGGCTTTATTCCACAGATAACAGTTTAAAATGAATTGTTTTGCAGTTCTTATCTGATAAAGCCAATTAGGGACATATATGTAGCAGAGTTAGCTTTGAGAAGTCAACAGGTGCATTTCTGAGAATTAGATATTGCTTAATTTTACATGAAAAGGGGGCAAAACAAAAAAATATTGCGAAGTTGTTTCATTATGTATAACTAAACATTTTATACACAAATCTCAAGGTGTTTATTGTCAACTTTTGTTGTTCAAAAAGATAGATAATCCCTTTATTACCCATTCCCCAGTTTTGCATACTTTGTACATCTGTGATTACCTTGTATCTAAGCCTCTGCAGACTGTCCCCTTATTTCAGTTCTTTTGACAGACTTGCAATTTAGCCAATCAGTGCTCACTCCTAGGTAACTTCACGTGCATGAACTCAATGTTATCTATATGAAACACACGAACTAACGCCCTCTAGTAGTGAAAAACTGTAAAATGCATTCAGATTAGAGGCGGCCTTCAAGGTCTAAGAAATTAGCATATGAACCTCCTAGGTTTAGCTTTTTAACTAAGAATAACAAGTGAACAAAGCAAATTGGTGATAAAAATAAATTGGAAAGTTGTTTAAAATTATATGCCCTATCTTAATCCTGAAAGTTGTTTTTTTTGGACTTGACTGTCCCTTTAATAGGACATTGTACTGTAAAAGTATATACTGTATGTGTGATCTATTTTACCTGGAGGATTATATTTAAAAAAATGTATAGTTTAAAGGGACATTAAGCAATTTAGTCATGCATAGTAAAAAAAACATTGCAATATACTTTTATTATTTAATTTGCACCCTTTACATATAATTTAGCTCTGAAAATTGACGATATTCTAATTCTCTGAAATGAAGATTTATCAAGGCTAACCATGCTACATATTATTCATAATTGGCTATTACTGATAACAACTGCATAATGTACTCTGGTTATACTTGTCAGCAACAGACTCGAGCCTTGATTGGCTCCTCTAAATAAGGCAAGTTTATTTGACTGTTGAAAAACAATTAAAGCAAACAAGATGTTAACTTGTTTTAAAAAATGTCTAGACTTGGCTGATATGTTATTCTATATCAAGACAACAGAAATAGTTTCTATTTAGAAGTTGTTTACTGTCTCTTTAAACCCCAAACCCAACTATTACTATACACTAAGCCTAACTCTAAGTCAATCATTACAAACAAAATTATAGGAAAATTAATGCTTTGCTGAAGAGCTCACAATCTAAAGGAAACAGGAAATATGCACAGTTTCTATTTTGAGCATTAGTTCCAAATGTGCTCAAAATATTTTAGCAGAAACGTAAAATATGAGCTTTATTTCTATCTTATCAGAGTGCACACTTTATTGTACAAAGCCTGTCTATTTACATGCATTTTGAATTAAAGGGAAAGAAAGGTCAAAATTGAAATGTGCACAAGTGCATTCAAATGAGAAATATAAGCATCTATACAATATACTTCTATTAGCAAAAATGCTTCTAGGAAAAGTTATTACTGTTTTTCTGCAGCATACGTACATATGCTGTGAGTGCTCGTGCACCAGTGTTCAAACACTGTGTCTGCTCAGAGGGCCGGCAGTGGTTTTGTATTGCTTCTGAAGACACAGTTTGTGTCATACAGTCACTGCTATCTCTCTGAGAAGGTGTTGTATCTGAATAATGGTGCACAGGCCCTCACAGGATAGGTGTGTGTGTGTGTATATGTATACAGTGTATGTGTGTGTATATATATATATATTGTGTGTGTGTGTGTATACGTATACAGTGTATGTGTGTGTATATATATATATATATATATATATATTGTGTGTGTGTGTGTATATGTATACAGTGTATGTGTGTGTATATATATATATATATATATATATATATATATATATTGTGTGTGTGTGTGTATATGTATACGTATACAGTGTATGTGTGTGTATATATATATATATATATATATATATATATATATTGTGTGTGTGTGTGTATATGTATACGTATACAGTGTATGTGTGTGTATATATATATATATATATATATATATATATATATTGTGTGTGTGTGTGTATATGTATACGTATACAGTGTATGTGTGTGTATATATATATATATATATATATATATATATATATATATATATATATATATATATATATATATATTGTGTGTGTGTGTGTATATGTATACGTATACAGTGTATGTGTGTGTGTATATATATATATATATATATATATATATATATATATATATATATATATATATATATATTGTGTGTGTGTGTGTATATGTATACGTATACAGTGTATGTGTGTGTATATATATATATATATATATATATATATATATATATTGTGTGTGTGTGTGTATATATGTATACAGTGTATGTGTGTGTATATATATATATATATATATATATATATATATTGTGTGTGTGTGTGTATATATGTATACAGTGTATGTGTGTATATATATATATATATATATATATATATATATATATATATATATATATATATATATATATATATATATTGTGTGTGTGTGTGTTAATGTGTATAAACAGATTGACACATAAATATATATAAGCATATACATATATATTTAAAGGGAACATAAATTCCCTATAGACCGCTATGTAAAGGCACTTTTCACCCGCACACTTTAACCCCTAACAACTGCATCATTCTACAATTATTATTATTTTTTTTATGAAAAAGGAAACAAACACTTTATTTTAGGGGCAATTGAGGAATATTTTTAAAATTAACCATATGTCTGACCTCTGTTTAATTTTTGAAGCACTAATAACCAATAGCCAGCTACTTGTAATGAATGGTTATTTATCGTGTGCCCGTAAATGGGCAAATTTGCCCATTTATGGGCACAGGATAAATTAAAGCTCCACTTGTAATCTAGTCCTAAGTATTTACATTGTTTTAAAAAATAACCTTCCTACAGACCTGTGCAGCATTTGGCCCTAGGCCATGTAGCTGGAATTTTTAGTTCCTAGTTGGTTTCATAATTATTTATGCTGATTTATGTATAATTATACCTAGTGTTTTTTTAAGATTGATGGTGTCCCTATATGTAATAATATAATCTAATGTAATAGAACCAGTAACAAAAAAAAAAAAAAAAAAAACAGGAAAAGATATTTGTTGCAAGATATATAGAATAAATCAAAACCTTACAGGTCAAGGCCCCTTAGTTCCTCTCTTTGGCCCCGAAATTCAAAACATTGTTAGATTGTAGAGAAATCAGGACCTATGTATCCATCTCTGTATTACAAATACCTACAAACAATTTAAAGGGACATGAAACACAATTTTTTTTTCTTTTATGATTCATACAGAGAATACAATTTAAAACAAGTTTCCTATTTATTTATTTTATTAAATTTGCTTCATTATTTTGTTATTTTATTTTGAAGAAATATCTAGATAGGTAGCGTATTAACGTCTGGAGCACTACATAACAGTAAATAGTGCTACCACCTAGTGCTCTTGCTAATATATAACAATCTTGCAAAACTGCTGCCATATACTGTAGTGCTGATCTTACCTTCCTGCTTTCTAACAAAGGATACAGGAAAACATTTGATAATAGAACTTTATTGTAAAGTTGTTTAAAATTGCTTGCTCTATCTGAATCATGAAAGAAACATGTTAGGTTTTATATCCCTTTAACATTTGTCTTTGTATCTGGAAAGGCAGCACCTCAATCCCCAGGAAATGGCTCCAAACTTAGAATGTGGATCTCAAAAAAACAGGGCTCAAAACAGTATAATACCTTTAAGCAAAATCCAGTACTAAGTAGAAAATACTGACAAAAAGGATCTGGTTCCAAAGCGTTTATTGAATCTTCACACAGCAATAATGTCACCCACTTAGTAATGTTCTCAGTAACATTAGTGTAAAAGTGTGTAGCAATACTTGTTTAATAAACAATTAAAACAAATGTGCAGCTTCAATAAAAATCCTCTGCTCGAACGCCGCCATTGGATACACAGCCATTTATAAAGGTTGCAGTGCAGGAGAGACTAAGGCCTAGTTTCCATTGAGGTGGTAAAGTTTGGAAACTGGTAGTAACATAACAATTCTCCATAGACTTTAATTCTAACATTTATGATTGTATTATATATGCCTTAAGCATACCAACTTCCTTTTTAGATTCTTCCTGGTACATCATTATGTATTGAGCAATATCTCTGTGTATTTCTAATTAGACCTTTGAAGAGTTTGCACTTTGGGTTTATTAAAGCAAAGTACAAAAAGTGTATTATAAAACCACAGTTTATTATTAGAATTAGATGAAGTCTCAGTAATAATAATTCTAGTTTTTACATGGATACAGCATTTTTACAACAAATAAACTTATTTAAAGGGATGCTAAACCAAATTATTTTCTTTCATGATTCAGAGAGAACATGCAGTTATAAGCAACTTTCTACTTTACTCCTATTATCAATTTTTTTCATTCTCTTACTATCTTTATTTGAAAAAGCAGGAATGTAAGCTTAAGAGCCGGCCCATTTTTGGTTCAGCACCTGGGTAGCGCTTGCTGATTGGTGGCTAAATGTAACATAGAAACATAGAATTTGATGGTAGATAAGAACCAAAAAGGCCCATCAAGTCTACCCATACCATATTACATGTTAATTTTCTCTTAGGATAGCCTTATGCATGTCCCAGGCATTTATGAATTCCTTTACAGTCTTTGTGTTTATTACCTCAAATGGAAGTTTATTCCATGAATCTACCACCCTTTCTGTAAAAAAAAATGCTTCCTCAAATTTCTCCTGAATCTGCAACCTGCTAACTTTAGATTGTGGCCCCTTGTTTTGGCATTTATTGTTTTGTGGAAAATGCTTTCAGCTTCTACTTTATTAAGTCCCTTCATATATTTGAAGGTTTCTATCATGTCACCTCTTTCCCTTCTATCCTCTAAACTATACATATTTAGATCAGAGTCTTTCTTTGTACGTTTTATATTTTAGACCATGTACCATTTTAGTAGCCCTCCTTTAGACAGCTTCTAATTTATTTATATCTTTCTGAAGATATGGTCTCCAGAACTGTACTCAGTATTCCAGATTTGGCCTAACTAATGATCTGTAAAGTGGCGTAAGAACCTTGCTATTTCTGCTACTTATACCTCTCCCAGTGCAACCAAGCATTTGACTGGCCTTACTGGCTGTACTGCTGCATTGTGTAACCATCTGAAATAATAATTCCCAAGTCCCTTTCTTCTTTAGTTATAGTCACTAATGTACCATTGAGACTATGGGGTCAATTTATCAAGCTCCGTACGGAGCTTGATACCCATGGAAACAGAAGTTATGAAGCAGCAGTCTAAAGACCACTGCTCCATAACCTGTCCGTCTGCTCTGAGGCAGGGGCGGACAGAAATTAACCCGATCGAATATGATCGGGTTGATTGACACCCCCTGCTAGCGGCCGATTGGAACTGCTGGTGCAGTGATAAATGCCGACAGCGTATGCTGTCGGCATTTATCGATGTGCAGCGAAAATGATACCCTACATCGTATCATGTCCGCTCGCACATTAATATATTGACCCCTATAATTGGCCTTTGGGTTTTTTGGATCCTATATGCATAATTTTTCTCTTGGTAATATTAAATTTCAGATCCCATTTATTTGACCAGTCCTCTAGTTTTTTAATATCACTGTTCATTTCATAACCAATCAGCAAGCGCTATCCAGGTGTTGAACTAAAAATGGTCCTGCTCCTAACCTTACATTTCTACTTTTTCAAATAAAGGTAGCAAGAGAATTAAGGAAAATTGATAATAGGAGTACATTAGAAAGTTGCTTAAAATTGCATGCTCTATCTGAATCATGAAAGAAAAAATGTGGGCTTAGTATCCCTTTAAGTAGATAATGTATGGAGTCACTGGAGAAACTGTGTGACTGGGTATTTTTGCATTTTAGTTGTAAAGCTGCTAATTTGAGCTACAGCCATGACTGAGTTAAACCCCAACCAGAAATATCTGTCTCAGATGTCCAGTCCCACTCACCCTGACTCTGTGCCCCCTGACCTACAATAATGATGGAGGGCATGTACTAGCATGCTATGTTATGAGCTACAGTATCTGAATTTTGGCAGCCAGATTTGCTGTCTACAGTCTTGAGGCCAGAATATATCAGCACTGCCCATGACATCCTAGTGAGAGAATCTCTACTTACTGGTAATGATCAAGATTGTGGTTACGTTTCTGCAGCCTGCTATTGGGGATAAGTTAAAGGGACAGTATACACCAATTTTCATATAACTGCATGTAATAGACACTACTATAAAGAAGAATATCCACAGATACTGATCTAAAAATCCAATATAAAACTTTTTAAAAAACTTACTTAGAAGCTTTACGTTTAGCACTGTTGATGAAGTTAACTGGAACATCCAGTGAAAGGGGCTGGGAGTAGACCCCCCCTTCCTTGCATATGAAAAGACAGATTAGACAAACAGGAGCCAGCAGAAGTCTGTAAATGCATACATCTGATACGTTGGGGTTTAGTTAGGACTCTGAAAATCAGCACAATGTTATTAAAAAATAAGCAAAACTATATATTGTTGCATAGACACTCCTAGATCGGCTACATAAATGGATAATCTACAAAACATTTATGCAAATAAAAATCTAGTGTACAATATCCCTTTAAGGGGCTAGATTTGTTGTTAAAAGTTATGGTTGCTCTTTGGCGTCCAAGGTTTAACAGGAGTTTTCCTCCTCTGTTCACTTTAACATTGTAGAAATAATGATATAGCAAGCTAGAGAATTTTTAGTTATGATTTCCTGAAAGAAACCGGTGGAGCAACTGGTGGATTTTGCGAGATCTGGGCTGTCAAAGCCCTTTAAATGCAACAGACAGCGTCTGCTTTGGTTAACAAGTAATTATATGTATCTCATAATCATCAAGTTAAAAGGGTGCAAATATATAACTATGTTTAAAAAATGAAAGCAACTGTGTGAGAACCATGACCACAATTACACACTTATATCATCTTCAATAGTTTTAAGCAGAATTATAATTTTCACAGCATAGAATTCCCATGCACAGTATGAGATTTCAGGTAAAATGCACATAACTTTTTGAACTTGTGTATAAACTCAGTTTAGTTAAATGGACAGAAAACACCTTGTAATTACAAGACATACAGTATGTTTTGAAAGACTTGGCTGATATGTTATTCTATAGCAACAGACTTGGCTGATATGTTATTCTATAGCAACAGACTTGGCTGATATGTTATTCTATAGCAACAGACTTGGCTGATATGTTATTCTATAGCAACAGACTTGGCTGATATGTTATTCTATAGCAACAGACTTGGCTGATATGTTATTCTATAGCAACAGACTTGGCTGATATGTTATTCTATAGCAACAGACTTGACTGATATGTTATGCTATAGAATAACATATCAGCCAAGTATTTTAAAACAAAAATCTTTTTATTGCAATAATTTGTCAGTAATCAAACTCCACCAACCATATGCTTTATTTAGAGTAGCCAATCCAAGCTGAGTTTGCAGGCAACAAGGCTAGCCACTGTCATATTGTTAGTACAAAATGCATTGTTTTGCAGTTGTATATTTTATCCTCTACTTTATGTTGGAACTTAACATAAAAAAATTACAACTTTTTGTACATGTTCTACATTCATATGCCAGTGGGTTAGAAATCAACTTAAATAATTGTTGGCATGGTAACTATTACGTGAAATAGTGCATGTTGCCCAGAGATGACTTCTGGCAGCACTCTGTGTTCATTTTATCAATTCTGTTTGAAACCCTTGTTTACAAATTAATGGAACAACTAAGGATTTTCATCAAGAGATTGTGCAATTATTGTAAGATTGCCGGACTGAGCAGTTCCCGGAAACTGACCAGATGATTTGGATTCAGTATGTTAGCCTAAGAAAGTGAGACTGAAAAAGGAATAGCTAGTGCTAAAATGATAAGCAAAGTACACATTTTCATGCCTATATCCTATTGTGTCAAGTTTCTCTGTGAAGATAATGCTACTTTGTACCACAGTATGTTGAAGAGTGTGTGTGGTTAGTTGTAAATCATACATGGCACTACCATATTCCCATTTTTAAGCCTTCACATAGGCATAATAGGTTGATACCTGAGTGACAACTACAAGGTGGTATATGCATATAATAAATAAATATAAATATAAATATATATATATACAGGGAGTGCAGAATTATTAGGCAAGTTGTATTTTTGAGGATTAATTTTATTATTGAACAACAACCACGTTCTCAATGAACCCAAAAAACTCATTAATATCAAAGCTGAATAGTTTTGGAAGTAGTTTTTAGTTTGTTTTTAGTTATAGCTATTTTAGGGGGATATCTGTGTGTGCAGGTGACTATTACTGTGCATAATTATTAGGCAACTTAACAAAAAACAAATATATACCCATTTCAATTATTTATTTTTACCAGTGAAACCAATATAACATCTCAACATTCACAAATATACATTTCTGACATTCAAAAACAAAACAAAAACAAATCAGTGACCAATATAGCCACCTTTCTTTGCAAGGACACTCAAAAGCCTGCCATCCATGGATTCTGTCAGTGTTTTGATCTGTTCACCATCAACATTGCGTGCAGCAGCAACCACAGCCTCCCAGACACTGTTCAGAGAGGTGTACTGTTTTCCCTCCTTGTAAATCTCACATTTGATGATGGACCACAGGTTCTCAATGGGGTTCAGATCAGGTGAACAAGGAGGCCATGTCATTAGATTTTCTTCTTTTATACCCTTTCTTGCCAGCCACACTGTGGAATACTTGGACACGTGTGATGGAGCATTGTCCTGCATTAAAATCATGTTTTTCTTGAAGGATGCAGACTTCTTCCTGTACCACTGCTTGAAGAAGGTGTCTTCCAGAAACTGGCAGTAGGACTGGGAGTTGAGCTTGACTCCATCCTCAACCCGAAAAGGCCCCACAAGCTCATCTTTGATGATACCAGCCCAAACCAGTACTCCACCTCCACCTTGCTGGTGTCTGAGTCGGACTGGAGCTCTCTGCCCTTTACCAATCCAGCCACGGGCCCATCCATCTGGCCCATCAAGACTCACTCTCATTTCATCAGTCCATAAAACCTTAGAAAAATCAGTCTTGAGATATTTCTTGGCCCAGTCTTGAAGTTTCAGCTTGTGTGTCTTGTTCAGTGGTGGTCGTCTTTCAGCCTTTCTTACCTTGGCCATGTCTCTGAGTATTGCACACCTTGTGCTTTTGGGCACTCCAGTGATGTTGTAGCTCTGAAATATGGCCAAACTGGTGGCAAGTGATCCTGTTGACTATTTTGAATGAAACGCTTGATTGTTCGATGATCACGCTTCAGAAGCTTTGCAATTTTAAGAGTGCTGCATCCCTCTGCAAGATATCTCACTATTTTTGACTTTTCTGAGCCTGTCAAGTCCTTCTTTTGACCCATTTTGCCAAAGGAAAGGAAGTTGCCTAATAATTATGCACACCTGATATAGAGTGTTGATGTCATTAGACCACACCCCTTCTCATTACAGAGATGCACATCACCTAATATGCTTAATTGGTAGTAGGCTTTCGAGCCTATACAGCTTGGAGTAAGACAACATGCATAAAGAGGATGATGTGGTCAAAATACTCATTTGCCTAATAATTCTGCACTCCCTGTATATATACACACACACACACATACACGTGTGTGTGTGTGTGCGCGCGCACGCCTTTTCAAATAGACTCTCTAGCCACACAGCAGCACTGCAACTTCTTTATATTTCTTAATGCCATGTGGCTAGCGAGCCGATTGGATGGGAGGTGAAAACGTCAGCCCCAGGCAAAAAAGAAAAAAAAACATGAATGAAGTGGCCAGGCAAAAGGGGGTTTAAAAAATAAAAACATTGTAAGGAATAAAAGATATTTGCTATTATGGTACATACATTTACATTGAGCATTATACATAAATTAACACACAGATTTGGAATTTAAAATTAGCTAAATTTACCATCATTTTAAGTGTAAAATGGCTACTTTTTGATAACTTTGGACACTGATGTTTAATTGCTAGCTATGAGTAACGGAGGATGTATTTGACCTGTGCAATGTCCACTAGTTCAATGTTTGATACATGGGGGCCTTTATCTCGGTCTGTCTGTTTTTTTTGCTAGGAAAATGTGTTTGCATGCACTTGTACGTGGGTATGTATGTGTGTGTATCCATGTGTGTATGTATGGGTATGTGTGTATGTACACATGTGGGTATGTGTGTGTGTGCATGTCTGTGTATGCATGTGGATATGTATGTATGTGTGTGTATGCATGTGGGTATGTGTGTGTGTGCATGAGTGTATGTATGGGTATGTGTGTATGTACACGTGGGTATGTGTGTGTATGTCTGTGTATGCATGTGGGTATGTATGCGTGTGTGTGTGTGTGCATGTGGGTATGAATGTACTTTATGTGTGTGTGTGTGTATGTCTGTGTATGCATGTGGATATGTATGTATGCATGTCTGTTCATGTATGTGTGTGCATGTGGGTGTGAATGTGTGCATGTATGTATGTATGTGCATGTGGGTATATATGTATGTGCACATGTGGGTATGTGTGTGTGAACGTGGGTGGAGATGTATGAGTGTGCATGTGGGTTTGAGTGTGTACCTGCATCTATCAAACTTACAATTCAAAAGTTAGAAATTGCCAGTATTACCCAGTGCAGAATATAGTGAATATTCTAGTTACCCACAGGATGATTAATCATTGTAGCCTGTAGTTCATTATATCAAAGCAGAGCAGGTGTGCTGCCTAAATACAGGCATTATTCATACTTCTTTATGTAGTTATTACATAATATTGCTTGTGTCAAAATATCCATTTATTATATTGTGGTGATATTGAAGGTTGTTTTTATTAGTGTTTGCCAAATAATACTATAAATCATTTATCATGCCTTTACTAAACAGATATTATTTAGTGTTGAGTAAAAGAACGCGTGTGCTTGACAGATACTGCCAAGTAAACTTCTAATCATAACCACATGTTTATACTGTGTTCATAAAGTAGGTCTGATGTCAGAGCATACAACATGCTTACCTCTGTCTTAGTTATAATATGTGCAATGCTGATAGAATTATAAGACTCTTTCTAATAACAGGAGGGGTATGAGCCTAGCCAAAAATTACAGATATTTATATTTATTGTTGTCTGTTCATTAACAGGACATAAAAGTTAAAGGGACATTGAAGTCAAAATAAACTTTTATGATTCAGATAGAGCCGCAGTTTTGAGACACTTTCCAATTTACTTCCATTATCAAATTTTGCACAGTCTTTTTATATTTACACTTTTTAGGGAACAAGATCCTACTGAGCATGTGCACAAGCTCATAGGGTATATGTATACTAGTCTGTTATTAGCTGATGGCTGTCACATGATACAGGGGGCTAGAAAATGGGAGGAAAAAATAAATTTCTAAGAAAAAAATCTACTGCTTATTTGAAATTCAGAGCAAGTGCTACTGTCTTTTTATTATGCACTTGTTAATTATGTAATTCTACTGCATTGAGTGGTCCTTTAAACTTTCATGGTTCAGATAGCGCATGCAATTTTGTTCACCTGGCATCATTTGTTAAAAAAACATATCTAGGTAGGCTCATAAGAGACAATGCAATACCAGGAGCTAGCACATATGCATCTTGTTATTGGCCCACTAGATGTGTTCAGCTAGCTCCCATTGCTGTTCTGGAACTAACTTTAACTATGTGTTTATGCCTTTTTAAAAGAAGTTTAAACACAGTTATATTTGAACAATGTAATAATATAAATGTTCTATCACATTAGAGCATTTTCTTTTTACACTTTATGTCCCTGTAATTAAAAATATGTTTGATAGGATTATATTTCATATGTTCTAAAAAAACTTTGGGGTTCTAAACACCCATTTGTTGATACAGGTTTACAGCTCTTGATCTGAGATGTTAATACAACATTTCCCCCAGAATGAATCCTGTTTTGTATACTTGTTGGTAATAAAGTCTGTTTATAAAAACTATTTCTTCATATGTGTCTGCAGTAGTGTTACAGTTCCCTAAAACATATGAATCATTTCTTTGTGAGTGACGTAATGATAACAGTAGCAGTGCTTTTTATGACGGGAGGAGTGGTTATGCTCCAGCCGGGTTCAGGACATACTCAGTAGGCTGTTGCTGGAATGCAAATACATTTTTCACAGTGACGCTGATAAGGGTCTGGGATAGTTTCAAGTGCGGAGGAAGCAGTTGTTATTCATTCAATCTGATTTTTAGCTTCTTTGAATATGTAAAATTGTGTTTACCATTTATTTTTATCTAGTTAAAGGAAAATTATTCCTTGAACATAAAAATGACTATCTTTCCCCCAGCGTAATGAATATATAAACATTGCCATATGTATTAAAACGTTATTTAAAGGGACATAATACTCATACGCTAAATCACTTGGAAGTGACATGAAAATATCACCTGAACACCTCTATGTAAAAAGTGAAGATATTTGACCTCAAAATGTCTTCAGCTCACTAGAGAAAGTGCTCTGTGAACAAGTGATAGCTGCTGTGTAGCTGCAAGTAAAAAATAAAATAATTTATTTAAAAACACAATAGCCAATCCGCATCAGCAGTGCTGAGAGTTTGCATTGCTTTGCTGTGATCTCACGGGATAAACTTCCTTAAACTGAATAGGAAAATAACATGACTGTGCCTGTACATGTCAGATGCGCACTCCCTTGCAAGTCCTGGGACTAGCATTCTTTACAATGGGGTGTGAATACTTAGGAACTTTTGAGGTAAAAATCTTCCTTTTTTACATAGAGATGTTCAGGTGATATTTCCTAGTAAGCTTTTTACAGCTATGCTGCATCACTTTAAAGTGCTCCAACATTTGGATATCGTCCCTTTAAGTCTGTTTATTTTAGTCTGAGAGCGGCACTTAGTCCTCCTTATTGATGCTGGTCTAGGAACATGCTAAGAAGTCGATTGGTAAATAGTGTTTATTATAGTTGTGCATCATGGCATGTACTCACAATCAGCAGCTACATATGAATTTGTCTCTCGGGCCTGCAGAATATGCTTACCTCTAACTAAAACATAGGAGGTATTTGTTTTAATACTGTATGGTACAGTTAAAGAACAACATAGTAATATATTATTAGCAGTAATTTACTCAGTGTTTGCATAATGTCAATAGACGATTAATGTCCATATTCATGAGTCAAATAGGCTACAACTATAAGGTCACACTAATGATGTGACACACTATTTGAAGCCTCACCACTACACAATGGATAAGTATTCTTACTTTGTGAAGGAAAGGTTGAAAATCAAATTTAGCAAATCTCTTGCAGTGCTGTCAACCTGCCTCAGGGATGAGACACAAGTCTTTGTCTAAGCAGGCTGTAAGCTTTGCTCACACTTTTACAGATTACAAAAGATAAGTGAATGAAGGCATATTTCTGACACTACACATTCATAACGGTTAGGGCCATATGCATATTTTCCTGCCTGCTCTAAAACAAACGTGCACGCTTAATTTTATGTCTATGGGAGAGTATTAACTCAAAGAAACAGCGATTTCCACAAATAAAAAGTGTCATTTTATGCTGTCATTTGTTATTGCAGTGTGCTCTGATGATAAATTTATTGCCATAACAGAAATGTAAATACACATTGTTAAAGTCAGTTTATATGATGCTGGGCTGCAAATAGCGCTAACATAATGACTGTTTTCAATATTTGCAGTGGTCAGTTGTATCATCTATGCATAAATTATTTTATTGTCTTTCTTTATGATGTTCAGCCCCTAAGTTGACGTGTACATAGCTGATTTAAACATCTGTTTTCTAGTTTATAATTAAAGGGGCAGTCTAGTCAAAATTAAACTTTCATGATTCAGATAGGGCATGTAATTTTAAACAACTTTCCAATTTACTTCTATTATCTAATTTGCTCAGTTCTTTAGATATCCTTTGTTGAAGAAATAGCAATGCACATGTGCGAGCCAATCACACAAGGCCTCTATGTGCAGCAACCAATCAGCAGCTACTGAGCATATCTAGATATGCTTTTCAGCAAGTGATATCAAGAGAATGAAGCAAATGAGATAATGGAAGTGAATTAGAAAGTTGTTTAAAATGACATGCTCTTTCTAAATCACAAAAGAAAACATTTGGGTTTCATGTCCCTTATAATATAAATATTCGGTTGGTCAGGTAATTTTAAGGTACTTTTTACATTCACTTTTATTTTCAAATGTGCTTCGTTCTCTTGGTAACCCTTGTTGAAAAATAATACACACATATCCTACACTAGTGGGAGCTAGCTGCTGATTGGTTCCTGCACACATTTGTCTCTTGCGATTGGCTAACTAAATGTGTTCATCTAGTTTGCCATAGTGCAATGCTGTTCCTTCAGCAAAGGATAACAAGAGAATGAAGCAAATTTAATAAAAGAAGTAGATTGGAAAGTTGTTTAAAATTGTATGTTCTATCCAAAAATGAGACAATGTTGGGGTTTCCTGTCCCTTTAATCATGTAACACTTGAGGAGAATTCATGCAAAATCTTTGGGATTTTTTTTTTGGTCTTATATTGTATTTATGTAGGTGTCTCTTCTTTACCCCCAGAACCCTGCATAGAGAGATAAACAGCTGTCAAGCTAAAATTTGTGTTTCTAAAATTATTTGCGAGACCCCGCAGTACTGACAAGACTTATTAATCCCCTTGCCTTAGTAGACAGCTTTAGATCAGGCCCTACAATAATACAAAATAATTTATTCTTTTACAGTTTAATGACTGTCTGCTTCTAAATATTGCATTGTTTTAATAAGATTATCCTATAAATTAAATATTTTCTAATAAAAACATAACTACATTATATTGTTGCAAACCTTGTCAAATCACAGAAGCCTGGGATCTGTGGTTCCTAAAATGTTACTTCTGAATTATTTTTTTTGGATTATATATATATATATATATATATATATATATATCTATATATATATATATATATATCTTAGTTCCTTCCCAGGCTCCTACGTTTTATGCCTTACAAATATACAAATATTTCAAGCCCTGTGCGGTCCAATATTAAATTTATTGGTGCATTAGATGAGAAGTAAATCTTAGAAAACCAGGACTCTGCTTTTTCAATGTTCTTAAAAATAATAGTAAATTACAGTTAATTTATTAGATAGCTTTTTGAAAGGGATACTAATCTGAAAAAAATAAAGGCATATGAGAAAATATCAGTTAAGCACGTTAATATAAATATATTATTATTGCAAGGCAATGCCTTATTTAAAACGGTCTGAATTCATATTTAAAGTTACAAGATTCATTTATATAGTGATAATAGAGCTTTTACAGCTCTGTTAATGGGCACTCCTGTATAAACTTGAAAATTAATAAAAGTATTTTTTTTTCAGGATAGAAACATCCATTAAAAAACAAAAAAAAACCTCTAATATATTTAACTTTTTTTTTTTGTAAATGCAACAAAAATCACATCAATATCTATTTGACCAAACTGTTGCGTAATTGATATACTTGACAGAAAATGTAATTATAAACTATTTAAAGACCTTTGTACTGGTGTTTTGGAACATTCTCTGTTCGCACAACACTTTTCTGTGTAGTACTTTTAGTCGGATACAAAAATTCCTTAGAGATTTACCCAAAGCGTTTAAATGATTTAGTACGGTCTTATGATTAAGCTCACAAGGGTTAGATACATAAAATGCCAGATCTGGATTTTGTTTCAAATATTTCATGATGTAAGGCACTTAAGGTGAGTAATCAAATAACTGTTTCCTTGTAGTGCATTGATACGTTCTGACAAAAAGTAATAGTTAATACATATTAGTTTTACATAATAGACACACATATTAGATCATTTATAAGTATCAGTTTATGCAGTGTTATATTCAGTTGCTATCATATATAAATTCAGAGGTCTTAAAGGGACAGTAAACATTACATAAGAATGCAGTTCATTGAAATCATTCCATTAGTAGAAGGTCAGTGATTACATGTAAATGCAACTATTGTAAAAACAGCATTTTTAACCTGATATTGCACCCTTCCTGGTACTTGGCAAGAACGCAATAACATCTTGCAAGATATATTGATTTTACTGCAAAAATTTGCAATATGTATACTGTGTATGTATGTGTGCGTGTGTGTGTATGTATGTATGTATATATATATATATATATATATATATATATATATATATATATATATATATATATATATATATATATATATATATATATATATATATATATATATAATAAAGTAAAACAATATATAAACTTGTCGAATCACAATCAAATAAACAATAAAAACAAAAACAATGTGATAGTGCACAAAAGGATATATTAAGTCACAGTTGTAGCTGGTATTGTTGTGGGTCCGAAGGGTACCTCAGGAAAAAGGAACAAATATATATAGTGAAGTTCAGTAAACAATTGACAGGTAAAAGCAAGTGGAAGAGGGTACTCACATACTCTAGGGCTTCAAATCAAGCTCAAGATATACAGGCACAGGGAGACTCCGAATGGAGACAAGAATTAAAACTCCTAATGAAGGCGTAGACAAGGAATCAAACTCCAAATGGAAGATCAGAAGTGGGTAAAAATGAACAATTTTATTACATAACAACAAGTGAAGTCACCAGACAAGATACATGAGAATGCGACAATGCAAGAACCACCACAAATTACAGACTGTTTAGTCACAATATCTGTATGGTGTGGTTGTTTAGGTTCAGATGGACAAACTCCACCTGCGTTTGTGACATCACCACGTTCCGACGTACGCTTCGCCAATGACCGCTTGGGTTTTTTGAGGATATAGCCAGGCATTTTAGAGAATGCCATAATTCAGATCACTCAGGACTGAGGATTATTGGAATAGAGCATTTAAAGCCTAATAGAAGAGGTGGAAATTTGGATAAAACATTACTCCAACATGAAACTCGTTAGATGTATTTGCTGAAGACAATAGCCCATAAAGAGTTAAATGAAAAAATGTAATATGTGTGTTTTCTTTAAAACTTCTATATGTATATACATAATATACACTATGTGCTATGGTAAGAGCATGCATGTATTATTTAATTCCTGATAAATCTTTAGGAAATTTACCACTTAATTAAGTTAAATATGTAATTCCTGTAATGTATGCTAATATGTTAAATGTATCAAATAATCAAGCATATCACATTGAAATATATATATTTATAACCTCATAAAATGTCAATAAGGGTTTGGAAATATGCCATGCTGATCAAGCAATATATATCATGATGGTAGGATATTAGTAACAAAGTTACAAAGTGGAACGCTCTAACAGAGCTTTAAATGTGTGGCACCTTTAAATAAAATTGAGGCGTGACTGGGTACCTGCTTTTAGGGATAGCTCAGCAACACTGCAAACTATCTGATGAAGCCCCGGCCAGCCCTAAAGGGGGAGGGGATAAAAGCATGATCCTGGCAATTGTTTGGCACATGTGGTAGTATGTGACAAAACTACCTTGCTGTTGCTCAAGATCAGTGGCCACATTTTTTTTCTCTTTAATGATTTGTTAACTGTTCTTTCCTTTTTCATTTTTGATACTAAAATTACGATTTACGCTGTGCATATTTAATATGATTTATTTCTGTGTAATTTACATACAAATTCTACGTTTGGTAAAATACGATTTTTGTTGAAGAATTTTCTTACAATGTTTCATGCTCCTATTATGAGTGGCACGATGACAGTTACTACCAAGCGATATAGGATTTATCGTGGTTAAGCACATTGGGTGTAGCACTCGTTTTACAAGTTGAAAGTAAACGTGAGTGCAATCACGATTTATGCTAGAATGATTACTCTGTCTTCAGAGCTGTGGTTAACGGTTTTGTGAAAAAAAAAAAAAGTCTCACAAAACACTTCAAAACATTACGAAGTACAGTTACACTCATAATAATACTAACAAAAATTATTTTAAAAAAATTGCACAAAAAAATTATAAGGGCTCAAAGATATGAGGTCTCAGACAAAGGACTTTAACATGAGATATACAGATATATACATACACACACACACACACATAAAAAAACACACACATACACACACACACACACATATATATATATATATAAATACATGACTAAATATATCTATATCTATATATATATATATATATATATATATATATATATATATATATATAAATACATATGTATGTATGTATATATAAAGACATATATACAAATATAAGCGCATAAATACATGTGTACACACACACACATACATATATATATATATATATATATATATATATATATATATATATATATATATATATATATATATATATACAGGGAGTGCAGAATTATTAGGCAATTGTATTTTTGAGGATTAATTTTATTATTGAACAACAACCATGTTCTCAATGAACCCAAAAAACTCATTAATATCAAAGCTGAATAGTTTTGGAAGTAGTTTTTAATTTGTTTTTAGTCTTAGCTATTTTAGGGGGATATCTGTGTGTGCAGGTGACTATTACTGTGCATAATTATTAGGCAACTTAACAAAAAACAAATATATACCCATTTCAATTATTTATTTTTACCAGTGAAACCAATATAACATCTCAACATTCACAAATATACATTTCTGACATTCAAAAACCAAACAAAAACAAATCAGTGACTAATATAGCCACCTTTCTTTGCAAGGACACTCAAAAGCCTGCCATCCATGGATTCTGTCAGTGTTTTGATCTGTTCACCATCAACATTGCGTGCAGCAGCAACCACAGCCTCCCAGACACTGTTCAGAGAGGTGTACTGTTTTCCCTCCTTGTAAATCTCACATTTGATGATGGACCACAGGTTCTCAATGGGGTTCAGATCAGGTGAACAAGGAGGCCATGTCATTAGATTTTCTTCTTTTATACCCTTTCTTGCCAGCCACGCTGTGGAGTACTTGGACGCGTGTGATGGAGCATTGTCCTGCATGAAAATCATGTTTTTCTTGAAGGATGCAGACTTCTTCCTGTACCACTGCTTGAAGAAGGTGTCTTCCAGAAATGGGCAGTAGGACTGGGAGTTGACCTTGACTCCATCCTCAACCCGAAAAGGCCCCACAAGCTCATCTTTGATGATACCAGCCCAAACCAGTACTCCACCTCCACCTTGCTGGCGTCTGAGTCGGACTGGAGCTCTCTGCCCTTTACCAATCCAGCCACGGGCCCATCCATCTGGCCCATCAAGACTCACTCTCATTTCATCAGTCCATAAAACCTTAGAAAAATCAGTCTTGAGATATTTCTTGGCCCAGTCTTGACGTTTCAGCTTGTGTGTCTTGTTCAGTGGTGGTCGTCTTTCAGCCTTTCTTACCTTGGCCATGTCTCTGAGTATTGCACACCTTGTGCTTTTGGGCACTCCAGTGATGTTGCAGCTCTGAAATATGGCCAAACTGGTGGCAAGTGGCATCTTGGCAGCTGCACGCTTGACTTTTCTCAGTTTATGGGCAGTTATTTTGCGCCTTGGTTTTTCCACACGCTTCTTGCGACCCTGTTGACTATTTTGAATGCGAATGAGGAAAAAGGAATGCTGAGACTTGAGGTAGATGAAAAGAAGTTTTATTCAGGAGCAGGCTTATCATCAGACACAGGGTAAGCTCCTATCTTACGCGTTTCGCGCATGGGCACATGCGCTTCATCAGAGATGCTTGATTGTTCGATGATCACGCTTCAGAAGCTTTGCAATTTTAAGAGTGCTGCATCCCTCTGCAAGATATCTCACTATTTTTGACTTTTCTGAGCCTGTCAAGTCCTTCTTTTGACCCATTTTGCCAAAGGAAAGGAAGTTGCCTAATAATTATGCACACCTGATATAGGGTGTTGATGTCATTAGACCACACCCCTTCTCATTACAGAGATGCACATCATCTAATATGCTTAATTGGTAGTAGGCTTTCGAGCCTATACAGCTTGGAGTAAGACAACATGCATAAAGAGGATGATGTGGTCAAAATACTCATTTGCCTAATAATTCTGCACTCCCTGTATATATATATACACATATATAAAGCGCATTGGAGCCCTTTGCGGTCAAGTAGATGAAAACATGTAAAATCATATTTATGCAAAATTCATATTTAATGAAGTGTTATACTGTGTATTTTCTTTAAATATTTCACATTCCCATGTTCTGCACATAGCAGATATTTTCTATTTTTTGTTTTTATAAATATATATATATATATTTATCTGTATATATCTATACCTATATATATATATATATATATATATATATATATATATATATATATATATATATATATATATATATATATATATATATATAATCATCTATATATCTATAGGTTTAAATATATATTTTACCAAAATACCATCATATATATGTAGAAATATGTATTTATGTATATATACAATATATTCTGCTATGTGAAGAACATTGGAATGTGAAATGTTCTTATTTTCATGTTGGGTTAGCGAACTTGAGAATATGCGATCGGGTTTGCGCGACTAGGGTTTTTCCCACTTTTTTTTGGTCCATTAACTTATATGGTGGAATACGTTAATGTGCGAGAAATATTGTATGTTTAGCTTTTTGCGCGCATCAGGTTAGTGCGCAAGCGAAAACTTTTTACTTTCAACTTGTAATACAAGCGCTACCCGATGGGCGCAAAAAGCTTACTTCTAGCAGAGTTAGCACGCGAGCAGAAGCAATAAATACTGCTCCACTTGTAATTTGGCCCTTAACCCCTTAAGGACCGGGCATTTCTGACAAATCTTCCCCAAAAGACCAGAGCATTTTTAGCATTTTTTTCCATCACTATATTTAAACAGAAATAGAGCCTTTTTTATATTTACCTATCAAAACTATATATATATATATATATTTTTTTAGTAGCCAACCCAAAGTATTGATCTAGGCCCATTTTGGTATATTTCATGCCACCATTTCACCGCCAAATGTGATCAAATAAAAAAAAAACTTTAACTTTTTCACATTTTTAGGTTTCTCACTGAAATTATTTACAAACAGCTTGGGTAATTATGGCACAAATGGTTGTAAAAGCTTCTCTGGGATCCCCTTTGTTCAGAAATAGCAGACATATATGGCTTTGGCATAGCTTTTTGGTAATTAGCAGGCTGCTATATGCCGCTGTGCACCACACTTGTATTATGCCCAGTAGTGAAGGGGTTAATTAGGTAGCTTGTAGGGTTAATTTTAGCTTTAGTGTAGAGATCAGCCTCCCACCTGACACATCCCACCCCCTGATCTCTCCCTGTCTCTCTCAAACAGCTCTATTCCCTCCCCCACCTTACAGTTGTCACCACCATCTTAAGTACTGGCAGAAAGTCTGCCAGTATATTAATAATAATATATATTTTTTTAATCGTTTTTTTTTTTTTTTTTTAAATATATTTGCTGCAGTGTAGATTCCCCCCCTAACCCCCCAACTTCCCTGATCCACCCCATAAAAAGCTCTCTAACCCTTCCCCCTCTACCTATTTGCTGCCATATTAGGTACTAGCAGCTGTCTGCCAGTACCCAGTTTGTTGCAAAATTGGCATTTTAGAAAAATAAATAAATGTCCAATTTTTTGTCTGTAGTGTAGCTGCCCCCCCCCCCCTCAATACACTACCCCCTTCCTCTCCCAGATCCCTTTCTGTTAACTGATCCCACATGGGATTCCCCTCATTGCCCCTACTCCCTCCTTCCCCCCTCAATGACCCATTTCTTTTCTATACCCTGTAGCATGGCCGAGTGGTCCCACCCACTCCTGCCCTCCTCCAGCGATGGGCCGCTCACCCGCCTCCCTCCTTACACTCCCACCCACCAACGATAGGCACAACCGCTGTCCGATGCATAGAGGGCCACAGAGTGACCCTCTCGGCATTGGTAACTCTGAATCTATTTCGGCACTTTGAATGTACTGTGTGTGTTTATATGTGTGTGTGTGTATATATGTATAAACCCAGATTTGACACAAACAGAATCAAGTTTGTCACACAATACTCACCCCAATATAACCAAATATGTAACATAATAAAGAAACACCTACCTATCTTGAAGGCAGATAATAGTCTAGCAAAGATAATAGACAGTAATTGTCTTTTTTCATACAGAAGAGGCAGGACTATAGGGAATATAGTCTCCCCAACTAATCTAAAAATGAACAAAAGAACAACCTGGTTACAATCCAAAGGCCTCTATAAATGTGGTTACAGTGACTGTAAAGCTTGTAAACATGCAGACATAGGAAACATCTTCAAATCGACTATGACAGGAGAAACACTCCAGATAAATAAACACTTAAATTGCAGAGACAAAGGGGTAGTGTACCTCATAGAGTGCAATATTTGCAAACTTCAGTATATTGGAAAAACGGTGAGAGAAATAAGAAACAGAATTAGGGAGCACTTATCCAGTATTACAGTAGATACAGAAAAGAGCAGACAAAGAGAGGACAAACTGCTACCAATAACTAAACATTTTATAGAGGTACACAACAGGAACACCACATCACTCAGATGGACAATAGTAGAAAAAATAACCCTAGACTCAAGGGGGGGAGATTTGGACAGTATACTCAGTAAGAAAGAGGTATACTGGATGTTCCGTATGAAAACAAATGTACCCTATGGATTTAATTCCAGGTTTGAGCTTATAAACTTTTGGAAATAAACCTATCATGTAAGGAATTCTAGTCAAGAAAGAAAAAGAATTAATATATATATATGTAACTAGATAACCAAGGGTTTAAACTTGAGCTCTGGAATTCAAATAAAATAAAATGCACACAAATGCGATTCAAATCCTGTAAATAACAATTTCGAGATGACACTAATATTCAAACTAATGACAATGATTTTGTTTAACTCGAATTAATGTTATATCTTAAACAACAATAGACTCCAGAAGCCTACAATTAAAAAAGCATGTACTCACATAAAAAGTTTCAGGTACCCCATACCACATAATATAATAGAGAGGATACTATACACATAATAACACTCAGGGGTTAACTGTCTGAAACAAATTGGGCAAGACTGTTTTTAATTAACCTCATTAAGAAATGTATAAAGTTGTGCAATTACTGCACCAGATCAGAGGTCTATGAGTACGGCTCAACAGAGCTGAAACGCGTAAGACCTGACCTGATCTGATGCCCTTTTATTTCCATGTTTTGGATATGCTTTTAAAGATACTTCAATAAATTTCAAGTTTTAATCTACTCACGGCTGGAAATTCCTTTGCTTGTATTTGGATATATATATATATATATATATATATGTGTGTGTTTTAATATGTGTATTTTGTTATTTCTGGGAAGTATTTATCACTTAAAGCGATATTTTAATTTTGACTAAACTATCATGATTCTGATAGAGCATGCAATTTTAAGCAACTTTCTAATTTACTACTATTATCAATTTTTCTTCGTTCTCTTGGTGTCTTTATTTTAAAAAGCTAAAATGTAAGCATAGAAGCCAGCCCATTTTTGGTTCAGAACCTGGATAGTGATTGCTGATTGGTGTCTTAATGCAGCCATCCAATCAGCAAGCGCTACCGAGGTGCTGAACAAAAAATGGGCCTGCACCTAGACTTACTTTCCAGCTTTTTAAAATAAAGATACCAATAGAATGAAGAAAAAATGATAATAGGAGTAAATTGGAAATTTTCTTCAAATTGCATGCTCTATCTGAATCATGAAAGTTTATTTTTGAGTAGACTATCCCTTTAAGAGTTTGTATCTTGTACAGTATAAGAGGAAGTGAGCTTCAGTCTTTATGTCCCCACTGTCACACTGCACACAGTGTCTGGCTGCCCTGGGCCTCCATTTTGTCTGATATCTGCCAGTTTCTATTTGCAGCTGGTGGTTAGAGATTCTGTATTTAGTGAGTATCTGTTTGTGCTTTGGGTTGGGGACACTTCTGAGATACTCAGCTAGTTAGTAGTCTCTTTGTAACATTTCGGCTTGCTCTGCTGCCCTATCTGTTCCTCTCAGTGCACAGTGTTGTTCTTCTCCAGAGCTGTGGTGTTTGGTAACACTCTCTCATGGGTTGTGCTCTTCTTGAACAGGTGTCTTGTTAGATCTGTGCTGCTGCTCTCATCTTTATACTTCTACTATACATTAATGCCCCTGCTCCTTTAAAAGGACAATGTACCTTGATTTTGCCATTTGAAATTGCTGAGTTTGTCTGTATCCCCACCTATACTGAAAATGTCAGTACATAATCATACATTATACACTAAATACATTTTATATACATAGTGTATACTCATGGATACCTGCAGAGTAACCTCATGGAGGCTTAGAGGGGAGTACGTGACATATATTTAGGGTCAGATTACTAGTGCCGCGTTAACAGTTATGCGCAAGTTTCTCACGCGAGTCAGGTTTTCTGTTTGTATTACAAGTTGAAAGTAAACATGATCGCTTGAGTGCAATCGGGATATATGCTAGAATGATAACAACAAAACAAAAAAGTGTCACAAAAAATACATTACAAAGTACAGGTTCACTCATGATAACACCATCTAATAAAAAATATTCAAAACAAAAATTTTCACAAAAAATTTATAAAGGCTCAAAAATATGAGGTCTCAGGTATTAGAAAAAAATGAAGGCAAAGGGCTTTAAGTTACATACATATACATGTCTGAAGATGTATATGTATGTTTGTTTACAAATTTATTTATGTATTTATATGTATAGATATATATTTACAGACATATATACACATATAAACACATAAATACACATGCACACATATATAGAAAAATATTTAAAGGTCATTGGAGCCCATTGCAGTTAAGTAGAAAAAAACATTTAAATTTTTTTTAATGAAGTGTTATACTGTGTATTTACTGTAAATATTTCACATTCCAATGTTCTGCACATAGAATAAGTTCTGTGTATTTTTAAATATATATAAATCAATGTAAATATTTGCATAGGAAATTAGCACATCTAGACAAGAATCCCCACTTGCTTTTTCCCAGAAATACCTCATATACAATGTTACCAATGCACAAGAGAATTCTGGGTAAGATGTGCAAATTAGATAGGCAAATTCTCCGTTATTTTGCTTCAAAATACTGTTTTAACACAACTATCCTTTTAACAGGATTATTGCGGCAAACCAGAAAGCACTCACTAGACAGCCTGTTTCGTTCTTTTTGGAACTCATCAGTAGGAGATAGATTTCTGGTTGCTGCATTGGTAAAGCTATTTTCAAGGTTAAACCAAAATTCATTAAAATGATGGGGGGAGATAAAAAACTGAAATTAAAATCCTCCATGTCTCAAAATTAAATCAATGTAAATATTTGCATAGGAAATTAGCACATCTAGGCAAGAATCCCCACTTGCTTTTTCCCAGAAATACCCGGGTAAGATATGAAAATTTCTGGGAAAAAGCAAGCAGGGATTCTTGCCTAGATGTGCTAATTTCCTATGCAAATATTTACATTGATTTAATTTTGAGACATGGAGGATTTTAATTTCAGTTTTTTATCTCCCCCCATCATTTTAATGAATTTTGTTTTAACCTTGAAAATAGCTTTACCAATGCAGCAACCAGAAATCTATCTCCTACTGATGAGTTCCAAAAAGAACGAAACAGGCTGTCTAGTGAGTGATTTCTGGTTTGCTGCAATAATCCTGTTAAAAGGATAGCTGTGTTAAAACAGTATTTTGAAGCAAAAAAAAAATGAGAATTTGCCTATCTAATTTGCATATCTTACCCAGAATTCTCTTGTGCATTGATAACATTGTATATGAGGTATTTCTGGGTAAAAGCAAGTGGGGATTCTTGCCTAGATGTGCTAATTTCCTATGCAAATGTTTACATTGATTTAATTTTGAGACATGGAGGATTTTAATTTCAGTTTTTTATCTCCCCCCATCATTTTAATGAATTTTGTTTTAACCTTGAAAATAGCTTTACCAATGCAGCAACCAGAAATCTATCTCCTACTGATGAGTTCCAAAAAGAACGAAACAGGCTGTCTAGTGAGTGATTTCTGGTTTGCTGCAATAATCCTGTTAAAAGGATAGCTGTGTTAAAACAGTATTTTGAAGCAAAAAAATATATGAGAATTTGCATATCTAATTTGCATATCTTACCCAGAATTCTCTTGTGCATTCGTAACATTGTATATGAGGTATTTCTGGGAAAAAGCAAGCGGGATTCTTGCCTAGATGTGCTAATATCCTATGCAAATATTTACATTGATTTAATTTTGAGACATGGAGGATTTTAATTTCAGTTGTTTATCTGCCCCCATTATTTTAATAAATATATATATATATATATATATATATATATATATATATATATATATATATATATATATATATATATATATGTGTATATATATATCTGTATGTATATATTTGGAATGCTCCCCGGAGGTTGAAGACATATTGAGTGCTGGATCCTCACTATATATATATATATATATATATATATATATATATATATATATATATATATATATATATATATATATATATATAATGTATATATATATATAATGTATATGTATGTACTCTATGTGTGTGAAAATATATATATATATATATATATATGCACTCTCACCACCGTCCTGCAACTGCCAGGGTGCTCTGGAGGAATATACAGCAAATAATTTATTTGTGACGTTTCGGCACCTCAAACTGTCAGAAGGGACGTTTGAGGTCCCGAAATGTCACAAATAAATTATTTGATATTGATATCCAAAGTCCAGTGAGTGCTTCAACTTTATTTCTTTTATATATATATATATATAAATAAAATAAAATAAATTCTTACCAAAATACCATCATATAAATGTAGAAATATTTATTTATGAATAAATAGAACATATTCTTGTATGCAAAGAACATTATGTTCACATTTTGCTGTTGGGATAGTGCACATGAGAATATGTAATCAGGTTTGCGCGAGAGTTGGGTGTTTTTCCCACTTTTATTTCTCCATTGACCATTATGGGGGAATAGATTATCGCGCGCAATATTGTAAGTTAATTTTTTTTGCTTGCGTCCGGTTAGCGCGAGTGCAATAACTTTTTACTTTCAACTCATAATACAAGCGCAACCCGACGAGCGCAAAAACTTCTAGCGCAATTAACGCTCTAGCGGGAGCGTTAATTAGCACTCCACTTGTAATCTAGCCCTTTAAGGGGTAACCTGTTTTGCAGCACAAGGTCCCTTATAATGTCTTAGGTCAAGGGATGGAAATTTAAACTAATGAATAAACAATGCTTTAGTACCCGTGTCTGATGCTCTAGTCACTAAAAAATGTGCTTTAGTAACACTGTAGAACTGAAACATAGTGGTGCAGAGAGAGCGCTTTTTAAATAAAGAAAGCCGTATAATTAGAAATAAGAATTGGACCATAAATGACCCACAGCTTTTCTGGGGCACGTTCTCATGACAGATTGTTATTTTTGGCTATGCTCTCGGTCCCAGGGAATTATGATGCTGTCTGTCTTTCTATGATGCCTTCATTACAAGACTGGTCTGAGTATTGCAGATTGATGTGGTTTAATTGTAGCCCTCTGTTTTTCTTTCAATTAAATGTTTACTTGATTTGATTAAAATGGTGTTTTCTAACAAATTCTCTCTAATTTTGTATATTTAGCACTACTGGTGTTATGATATTGTAACCTAGATATACTGTAAAGCTTGAGAAATGTTGTATTCTTAAGATAACTGAAGTTTTGTATTTATCCTACACATATAGTAGAGGAAAGTATGTAACTAAATTCATTAACTGTACTGTAAAGTCAAAATTAAACTTTCATGATTCAGATAGGGCATGCAATTTTAAACAACTTTCCAATTTACTTTTATCATGAAAATTTGCTTTTTTCTTTTGGTATTTTTTGTCGAAAGCTAAACTTAGGTAGGCTCATAGGCTGATTTCTACGCTCTTGAAGGCCACCTCTTATCTCAGTGCATTTTATTAGCTTTTCACAGCTAGACAGTGCTGGTTCATATGTGCTATATAGATACCATTGTGCTTACTCTTGTGGAGTCATCACTAATTGGCTGAAATGCAAGTTTGTAAAAAGTACTGAGATAAGGGGGCAGTCTGTCGAGGTATAGCTACAAGGTAATCACTCAGGTAAAAATAATATTAATATAACAATGTTGGTTATGCAAAACTGGGGAATGAGTAATACATGGAATATCTATCTTTTTAAACAATACATATTTTTAAGTAGACTGTCCCTTTAAACTAAAAATTCTATTCCCCATAAAAAGTAGCCACTATAAAAATTTTTTACAATGAACGTTTGAAATATTTTACCTTCTTTTCCTGTAGTTGTAGATGCTTAAAGGACTAAATACAGTATAACTAAATAATACACATATAGACAATAAAAAGAGAATGCAACAGCACTTACTTTTACTTGAAATGAGCAATTGAAATGTAATCCAATATTCCTTCCCACTGTATCATGTGACAGCTATCAGCCAATCACAAAATGCGTATACTTATATATACTGTGCTCTTTTGCACATGCTCAGTAGATGCTGGAGCCTCAGAAAGTGTACATATGAAAATAATTTGCACGTTTTGATAATGGAAGTATACTGGATTTTTTTTAAAAAAACTGCATGCTGTATCTAAATAATGAAACTTTAATTTTTACTTTACTGACCCTTTATTTAAATGGAATGCAGAGCCCTGACACTACTGCGTGCTGTTCAGTGATTGGTCGATTTGTGCATGAGCTCATTTCTATCTGTCCTTAATTGGCAAAGAAAGTAAGATAAACAACAAAAAGGATTTTCAAGGGCTATGTCCTGGGACTACAGAACATTTCATATTTTCTAACCGTTTTACTTGCTTTTAAATAATGTTTTTTGCATAAAGATATTTTGCAATGCCTTGAATAATGTCTGATGCATAAATAAAACTTGACTTTAAAGAGCCATAATTGGGATAAAATGGCTTGTTTTGATTTGTTAGAGCATTTCATTTTATCACTATCACACTACAAAGCTATGTGTTTAACTCCCACAAAGGGATTAAACACATAGTTAAAGTACTGCTCAAAGCACTAGTGGTCACAAGTGGAAAATGATGCTGATCCAGTCAACAGCGCTATTCACCTTCAATGGTCAAAACTATGTTTCAATTTTTTTGTAGAAAAAGTGCGCAAAAAAAATGCTGAAAAATTATTTGATGAACTGGGATAGGGTTGGTGAGGGGTCTTAATGATGAAAACGTTTTTTTTATAATGAATTTTGTATTTTATACCTACCTTACTTGAAAAAATACTATCCTGAATGGGAGAATTGTTTGTTAAACAACACATTTAGGGCCAGATTACAAGTGGTGCATTAACAGTTACACGCAAGCGATAAGGGATTTATCACGGCTTAGTAAGTTTAAAGTGAATGTAAATTTGAATGAATGAGTACCGTTTTTTTAAAAATACTTTTAAAAACAGGGGCACTTTTCTTTATTAAACTTAACATTGCAGCATTTTTCTTAAATATTTACCTTTTCTTTAGCAAAACCAGACCGGCGATCCCCCGCCCGCTTTTCCTGCGGTACTTGGCACCTCAATGACGAAACCGGCTTCCTCCAATCACGACGTGGCCTCACGAGATGGATGCTCTGGGGTGTACGTCATGATTGGAGGAAGACGGTTTCGTCATTGCTGCGGTAAGTATAGAGGAGCTGTGGGTGGAGGATCGACGGTCCGGGTTTGCTAAAGAAAAAAGTAAGTTTTTTTTTTTTTTAAAAACGCTGCCATGTAAAGTTTAATGAATGAAAGTGCTTCTGTTTTTAATAGTATGTTTAAAAACTGGCATTCACTTTAAAGTAAACTCGATCGCTTGAGCACAATTTAAGTTAACGCACGCCGGGCTAGCACAACCTCAGAGCAAAACAAAAAAGTGTCACAAAACATATCAAAAATATATTACAAAGTAGAGTTACACTCATAATAACAACATCTAATAAAAATTATTAAAAAAATATTGCACAAAAAAAGTTATAAGAGCTCAAAAATATATTGCCTCAAAAAAAAAAGGCAGACTAAGGGCTTTAACATAGAGGTACATACATGTCTAATGTATATGTATGTGTGTATGTGTATGTGTGTGTGTATATATATATATATGTATATATATGTATGTATGTGTGTATATATATATATATGTGTATATATATATACAGTATGTGTGTGTGTATATATATATATATATATATATATATATATATATATATATATATATATATACAGTATATGTATATATATATATATATATATATATATATATGTGTGTATGTGTATATATGTATTTACAGACATACATACACATTTAAACATTGGAGCCTTTTGCAGTTAGATGAAAACATGTAAAATCATATTTATAAAATTATTTTAACTATGTATATACTGCAAATATTTCACATTCCAATGTTTTACACATAGGGTAATATGTTCTAAGGGGATGAATTATCAAGCTCCAAATGGAACTTGATGCCCCTGTTTCCACGCGAGCCTTCAAGCTTGCCGGAAACAGCAGTTATGAAGCAGTGGTCTTAAGACCGCTGCTCCATAACTGGTCCGCTGCCTCTGAGGCTGCGTTCTGCAATTCACCCGATCCTATACGATCGGGCTGGTTGATAACCCCTGCTAGCGGCCGATTGTCTGCAAATATGCAGGGGGCAGCATTGCACAAGCAGTTCTGGCAAACTGCTTGTGCAATGTTAAATGCCGACAGTGTATGCTGTCGGCATTCAGCGATGTCTGCCAGACATGATGCGCTACAGCGTATCATGTCGGACAGACATTGTTAAATCGGCCCCTAAGTGTTTATAAATAGATATTCCTATATATATTTGTATATATCTGTACCTATATATAATCATATATATAAATATAGGTATAAATATATATATATTGTACCAACATACCATCAGATATATGTAGAAATATGTATTTATAAATAAATAGAACACATTCTGCTCTGCTATGTGAAGAACATTGGAATGTGAAATATTCATATTTTCATGTCTGGTTAGCGAATTTGAGAATATGCGATCTGGTTTGCGCACGAGTATCGTATTAGTCCCCCCCCCCCCCCCTTACTTTTTTGGTCCATTAATGTCTACGGGAGAATAGCTTATCACGCGTGTGGTTTTGTAAGTTAGGCTTTTTACGCAGGTCGGGTTAGCGCAAGAGCAAAAACAGTTTACTTTCAACTTGTAATACGAGCACAACCCGTCGCACACAAAATGGTTACTTCTGTAATCTGTCTCTTAATATGTTGTTCTGCTGTCCTAGAACTACATTAATTATTTTTCTTTTTATGTATCCAATCATGATCTGGGTTGATATATTCACTGCAATGATGGAAATGGTGTGGAACAGACAAAAACAGATGTTCTGAGAAAATAAACGCAACATGTTTTCATGCTTGTGAGGTGTGTCACTAGCCACCAATAGAGCATCTGGAGTTGTGCTTATGCGCCAGTGAGCATCTGTCCTTGATTACCAGGTGTAGATATTTACTAGGGACAGTATACACCCATTTTCATATAACTGCAGGTAATAGACACTACTATAAAGAATAAGATGCACAGATACTGATATAAAAATCAAATCCAGTATAAAACTGTTTAAAAACTTACTTAGAAGCTCTCAGTTTAGCTCTGTTGAAAAGGTAGCTGGAAAGCCCACTGCAAGTGGCAAATAAGACACTCCCCCCCCTCCCCCTTCTTTTGCATATGAAAAGACCCTTTACACAAACAGGAGCAAGCTGGAGTAGGAAGCTGACGGCATTCACATAAAACTTTTGGGCTTGGTTAGGAGTCTGAAAATCAGAGCAATGTTATTTAAAAATAAGCAAAACTATACATTAAAAAAAAACTAAAAACTTTATGGGCTATATAAAAAGATCATCTACAAAACATTTATGCAAAGAAAAAAATAGTGTATAATGTCCCTTTAATGTGCAGAAAAAAAATCTCTAATGTGTTAGATCATTTTATTATAGCATTGTTGCTTGCATATAGTTACACGTTTAACCAAAGAGGTTACAAACTTAAAAATCGGCTCCAGAACAGCAATGCACTACTGGGACTTATCTGAACAATTATCAGGTGAGCCAATTAGCTAGCTCCCAGTAGTGCATTGCTGATCCTGAGCCTACCTAGGTATGCCTTTCAACAAAGGATACATGTGGTTGTCATCCACACATTGTACTTTCAAAGCTTATCACAGCCCCTCGAAGTCTCACCTAATCCCTGGTGGTCTAGTGTGCAGCATCGCCTGGGGAGTCTGGGGATGTAAGCAGGGCTGCCACTAGAAATTTTGGGGCCCCTGACTTAACCATTGATCATTGCCCCCCCCCTTTGACATGTGCAATTTTTGACCAAGTGACTAAAACGTATATGCACTTTATTCTTAAGTGTCTATTTAAACTTGGAAATGTTGTAAAGGTAGTAACATACAAACACACAGACACACTCATACACTGAAACACACACACACTCACACATAAGGATTCACATATAGACACTCTAGCAGACACGCAAAGAAACACACTCAGACACCCAAACAGACACTCAGCACTTGTTTACATTGACCTGACAAGTAATGAGGAAGAATACAGTTTTGTAAAAAAAAGGAGATTTAGAAAACAAAATATGGAGTTCTGATTATCTTTTCTTTCATGTAATTAGCAAGAGTCCATGAGCTAGTGACGTATGGGATATACATTCCTACCAGGAGGGGCAAAGTTTCCCAAACCTCAAAATGCCTATAAATACACCCCTCACCACACCCACAATTCAGTTTTACAAACTTTGCCTCCCGTGGAGGTGGTGAAGTAAGTTTGTGCTAGATTCTTCGTTGAAATGCGTTTCGCAGCAGGCTGGAGCCCGGTTTTCCTCTCAGAGTGCAGTCAATGTCAGAGGGATGTGAAGAGAGTATTGCCTATTTGAATACCATGGTCTCCTTCTACGGGATCTATTTCATAGGTTCTCTGTTATCGGTCGTAGAGATTTCTTCTCCTACCTCCCTTTTCAGATCGACGATATACTCTAATATACCATTACCTCTACTGATTCTTGTTTCAGTACTGGTTTGGCTATCTACTATATGTAGATGAGTGTCTTGGGGTAAGTAAGTCTTATTTTATTATGACACTCTTAAGCTATGGTTGGGCACTTTATTTATAAAGTTCTAAATATATGTGTTTAAACTTATATTTACCATGATTCAGGGTAATCAGTATTCCTTATTTCAGACAGTCAGTTTCATTATTTGGGATAATGCATATGAATGATTATTTTTTCTTACCTTAAAAGTTTTTCAATTTACTTTTTTCCCTGCGGGCTGTTAGGCTCGCGGGGGCTGAAAATACTTCAATTTATTGCGTCATTTTTGGTGCTGATTTTCTTGGCGAAATTTTTTTATCATTTCCGGCGCCCTAATTGACGCCGGAAGTTGTTCGTGGTTACGTCATTTTTTTTGACGTTTTTTGTGTCAGACGTTTTTTTGCGCCAAAAATGTGGGCGTTATTTTTTTCGGCATCACCGGATGTGGCGTCATACTTAGCACCAAAAAATATAGGCGTTAGCGCCAATAATGTGGGCGTCATTTTGGCACCAAAAAATGTGGGCGTCATTATTTCAGTCTCATTTTTCATTGCTTCTGGTTGCTAGAGGCTTGTTCATTGGCATTTTTTCCCATTCCTGAAACTGTCATTTAAGGAATTTGATAATTTTGCTTTATATGTTGTTTTTTCTATTACATATTGCAAGATGTCTCAACTTGACCCTGGATCAGAATCTACTTCTGGAAAGACGCTGCCTGATGCTGGTTCTACCAAAGTTAAGTGCATTTGTTGTAAAATTGGGGTAACTGTTCCTCCGGCTGTAGTTTGTGATGAATGTCATGATAAACTTGCTAATGCAGATAGTATTTCCATTAGTAATAATCCATTACCTGTTGTTGTTCCCTCAACATCTAATGCTCAGGATGTTCCTGTTAATGTAAAAGAATTTGTTTCTAAATCTATTAGGAAGGCTCTGTCTGTTATTCCTCCTTCCAGTAAACGTAAAAGGTCTTTTAAAACTTCTCATATTTCAGATGACTTTTTAAGTGACCGTCATCATTCTGACTTGTCTGTTTCTGATGAGGATCTATCTGGTTCAGAAGATTCTGTCTCAGATATTGACACTGAGAAATCTTCATATTTATTTAAAATGGAATTTATTCGTTCTTTACTTAAAGAAGTGTTAATCGCATTAGATATGGAGGAGTCTAGTCCTCTTGATACTAAATCTACTAAGCGTTTAAATTCGGTTTTCAAACCTCATATAGTTATTCCAGAAGTTTTCCTGTCCCTGATGCTATTTCTGAAGTAATTTCTAGGGAATGGAATAATCTGGGTACTTCATTTACTCCTTCTCAGAGGTTTAAGAAAATGATACCCTGTGCCATCTGATAGATTAGAGTTTTGGGACAAAATCCCTAAAGTTGATGGGGCTATCTCTACTCTTGCTAAACGTACTACTATTCCTACAGTGGATAGTACTTCCTTTAAGGATCCTTTAGATAGGAAACTTGAATCCTTTCTAAGGAGAGCTTATTTATGTTCAGGTAATCTTCTTAGACCTGCTATTTCTTTGGCTGATGTTGCTGCAGCTTCAACTTTCAGGTTGGAGGCTTTAGCGCAACAAGTGTCAGACCATAATACTCATAGCATTGTTAAACTTCTTCAACATGCTAATAACTTTATTTGTGATGCCATCTTTGATATCATTAGAATTGATGTCAGGTATATGTCTTTAGCTATTTTAGCTAGAAGAGCTTTATGGCTTAAAACTTGGAATGCAGATATGACTTCTAAGTCAACTTTGCTTTCTCTTTCTTTCCAAGGTAATACATTATTTGGTTCTCAGTTGGATTCTATTATTTCAACTGTTACTGGGGGGAAAGGAACCTTTTTGCCTCAGGACAAAAAATCTAAAGGTAAATACAGGGCTGCTAATCGTTTTCGTTCCTTTTGTCAGAATAAGGAACAGAAGCCTGACCCTTCCCCTAAAGGAACGGTTTCCGTTTGGAAACCTTCTCCAGTCTGGAATAAATCCAAGCCTTTTAGAAAGTCAAAGCCAGCTCCCAAGTCCACATGAAGGTGCGGCCCTCATTCCAGCACAGCTGGTAGGGGGCAGGTTACGATTTTTCAAAGATATTTGGATCAATTCGATTCACAGTCTTTGGATTCAGAACATTGTTTCACAAGGGTACAGAATAGGTTTCAAGGTAAGGCCGCCTGCGAGAAGATTTTTTCTCTCTCGCATTCCAATAAACCCAGTGAAGGCTCAGGCTTTCTGAAATGTGTTTCAGATCTAGAGTTGGCTGGGGTAATTGTGCCAGTTCCAGTTCTGGAACAGGGTCTGGGGTTTTACTCAAATCTATTCATTGTACCAAAGAAGGAGAATTCCTTCAGACCAGTTCTGGATCTAAAAATATTGAATCGTTATGTAAGGATACCAACATTCAAAATGGTAACTATAAGGACTCTTCTGCCTTTTGTTCAGCAAGGGCATTATATGTCCACAATAGATTTACAGGATGCATACCTTCATATTCCAATTCATCCAGCTCATTATCAGTTTCTGAGATTCTCTTTTCTAGACAAGCATTACCAGTTTGTGGCCCTTCCGTTTGGCCTAGCAACAGCTCCAAGGATCTTTTCAAAGGTTCTCGGTGCCCTTCTCTCTGTAATCAGAGAACAGGATATTGCGGTATTTCCTTATTTGGACGATATCTTGGTACTTGCTCAGTCTTCACATTCTGCAGAATCTCATACGAATCAACTTGTGTCATTTCTTCAAAGGTTGGAGGATCAATTTACCAAAGAGTTCATTGATTCCTCAGACAAAGGTAACCTTTTTGGGTTTTCAAATAGATTCAGTGTCCATGACCTTGTCTCTAACAGAAAAGAGACGTCTGAAATTGGTTTCAGCCTGTCGAAAACCTTCAGTCTCAATCATTCCCTTCGGTAGCTTTGTGCATGGAAATTCTAGGTCTCATGACTGCTGCATCGGACGCGATCCCCTTTGCTCGTTTTCACATGCGACCTCTTCAGCTTTGTATGCTGAACCAGTGGTGCAGGGATTATACAAAGATATCACAATTAATGTCCTTAAATCCAAATGTACGACACTCTCTGACGTGGTGGATAGATCACCATCGTTTAGTCCAAGGGGATTCTTTTGTTCGTCCAACCTGGACTGTGATCTCAACAGATGCGAGTCTGTCAGGTTGGGGAGCTGTATGGGGACCTCTGACAGCGCAGGGGGTTTGGGAATCTCAGGAGGCGAGATTACCAATCAACATTTTGGAACTCCGTGCGATTTTCAGAGATCTTCAATTCTGGCCTCTTCTGAAGAGAGAATCGTTTATTTGTTTTCAGACAGACAATGTCACAACCGTGGCATATGTCAATCATCAAGGCGGGACTCACAGTCCTCAGGCTATGAAAGAAGTATCTCGGATACTTGTATGGGCGGAATCCAGCTCCTGTCTAATCTCTGCGGTTCACATCCCAGGTGTAGACAATTGGGAAGCGGATTATCTCAGTCGCCAGACGTTACATCCGGGCAAATGGTCCCTTCACCCAGAGGTATTTCTTCAGATTGTTCAAATCTGGGGACTTCCAGAAATAGATCTGATGGCCTCTCATCTAAACAAGAAACTTCCCAGGTATCTGTCCAGATCCAGGGATCCTCAGGCGGAGGCAGTGGACGCGTCGTCGCTTCCTTGGAATTATCATCCTGCCTATATCTTTCCGCCTCTAGTTCTTCTTCCAAAAGTGATTTCCAAAATTCTAATGGAACATTTGTTTGTACTGCTGGTGGCTCCAGCATGGCCTCACAGGTTTTGGTATGCGGATCTCATTCGGATGGCCAGTTGCCAACCTTGGACTCTTCCGTTAAGGCCAGACCTTCTATCTCAAGGCCCTTTTTTCCATCAGTATCTCAAATCATTAAATTTGAAGGTATGGAAATTGAACGCTGGATTCTTAGTCATAGAGGTTTCTCTGACTCAGTAATTAATACTATGTTACAGGCTCGTAAATCTGTGTCTAGGAAGATTTATTATCAAGTCTGGAAGACTTACATTTCTTGGTGTTCTTCTCATAAATTCTCCTGCCATTCTTTTAGAATTCCTAGAATTTTACAGTTTCTTCAGGATTTCTTTGGATAAAGGTTTGTCTGCAAGTTCCTTGAAAGGACAAATCTCTGCTCTTTCTGTTCTTTTTCACAGTAAGATTGCTAATCTTCCTGATATTCATTGTTTTGTACAGGCTTTGGTTCGTATCAAACCTGTCATTAAGTCAATCTCTCCTCCTTGGTGTCTTAATTTGGTTCTGAGGGCTTTACAGGCTCCTCCGTTTGAACCTATTCATTCTCTGGATATTAGATTACTTTCTTGGAAAGTTCTGTTCCTTTTGTCCATCTCTTCTGCTAGAAGAGTTTCTGAGTTATCTGCTCTTTCTTGTGAATCTCTTTTCTGATTTTTCATCAGGATAAGGCGGGGTTGCGTACTTCATTTAAATTTTTACCTAACGTTGTGAATTCTAACAACATTAGTAGAGAAATTGTTGTTCCTTCATTGTGTCCTAATCCTAAGAATTCTCTGGAGAGATCTTTACATTCTTTGGATGTAGTAAGAGCTTTAAAATATTATGTTGAAGCTACTAAAGATTTTAGAAAGACTTCTAGTCTATTTGTTATCTTTTCTGGTTCCAGAAAAAGTCAGAAGGCCTCCGCCATTTCTTTGGCATCTTGGTTAAAGTCTTTGATTCATCATGCTTATGTAGAGTCGGGTAAATCCCCGCCTCAAAGGATTACGGCTCATTATACTAGGTCAGTTTCTACTTCCTGGGCGTTGAGGAATGAAGCTTCTGTTGATCAGATTTGCAAAGCAGCAACTTGGTCTTCTTTGCATACTTTTACTAAATTCTACCATTTTGATGTTTTCTCATCTTCTGAAGCAGTTTTTGGTAGAAAAGTACTTCAGGCAGCTGTTTCAGTTTGATTCTTCTGCTTATAATTTCAGTTTTTTTCATTATTAAGATTAAAACTTTTGTTTTGGGTTGTGGATTATTATTTTTCAGCGGAATTGGCTGTCTTTATTTTATCCCTCCCTCTCTAGTGACTCTTGCGTGGAAGTTCCACATCTTGGGTATTTATTATCCCATACGTCTCTAGCTCATGGACTCTTGCTAATTACATGAAAGAAAACATAATTTATGTAAGAACTTACCTGATAAATTCATTTCTTTCATATTAGCAAGAGTCCATGAGGCCCACCCTTTTTTTGTGGTGGTTATGATTTTTTTGTATAAAGCACAATTATTCCAATTCCTTATTTTGATGCTTTCGCTCCTTTCTTATCACCCCACTTCTTGGCTATTCGTTAAACTGAATTGTGGGTGTGGTGAGGGGTGCATTTATAGGCATTTTGAGGTTTGGGAAACTTTGCCCCTCCTGGTAGGAATGTATATCCCATACGTCACTAGCTCATGGACTCTTGCTAATATGAAAGAAATGTATTTTTATCAGGTAAGTTTTTACATAAATTATGTTTTTGTAAAGGAAGATGACAACTAAATGATGACAACAGCATGCAGTGGCTGAAAGGAAGGGCCCTGAACTGCCTAAACAATAATTTAAAGGTTAAATGGTGGATTGGTGACTTCTGGAAAAGTCTTGTTAGTCTCAAAGTCTGTAGAAAGATGTGAATAATCAGTACTAAGGTCAAAATGTCCTAAAAAGCAACAGACAATGAACACACACACACAAATTCAAACTTGCCAAGGAAACACTGACAGAGACAGCCTCAGAAAACACACAAAGACATATACACACACACACACACAGATACACCCACAGAAAACACACAAAGACATACACACACACACAGAGACAACCACATAAAACACAGAAAGACATACATACACGCACACCCTCACTGAGACATTCACAGAAAACACACAAAGACATACACACACACTCACAGAGACACTCACAGAAAATGCACAGACATACACATACCCACCCTCATAGAGACACCCACAGAAAACACACACCCTCACAGAGAAATCCTCAAAAAACATAGACATACATACATACATACACACACACACACACACACACACACCCTCACAGAGACATCCACAGAAAACACAAACATACACACACCCTCACAGACACCCATAGAAAAAGCTCAAAGACATATGCACACACCCTCACAGACATCCACAGAAAATGCACAAAGACATACACACCCACCCTCATGGAGAGACCCACAGAAAAAAAATACATACACACTCATAGAGACACAAACCAAAGCACAAAGACATAAACACAGACACCCACAGAAACACTCACAGGAGGTAACATTTATGCAACTTGCATCCCCTAAATCAACAGTGTGTTACATGCATGATAAAAAAAATGCAGAAATTAAGAGATCACTTTTTAAAGAATCATATTTGTAAATGTGCCATCAAAAATATTTCTGTGAATTAAAAATTGTACATCAATGATCTGGGTAGATGGCTAGATGAAGAAAAGTACTTTTAAAAGGTTGACATATGTTTGTTTTTTCCCCATTTTCCCCAACCAAAAGTACCATTTGAAATATACTGTACAAATGTTCCCATCTGTCAGCTGTACTTATGGTTTTGAAAATGCTGTACTCTACATGGTCGTGGTGGAAGCATAGGCTGGTTAAATGTAGGATTTAGGCTTATTGGTATGTATTTCAAAATTAAGTCAGCTATAGTGTAAACTGAACAGTGTTCTGTTAACCTGTCCCATTTCAAATACTGAGCAATCTTAGTCTGAGTATAACATTTTATGCAGATGTAAAAATCTTAGATAAAATGCCTCCTTGCATCTGGAAAGTCCTTGAATAAAGGGGCAGTAAACTGGAATGTTTTATATATATATATATACAGTGTATATGTATATATATATATATATATATATATATATATATATATATATATATATATATATATATATATATATATATATATATATATATATATATATATATATAATGCATATCTTCCAAAAGGGCAATCATAAATACACTGCTGCTAAATAAATGTGTTTTTATGGACCCCTGGCCCCACCATACAACTACTACCACACTGAAGTTACAATCCGAAATTACACAAAGAAATTAAAAACATTTGCTAAGTAGGTCCTACCTCCTCTGCAAGTGATCTGCCACCTGACTCAGGCACACACTGTACAAACAGTGCCAAGTCTGTCTCACGCTGTGCATAGTGGTTTAGTGCACACTCAGAAATCCTCTCAAATGCTAATACTTTTACTCCTTGTAATAACATTTCCCATGCTCAATTAGCACTCTGCTGTAGTACCCACTGGTGGCTGCCAAAATTTTTAAAAAATTTTTTTGGGCCCCTGACAGGAGTCACCCCTGTCACCCCCTTATGGAGGCCCTGGATGTAAGTGACATCATCACGCCCTGGAAACCTGAAAGTACCTGTGAAGAAATGAGAGCTTAAAAGAATTGGATGGAGGGTTTGGTGTTCAAACCCCTCGATCTCATCTCCCATAACCCTTATACTTAAACCCCCAAGACTCTTTCAAACGGTGTGTGTCTTGAGAGTATAAGCACAATTTTTTTTAAAGCACAACATATAAATACTCTTCTAACAGGCCATCAAAAAAGTCTAGGGACCCCCAAGACCCCTTGTTTTAAAGCCCATAAGCCCCTCTTCAAATTTATATAAGCATTTTTTTTTTTAATACCTGAGTGATTGCTGCTGTAATAGTGATCACCCAGTGTGAATAAATGGGCTTTATTTGCACAGAGGCCCATGGGAGCTCCTATGTGCAAATCAAAGTTACATAGCTATACTGAAAGACCCTTATTTATATGTGTTTAACCCCTTCTTTAGCTGGGAACACACTATTTTTTATGACCTTATTTACTAAAATGTAATAAAAAAATGCATTTTTACACACTTTTTGTTGCAGTTTTCCTATATTTCATGATATATACATAAAATAATGGTATATTTTGAATCTTCTATGTTTCCTGGAAAAAAATAATAATTATATATATATATATATATAATATGTGTGGGTTTCTCACTGAAAATGACCTACATTAGTGCTTAAAGGGACATAAAACCCACATTTTTTCTTTCATGATTTAGAAAGAGAATGCAATTTTAAACATCTTTCTAATTTACTTCTATTATCTAATTTGTTTTATTCTCTTAATATTCTTTGATGAAAAGCATATCTAGATATGCTCACTAGCTGCTGATTGGTTGCTGTACATAGAAGCCTCGTGTGATTGGCTCACCATGTGCATTGCTTTTTCTTCAATTAAGGATATCTAAAAAATGAAGCAAAATAAATAATAGAAGTAAATTGTAATGTTTAAATTTCTATTCTCTATCTGAATCATGAAAGAAAGCAGCATCTAAAAACTATATATTAACTAACAACTTTAACATACATGTAGCATGTTTAAATAATGCTCTTTCATGTGCATGATATACATTTGTAGAGTGTGCTGTATATTTAAAGGGACATGAAACCCAACATTTTTATTTCATGAATCAGATTACACTTTTTAACAACATTCCAACTTACTTCTATTATTTAGTTTGCTTCAGTCTTCAGATATCCTTTGTTGAACAAATAGCAATGCACATGGGTGAGCCAATCACATGGGGCATCTATTTAGATATGCTTTTCAACAAAGGATATCAAGAGAATGAAGCAAACTAGATAATAGAAATACAATTACATGCTCTTTCTAAATTATGAAAGTAAAACAATTATATTAAAAAGAAACACTGTTACTACATGTTTTGCTGTAGCATAACAGCACTTATTTCCAAACGTATAACAAATAAGGTATGTAACTGTTTTACATACATATTTATTGAAATCTGTCTTGAAATATTAGTTCTATTTTCTTTTATTCTTCTGGAATCTTCTACACATTCTCAGGTTTACACAAATGATCAAATAAAAAGTGAGATAACATTTTGTTTAACTTTTATAAATTTAGCATAACTATTATTTTATCACTACTGTGAATCTTTTTCTTTACCTCTTCTACATCGTATATTCATCATAGGGATTTTTAGACATTTTTACATAAAGTAGACAACTTCCTGTTTCTCTAAGGAATCTGTTCATCAAAGTGTCTATATTATTATACACAACATGTGTAAGTGCCAAAAAAATGGCACAGAAATATGTGATATTTATATTACTTTAGATAAATAAAAACCTTTTTGATGAATATACCCCTATGTAATTTGGAGACTTATGGGAAAATTCTGGAGGCATATTTAAATATGTTATCACTACTAGCAAAATATTTTGAAATATGAGAAACTGATGGAACCATAAGCTCTGATGTTGCAACATAGTTGAGGTGCGCCAAAACTTATAAAATAATATTTGTGTGATTTAAAAGCATTTTAATAAATAAAAGCAATGGCCTGTAAGTGTAGAAAATATGAATTAAAGTATGACCATTTTACATCACCAGGATGTCTTAGGTTCACAGACTTTTTAGCTCATTCTGAGCTTTTGACAAACTTAAAGGGATATGAAACCCAAAAATGTTCTTTTGTGATTCAGACAGAGCATACAATTTAAAAAAGGGTTCAAATTTACTTATTTGATGAAATTTGCTTTGTTGCTATGGTATTCTTTGTTGAAGAGATAGCTAGGTAGGTGTTTGCAGCAATACTTGGCAGGAAATCTGCCATCTAGTGCCATCTAGTGCTCTTGGAAATGGATAACATTCTTGCTGCCATATAGTGTTCCAGACACATGCACGCTCCTGAGCTTTACTTCCCAGCTTTTCAACATGAGATACCAAAAGAACAAATAAAATTTGATAATAGAAGTAAATTAGAAAGTTGTTTAAAATGGCATGCTCCGAGTCATGAAAGAAAGTTTTTAGGTTTAGTGTCCCTTTAAAAGGGCAATATGCACGGAATACTTTTCATGCACTTCCCTCTAATTATGGATGCTGCCATTTTGGAACCCAGGTTTAACTGCAGGTATCTGAATGATAGCTGTTACAAACGTGCAAATACGTTAGCACTGGAATGCATTGCAGCACCAATGACTAGAGGGAGGTGAGGGTCAGTGTCGGTACTATGCTTATAAAATGTATTTAGTGTTTAATTACCCTTTAATATTGTATTATTTATAGATTAAAATATAAACAGTTTTATGGTTGTGCTCATTAACTAAGAAATGTGTTTCGCTGGCTCTTACTAAAAGGTAAATGTAAATTCTTTGTACAAATGAAAAATAGTCATCATATGAAAGGGCAAATAGAAATATACTAGTCATCAACAAAGTCATTTACATTATTCAGCTTAAAGGGACAGTAAACCTTAAAAATAATGTTATAGAATTCTGCACATAGTGCATAATTATATAACATTATATTAGCCAAATATTATTTAAACGTTATTTCCCCTATTCATTTTTAAAAGAAAGCGCTGTTTCACAGACCCGCTCTCTGCTCTCTGCTGAGCGGGTCTGTTATATTTCCTCAGCGCATCGGGGCAGCTGTATAGTCACAGCCTGGCCCGACCGCGCCATAAGACTAAGTGCAGCTCGCTCCTGTGACAGTAACCCAACATTTTTTCTTTTATGATTCAGATAGAGCATGTAATTTTAATTTATAATTTTTTTATTGGTAGTCCAGTTTGGGGTACAAAAAAAAGAATGAGGTTTAAAGCAATGATTACATAATAGGGGATACACTACAGTCAAGCTTTTAAAATAAAGAAATGAGAGAACAATAAAGAACAGAATGCAAGACCTTTTTCCAGGTCTCGTTGTAAATATATACATATTTCGTAATAAACTCTCCCCTAAAACAAAGCAAAAGTATTTGAGCCAGGATTGATCTGTCACTAGTTCTGGCAAGTCATAACCTTATAACCTAATATAGAGCATGGGCGTGTCTTGTTAACCCCTTGCTGGAAACCAGGAAAAGTTTTTCTTATTTTCTAGACAAACAGCTGTGATCATACTAAGTTCCAAAGTCAGGCAAAGTAGGTCACAGCTACATAGAGAAGGACCAAGGATCCTACGAAGGTAAGACAATGACACAGACAAAGACAAAAACCGACAAAACAGCAAACAAACCAAAGGAGAAAAAAAAAAAAATAAAGGGGGAAGGGGAGGGGGGTAGGCTAATTCAGATTCCAGGGACGGCCTGGAGATAAGATATATTTAGAGTTTACCATATCCCAAGTAAAACAAGTTCACTATCTTTAAAAGGATATATTATATACTCAATCTCACTGGAGGGGAGTGCTTTGATGAATTGTGACCATTTGGAAAAGAAGTTCTTTATGTCTTGATCTTTTTGCAAGTTAGTGTCCAGTTGTTCAATGATACATTGCTTCTTTAGACAATTTTTGACTTCAGTTAAGCTCAGGATGGCTTTTAGTTTCCATTTCTTTAAAATCAAATATCTAACCGCAAGGATAGCCATGCTTATAATGTTGCTGATGTGATGTGGTGGAGTGGGGTTATCAGCAAAAAAGACTATCCTCCTGGGGGAAAATGTGAAGGAAGGGACCCTAACTATGTTATTAAGCCAAAATTGAACTTTTAACCAAAAGTTATGAATTTTTGGGCAGTCCCAAATCATGTGCATTAGGCCAGCGGATGGAAATGAGCATTTGGGGCATTTATTGAACCCCAAGTTCCTACATTTGGAGCCTTTTTCTGGAGTGAAATAAAGAGCATGTAATTTTAAGCAACTTTCTAATTTACTCCTATTATCAATTTTTCTTCGTTCTCTGGCTATCTTCATTTGTAAAAGCAGGAATGTAAGCTTACGAACCGGCCCATTTTTGGTTAAGCACCCTGGATAGTACTTGCTGATTGGTGGCTACATTTAACCACCAATTATCAAGTAGTACCCAGGTGCTGAACCAAAGGTGGGCTAGCTTGTAAGCTTACATTCCTGTTTTTTCAAATAAAGATGCCAAGAGAATGAAGAAAATTTTATAATAGGAGTAAATTAGAAAGTTGCTTAGAATTGCATGCTCTGACTCATAAAAAAAAAAAAAATAAAAAAAAAAAAAAAAAATTATTGGGTTCAGTTTCTCAGAGATGGTCAAAAATGTGTATCAGAGATGGTTTGTGTTTTTTGTTTAAGTAATCTGTTTTTCTCTATCTCACCTTACATATTTGCTGTCTTTCTATCCCAGATCCCTATTTGTATTTATATAATGTATTGCATGCACCAGATGTGTTGAATATTTGTATTATATCTATAACCCTCTGTTGTGCATAATGCTTTATATTCTGTTGCTACATGTTTACTGCGTGTAATGTTAACACAATAAATACAATATTTTTATGTATGATCTTTTCTGCTGTTCTTGTTGTTGTTATTGAATCTATGTTTCTAATTCATATACAACTAATTGTGTGGGAATACTGTAAGCATGAATAAAGTGTTGGGATTCAGCCGGTTCTCACCTGTTCTTGTAAACCTGTTTTGAAAATGTCCCAGGTTCTCAAGAACCAGTGGTTGGGCAATGCCATCTTCCTTAAAGGGACGACATACTATAAAATAGTTTTTCCCCTATTGTGTTTTCGAATTTCTTGTGATACCAGCAGCAGAGCATACAATGTATGACACATTGCTCCTTTAGGCTTATTTCAATTAAGACATTCTACAGTCTTGCAATTTGATATAGACATTTTGATTTTAAACCAGTGAGGCTGAAAGTGTAAAGGTTCTAACATCTCAACGCAAAGTTCCTAACTTTTTGTATTATAGAGAACCTGTTGAATCCCACCACTGCATGAATGTCTTCATATTGTACTGGTATAGGGATAACAATACAGCTTTATTTTTGTATGTGTAACTGTTTCATCATACTGGAATACCCCAGACTTGTTTATGTAATCAAAGGTGCAACAAACTTGTAGTTTGTGGAGAGATTTCAGGAAATGTGGCACTGCAAAATGCCATGCTGTGCACTTGATATGAACTGTCCTTTACATATTTGCATACTGAGAACTGGAAACCACATAGCCCCATATAATTTGTTCAATTATAGGATCTTTATTGACATTAGAAAATGAAAGTGTTTTGTTGTTGTTAATTGAACAGCAAAGGTAAGAGGCTGGTTTAAAGGGATAGAAATAAGCAGTAATACAATTTTCTAATCAATCAGATCATTTTATTATTGCTTGTATAGAACTGCAATCAGGTAAAGTCAAAATGAAAGGTAAAGTGTAAGTGCATTTCTGTTGCAGAGCTAAACACAGCATTTGATTGGTGGCTGCTCAAATGCCAAATCTGGATAGCTCAAAGGCTGTTCGGCTCAGGTTTGGCATTGCTACAGAAGTAACTTTAACTATGTGTGTATCACTGTTGCAGGGGTTAATGTGTAGTTCTAACGGAGCCATCGTGCAATATTGCAATGCTCAAAGTATTTTATTATTGCTTTTTTAACGTCCCTTATTAGAACTAGTGATGACGCGCATTGTTTGCCAGCAAATAGTTCCCGGCGAACATAGCTTGTTCGCATTCGCAGCGACGGGGGAACATATGCAATGTTTGATCCGCCCCCTATTCGTCATCATTGAGTAAACTTTGACCCTATATCTCACAGTCTGCAGACACATTTCAGCCAATCGGCAGCAGACACTCCCTCCCAGACCCTCCCAGCTCCTGAACAGCAGCCATTTTAGATTCATTCTGATCCTGCATTCTTAGTGAGATTAGGGATAGTGTAGCTGCTGCTGATTTTATAGGGAAATTGATAGCTAGGCTAGTGTATTCAGTGTCCACTACAGTCCTGAATGACTCATCTGATCTCTGCTGTAAGGACAGCACCCCAAAAAGCCCTTTTTAGGGCTAGAACATCAGTGTTTTTTTGTTTTTTTTTGCCTGTGTAATTTTGCCTGTGAAACATCAGTCTGCTAGTGTAATCTAATTGCAGTTGCCTGCCTGCAGTGCCACCACTCATATCTGTTGTAACAGTAGTGTAAGTAGTGTAAATTTAAAAAAAAAAAAACTGTGAAACATCAGTCTGCTAGTATAATCTAATTGCAGTTGCCTGCCTGCCAGCATGTGTGCCAGGCCCACTTGCCAACTAGTGCCACCACTCATATCTGTTGTAACAGTAGTGTAAATTTAAAAAAAAAAACTTTTTTGACTTGAAACATCAGTCTGCTAGTGTAATCTAATTGCAGTTGCCTGCCTGCCAGCGTGTGTGGCAGGCCCACTTGTCTGCCAACTAGTGCCACCACTCATATCTGTTGTAACAGTAGTGTAAATTTAAAAAAAACCCCCAACTTTTTTGACTGTGAAACATCAGTCTGCTAGTGTAATCTAATTGTAGTTGCCTGCCTGCCAGCGTGTGTGCCAGGCCCATTTGCCAGCTAGTGCCGCCATATGTGTTTTAACAGTAGTGTAAATTTAAAAAAAAAAAACTTTTTTGACTGTGAAACATCAGTCTGCTAGTGTAATCTAATTGTAGTTGCCTGCCTGCCTACCAGCGTGTGTGCCAGGCCCACTTGCCAACTAGTGCCACCACTCATATCTGTTTTAACAGTAGTGTAAATTTTAAAAAAACTTTTTGGACTGTGAAAATGGACTGTTTGCGGTTGTTTGCGGTGCGTTAAACGGGGAGATTGGTCTGTCACTGTGAAGCGGGCGTAACCCTTACACTACCCGATCGATACAACATCATACCTGATGTTTTAAAGCACGTTATTCCAAACAATTTAGGAATGTTAGGTGATTTATGCCATTTATGTATTAAAACCAGACTCTGCATCAACTATGTAATTTTCCGTGGGAGTTTTGCCATGGATCCCATGTAATCTAATTGCATGCCACAGTCCAGGTGTTAGTACCCTTTAAACAACTTTTCCATCACTATTGTGGCCAGAAAGAGTCCTTGTGTGTTTTAAAATTCGCCTGCCTATTGAAGTCAATGGCGGTTCGCCCGTTCACGAACAGTTGAGGAAGTTTGCGTCCGCCGTTCGTGAACCGAAATTTTTAGGTTCGCGACATCACTAATTAGAACTCACAGCAAATAATCGGGTAGATTACGAGCCTTGCGTTATGAGGGGTGCGGTGCTAACGTGCAGTTTATTGTCACCGCTCACTTACCTACAGCGCTGGTATTACGGGTTTTTACAAACCCGGCGTTAACAGGCAAGAGGTGAGCGTAGAGCAAAATTGAGCTCCACACTGCACTTCAATACCAGCGCTGCTTAAGTGAGCGGTGAGCTGGTTATACGTGCTCGTGCACAATTTCCCCATAGACATCAATGGGGAGAACCGGCTGAGAAAAAGTCTAACACCTGCCAAAAAAGAAGCGTAAAACTCAGTAACACAGCCCCATTGATTCCTATGGGGAAACTAAAGTTATGTTTACACCTAACACCCTAACATGAACCCCGAGTCTAAACACCCCTAATCTTACACTTATTAACCCCTAATCTGCTGCCCCCAACATATCAGACACCTACATTATATTTATTAACCCCTAATCTCCCTCCCCCAATGTCGCCGCAACCTATCTACATTTATTAATCCCTAATCTGCCGCCCCCAAAGTCGCTGCCACTATTCTAAATTTATTAACCCCTAAACCTAAGTCTACCCCTAACCCTAACACCCCCTAACTTCAATATAATTAAAATAAATCAAAATAAAATTCCTATCATTAGCTAAATTATTTCTATTTAAAACTAAATACTTACCTGTAAAATAAACCCTAAGGTAGCTACAATATTAGGGTTGCACCGATACCGATACTAGTATCGGTACCGATACCAAGTATTTTCATGAGATACTTGTACTCGTGCAAATGCACCGATACTTAAACCGATACCCAGAGGCGTAACTAGAAACCACAGGGCCCAGGTGCAAGAATCTAAGAAGGGGCCCCCCACCACCCCTCCCCCCTCCAAAAAAAGGTGAATTTAATACATATTTTTTTTTTTTTTTTTACATTTAACACAGAAAAAAATGTGAATCAGATTACATGTCTGCAAAAGGAGGTACCCTGTGCCCACAGTCTGTGAGATGGTCTGATCCCCTATTACTGTATATAGTGACACTGTTTAACCCACCAGTACTGTATATAGTGAGTCAGTGACAGTCTGTAATCTGCCGGTGAGATGGCTGGCCTGACCCTACCTGCCCCAGTACTTTATAAAGTGACCACAGTAGTCAGTGACATGGTCCAGCCCCCATACTGTATATAATGGTACTGTATAGACTGACACTGTTTACCCCCTGCCCCCCCATGCTGTAGTAACAAGGTCTGTAATTTGCTGGTTCCACAAACATACACAAACACACATACACACACACATACATGCATAAATACACACACAGTCACATACATACACATACACACACACACACACACCATACACACCATGCACACACACACATAAACACCAATGGGTAAAACAGAAACACTAACCCATGTAGTCATGTCATACTCACATGATATCAGTGCAGGCAGTAGTAGGTTAACGTTTTTATTAAAAAAAAAATTATTAAAAAAAAATAAACATTTTTTTTAAAGCTAGGCCCCCACCCTCAGGGGCCCAGTCGCACCTGCGACCTCTGCACCTCCTTTAGTTTTGCCCCTGCCGATACCTCCACTTCCTACCCATATGCTATCTTGTGACATTTTTTTCAAACTGCATGTTCCCATTTAATTTTAAACTTGAGTGGAGACTAAACTAAAAATTGTTTACTACTGTTCTGCCAATACAAATTGCTGTTATTTGTATTATTGTAGGAGAGATCACTGTACCTCGTTCAGCCAAACCCCTGAAGTACTGGGCAGTTAATAAACAGATTTCCAGCTCTGGCTAAAATGGCCCAAAAATATCTTTCTGCCCCATGCAGTAGTGTGGAAAGTGAAAAACTGTTCAACTTAGAGTCGAACCTCCATACAAATGTCAGATTGCTGTTATATAACAGCCCTACAACCCAATTGCATCACCCCTTTAAATTTAATATTTTATTGTAATATTTTTTATTTATAAACATGTTCAGTGAACTTTGTGACAAATAAAACTTTTATTATTTCATAATATCTTTTGAATTACAGTCCTCTATAATTATAAAGAAGGAATCTTAAATAATTATTATTATTACTGTAATGTGCTTGGTAAAATGTCACATGACATTAAAAAAAAGTATTGGTAATTGATATCGGCGAGTATTTGAAAACAAGCATTGGTACTTGTACTCGGTCATAAAAAAATGGTATTGGTGCAACCCTATACAATATAACTAATAGTTACATTGTAGCTAGCTTAGGGTTAATTTTTATTTTACAGGCAAGTTGGTATTTATTTTAACTAGGTAGAATAGTTACTAAATAGTTATTAACTATTTAATAACTACCTAGCTAAAATAAATACAAATTGACCTGCCCTATAAAAATAAAAAAGCCCCCCCAAAATAAAAAAAAACCTAGCCTAAACTAAACTAAACTATCAATAGCCCTTAAAAGGGCCTTTTGCGGTGCATTGCCCTAAAGAAATCAGCTCTTTTACCTGTAAATAAAAAATACAAATACCCCCAAACAGTAAAACCCACCACCCACACAACTAACCCCCCAAATAAAACCCTAACTAACAAAACCTTAGCTCCCCATTGCCCTGAAAAGGGCATTTGGATGGGCATTGCCCTTAAAAGGGCATTTATCTCTATTGCTGCCCAAAGCCCTAACCTAAAAATAAAACCCACTCAATACACCCTTAAAAAATCCTAACACTAACCCCCGAAGATTCACTTACCGGGAGAAGTCTTCAACCAAGCGGCAAGATGTCCTCAATGAAGCCGGCAGAAGTGGTCCTCCAGACGGGCGGAAGTGGTCCTCCAGATGGGCAGAGTCTTTATCCAGACGGCATCTTCTATCTTCATCCATCCGGCACAGAGCGGCTCCATCTTCAAGACATCCGGCGCGGAGCATCCTCTTCCAACGAAGTCTTCTTCCAGAATGAATATCTCTTTAAGTGACGTCATCCAAGATGGCGTCCCTTAGATTCCGTTTGGCTGATAGAATTCTATCAGCCAATCGGAATTAAGGTTGAAAAAATCCTATTGGCTGATGCAATCAGCCAATAGGATTGAGCTTGCATTCTATTGGCTGATTGGAACAGCCAATAGAATGCAAGCTCAATCCTATTGGCTGATTGGATCAGCCAATAGGATTGAAGTTCCATTTTATTGGCTAATTGCATTAGCCAATAGGATTTTTTCAACCTTAATTCTGATTGGTTGATAGAATTCTATCGGCCAATCGGAATCTAAGGGACGCCATCTTGGATGGCGTCACTTAGAGAGATATTCATTCTGGAAGAAGACTTCGTTGGAAGAGGATGCTCCGCGCCGGATGTCTTGAAGATGGAGCCGCTCCGCGCCGGATGGATGAAGATAGAAGATGAAGACTTCTGCCCGTCTGGAGGACCACTTCTGCCGGCTTCGTTGAGGACATCTTGCCGCTTGGATGAAGACTTCTCCCGGTAAGTGAATCTTCGGGAGTTAGTGTTAGGATTAAATTTAAGTTAGGGGGTGTTAGGGTTAGCGTTAGACTTAGGTTTAAAGGGTTAATACATTTAGAATAGTGTTGGAGACGGCAGATTAGGGGTTAATAAGTATAATGTAGGTGGCAGCGATGTTAGGGGTGGCAGATTAGGGGCTAATAATATTTAACTAGTGTTTGAGAGGCGGGAGTGTGGCGGTTTAGGGGTTAATTTGTTTATTATAGTGGCGGCGTGTGGGTACCGAAGAGAGGAGGAGATAGAGATAAGATGCTACGCATGCGCGAGGCATTTTGGATCTTTAAAATCAAGACCAGATCACCCGATGGTCTGAACATACAAACAGACCTAATTAACTGTTGGCGATAGGTTGATATAGGATACATATATAACATTAGTGTACTTTTATTCTCTAACCTATTTAGGTAAAGGTGCTTAATTATCCCATCGTTTACAATTTTGAAGCTATTAGTCATAATATACAGATATGTAGCAAGGTTAAACTTTTCTTGTTTTTAGCCCTATGATTTAGGGTTAATATGTTGTGCAATATATAGTTATATGGTAAGGGTCTTTTTAGTATAGGCTTTGACTCAATGCTTGGTGAGAGATATACTCTCATATACTTATATACAGATATGTAGCAAGGTTAAACTTTCCTTGTTTTTAGCCCAATGATTAATAATAATTATGATTAATAATAATATATTGGGCAACATATAGCTATTTTGTCAACATCCCAGCATTTTGTCTACACTCATATTTATGATCTTTACGATATGTGTTGGATTTGCTAAAATCCTTGCTAACATTTCTGTGTTAAATGATATTGGTTCCAGGAATGTAAGAGTTAACTGTGGCATCAGATTCACGTCAGTGTAATTACATTATTTAAGAAGGCTGTGAGCTAGTAACAGCACGGTCTATGAGTAAGGCAGAGAGCTGAAACATGTCAGACCGCTGCTGTCCTAGCTCTTTTTGTTTTTAACACACTGAGAGTGTTTTTATCACTGTATGGCAATAAAAGCTAAGTATTATTTCTTTACCTGTGGCCCCGACTCGCCTTTTTTTCTTTTGTGGCTGCTCTCGATTTATCAAAGCCCCTACGGCTTTTTTCCCCTTTAATTCCTATTGGCTGATAGAAATCTTTCAGCCAATAGGAATGTAAGGGACGCCATCTTGGATGACGTCACTTAAAGGTAACCTTCATTTTCCAGCGACGACCGTAAGAAGAGGATGCTCCGCGTCGTATGTCTTGAAGATGGACCCGCTCCCGGCCGGATGGATGAAGATAGAAGATGCCATCTGGATGAAGACTTATTCTCGCTTGGATGAGGACATCGCCGGGTGGATGAAAATCGGAGTTATCCTGGATGAAGACTTCTTTCCGCTTGGATGAAACCTTCGCCGGCTAGAGGAGGATGGATGTCCAGATCTCAATAAATGTAAGTGGATCATCAGGGGGTTAGTGTTAGGTTTTTTTTGGGTGTTTTTTTTTTTATCTTAGGGTTTGGGCAATGTAAAAGAGCTAAATGCCCTTTTAAGGGCAATGCCCATCCAAATGCCCTTTTCAGGGCAATGGTTAGCTTAGGTTTATTTATTTAGTTTTACTGTTGGGGGTGTTTTATTTATTTTTTTTACAGGTAAAAGAGCTGATATCTTTGGGGCAATGTCCCACAAAAGGCCCTTTTAAGGACCATTGTCAGTTTAGTGTAGGCTAGGTTTTTTGTGGGTGGGGGAGGGAAGAGAGCTGTTTGGGAGGGATCAGGGGGTCTGATGTGTCAGGTGGGAGGCTGATCTCTACACTAAAGCTAAAATTAACCAAGCAACCTCCCTACAAGCTACCCAATTTACCCCTTCACTGCTGGGCATAATACACGTGTGATGCGCAGTGGAATTTAGCGGCCTTCTAATTACCAAAAAGCAACACCAAAGCCATATAGGTCTGCTACTTCTGAACAAAGGGGATCCCAGAGAAGCATTTACAACCATTTTTGCCATAATTGCACAAGCTGTTTGTAAATAATTTCAGTGAGAAACCTAAAGTTTGGGAAAAGTGAACTTTTTTATATTTGATCGCATTTGGCGGTGAAATGGTGGCATGAAATATACCAAAATGGGCCTAGATCAATACTTTGGGTTGTCTACTACACTACACTAAAAATTAACCCTACAAGCTCCCTAATTAACCCCTTCACTGCTGGGCATAATACATGTGTGGTGCGCAGCTGCATTTAGTGGCCTTCTAATTACCAAAAAGCAACGCCAAAGCCAAATATGTCTGCTATTTCTGAACATTGGGGATCCCAGAGAAGCATTTACAAGCATTTGTGACATGATTGCACAAGCTGTTTGTAAATAATTTCAGTGAGAAACCTAAAGTTTGTGAATTTTTTATTTTTTTATCTCATTTGGCGGTGAAATGGTGGCATGAAATATACCAAAATGGGCCTAGATCAATACTTTGGGATGTCTTCTAAAAAAAATATATACATGCCAAGGGATATTCAAGGATTCCTGAAAGATATCAGTGTTCCAATGTAGCGCTAATTTTGGAAAAAAAGTGGTTTGGAAATAGAAAAGTGCTACTTGTATTTATTGCCCTATAACTTGGGGAAAAAAAGCAAAGAACATGTAAACATTGGGTATTTCTAAACTCAGGACAACATTTAGAAACTTTTTGGCATGGGTGTTTTTTGGTGGTTGTAGATGTGTAACATATTTTTGGGGTCAAAGTTAGAAAAAGTGTGTTTTTTTCAATTTTTTCCTCATATTTTATAATTATTTTTTTTATAGTAAATTATGAGATATGATGAAAATAATGATATCTTTAGAAAGTCCATTTAATGGTGAGAAGAACTGTATGTGATATGTGTGGGTACAGTAAATGAGTAAGAGGAAAATTACAGCTAAACACAAACACCGGAAAAATGTAAAAATAGCCCTGGTCCCAAACGGACAGAAAATGGAAAAGTGCTGTGGTCATTAATGGGTTAATAATAAAGGCTGTTTGAACACAAGCTGAGAGGTGATAGGCGTTATTTTATTTTAATTACATTTAAATGCTGTACATTTATTATAGTAATTTTATTTCTTAAAAATATGTATTGTCTCTTTAGTTTCAATAACTAAAAGAGAAAAAGAAAACAGTTTTAGTTTACTCAACATCTATTTAATATTAAAATTTACAGATTTGCACATGACCTCTAACATTGTGGTTCTAGGTTTTTAGAACCAATAAGGAAACAATAGTTTGCTTCCCATTTTTAGAACAAATGCCAGTAGTTTTTTTTTACAGTAATCTATATATAAATAATATTTGTTTAAAAGGAAATGTAAATAAAGTTGTATGCAAACACAAGCCTGAAAATATCCATACTTGTGTCACTTTCCTCTTTCTTAACAATAAAACTAGTCAGTGACCTTCTGCATATTCATCTCTAGAATGCTAGAGACAGTAAAGTAAAAATAGAAATGTCATGATTAAGATAGATACATTTTAAACAGCTTTCCAATCGACTTCTGTTAACTAATTGGCTTTGTTCTTTTTTATCCTTTATTAAAAAGCATACCTAGGTAGACTTGGGAGCAGCAAAGCACTACTGGGAGATACTCATATATACTTCTTGTCATTTGCTCACACAATGTGTTCAGGTAGCTTCCAGCTTTGCATTGCTGCTGCTTTAACAAAGGATGCTAAGAGAATTTAGCAGTAAATTGGAACGTTGTTAGAAGTTGCATGGAACACAATCAAATATGAATGTAGTACATACATCTACTCTCTTTAAAATAGATATTAGTCACTGAGTCTCTTTCCTTTACATTTCTTCATCTCACCTATTTTCTAATGTGTTGACCACCTTGATGTGCTAGGAAATTATCATAAGCTGTTGAAAAAGAAATACAACAGTGGTGGAAAACTAAAAACTAACTGGAAAAACTGATGTTGACCATTAAACAAAATAAAAAGGAGGGAAACAGACACCCTATGCTATAATAATGAGTACTAAAACTTAAACTGTGGATAAGGAGAATTTAAAAAAAAATCCCTGTAATAATGAATAAATACATTTAAGAGGAAGTATTGGTTTCTGGGTATGTTTGTTTGGCTGTCAAACAAAAAAAATATATATATATAGAAAAAGGTAATTTAGTTAGAATTCTTAGTTGCTGTTTAGATGACCTGTTTATCTGATGACCAAATTGTTTTACACCGTTTCACTCAATTAAATGTGCTAAACACAGTATGCAATATGCTTAAAGGGACACTGAACCCATTTTTTTTTCTTTTGTGATTCATATAGAGCAAGCCATTTTAAGCAACTTTCTAATTTACTCCTATTATCAATTTTTCTTTGTTCTCTTGCTTTCTTTATTTGAAAAAGAAGATATCTAAGCTAAGGAGCCAGCCAATTTGTGGTTCAGAACCACGGACACCACTTGTTTATTGGTGCTGTCCAATCAGCAAGGACAACCCAGGTTGTTCACCAAAAATGGGCCGGCATCTAAACTTAAATTTTTGTTTTTCAAATAAAGATACCAAGAGAATAAAGAAAATTTGACAATAGGAGTAAATTAGAAAGATGCTTAAAATTGCATGCTCTATATGAATCATGAAAGAAAAAATTTGGGTACAGTGTCCCTTTAAAGAAATAAATAGTGTGCTGGTTGTATTTAAAAGATCCTGACATTTACAATTCAACTTTCATAACTTGGACAGAGTGTACAGTTTAAAAAAAGTTTAGAGTTTATTTATATTATCAAATTTACCTTTTTTTTGGTATCCTTTTATTAGATGTAAGTTTTCTCCTGAGGCTCTCACAAAAAGGAACTAAAGGCCGATCAGCTAAAGCTCTCAGGTGTGGCAAGATTGTTAAAAGGGACAGTAAAATCATAATTTGATCTTCATGATTTAGACAGAACATACAATTTTAAACAACTTTCCAATTTACTTCTATTATTTAATTTGCTTCCTTTTCTTGTTATCCAATACTGAAAAGTTTACCTAGGAAAGCTCAGGAGCAACAAAGAACCTAGGGTCTAGCTGCTGATTGGTGGCGGAATATAAATACCGATTCTAATTGGCTCACCCATGTGTTCAGTTAGAAACCAGTAGTGCATTGCTGCTCATTCAGCAAATGATACCAAGAGAATGAAGCAAATTAGATAACAGTAAATTGTAAAGTTGTTTTAAATGAAATGCTCTATCTGAATCATGAGACAATTTTTTTGTGTTTAATGTCCCTTTAAGAAGTCTCGTCAGTAATGTGAGGTCCCCGAAAGAATATTAGAAAAACAAATTTTAACTTGAAACCATTTATCTCTCTATGCAGTGTTCTGGATGTGAAGGAGATAAACGCACATTACAATATAATGCTAAATAAAGCCAACATTTGTTAGTGATTCCATGCTGGCGAGTTTTTGATAATCGGGCACTTCGTTTTACCAAACGATACCAAGAGAAATAGATAAATGTGATAATAAAAGTGAAATTGGAAAGTTTTTTTTGTTTTTTAAAAACAATTGTATGAGCTATCAAAATAATTTAAGAATAATTATGCCCCTTGAAGTTAGGAACTATTAAGCCATATGACTAAGAGCCAAAAAAATGATTGAATAGCCACTTAGCATGTCAAGCAGGTATCCCCACTTGTTTTCCCCAGAAGTATTCTGTATATATTGTTGCCAATGCACCTAAGAACTCTGGGTAAGATATGGAAATGTGATATAGAATATCTCATGCATTTTGCTTCCAGTACTGTGTTTAACCACAGCAATCCCCTTATGGGTTGGTTAGGTGCAGCAAAAACAAAACCACTTCTGGACAGCCTTTTAGAGCTCATTAGCTCTCATCAGCAGAAGATTGGTTAGATTTGCTGCTAAGTGGGTAAAAGCAATATTCATTTAAAGGGACAGTCTACACCAGAATTGTTATTATTTTAAAAGATCATCCCTTTGTTACCAATTCCCCAGTTTTGCATAACCAACACTGTTGTATTAATGTTCTTTTTACCTCTGTGATTACCTTGTATCTAAGCCTCTACAGACTGCCCCCTTATTTCAGTTCTTTTGACAGACTTGCATTTTAGCCAATTAGTGCTGGCTCCTAGGTAACTCCACGAGCATAAGCACAATGTTATATATATTGCACACATAAACTAACGCCCTCTAGTTGTGAAAAAAATCAAAATGCATTCAGATAACAGGCGGCCTTCAAGGGCTAAGAAACTAGCATACGAGTCTACCTAGGTTTAGCTTTCAACTAAGAATACAAAGAGAACAAAACAAAATCGATGATAAAAGTAAATTGTTTAGAATTACATGCTCTATCTGAATCATGAAAGTTTATTTTTGACTAGACTGTCCCTTTAAGTTATGGTGGAGGTAAAAATGTGAGATCAAAATCCTGTGTTAAAAGGCCATTATTTTTTATGAAATTGGGGATTATAATTTTACACTTATCTCCACCATAACTTAAAGGGACATTAAACCCAAAAATCTTCTTTCATGATTCAGATAGAGCATGCAATTTTAATTTTTTTTTCCAGTGTACTTCTATTTTCTAATTTGCTCAATTCTCTTGGTATCCTTTGTTGAAGGAGTAATAATGTACTATGGGGAACTAGCTGAACACACTGGGTGAACCAATAACAAGAGGCGTATATGTGCAGCCACCAATGAGCTGTTTCTGAGCCCAATTATGTATACTTTAAAAAAGATACAAAGATGACTAAATAAATTACAGAATAAAAATAAAATGGAAAGTTGTTTAAAATGCTATGCTCTATCTGAACCATACAGAGATTCATCATTTTGACTCATTCTCTAATGCACTAATCCATATTTATCTAAAACATCCCAAAATATGCAACAGGTTATCAGGTCACATGACTACATATTATTTTTTTCTCAGCTGACTTTCTCTATATGACACATGGCTGTTGATTACGGATGAACAAATATTTCACAACAACATTTATACCATTAACTGTTCATTCCTATTTAAAATTGAAATTGAAACATTATTCTACTATTCTAATTTGCCTAATTTGTCCATTAAAATGCAGCCCTCAGATGTACATTAATAAGGGCTTTTAATACAATTATAAGTATATTAATGAAATAGAACACTGAAACTTTGATTCACATGTGCTTGTCCTGAAAACACTGACTGTATGTAAAAAGGAATTAACATTTGTTGTAAAAGGAAAACATATCCAAAACAGAGAAATGAAAGTTGCATTTCCGTATTTAGAATTTTTTATTTTTTTAACTTAAACTGATATATAGTTTTATTGAAAACCTTTTTTTTTTTAATATTTAAGTCAATGCTAAAAAAAAGCAAATATTAGAGAAGAGCATAATAAATCTTTATTAATTAGAAATATCAAAAACCTAATGTTTAAGTAACCATTCATTTTGTTACTCATTCATGGATCGTAACGTTGGTTATATACAAAATTACAGGCACATATATGTACTATTCATGTATAAATAAATGAATACAGTATCATAAGCAACCCAAAGCACAACATTTCCACAATGACTCTCTTTAAAAATATTTGCGCTATTGTTCTATGTTGTGCTAGATTCATAGACGCTAAACGGGTTGTCCAGTGGTTTCATTATAAAGGTGACATTGGTGACATTATGTTTGAAATTCATAGAGCATCACTTTACTTATGTTTTCCACAGCTTGGTCAATGGGCATTTCACTTAAAGGGATATGAAACACAAATATTTTCTGTTGGGATTCAGACAGAGAATACCATTTTAAAAAGTTTCCAATTTACTACAATCAAATTTGCTTAGTTCCCATGAAATTCTGTGTTGAAAAATTATCTAGGTAGACATCTGGAGCGCTACATAGCAGGAAATAGCGCTGGCATTTAGTGCTCTTGTAAATAGATAGCATTCTTGCAAAATTACTGCCATATAGGGCTCCAGAAATGGGCAGGCTCCTAAGCATACAGCCCTGCTTTTCAACAAAAGATGTCAAGACAACAAAGAGAAATTGATAATTAGAAGTAAATTAGAAATGTTTTTAAAATCATGAAATAAACATTTTAGGTTTCATGTCCCTTTAACATCTATAATTGTGTGTGAGTTACCCAATACATTATATCTTAAAAATCAGCAATGCGGAAAACAATAATCATTACCATTACACTTCTGAAGGGCTCTTAAAAAAATGTCTGTAACTGTAAAAGATTCACATATTTGTTTTATTATCATAACATCGTATTGCTGGATGGAACAAAAGGTTTTTGGAGTTTTGAAAAATCGAGAGAAGTTCTGCGGTTCTCTAGAGATGTGGTTAGGATTTTACACCTACATTAAAGAGACAGTAAAGTCATAATTAGACATTCATGATTTAGACAGAGCAAACCATTTTAACCAACTTTCCAATTTACTTCTATGATTTAATTAGCTTCCTTCTCTTGTTATCCTTTGCTGAAAGGTTTAGCCAGTTAAGCTCAGGAGCAGCAACGAACCTAGGTTCTAGCTGTTGATTGGTGGCTGCATATATATACTGATTGTCATTGGCTCACCCATGTGTTCAGTTAGAAACCAGTAGTGCAATGCTGCTCCTTAAAGGGACAGTCAAGTTAAAAAAAAACTTTCATGATTTAAATAAGGCATGTAATTTTAAACAACTTCCCAATTTACTTTTATCACCAATTTTGCTTTGTTCTCTTGGTGTTCTTAGTTGAAAGCTAAACATAGGAGGTTCATATGCTAATTTCTTAGACCTTGAAGACTGCCTCTAATCTGAATGAATTTTGACCACTAGAGGGCATTAGTTCATGTGTTTCATATAGATAACATTAAGATCATGCACGTGAAGTGACCTAGGAGTGAGCACTGATTGGCTAAAATGCAAGTCTGTCAAAAGAACTGAAATAAGGGGGCAGTCAGCAGAAGCTTAGATACAAGGTAATTACAGAGGTAAAAGTATATTAATATAACAGTGTTGGTTATGCAAAACTGGGGAATAGGTAATAAAGGGATTTTCTTTCTTTTTAAACAACAAAAATTCTGGTGTTGACTGTCCCTTTAAACAAATGATACCAAGAAAATGAAGCAAATTTGATAATAGAAGTAAAATGGAAATTTTGTTTTCTACCTAAATCATAAAAGAGAAATTTTGGGTTTTACGTCCCTTTAAGGTCCAACATGTGGAGTCAATAATGTTTATATTGCTCTTGTGGAGTAACTTGTCTCACAGTCGTGTCTCTTTGTTTTAGAGCTGAAAATCTTTTCTTAGGTTTCGTTTTATTTTATAGCTCTTCAAGTTTTTTTTTGCATATGTGAGAGTTTTTTTCCCTTTTAATTTGTTTGTTTTGTAATGTTTTGTCCTTCACATAGGACCTCGTTCATTGTTTATGAGTGACTCTCAAATCGGGGAGTATGCAAATATTTTTTTATTCTGTAATGTTTAAGCTGCAAAACTTTAGCAATTTTTGTTCACAATATATTAGTTTCATGAAGGGGTTTTAAGGAATTTAGGCCATTGAGTTGTCTACTGTGGATGTGTTGTCTGTACTTTCTATGTAATGATTGTGAATTAATTACATACAACCTCAACTTTAGTTACTAAGCTGGTATTTTGTAGTTATGACTGATACTTTTTAAGATTTGAGTTAATGTAGGTAATATAGAATAAATAGATAGTATAGAATAAATTTAAAATAAAAAATGACTTATATCTGAGTCTTCCAAGATTAGAGGAATCCATAAGGGAATGTATCTGTATTTTACCTCAGTAGAAACAGTTGTAGTTTCTGGGTGATGTGGTGTGTGTATATGTGTCTATGTCTATGTATTCACCTACTTGACTGCAAAGGCCCCAATGTATACACAAACAAACAAGAAAAAAAATTATGCGTATATTTGTCTGTAAATACATATGTACACACATAAATACATATGTACTCACATATAAATAAATATATATACATACTTATAAATATTTAGACATGTGTTTATACGTATCTCTATGTTAAAGCCCTTTGCAGGCTGAGACCTCATATCTTTGAGCACTTATAAGTTTTGAATGAAATTTTTGTTTTAATAATTTTTAATATATAGTGTCATTATGAGTGTAAATGTATTTTTGATGTGTTTTGTGCAACTTTTTACTTGAGCGTAACAGTTAATCAGAACTCTGAAGTCACGCTATCCAGACACGCGTTGAATTAAATTGCGCTTGAGTGAACATGTTTACTTTCAACCTGTAATATGTCCGCTACTTCCGACGTGCACAAAGAGCCACGTCGAAAACCCCTTTTTGCTTGCGCTCAACTGTTAACATGCCACTTCTTAACTTTCGTTTCAGGCGATCCTAAAACGATGGCCTCTGAAGCAGCAACCGCTGCTTGAGAAATGGAGACTCAACTTGCATTTACTGCATATGAAAAACTTTTACCTGCACAGGATAACTATCTTAAAAATTGTGCATGTCCCATACTCCATAAAGTGGCCAACAAAAGCAAATTCTGTAATCTGCAAATCAAATTATTAATTGAGGTAATTTGCAGCATTTTGAGAACCTAGGTTGTTAGGTTTTTCGCTTTTGCCTCTCCGCAGAGCATGCAATAAACACACAGGGCTAGATTACAAGTGAGGCGCAAACGTTTTTGCGCTAGTGTAATCGTGTTTTTGCAAGCCATTTTTACAAGTGTAGCAAAATCGTGATTACGCTAGCTCAATCACCATTTACATTTCAATCCTTACCGCGATTTCAGAGCTGTGGTTAACTGTTTTCTAAAACAACAAAAAAGTTGCACAAAGCTTACTTTCCTGCTTTTTCAAATAAAGATAGCAAGAGAATGAAGAAAATTTGATAATAGGAGTAAATTAGAAAGTTGTTTAAAATTGCATTCTCTATCTGAATCATGAAAGAAAAAATTTGGGTTTCATATTCCTTTAAATATTATAATACCACAATGTTTTCTGTTTTTCATTGGCCATTATCTATACTTTTTGTGCAGTTTCTATTCTATATAAAGGGCAATATTTATCATTGTTATTCTCCAATATTTGTGCCAAAAAATATGCACACAAATAAATGCCCCTATTTATCATTCAAAAGTGTGCCCTAAAATTTAGCAAGTTAGACTGTAAAATTCTCCTACTCTGTTCCCGTTCTCCTTGGCGCAGAGGTGCACCAAAAAAAGGTTAAATTAGATTGTTTTAATCGTATTTCCTATTATATGCCTTATTAATTCGGCTAGTTACAAATTTATCATTTATTTTTTCCTATAGTGAACTGACAGTTCTCCTGCAGATGTACGCATTAAAGTTGTCCATAAATACTGTGGAAAACTGATTTTATTTTCTTCCATATTTTTTGAAGCTACTAGTGGGTCTTTATAAATATTGCTATTGGTTCATATGTCACTTACATGGAGAATAGTTGCTTATTTTAATTGATAAATAAGGAGCGGATACTAATACGACTGTAGAAAAGTATCTTTACATCTCCTCCGCTCTCCTATGGAGAAGCACAAAAAAAAACCAACCCATTTTATTGATTAATTACCGCACACGGGCGCTTCTCTAAAGACGAGCTGAGGAGAACCCATAGAAGAATTACCCTTGCACTTGATAAATCTGTAAGTATTAACCTGTCTGGTTTTGATTTATTGCAGATGTAGCTCAGAAAGAAGAAAAGAAAAGTCCCGAGATGCCGCAAGGTGCAGAAGGAGCAAGGAGACGGAGGTTTTCTATGAGTTGGCACATCAGCTTCCCCTTGCTCAGAACATCAGCTCGCATTTGGACAAAGCCTCTATCATGCGCCTGACAATCAGCTTTTTACGCACTCACAAAGTTTTGTCATCCGGTAAGGAACTATAAAGCATAGGAAAGTCCTGCTCTTTAAAGGGACATAAAAGTGCAAAACAGAAAATGATCTTTGTTAGCCACCAGTCAGAAGCTAGCCTCCAGTAGTACATTACTGCTTCTGAGCCTACCTAGGTATGCGTTTCATCAAAGGATACCAAGTAAACAAAGTCAATTTCATTATATAAGTAAATTGAAAAGTTGCATTCTGTTACCGAATAAAAAGGAAAGTTTCATTTTGACTTTTATACTCTTAACTGTAAGATGTAAGAGCACCAGACCAACAGGGAAATGGTGTAAGTACAGGGGCACTGTTAGCTCTGAAAGGTCTCTAAATACATTGTGCGCACTTAAAGGGTTAAGCTAAAACATTTAGTAGAACAATTTCTGTCATTCTGGGAATGTGTGCAACTGCAGTACAGATGTGCTTGCTGGTGTCAGAGAAAGGTGCGGTAGATAGCTGTTTAAATGTACAGATAACACACTGCAATTACAAGGCATTTCTGTTGTCCAGCTCTGGGATAACATACCAGCCTAGTGTAAACATTTTCTAAAAAAATTGTTTGCTCCAATTGTTCATTTTTGATTGACACTACAAGAAATGCATGTTTGTGTGCAAATAATTTTTCTGTATTAGGTCTGGATTACAAAACGAACGCTATCTTAACAAGTGCCTGTAAAGAGGCAGAGTTGCCCGTTTACGGGTGCATGTTAAATAACCAGCTATTACAAGTTGTTGATTAATGCTCCTGCGAGCTTGTGGTTTCACTTTGAGCTATATTTCTATTTTGCTGCCCAATGCTGCGTGATTTGCCCCCTGCGCCTGAGCAAGGTGGTTAGCCATGTCTCACGGCATAAAAACAAGGCTCCCACTGGAGCCTATGGAAGCGCGCTCTCGTGAGCGCAAGGCTTCCAGGCAATGCGAACAAAAATTTGGTATTTTTTTTTAAAAGAGTTCTGTCTTTTTATGAATGGTTTATTAGGACCATTTAATATGTTCTATGGATATTAAATTACAATTTTTTTAAGGGTCTACATTAATTTAATATTCTAGACTGTTTCTTTAACTATACCTTAGTTTTTTCCCTTGTGGTATTGTATTAAATAAACACTAGACTATAAATGTCAAGGGCAGATAAAAATTGATAATACTGTAATTGTCCTGTAAGACTGGTACACTCTAATAATGCTGAAAGATGAATTACTATGCACACAATAAAATGCTGTTTTTCTTGAGAACATTTTTATCTGTAAACAAAATCCTTTTGCTCCTTTCTTACTCCAGATGAGGTCACAGCTGGTGAGCAAATAAGAAGCATGAATGCATATGCACCAATCGCTGGTGATATCCTCATCTAGAATAGAAACGGAAGTTTCAGAAAAACAACTTTGTCAACAAATTTAAAGGGACAGTATACACTCATTTTCATATAACTGCATGTAATAGACACTACTATAAAGAATAATATGTACAGATACTGATATAAAAATCCAGTATAAAACTGTTTAAAAACTTACTTAGAAGCTGTCACTTTGGCTCTGTTGAAAAGGTAGCTGGAAAGCCCACTGCAAGGGGCAAATAAGACACTCCCCCCCCCTCCCCCTTCTTTTGCATATGAAAAGACCCTTTACACAAACAGGAGCAAGCTGGAGTAGGTAGTCGAGCGTATTCACATAAAACTTTGGGGCTTGGTTAGGAGTCTGAAAATCAGAGCAATGTTATTTAAAAATAATCAAAACTATACATTAATTTAAAAAAAAAAAACTTTATGGGCTATATAAATAGATTATCTACAAAACATTTATGCAAAGAAAAAATGAGTGTATAATGTCCCTTTAATCCCATTTGGAGGAGTTAAAAACATAGTAAAAGTAGGGGATCTGTTTAAAGGGACAGTCAACACCAAAACAGTTATTGTTTAAAAAGATAGATAATGCCTTTACTACCCATTCCCCAGCTTTGCACAACCAACATTGTTATATTAGTATACTTTATAACATTTAAACCTCAAAATTTCCGCCTGTTTCTAAGCCACTACAGACAGCCTCTTATCACATGCTTTTTTATTAGCTTTTCACAGAGACTGCTAATCCATGTGTGCAATATAGATAACATTGTGCTCACCCCCGTAGAATTATGCTTGACACTGAACTAATTGGCTAAAATGCAAGTCACTACATAATAAATAAATAGCCATGTGATCAGGGGGTAGTCTGCAGAGGCTTAAATACAAGGTAATCACAGAGGTAAAAAGTATATTTTTAGAGTTGACTGTCCCTTTAAAAAGAAAATATTCTAATAAAACAGAACAATTTATTTTTACAATATAGTGTCTATCTAATAGCAAATCTAGCCCTGAGACCACACTATTATTATTTTTTCTGTTTTTGTTGGCATGAAATGTTTTTTTAATGCTCCTAAACGTTTCTTTATACTGTACTCTACAAAACTAAATGGTTATGCTAGATAGTATCATGTGTGCCTATTTAATCACTGTAATCGTTTCTTAGAAAGATACAGATAAATGTACTTATATATCAGGATTGCTCTTGGCCATTCAGCAGTTCAGCAAGGAAGCAAATTTATGGATGAATTAAGTCTAGAGAATTACACCAGTATTTTTTATTTATATCTATTTTTCCTTAGGGTGATTGTACAATATACGTTGCAATAGAATATAACATTGTAATAGACTATATTTTAAGTTAAAGGGATATTCCGGTCAAAATTTAAATGTACGTAGATGAATTATATCTTTGCATAAAAACATATTTGCAATATAAATGTATCGGCAAAAATGCTTCTAGTAAAAGTTTATCACTGTTTTAGTGTTAGCATATTTCTCTGCACGTGCATGTGAAGCATAGCTAGATATTCTCAGTGCACCAACATTTTAAACACTGCAGCTGTTCAGAGTGCCAGTGGGGCTTGTATCATGTCAGCAGTTTACAAATTGAGTCATTACCAGATGATACAAGCACCTTAGGCTCTCTGAGCAAGTGCTGTGTTTAAAATGCTGGTGCACGGTGCATACTTAAATACACATTTAAATCAGCTATAGCTTTTGTTAGAAGCATTTTTGCTAATACATATATACTGCAAAAATGCTTCTAATCAAAATTGAAATGCATCCATGTGGATTCCAGTTTTGGCTGGAATGTCCCTTTAAATGCTTTTTTTTTACAGATTTATAGTTACAATGAATTGGCAATATAAATTATTGCAAATTATAATTTGATGGACGTTATATAGGATTCAAACAGTTTTTAAAGGGACAAAACAAAAATATAAAATGCAATGATGGCAACTGGAACGGTAAGAGCTAGAAATCCAATAAATAACTTGATAACTGAATAACAGAACCAGTCTATACATGAGGTCACAAATGGACAAAATCAGAGACTAGATAGTCTAGGACTGGACTTGGCAGTTTTAAAGTTTGAAACGGATTGGGTCAGCAACTTGGAGAAGCAGCCAATAATACGGTCAGGAACAGACCCGGTCAGTTACTAGAAGTCAGGAGCCCCCTTCAGGAATAGAATAGGGTTGTGGAAGATTTATTTGAAAGACCCAGGCACCCAACAGTTGGGTTAACAGAAGTAATGCCATCACCAGAGTGATATAGAATTGCTCACTGTCCCCTTAAAAGTTCAGGAGCACCTTGAGAATTTTATATATAGGGCTAGATTACAAGTGGAGCACTAACAGTTATGCGCAAGCAAAAGGGCTTTACCACTGGTGTTTGCTCGCGTCAGGTTTTTTGCTTGTGTTACAAATTTATAGTAAACGCAATCGCTTGAGTGTAATTGAAGTAAACACAACCTCAGAGCTCTGGTTAACTGTTTTGTGAAACAAACAAAAAAGTGTCACAAAACACATCAAAAATACATAACGTACAGTTACACTCATAATAACACTTTCTAATAAAAAAATATTTAAGTATTCTTGAAAACCTGCTGCTACCTACTAACTTTTCAATAAAAGATACCAAGAGAAAATAGAGGTAAACTTGAAACTTTTTTTAATTGTATGCTTTATCTGAATCATGGGAAAACATGGGTTCCATGTCCCTTTAATAATAATTTTCTAGTTTTTTTTTGTAATACTCATTTGAGTTAGGATGGAGATAAAATCCGATACAATGAAGCTGATAAAATTAAAATTCCCCATTTCATTAAAGTAAGAATTATTGTATAGAAAATTAGCAAATTTTCCACAGTGTAGCAGTAACGCCCTCCTCCTGCCCCCCTCCACCGCCTACCTCCTTACCCTCTCACCCACCACTGATCGGCACCACCGCTGCCCGATGCAGAGAGCGCCACAGAGTACCTCTGCCCATCTATTTCTGCATTGCCCCACTCGTGGGGCATGCAGAAATAGCCAATCTCGTGGTAGAGAGAGGCCCAGGACAGCGTCATACATGGTACGGTGCTGGTCGTTAAGGGGTTAAGTTGCATATCTTGCCCAGAGTTCCCTGGTGCATTGGTAACAATGCATACAGAGTACTACTTTCGATAAGCAAGCAGGGATACATGCCTAAAGTGCTTAAAGGGACAGTCTACACCAGAATTTTTGTTTAAAAAGATATATAATCCCTTTATTACCAATTCCCTAGTTTTGCACAACCAACACAGTTATAATAATACACTTTTTACCTCTGTGATTATCTTGTATCTAAGCCTCTGCAAACTGCCCCCTTATTTCAGTTCTTTTGACAGACATCCATTTTAGCCAATCAAAGCTGGCTCACCTAAACTCCACGTGTGTGAGCACAGGGTTATCTAAATGACACACATGAACTAACATCCTCTAATGGTGAAAAACTGTCAAAATGCCCTGAGAGAAGAGGTGGCCTTCAAAGGCTTAGAAATTCCTCCTAGGTTTAGCTTTCAACTAAGAATACCAAAAGAACAAAACAAAATCTCTATCTAAATCATGAAAGTTTATTTTTGACTACACTTTTCCTTTAAGTGCAACACATAGTTTTGAACTTGCAATGTGAACGTGAAACATACCCTGGTTATTAAGCTTTACCATTCACTTGTAATACCAGATTGTGCGCTTATCCTAGCTAGGTCCAATTATATTGATAGTGCTCCACTTAAATTAATCAAGGCCAATGTGTTTAAAAATGATTTGGCAATAATTTTATATTTTGCTCAAGTGAATTTATTTTAGATTTACCTGTTATTTATAATGTAATACTTAAATTAAATAAATGAGTTAAAAAAACAGGCGCTGTTTTCATGGATATCTTTTGATGCACTTTCATTTTGTATGTGACCCTTTTAAAATTAATGTTTTCTCAAAGTCTTAAAATAATTAGTTCTTTTCAGTTCAGCGTCTGTCCCAGACTTTTCCAAGTAGTGGTTTTGCAAAGATTAATTAAGTTTGGTTAGTAAAAATAATGGATTCAAATTATAAGCACACAATTTAGATCACAGATAGCCAGCGGCTTTTTATCTTTGAAGCTTCCCAGAGACATGCTGTCAGATAAGAACAAGTATGGTTCAAATCAAAGCCAACCAAAAAATACAGTTCTTACAATGAGCTAAAGCGGGCATTCTAAGCAATGCCACCTTTTAACAGTCTGTGCAGTTTGGTGCAGTGTAAGATGAAGATCGTGGGTTTAAAAATCCGTTCCCTTGGAAAAAAAATTTTTTGGAGAGTATTGGTCTATGATTGTCTGTCAAGGAATTGTAAGGCAAGTTTGTGGTTACTGAAACCTTTGAGCCACAAGCTTTAAACAGTATAATAAGGTGATCTGTCATGTGCACGTGACTAATATGTCCTTTTTAACTAGATGGAGTAAAAGCCTTATGGCCATAAAATTGTAATGCTAAACCTAGTGTATGAATATATATATATATATATATATATATATATATATATATGGACAGATTAGATAGATAACAGCGCTGCAGAATCTGTTGGCGCTCTACAAATAACCGATAATAATAATAAAATAATTGTTAGATAATGGTGGAAAGATATATCTAGTTGGGGGAGAAAAGTAACTAGTGTAAAGGGAAATTGTTAATAGTCCACTCAGTGTTGAAAATAAGAAAAAACATTTTGATCAGTTATCCAGGCTCCATATGAAGGCAGATGCCAGATTGTTACAGAAGGTGACACTGTGTGTGTCACCATCTGTAACGATCATCTGCTGGTGCCGGCGGGAAGTGTGGGAGGGAATCCAGGAGGTGGGTGGGTGGTCAGGCAGCAGGGGTGGGGAAAGGGGATAGGGGGGGAAGTGTCAGGTGGGAGGGTAATCTTTACACTAAAGCTAAAATTAACATTACAAGCTACATGATTAACCCCTTCACTGTCAGGAATAATAGAAGTGTGGTGTGCAGCTGCAATTAGCGGCCTTCTAATTACCAAAAAGCAATGGCAAAGCCATATATGTCTATTTCTAAACAAAGGGGATCCCAGAGAAGCTTTTATAACCCAAATTCTGAAAAAGTTGGGCTAGTATGGAAAATGCAAAAAAACAAACAAAAAGAGTAATTTAAAAGCACATTATTAACACATTATTTGATGTTTTACTTTGTGAATTTAATGTATTTTTGAAAACATACTGCAACACACTCCAAAAAAGTTGGGTCAGTTGACTGATTACCACTGTGTAACATCACCTTTTCTTTTAATAACACTTATTAAGCATTTGGGCACTGAAGACACAGCTTGGTGGTCCTTTTCCTCTTTGACCCAGAGAACATAATGTCTGTTTTTTCCAAAAACTATTTGAAATGTTGACTCGTCGGACCACAAAACTTGATTCCACTGTGCTACTGTCCATCTCAGATGACACAGAGCCCAGAGAAGTTGGCGGTGCTTCTGGACAGTGTTGATGTATGGCTTCTGCTTTGCATAGTAAAGCCTTAACTTGCATCTGCGGCGAATGGTGTTGACTGACAAAGGTTTACCAAAATATTCCCGACCCCATGTCAGGATATCCATTACCGACTCATGACAGTTTTTGAGATAGTGATGTCTGAAGGATCGGAGATCACGCTCCATTCAGAAGTGGTTTTCAGCCTTGCCCTTTACGCACCGAGATTTGACCGGATTCTTTGAATCTTTTAAATATATTGTGCACTGTAGAAGGTGAAATTCCCAAAATCCTACCGATTTGTCTTTGGGGAATGTTGTTCTCAAAGTGTTGTATTTCTCGCTGACACATCTGTTGGCAGATTGGCGAGCCTCTAACCATCCTTGCTCTTGAAGGACTAGGTCTTTTTTGGAGGCTTCTTATATACTATGATTACACAATTGCCTCCCCTGTTTCATATGACCTTCTTATTTCACATCGCTATCAGTTCTAAACTGCCCCGTTCCAACTTTTTTGGAACATGTTGCAGTCATCAGATTTGAAATGAGTGTATATTTTAAAAAATACATTACAGTCACAAAATAAAACATCAAATAATGTGTTTTAATAATGTGTTTTCAATATAGTACAGGGTGAATTTTCAAATTATTCTTTTTGTTTTGTTTTTTGCATCTTTCAGACTGTCCCAACTTTTTGTGAATTGAGGTTATGCAATAATTTGTGCCATGATTGCCAAAAGCGGTATGTAAACAATTTCAGTGAGAAACACAAAGTTTGTAAAAAAGTTAACGATTTTTTTTTATATGATCGCAATTGGAGGTGAAATGGTGGCATGAATTATACCAAAATGGGCCTAGATCATTATGGGTTGTCTACTTATATATATATATATATATATATATATATATATATATATATATATATATATATATATATATATATATATATATATTTGACAGTTATATAAATAAAAAAAACAAAGGCTCTATTTCTGTTTAAATAGAGTGATAGCAAAAATGCTAAAAATTCTCCGGTATTTTGGGCAAGTCCCAGTAGTGAAGGGGTTAAAACCCTTAATCATTATATGTAACTACTTTTTTCAAGCATTGAAATGGTGATCAAATGTTCTCTTTAATATAAATCCTTGGATTGAAATATTTCTATAAAACAAAAATGTTTCCTAAAAAAAAAAAAAATTATATTCTATAACAATGTAACATTCAAATATCCACAGAAACATTTAAAAAGGACATATACAAAATAGTGACATTAAAAATAAGATGATTCAGCAATTTACATCTATAACAATTTGAGAATCAGCATTCCATTGTTAATTTATCTATTTCTAGTGTGTTATTTTTAAATAAAATCTTTGTCTCGATATTCAAGCACAACAATTCATATATATTGAAATGCAACATTTGTTTGCAAAAAAGTCTTGAATGTTTGCCAAATATTTGACATTCATTTACAATGAAAGAATAGAGCCAGCATTCAATATTTTCAACTATTGTCCCACAACATTATCCAACTGCTATTGATGACCTGCTGTATCAGACCATATCAAAAATCATTTTCTAAACAAATATTTTAGATAAAGGGATGAAATACATTTGTGTAAAAATCATGTGATATGTTTGCTTTATCAGAAAAGGGAGAGAAAAAGAGAAATAATATTTGCATTTACCTCAGGAAACCAAACTGTATCTCACAAATTATGTATTAATAGTTTGAATAAACATAGAAACATGGAGACAGTTTATCACCATCTGCTAAAAATCCAGATGATATTAATGGTAGTGCTATAAAAAAATATAGCAATATGTGCTTTATCATAGTTGTTTATACAGATTTCCATTGATATATAAAATTAAGATTTTTGTAAAATGTTAGGATAATCTTATTTACATATATTGTAACATGTTTTTCTTCTGTGGTGGTATAATTATTCATATCATTTTAGGAATCCACTACTAATGATAGTAATTTGTTTCACGTCTCAATGTCAATATTTACTAATAAAATTATTTTTCAGTGTTTTTGAAGATGGGTTGGAACAGATTACTAAAAAGAAGGCTTTTGCAAATAAACATGCTAAATTCAAATATTTCTAACTAATTTATAAGTCTGCAAATAATAACAGAAATGTTAGCAACTATTCTTTTAGGATTTTATTATATTAGTCTGCATGGTTAAATAAAGTATGTTATTTGATAATTAACTGCATATCAACTGCTGCAGATTAACTTTTTTCAATGTCAATATTGGTTTGTTTAAAAATGGCTATAAACTTAAAGGGACATAAAAGCCATTTTTTTGTATTCTATTATATACAGGTATACCCCGCTCATACAGCGGGTTATGGACCGGAGCCCAGCTGTAAAGCAAAAACCGGCTTAATGTGAAACAAGGCAGATTTAGCTTTCCTTTCAGTTGCCAGTGTGTTTAAAAACTTGAAAACATGTTTGAAGTAACAAATTAGGGGTGCAATAGCGCTACATTTAGTTTAACACTAGCACAGCACAGTATTCAATTAGTTTCCAATAAATACTGTACCTGTAAAATAGTGCCAATTACTATAGTAACATTTGCCAGACTATAGCACTGAGACACAGATTGCACTGTAATGCTGTAAACAGAGCGAACTGCACATAACAAAATGGTGCCAGTCACTTTTTTCGCAATCTCACGAAGATTACAGCACTGTTTCAAAATCCTTGGAGGTTGAACTTCAGCTCCACAAAGTGCTGTATTAGCAAAACCTGTAAAATGAAGCGCTGTAAAGTGAGGTATACCAGTAATTTGTTTTGTTCTCTTTGTATCCTTTGCTGAAAAATATACTTAGTAAGGCTCAGAAAAGTAAATTAGCAGTGGCGTCACTAGGGGGGTGCGGGTGGTGCAGGCCACACCCGGGTGACACCCTCAGGGGGTGACACCACCAGAATTTTTTATTTTTTTATTTATTTTTTTAATTTTATTGAAATTCAAAGAAATACAATGTAGAGATGCATATATTTTTTATTAGAGGGGCCAGCATTTGTGAACATTAGTGGGACTGGGGAAATTGTAGACACTTCATTTTTTTGCCCCTTGAGCCAGCGCTGCAATTTCCACAAATAGTTTGCCCAGCTGCTTTTTGCTTGTTTGTACTTTGCTCCTCCCCTACCCAATTTCACTATGAATGTTGTGGGCGTGCCGTGGGGCTTGCAAAGTTGCGCTGCTAGCTTAAACATGCCTGCCTATCTGTGCTCACTGCTCAGTGATGTGTGGAGCAGTGGAGTTACTCACTGCTGTGCTGTCTCTCTAAACGGGAACCGGGAAATCGTGAGGGGTATGCCTGGCACCTGACCGCATGACTGTCTGACACTGTCTCTAAAGTGAAGGAGCCACGAATGATGCCCACCAGACCGGTACAGTTATGGTACACTAAGTGCACACTGGAAAGGTAGGAGGGGAGGACGGGCGGGTGTCTGGGGGTGGGCAGAGTGCAGAGGTGATTGGCCATAAGAAGCGGTAGGCACGTGGCGCGGGGCTGTGCACTGACAGACTTGGAACAGAGTCAGAGAGCAGAATTTTCATAGTTTGCGCGCCTAAACCTTTTGTGTGTGTGTGTGTGTGTGAGTTTTTGTGTGTGTGTGTTTGTCTGAGTGTTTTTGTGTGTGTCTGAGGGTTTTTGTGTGTGTGTCTGAGTGTTTTTGTGTGTGTGTGTGTCTGTCTGAGTGTTTTTGTGTGTGTCTGTCTGAGTGTTTTTGTGTGTGTCTGAGGGTTTTTGTGTGTGTGTCTGAGTGTTTGTGTGTGTGTCTGAGTGTTTTTCTGTGTGTGTTTTTTTTGTGTGTGTCTGCGTATTTGTGTGTGCATCCAAGTGTGTTTTTAAGTGTGTTTGAGTGTGTCTGAGTGTTTGTATGTGTGTGTGCCTGTGTTTTTGTGTGTGTCTGCTTTCTGGGGGGGGGGGGGTGACACCATAAAATACCGCACCGGGTGACACCAACCCTAGTGACGCCACTGTAAATTAGAAAGTTGTTTAAAAATACATGCTCTATCTGAAGCATGAAAGAAAAATTTTGGGTTTCATGTCACTTTAATATGTGCCAGTCCTGTTTGTTCTGACACAATCAGAATTGCATAATCAACAAATGCACACTAAAAAGGTAATGCAATAGAACTTTTTCTGAATTTTAAATGAGCACTATATGTTTTTCTGTGATAATGTGACAAACATCAGCAAATCACAGACTCGTATACATAAATACAGTGAAATATTGCACATGCTCAGTAGGAGCTGGTACCTCAGAAAGTGTGCATAAAAAAAAGATTGTGCCCAATTTGATAAAATAAGTAGATTGGAAAGTTTTTAAAATTATGTGCTCTTTCTGAATCATGAAATATTTTTTTTTCACTTTAGTGTTCCTAAGCCTCTACTGAGCCATTCCGCAGCTAAATGGACACTAAATCCCCTTTTTTTTTTCATGATTGAGGTAGAAAGTACAATTTTAAACAAAATAGCAATTTATTGCTATTATCTAATTTGCTTCATTCTTTAGATATTCTTTGTTGAACAAATAGCAATGCACATGGGTGAGCCAATCACACGAGGCATATATGTGCAGCCACCAATCAGCAGCTACTGATCCTATCTAGATATGCTTTTCAACAAATTATATCATGAGAACGAAGCAAATTAGATAATAGAAGTAAATTGGAAAGTTGTTTAAAATTGCATGATCTATAGTAATCACAAAAGAAAAAATTGGGGTTTCATGTCCCTTTTAATAAACTCTTTTTGAGTCCCTTACAGAAACATACATACATTTCTCAATGATTTTGGATCACAGCAGGTGAACATACTGACCCGTAATCCTATAATGTAATGGATAAACCCAGGAAATTGTCATTTAGTTTGTCCTTAGTAGCGTACATTTTTAAATTATCATAACAAGATTAATGAGACAATGAATGATTTTGTGCTGGTCTTGGACATTAACAATTTGATCTGTATTTTCGGCAAAAGCATTTTGTGATTGTGATCTCTGGAAATACACACTGACACTACTAGTCGACCTTCAGAAATCGTTATCTGCCGAAAGCCAGTGCAAGATTGCGATCAACCCCAAAGTTGGAATTAGATATTGATCTACTTTTAGAATTCTCTAGGAAAGCTTATTGCGTAAGGTCAAATGCAAGATGCTCTCTTTAATGGGGCAATTACCACCTTGAGATTTTAATACAAAAGGTTTAGTTATGTAACTTTGCAATAAACTTTCATTATTTATTTACCCCTTTTAATGTAATTTAACACTGACCCTAACCGAACCCTAACCGAAAAGAACTGCAAAACAGTGCCATAAAACATGTTGAGATCTGTGCATATCCTAAAAAAAGGCTAATTAAGTAGAAATCAGTTGCATAAAAAAATGTTTAAAAATTGCTGGCAAGTATTTTAAAATAATTTTCAATAATAAGCAAAATGAGTTAGATAGCCATGCTGTCTGGATTAGTCTGATCCACCCCCCTTATTAGCGTTTAGCATCAGAAACACAGGCATTGTATTTCACAGCAGCTTATTTGCTTCTAGGCATGCTCCAGCGGATAGTGAGTCTGCATGTCTGCATTCTACCAAAGCAATGGTAGATATAGATACAGCCATAGAAGGAATTGTGTGGGGGGAGTTAGAGCTGTACAATTTGGAAACTTAAAAGAAAGGTTTAATGGTGAGGCATTGCAGTATTAATTTGCAGGTAAAGTAATTAAAGTACATATTATTATATTTTGTCTCTATCCCAACTTGTTTTTTGTCTCTTTAACTATATGACTGGGACTAGTCTGGCCAGCTGTCAAGCCCAGATTGGCTCCTCCAAATAAGGGAAGTGGCAGGTAAAATTTTGCTAGTAAAAAAAACAATTGCAGCAAACATATATATTTTTTTTAAACGTTTTGACTTGGTTATTCTATAACCAGCCAACAAATGTGTCTTGTCAGCTGATTGTGACAACAACGACAAGTCTCAACTTTGGTTTTCTAATGCTTTTTAAGAGCCCATTATTATCTGCTCACCATAAAAATATATCTTAATAGCCCACATCTGAAAGGATGAGGTTTCACAATTCTTATATAGGGGTTTCATGTCCTTATAGATATAAAGTGATCACCATAGTAAGACTGATAACCTGGAAGTAACTACATTTATTGCACTCTTTATATCTTCATATTAGGACTTAAAGATCAATGTTTATTAAATAAAAAAGTAGAAAAAAATGCACTTATAATTAGCACTCTTGCCACAAATTAAACGATGCTTAAACACCAAGAGAGGCCGTATTAACCCTTTAAGGACACAGCTTTCAGTTTGCTCAATTGTTTTATGAGGGAAAAATTCCGTCATATGTCCTTAAGAGGTTAAAGAAAAAACAGCCACTCACAATGTTAAGGACTCTGCAAAAATCAAACTATATCAGTATCAATGCCAAATTACGTATATATATATATATATATATATATATATATATATATATTAGCAGTGAGTGCCAAGAGTAAAACAAGTTACATCACACTAGAAATAACAATAATAAATAGATAACACCAAATCCTACAGTGTCCTGACTCGTAACTAATCAAAGACTTCAGTCCATGAGAGGGGGAATGGTACCATTACCACAGTTCAGCCCTGGTGAAGCTGGAAAGGTGAAACGATTGTTGGCTTTACATCAGTCATTCTACACATCCTGACTGCTCTTATGTGAGGAGGAGCTGTTTCAGGCATGTATGCACGCTGGTTTCTGAAAGAGCGTGCACGGCTTGTTTGCCAGTCGTCTCCTAAGTGAAAGCCGCGGAAGGGCCCGATCGTTGTGAATGGTAGAACTGTGTGGAAATACTCCTGCCTCTAAGCTGTTGGAATTTGACTAATCCTGCTCTAGTCAGCAGTCTTTAGGGGAGAGCTCACACCGACACATCAATATCGTAGCTTGCTGCAAGAGGCGAGGTGAGTTTATAGCCATTTGGGGGTGCTTTGGTAAAAGTCTTTGACACCGCTTTCACATTGCTGTTTGTGCGCTTTGACCCCTAAGCATTCCTACAACATGGCACCAACTTATATTGAAGAAAACAAAGATTTTCCACGAACAACTGTTCAGCAGCATTTGAAATAAAACGCATCCTTTAAACAACCCTGATGCCTTGAGAGGAACTGTGGTAATGGTACCATTCCCCCTCTCATGGACTGAAGTCCTTAATTAGTTAAGAGTCAGGACACTGTAGGATTTGGTATTATCTATTTATTATGGTTATTTCTAGTGTGATGTAACTTGTTTTTTTCTTGACACTCACTGCTAATATATATATATATATATACGTAATTTGACATTGATACTGAAATAGTTAGATTTTTGCAGAGTTTTGTAGCATGCCCCATAGAAGTTTGAGGTGAGGGAGTTGGCCTTTACTAGAAACATTTTACTTTCAACTTGTAATTTGAGCACAATAATAAGAGCGCTATTGGTTTAATTTGAATGGTGTTATTTTATATTTTTGCGCAACACTTGTAATCTGGGCTTTCATATTGCAATCTTAAAATTGTTTACTGTTCTTTTTACACTAGTTTATAACACCCTCCTACAGTGTCACAGGATTTTGGTTCTAAGGATCAAACAATATACGTTAAAATCTATGGGAATAATAAAAGGACATAATATTCTACACTTTTTGTTCAGTTAAAGGGATATGAAACCCAATTTTTTACTTAGATTATTTAGAAAGTGCATGCAGTTTTAAACAACTTTTCAATTTAATTCTGTTATCTAATTTGCTTCATTATCTTGATATCATTTGTTGAAAGGCATATCTAAATATGCTCAGTTGCTGCTGATTGGTGACTGCACATAGATGCCTTGTGTAATTGGCTCACCCATGTGCATTTCTATTTCTTCTACAAAGTATACCTAAAGAATAAAGCAAATTAGATAACAGAAGTAAATTGGAATGTTGCTTAAAACTGTATTCTAATCTGAATCATGAAAGAAAAAATGTGGGTTTCATGTCCCTTTAAAACAACTTCCTTAAATATAAAATCTTTAATTTTGTTAATATTTTAAACAAAAGCAAATGTATGTGTGTGTTTGTATATGTGTATATACTATATATATATATATATATATATATATATATATATATATATATATATATATATATATATATATATATATACTGTATATATATCTTATCTAGTATTGGAGGCTTTCAGTTTTACTAATTTTTATTTCCTTGACTGAGTCATAAAAAAAAAAAAAAAAAAAAAAGATTAAAATCATTGCTGTGTTACATATTTAAACTGTTTTTAAACATTTCATTTAAATAAAGCAGCACTAAGTAGAAACATAAACAGTACAGATTACTGAGCCTATGCTACTAGAAAAACAGTATTTTGGTATATTTGCTTTTATTCTTCAGCTGAGATATTGATCTTTAACCCTTGTGCTACCAAATCCTGCTATAGGACATTGCAGAGCTCTGTGTTAGAGCCCTCTCTGGTATCTAGAAGGTTATGAATGAGATTTAACAGTCATGGGCCAAGGCTTACAATGGAAATGTTCCAGTCTGATATTAACTGATAGTACTGGCTTTTATCCATTTATTTGGACTTAAACTTTCTTATTCTTCACAAATATTATGCTCTGTGTTTTGCAAGTTGGGAATGCCAGATATGCCACCGTTTTGGTCCAACTTATAGTGCTCACATGCAGACTAGCACGTAAATCTAGTGAGCACAAAATGTTGACCCACAATCATCAAAATAATAAATGAGCAATTTAGTAGCTTAAAGGGACAGTAGATTTTTCTGGACTGCATTTAAAGCAAAACAGTGCTTGTGAATGATGGTTAAAGTGTTGCAACTGTATATGCACGACCCATTATCCATAAGCATTAGCTGCAGAATTAAAGGTGCAGTAACGTGCCACGCTTTATCTCAGCGGGGGGAGGGCAGTATGGATTCTAATTGGCTGTAACAGTCTCTGTGTCATATTGTAAAAAGATGCAGCAATATGACTGGCTCCTATAAGGGTAAAAGTAAGTGTTCTTTTTCATAGCCATTGTGAATATCAACTATATCATTGCACGGCTAGGCTTTAAATTAATTGCAGCAAAATTACAACTTTATTCTTCCTTTAAAAGTGTGAAAAAAATTTACTGTGTCTAATAGTTATTGAAAGGTTCATTGAAACATTTTTAACGATAAATAACCAATATTTCTGTTAATTAAAATTGCATTATAAACTAAACTGGAGTTGGATATTTTTAAATATGGTGTAGAAGTTAATTTATTTAACTATGATACCCATGAACCTATACAGATAAGAAAAAATCTTCAAAAGCAAGAGGTGGAAAACAAAAAGTGATGGCTAGGTAGTAACTGGTACAATTTTAAGGATATCTTCACTATAGTTCTAACAAATATTTACAATAAATGTGAAAAAATTTATAAATGGTTATGGGCCAGATTACAAGTGGCAAGCTAAATAACGTTTTAGCTTGTGCTCTAACTGCTTTCTAAGTAAAATTTTAAAGCAGCAAGGTTAGCGCACGTATTACAAGTTTAAAGTAAAAAGTTAATGCGCAAATAAAAGTCTGATACTCGCTATCTTCAGGACTTTGGATACCGCAACCCCACTAACTTCTTCTCCCCATAGACTTCTACGGGTGCGCTTAGAAATAATATCTAACCGTTTTTGCTCACGTGCTAACCCAACACCACGTTATACCAACTGTGCTAAACCCGAAGTAAGGTACAAATACTTTCCATTCCAATGTTCTTTACATAGAAGAAAATTTTATTTTATATATACATACATAATTTTATAAATATATAAAAAAAATTGTAAAATATATATCTATATGAATACATATATATACAGTATATATATATATATATATATATATATATATATACACACTGTATATACAGATATATATAGAGAGAACTATGTATCTTAAAATAGAAATAGAAAAATAAATATTCTAGCACAGCTTTGGCTTTCGCTCGCGTACAAACCATAAGCTTAAAGTAATGGTTGTGCTCAAGCGAATTTGACCGCACTAACCTTTCTCTGGTTAACTCACCTTGCCATGGGCTTGTAATATCAAATTTGCAAGCAAATGGTACCACGGTCAAGTGACACTGGTTATCGCACACTTTATCATTAGTGCACCACTTGTAATCTGACCCTATACTAGATAAACCCATGAGAAGAGTACGTAGACTTCTGGGAGGCAGTAAAAATAAATAGCTGCTAGATGGTCTGAAAGACACTGTTAATATGACAAGGCAGCTATTCCTATGTAGCCAAGCAACCAGCCTTACTGACTAGTACCAATCTATCTATGTTAGTAATTGTAGTTGCTCACTTATCCCCTGCAAATATATTGCTTTGCTGTCTGCTTTGTAAGCAGCACTGAGGAAAACCTGTGGCATTGACACCTACTCTCATAGAGCTCCTGATTTCATTTGGAATGCCTCTATAGAAAGAAATCTTCCACACATTAGGTAACTTATTTATTGCATCATCAACACGGATACCTCATCTGTTTCTGCTGGAACATTTGACTGTAACTACTATCTCTGTGATCTATACTTACCTAATGTCACTGCTGACTTCTTTACAGTGCATTTCATGATTTGAGCAAAGGCAAATCCTTGGAATAATAAAAAGAGCTCTTAATATCCATATGATAATATGGATGCCTTCAAGATGCAAGTCTGATATTCTGATTTACACTGATGTAGCGACTAGATCAAAATAAGATCTACATTTTTGTAAATGCACTGTGAGGAATAACTTTAAAGACTCCTTATTCTTCAGTTTAAAGTGCTCAATGTTTGATCACTATTTTAGGAGGTACTTGCCATGCATATGGGGTTGCTATAGAAGCTTTGTAGAAAATGTTTGGCTACATAAATCCATGAGATCCCTTCTTCCTGCTATTACTACTAATTAATTTTGTAAATTTTTGTGGACAATGCAATGGAGACTTCAGGCAGGCCAATCTACTCATAGCATCCAGCATAGCAGATTAGACGTGATTTGATCTATATTTGTTACTTCTTTAAAGGAGGTAACAAATAAAGGTACTGTATTAAGAAAAATGATTATCTTTATAAAATGAACATTTATATGAAAGTTAATACTGAAAGAAAAGCTGTGTGAACGGGCAAGAAATGCCATTAGACAGGGAAAAATAAGTTTCCAAAATGTCCAATGTGTAGAATTTTAAAAATTGTAAACATTATGGGCCAGATTATGAGTGGAGCGCAAATTTGCTCTTTGGCAATCATGATATTTGCGCTCCACTCAGTAAGCTGGCATGTTCGCTGGTATTACAAGTTATCAACAATGCGAACGCAACCTCATGTTTGTATTGCATGGAAGCTTTGCACTCATGAGTGTGCTCTTCCATAAGCTCCAATGGGAGCCTCGTTCTCATGCCATGAGTCACGGCTGAGAATCTAGCGCAGAGAAGGGGGTACGTCACGCAGTGATCACCTTCAAAGTTAAAATATATATGTATATGCTTATATACATATATGTTTGTGTTTATATGTGTATATACACAAATTAAGACATAAATTTATAAATATATATATATAAGCATATACATAAATATTTACAGGAATAACACAGTCCCCACAGACCGCTATATAAAGGCACTTTTTTTCTAACACCCCTTACCCACTCACTTTAACCCCTAAAAACTGCTTTGTGCAGTTATTTTTTACAGATGGTCATATTATTTACTTTTATTAATGATATGCACATGTAAGTTTGGGGCAATTGGGGCACATTTTTAATATTACCCAGAGATATAATCTCTGCTTAAATTTACCAGTGCTAATTTCTTCCACAAGCTTGTGGTAGCATTAACCAGCCACTTGTAAAGGTTGGTTATTTCTCTTGATACACAAAAAATAGGAGCACCAAAGGCTAAAGTTTGCAATCAGAAGTAAGAAAATAGTCTCAGTGGACTTAGATAGTGGACATATAAGTGAAAATATAAGTAGAACTTTAAAACATATTTATTAACATATAAGTTTAAACATATTCCATGACCTAAATAATACACAGGTATCTGTATGGAAACGTTTTGGAAGCCAAAAACCAGACACAACTGGATGTGGTTGTTCTTAAAGGGACAGTATACTATAAAATTGCTTTTCCCTTAATGTGTTTCCAAATATTTTTTTACCAGCAGCATAAAATACATAAAATGTATGAGATTTGCTTTTTAAGGCTTATTTCTGTATATGAATTAGCTGGATGGGTTGAGCTTGTAGGTATAATCAGATCTCATTACCTTATCACATTGTGTACATATACCTGCTTCTTTATCTTATATCTGTCCATAAACCAATCACCAATACTTGGAGAGAACAATGGAAAATGTAATACACTCCAGCAGTTAAAGGGGAGACATTTAATCAATGGTGTGCAAGATAGTGCAAGTATTAAACTGGAAGAGTCATCCTCAAAAATACAATAAAATAAGGATTATCCTCAAAAGTAATTGTTCATAAAAATAAATGTCTTTTATCACCTAGGTGTGAAAAAATAACGTGTACGCGTGATTCAAAAAACTGTTCTAGAATATATATATATATATATATATATATATATATATATAAATATCCAATGGGAAAAATAAATAAATTGGTTAATCCTAGTGACCAGTTAATGCTGGATAAAAAGTTCGATGGAAAATTCTCTTAATCCGTTATCCCGGAAATGTCACAGCAATCTTGGATGATGGGTGATGTTAGTGTAGAAAAATGAAAATAATGGTGACGATCAGTGGAAAGGTACCTAAAAAGCAAATCGAAAAAAGGCCCTCTCAAGGCCAGAAACGCGTTGACTTAACCTTTACCAGGATTTGTAAAGCTTGTATTTCTTCTCCAGGGATCGTCTAACATATTTGGGGAGTTATTTTTCAATATGCTCCACCTTTTAGACAATTTTTTGCTCATGTTTTTTTTCTATTTGCTTTTTTAGGTACCTTTCCACTGATCATCGTCACTATTATTTTTATTCTATTTTTATTTTCTACACTAACATCACCCATCACCCAGGATTGCTGTGACATTTCCAAGATAACGGATTAAGGGAATTTTCCATCCAAACTGATTTATTTATTTTTCCCATTGGATATTTATATATATATTTTTTCTAGAACAGTTTTTTTAATCACGTGTACAGGTTATTTTTTCACACCTAGGTGATAAGACATTTATTTTTGAGAACAATTACTTTTGAGGATAATCCTTATTTTATTGTATTTTTGAGGATAACTCTTCCAGTTCAATACTTGCACTATCTTCCACACCATTGATTAAGAACAGCTACATCTTGCTATTTATCTTGCACCCGTATATGGGAGTAAGTGTATATTATTTTGAAACAGACTTGTTGGGTATAACCTGAATTCTTACAACTTACCTTACATAAACCACAATACTAGGTGCATCCCACCAGACTAGACCGTTGCTATTTTTATTCCAGCTGCTGCACTCTCAAATCAGAGCTGGTCGTCTGCATCTGCCAGTTCAAAGTTTGAAGCACTAGGTTGTTCTATTTAGTGCTTTCCTTTATGTCCTGCAGACTTCCCTTTGATTTTCACAGTAGGCAGTTGTGTGTGAGAATGCTGGAAAGGAAACCTTTAGCATTTAGATTTCTAAAGTGATTGAGATCTTTATCTCAGGAAGCTGATTTGAACAATAGTTAAATAATAAGGTTTTTCTTTCATGTTTGTCTAAAGAAAATGACAGTAGGTTCATGGCATAAAAATTCACATAAATATAATATTGCATTAGCCATTATACAGCTAGATTATGAGTTTTGAGCACTATAGGGAAATTAACGACCGCTACAAAAGCGGCGGTATTTAAGCTACTTATAGCGCTGCTCTTACAGGTTTTGTAAAACCCGGCTTGTATGGGCGATATGGTTGCGTTGAGCTCTATACCTCACCCAAATACAAGCAGTGTTTTGACGTGCTCGTGCACAATTTCCCCATAGACATCAATGGGGAGAGTCGGCTAAAAAAAAGCCTAACACCTGCGATCATGGAAACAAAAGCTCTGTAACGCAGCCCCATTTATGTCTATGGGGAAAGAAAAAGTTACGTTTAAACCCTAACATAACACCCTAACATAAAAACCAAGCCTAAACACCCCTAATCTGCTGCTCCTAACATCGCCGCCACCTAAATAAAACTATTAACTCCTAATCTGTCACCCCCAATGTCGTGCCACTATACTAAAGTTATTAACCCCTAAACTTCTGGCCTCCCACATCACTAACACTAAATAAATATATTAACCCCTAAACCTAACCCTAACTAAACTGTAAGCATAATCCTAACCCCCCCTAACTTAAATATAATTATGATAAATCTAAATAAAACTTACAATTATTACCTAAATAATTCCTATTTAAAACTAAATACTTACCTATAAAATAAAACCTAAGCAAGGTGCAATATAACTAAAAGTTATATTGTAGCTAGCTTAGGTTTTATTTTTATTTCACAGGTAAGTTTGTATTTATTTTAACTAGGTAGACTAGTTAGTAAATAGTTATTAACTATTTACTAACTACCTAGTTAAAATAAATACAAAGTTACCTGTAAAATAAAACCTAACCTGCCTTACACTAAAACCTAACATTACAATAAAATAAATTAAATTAATCAAATACAATGATCTAAATTACAAAACCCCCCCACTAAATTACAAAAAATAATAAACAAAATTATTAAAAATAAAAACGAATTACTCCTAATCTAATAGCCCTATCCAAATAAAAAAGCCCCCCCCCAAAATAAAAAACCCCTAGCTTACACTAGACTGCCAATAGCCCTTAAAAGGGCCTTTTGCTGGGCATTGCCCCAAAGAAATCAGCTCTTTTACCTGTAAAAAAAAATACAAACAGTAAAAATAAAAACCTATCTAAATAAACCTAAACTAACCATTGCCCTGGAAATGGCATTTGGATGGGCATTGCCCTTAAAAGGGCATTTAGCTCTTTTACGAAGTGCCCAAACCCTAAGCTAAAAATAAAACCCACCCAAAAAACCCTTAAAAAAACTTAACACTAACCCCGAAGATCCACTTACAGTTTTTGAAGTCCGGACATCCATCCTCATCCAGCCGGCAAAGTCCTCATCGAAGTGGGCAGAAGTCTTCATCGAAGCGGCCAGAAGTCTTCATCCAGATGGCATCTTCTATCTTCATCCATCCGGCGCAAAGCGGGTACATCTTCAAGACATCCGGCGTGAAGCATCCTCTTCTTCCGATGGTCGCTGAAGAATGAAGTTTCCCTTTAAGAGATGTCATCCAAGATGGCGTCCCTTACATTCTGTTTGGCTGATAGAATTCTATCAGCCAATAGGAATTAAAGGTGAAAAAATCCTATTGGCTGTTGGAATCAGCCAATAGAATGTGAGCTCAATAACTATTTACTAACTAGTCTACCTAGTTAAAATACATACAAACTTACCTGTAAAATAAAAATAAAGCCTAAGCTAGTTACAATGTAACTATTAGTTATATTGTAGCTAGCTTAGGTTTTATTTTACAGGTAAGTTTGTATTTAGATTTAAATATGTTATTTAGGTAATAATTGTAAGATTTATTTTAATTATATTTAAGTTAGGGGGTGTTAGGGTTAGGGTTACGTTAGGGTTAGGGATAGACTTAGGCTTTGGGTTACGTTAGGTTTAGGGGTTAATATATTTATGTAGTGATGCGGGAGTGCGGCGGTTTAGGGGTTAATAGGTTTATTATAGCGGCGGTGTGGGCGGATGGCAAATTAGGGGTTAATAATATTTAAATAGTGTTTGCGATGCGGGAGGGCGGCAGTTTAGGGGTTAATTAGTTTATTATAGTGGGGTGTTAGTGTACTTTTTAACACTTTAGCTTTGTATCGTAAAACTCATAACTGCTGACTTTAGATTGCGGTACAGATCTTGTCAGTATAGGGTGTACCGCTCACTTTTTGGCCTCCCAGGCAAACTCGTTATACAGGCATTATGGAAGTCCCATTGAATAAGGACTTTTTTTAAAAGTGCGGTACTGACGTTGTGTGATGGCCAAAAAGGTGTGCGGTACACCTATACCTGCAAGACTTGTAATAGCAGCGTTAGGGGGAAAAAGCATTGTTATGAAGCATAACAATGCTTTTTCACTCATAATGCAAAACTCGTAATCCAGCTGAATGTTAGTAATTCGCAAAAACTGAGCCAGGCCTAAGGTGGAGAGGAAAGTGTTTTTTAATAGTGAATGCTGCTGTAAATATAAATGTGCATATGCATCTTTGTGTATGTTTTTGTGAATGCTTCTGTATGTAGGTGTGCATGCATTTCTATGTATATGTGCATGTGTGCATGCTTGTGTATGTATGTGCGCATGCTTGTGTATGTGCGTGTGTATGCTTATGTATATGTGTGTGCATTCTTATGTATGTATGTGCGCATGCTTGTGTATATGCGTGTGCATGCTTATGTATGTGCGTGTGCATTCTTATGTATGTATGTGCACATGCTTGTGTATGTGCGTGTGCATGCTTATGTATGTACGTGTGCATTCTTATGTATGTATGTGCGCGTGCATGCTTATGTATGTATGTGTGCATGCTTGTGTATGTATGTGCGTGTGCGTTCTTATGTATGTATGTGCGCATGCTTGTGTATGTATTTGCGTGTGTATGTGCGTGTGTGTTCTTATGTATGTATTTGCGCATGCTTGTGTTTGTGCGTGTGCATGCTTATGTTGTGCTTGTGCATTCTTATGTATGTATGTATGTGCGCATGCTTGTGAATGTATGTGCGTGTGCATGCTTATGTATGTATGTGTATGTGTGTGTGCATGCTTATGTATGTGCGTGTGCATTCTTATGTTTGTATGTGCACATGCTTGTGTATGTGCGTGTGCATGCTTATGTATGTGCGTGTGCATTCTTATGTATGTATATGTGCATGCTTGTGTATGTATGTGCGCATGCTTGTGTATGTGCGTGTGCATGCTTATGTATGTGTGTGTGCATTCTTATGTATGTATGTGTGTGTGCATGCTTGTGTATGTATATGCGTGTGCATGCTTATGTATGTGCGTGTGTGTTCTTATGTATGTATGTATGTGCGCATGCTTGTGTATGTGCGTGTGCATGCTTATGTATGTGCGTGTGCATTCTTATGTATGTATGTATGTGCGCATGCTTGTGTATGTATATGTGTATGCATGCTTATGTATGTGCGTGTGTGTTCTTATGTTTGTATGTATGTATGTGCGCATGCTTGTGTATGTATGTGCGTGTGCATGCTTATGTATGTGCGTGTGCATTCTTATGTATGTATGTGCACATGCTTGTGTATGTGCGTGTGCATGCTTATGTATGTACGTGTGCATTCTTATGTATGTATGTGTGCGTGCATTCTTATGTATGTATGTGCGCATGCTTGTGTATGTATATGCGTGTGCATGCTTATGTATGTGCGTGTGTGTTCTTATGTATGTATGTGCGCATGCTTGTGTATGTATATGCGTGTGTATGTGCGTGTGTGTTCTTATGTATGTATTTGCGCATGCTTGTGTTTGTGCGTGTGCATGCTTATGTTGTGCTTGTGCATTCTTATGTATTGTATGTATGTGCGTGTGCATGCTTATGTATGTGCGTGTGCATTCTTATGTATGTATGTGTGCATTCTTATGTATGTATGTGTGTGTGCATGCTTGTGTATGTATATGCGTGTGCATGCTTATGTATGTGCGTGTGTGTTCTTATGTATGTATGTATGTGCGCATGCTTGTGTATGTGCGTGTGCATGCTTATGTATGTGCGTGTGCATTCTTATGTATGTATGTATGTATGTGCGCATGCTTGTGTATGTATATTTGTATGCATGCTTATGTATGTGCGTGTGTGTTCTTATGTTTGTATGTATGTATGTGCGCATGCTTGTGTATGTATGTGCGTGTGCATGCTTATGTATGTGCGTGTGCATTCTTATGTATGTATGTGCACATGCTTGTGTATGTGCGTGTGCATGCTTATGTATGTACGTGTGCATTCTTATGTATGTATGTGTGCGTGCATTCTTATGTATGTATGTGCGCATGCTTGTGTATGTATATGCGTGTGCATGCTTATGTATGTGCGTGTGTGTTCTTATGTATGTATGTGCGCATGCTTGTGTATGTATATGCGTGTGTATGTGCGTGTGTGTTCTTATGTATGTATTTGCGCATGCTTGTGTTTGTGCGTGTGCATGCTTATGTTGTGCTTGTGCATTCTTATGTATTGTATGTATGTGCGCATGCTTGTGAATGTATGTGCGTGTGCATGCTTATGTATGTGCTTGTGCATTCTTATGTATGTATGTGTATGTGTGTGTGCATGCTTATGTATGTGCGTGTGCATTCTTATGTATGTATGTATGTATGTGCGCATGCTTATGTATGTGCGTGTGTGTTCTTATGTATGTATGTATGTGCGCATGCTTGTGTATGTATATGCGTGTGCATGCTTATGTATGTGTGTGTGCATTCTTATGTATGTGTGTGTATGTGTGTGTGCATGTATGTATGTGCATGTGCATTCTTATGTTTGTATGTGCACATGCTTGTGTATGTGTGTGTGCATGCTTATGTATGTGCGTGTGCATTCTTATGTATGTATGTATGTATGTATGTGCGCATGCTTGTGTATGTATATGCGTGTGCATGCTTATGTATGTGCGTGTGTGTTCTTATGTATGTATGTATGTGCGCATGCTTGTGTATGTATATGCGTGTGCATGCTTATGTATGTGTGTGTGTGTTCTTATGTATGTATGTGCGCATGCTTGTGTATGTATATGCGTGTGCATGCTTATGTATGTGCGTGTGTGTTCTTATGTATGTATGTGCGTGTGCATGCTTATGTATGTGCGTGTGTATTCTTATGTATGTATGTGCGCATGCGTGTGTATGTATATGCGTGTGCATGCTTATGTATGTGCGTGTGTGTTCTTATGTATGTATGTATGTGCGCATGCTTGTGTATGTATATGCGTGTGCATGCTTATGTATGTGTGTGTGTGTGTTCTTATGTATGTATGTGCGCATGCTTGTGTATGTATATGCGTGTGCATGCTTATGTATGTGCGTGTGTGTTCTTGTGTATGTATATGCGTGTGCATGCTTATGTATGTGCGTGTGTATTCTTATGTATGTATGTGCGCATGCGTGTGTATGTATATGCGTGTGCATGCTTATGTATGTGTGTGTGTGTGTTCTTATGTATGTATGTGCGCATGCTTGTGTATGTATATGCGTGTGCATGCTTATGTATGTGCGTGTGTGTGTGTTCTTATGTATGTATGTGCGCATGCTTGTGTATGTATATGCGTGTGCATGCTTATGTATGTGCGTGTGTGTTCTTATATATGTATGTGCACATGCTTGTGTATGTATATGCGTGTGCATGCTTATGTATGTGTGTGTGCATTCTTATGTATGTATGTGCACATGCTTGTGTATGTATTTGCGTGTGCATGCTTATGTGTGTGTGCATTCTTATGTATGTATGTGCGCGTGCATTCTTATGTATGTATGTGCGCGTGCATTCTTATGTATGTATGTGCGCATGCTTGTGTATGTATATGCGTGTGCATGCTTATGTATGTGCGTTTGTGTTCTTATGTATGTATGTGCACATGCTTGTGTATGTATTTGCGTGTGCATGCTTATGTATGTGTGTGTGCATTCTTATGTATGTATGTGCGCATGCTTGTGTATGTATATGCGTGTGCATGCTTATGTATGTGTGTGTGTTCTTATGTATGTGCACATGCTTGTTTATGTATGTGCGTGTGTGTATTCTTATGTATGTATGTGCGCATGCTTGTGTATGTATATGCGTATGCATGCTTATGTATGTGCGTGTGTGTTCTTATGTATGTGCACATGCTTGTGTATGTATTTGCGTGTGCATGCTTATGTATGTGGGTGTGTGTTATGTATGCATGTGCGTGTGCATGCTTATGTATGTGCGTGTGTATTCTTATGTATGTGCACATGCATGCTTGTGTATGTATGTGCGTGTGCATGCTTATGTATGTGGGTGTGTATTCTTATGTATGTATGTGCGCATGCTTGTGTATGTATATGCGTGTGCATGCTTATGTATGTGCGTGTGTGTTCTTATGTATGTGCACATGCTTGTGTATGTATTTGCGTGTGCATGCTTATGTATGTGCGTGTGTGTTCTTATGTATGTATGTGCGCGTGCTTGTGTATGTATTTGCGTGTGCATGCTTATGCGTGCCTGTAAACGGGTAAATAACGCTCCTTTTGTAACCTAGCCCTAAATATTGTACTATTCAATCTAATCTGTAAACTGCAGGAGATTCAGTTGTTACTATATGTAAGCAAATAACCAACAATGTGGGATAGTCTCTGGAGATAGTCGTAGCGTGGTACAGGAGACCAAAAACCAAGACAAGATGCATATATGTGTAGATACAGACAGACAGATAGGAAATGTTCAGTCATGCATATGAAAGACCATGAATTCAAAAGTGTAAATTGAAAGCTGCTAAAATTGCAATTGAATTTAATTCTGCAGTATTAGATGCATATAGAAAACATTGATTTATTTAGGACAGGAACATGAATTTAATATATATATAAATAAATATAATTCATATTTAATATTACTGTACAATAGGCCCTAGGCTATGACCTTTGAGCATTGTGCGATATTCCTTTTTGTCTGTAATTCACTGTTTCTATCTGTAAATATAATTAGATTGTTTGTATGAGCCATCTGCAGCTGTGATGACCCAGTGACAGCAAGACCCTCATCCTTATATTTACACCTACACAATCAATACTGACATTTTGGTGCAATTATTTTGATTGGTCACATGGGCTGTTATAAATTCAGTGCTTGTAAAGTTCGCTTACATATCTCACTCCGTCTCTTCTCTCTCTTATTGCTAAAAATAAGTATCCTGTCTTATGGAACACCATTGCTTGTTTTTCAGATTAAGTCTGTTAGAGCAATTGCTGGCCCACATTATACATTTCTGAACATTCCTGTCTTGAACGTTTTTGCTTCTTGTGGGGACATTCTTGATTTAAAAGGAAATTCGCAAACATCTATGGAAGCAACACTGTTCAGCTTGAGTACAGCGTACATCCTGACACTGAAGATTAATGAAAGCTTGTTTGCTGGATTTATTTTTAGCTTGAGTTTAAGAGTTTAAGTCTAAGCATTTCATATGAGAGAGCTTCAGTGATAAATGTCACTTTATTAGATTGAGACCTGCTGATGAGTTTTCTACTGGACGTGGCAACGCTTTGTACAACACATTTTACTGTCAATTTTTATCCCATTGAATTTGTCTCTAGTGATCCATTTTACCTGTAGTAGTGTATTAAATTCTTTACAGATTGTTCCTTTACATTTATTTTTTCATCTGAAATAGCTACATTTGCCTATTGAAAATAAGAATACTGCTATCTTCTAAAAAAAACATATAAAAATATCAAGAGGAAGCAGCAGCTCAGCAGGCCCTTTGTGTATAATAAGAGATACAAGTTAAGGATGTCTGCTAATTCTGCAAGCTCGGCCCATTGAGGGCCAGATTACAAGTGGCACGCTAAATTAGTATTATTAGCACAATAACTGAGCTCAAAGTAAAAAGGAGCGGTAACTTCAGAACTTCGGAATATGCGACTGCGCTAATTTCTTCTCCCTATAGACTTCTGTGAGGTATGTTTATTTTACCCTTATAGTTTACTTCAGGCCTCAAGTCGCACTAAATATTGTAGCACAGTTTTGGCTGTTGCTTAATGCAACTTATAACTTTCAACTTGTAATGCTAGTGCAAGTTGGTGAGGTCGCGATACCCATTGACAGTATAGATCTCACTCGAGCGAAGACGGCTGTAATATCAAGTGGTGATGGTAGCATGCTCCAGCGATATCTCGTCCCGCGCTATCATTTCATATGAATGATGTTCTCTGACTGTCTTCATCCTACAACATTGAAGAGGTTAGACAGCTTTTGTTTCTATAAATATCTTTTTTTTAAATCTAAAGCCTATTTTATTTATTTAATGTTGAACCCTTTCTGGTGGCCAAGGTAGTAACCAAGTTGGGATGTGCAAATACAGCTACTACAGTTCTCTGCAGCTCACAAGTGATACTTTAACTATGTGTTTAACTTGTATGTGTAATATATGTGTATACATATGTTACCTTTATCAGTGTATATTGGATCTTCTTGCATTAAAGGGACATAAAACCCCAACATTGTCTTTCATGATTCAGATAGAGCATACAATTTTAAACACATTTCTCATTTTCTTCTATTAACACATTTTCTTTGTTTTCTTGTTATCTATTGTTGAAAAGCAGGAAGGTAAGTTCAGGAGCATGCACGTGTCTGCAGCACTTTATGGCAGCAGTTTTTCAACAATGTTATACATTAGCAAGAGCACTAGATGGCAGCAGTTTTATAACAATGTTATACATTAGCAAGAGCACTAGATGGCAGCGCTATTTCCTGTCATGTAGTTCTCCAGACAGTGCACACTACCTATCTAGATATCTCTTCAACAAAGAATTACTAGAGAACAAAGCTAATTTGATAATAGAAGTAAAAAAAATTGTGTTCTCTATCTGAATCATGAAATGACAATTGTTGGTTTCATGTCACTTCAAGTATACAAAACTAAACTACTGTATTAATAGAGAGTGGTTTATTTCCTGACCACGGTGCCCATTTATGCCCCATGACTTTATATTAGAATCTAAATAATATAAAATAAGATGGCACAAGCGTCTGTAATCTGTATGACCTGTTTAGTGACAGCAATGAGCAGACCGTGTCCTGTGCTACAGCAGTAAAGCCCTCAGTGTGCTATGGGAAGCAGGATGCAAAGTATTTTGTTTTGGGTCACAGCCATGACCTCAACTGACTAACATTACCATTTCTTTCGGAAAAGTAAACGTCCTTGAAGTTTTGGAAGAGAAATTACTGCAAATCCCATGGTAGGCAAAAGGTCATGTTCATAGCTGGCTTTATAAATCTCACAAATCATTCGTTTGTAAGATAGAGAGGCTGCACAGTTTTATCTAAGCATCTGCTCAATTCGTATCTTAAACGGTTTATTGATTAATATAAACATATATGGTAACTTTTCAATATAGGTTTTCTATCCCTTTACAGCTACGTCTGACTATGGGCCATGTTACAAGTAGCGCTCTATTGTTTGTGCGAGTCGCGATAAGCAATATTGTGACAGCGCTAACTTGCTTATTTATTACAAGTTGAACGTAAACACATTCACCCGAGCTCAAGCGAAATTTGTGCTTGTTGGGTTAGCGTGACTGAATGTGTTAAAAGGTATGAAATATCTCCAATAGGCACTCTGCGCTTATGATTATACTTCTGCTGCAATTGAGGACAAAGGGGTTGGTTTCAATATTTATCCCAAACAGAAACTTTAGATATAAAACAAAAAGCTACCTAATTGCGCTATTAAAAATATCTACACAGAAGTATTATTCAAAATAAATTTACTGATTAAAATAAAATATCTATCATTGTACATAAAAAACAGTACTTTTTGTACCCTTCAAACAAAACTTCCTTCCCCAGGAAAATCACTTAATAAAAAGATGCAATAAATGTTCTAGACATCCACAAAAAAATAAAAAATTTAAATTCACAAAAAAAAAAATTGTCCAAGTTTATGTAGTCCTAATTGATATTGATTTAAAACTTGTCATTCAGTTTCTGATTTGATACGATTGAAATTTTGTTTCCTTGTATAAATACCACTAGTTTAGGGAGAATCAGTAATTATTTTTAAGAACCGGTACTTAGTTTTCATGATTTTTGTAAATACTTTAAGTTCTCCCATATCACGTGTATCTTCCTTTCTTGGCCAATTTTTCTTTAAACCTACTGCTTTTGGTAGACACTGCTCCACAGAGTTAAAGGGATAGTATCGTCAAAATTAAACTTTCATGAATCAGAGCATGCAATTTTAAACTTTCTAATTTACTCCTATTATCAATTTTTCTTAGTTCTCTTGGTATCTTTATTTAAAAAAAAAAAGCTAGAATGTAAGCATAAGAGCCAGCTCATTTTTGGTTCAGCACCTGGGTAGCGCTTGCTGATTGGTGTCTAAATGTAGCCATTTAATCAGCAAGTGCTACCCAGGTACTGAACCAAAAATGGTTTGGCTCCTAAGCTTACTTTCAGCTCACACCATCTCATGTAAACATTTCACAAGTATTTGAGTGCATATTTTTTCTAATATTTTCCCTATTGTTTATAAAACTACATTTGTCTTTATGCCTTACAGTATGTGCAGACAACGATATCGACACAGATTCTGAGAAGCAGATGGACAGCTTGTACCTGAAGGCTCTGGAGGGTTTTGTTGCTGTAGTTACACAAGATGGAGACATGATCTTTCTGTCTGAAAATATCAGCAAGTACATGGGTCTAACTCAGGTGTGCAATCCTAAAGTTATTGATTTTCTTTCCAAAAGTGATATAAAACTCTTGTATTTCTCTTTTTTGTTGTTGTAAATATCAAGGAACGAGTAAAGCAAACCCAATTGCTGTGTCTTGGTCATTTTTGGTTTATTGAGTCAATTCATGCCCATTTAAATATCATTTATGGTATATAAAAAGACGAAAAACAAAACCCACCATAAATAAAATGATACAAAACAGATGGCTAAGTAACACATTTGCACATTTAAAAAATGAGGTGATATTGTAAAGTGCACGTAGCCCTCACTTCATGAATTATGTATTTTGTAAGAAGTAAATATTTCCCCAAGAGTTTCAGAGGGTTTAAAGGTTAATTTATTTGTTCTTCTCTCCACTGTATATGGAAAGCAGCATAGAGTTCTATATGAAAATTATATAATTAATATGAGAATTTTAATTAAATATAATATAATTATATCTGTATACATAAGTTAGAGGTGTTGCTGTTTCCTTAATTAAGTATTTTTTCTTTGATTAGGTTGAATTAACTGGACACAGCATCTTTGATTTCACCCACCCATGTGATCATGATGAAATTCGTGAAAATCTAAGTTTAAAACCCGGTATGAAATCACAAGTATTTTTTATTCTATTGTATAAATGTATTGCTTAAAAATATTTTCACGTCTTAAAGGGCCATTTAAGTCCACAAATTATATCATGCTTTGAAATGTTTAAGTGCGGATGACGACCAAGTGTCATCATCCTAGGGGGATTTAAGAGCAGAAACGAGGGGGGCAAACAGGCCTGTCATTCCCAGGAGCAATGCGTGGTGATGTCACCAAACCCCAGAAACCCATAGGTACTGATGTGCGGGGAGCATAAAGGAGCTGGATGGGGGGTAAGTATTCAGTCCTCTCAACCTTAGCTCCCTGTAAGAGATAGGAAAGCCAAAAAATGTATTTTGTGAATCAGACAGAACATACAATTTTAACAAGGTTTCCAATTTTCATCTATTATCAAATTTGCTTTGTTCCCATGGTATTCTTTGTTGAAGAGATACTTGGCTAGGTGTCTGGAGCATGGCAGGAAATAGTGCTGACATCATTGCTGGATAGGCCCACCAGGACACTGGGAGATTTCCCGGTAGGCCGGAGCAGCTGGGGCCGGTCATCTACAAATTTGCTGGTGAGGCAATGCAACTATATTGCTTCCTCTGAGCTATACATATAAATATCACAAGGTATTTCCTTGTAAGTTTTTTTTTTTTTCTCTTTTTTCTATTATCTAGTCAATTCACATTATGAGTGACAAACAGTTTTTAGTGTCTTCTCCATATCACACTATGGATAAGCATTTGAAAGGGAATTATGGATTAAATTGGATTGTAGGGTGCCTATATAACAGCAATCTGGTCATTTTTATTACACACTTATATAAATTAATTCTAAAAAATAAATGGTGGAAGAAGTATCGCACTAATCCCCATGAGAAAAGTTGGGTATATTATGAACTCAACGGAAAATAGGGCTGCTTTTTCATCCCATGTCTGGCCCTGGCTGCCATCCAGTGCTCGTGTAAATGGATAACATTGTTGCAGAGCTGCTGCCATATAGTGTTCCAGGCACGTGCATGCTCTATGAACTTATGTCCCTGCTTTTCAACAAAAAATACCAAGAGAAACAAGAACATTTGATAATAGAAGTAAATTGTAAAGTTGTTTAAAATTGCATGTTCTATCTGAATCCTAAAAGTACAATTTTGAATTTCAGATCCCTTTAAAGCCAGGAAACCCAAGATGCCTGCTCTTGCAAACGGTGGGTATCTTGGTGGTTAAAAGTAAATAGTAAGAAATTATTAAAAAAAAAAAATATATATAAACATTTTGTAGGAAGGGTGTATTGGGTGGGTTTATTTTTTAGGTTAGGGCTTTGGGCCTGCAAAAGAGCTAAATGCCATTTTAAGGGCAATGTCCATCCAAATGCCCTTTTCAGGGCAATGGGGAGCTTAGGTTTTTTTTTTGTCCGCTTTTTATTTGGGGGGTTGGTTGTGTGGGTGGTGGGTTTTACTGTTGGGGGGGTGTTTGTATTTTTTATTTTTTTATTTATTGCCAACACAAGGTACATGAGTAAAGCAGGTCTAATAATACACCACGCAGGGTGAACTAAGAGATTACAAAGTTGATAAATACGTTATCAGGTATATTAGGATATGATAATCACATTTATAGTAAAAAAGAAAAACTGTAAGCATCTTCAATAGGTTTGAGTGACATCCGGGTTATATGCACATGCACCTTGATGTTGGGGGTTTTGCTATTTTATAAACTAATACAACTAAACATCATCAACAAAAATAAAATAAAACTAACATTATTAAAACTAAGCAATAGGTTGACTCACGGTAAACTATGGGTTATACCCTTAAAGGGAAAAAAGAGAAAGAATAGAAAGAATGAATGAGGTGGGATAATAATGTTCTTAACGGAATTGGCCCTATTGGACGAAGTAGGCTCCGTCATAAAGGAACCAAATGAGAGGGGTGTATTATTTCTATTATGAATATGGTCTGAGAGCAGGTATATCGGCTATGGTTATGGCTAGAGCAGTCCCTGAACCTAATATGTTGAACTAATTTGTGGTGTGTACTACAGTTTATCTGGTAGGCTCTGGGCATGTCACATTCAGGGTAGAGACCTCCCCCACTGGGAGAGAATAATGAAAGATGGAACAGCCACAATGTGAAGTGAGAGAATGCCCCCAACCATGTGCCAGTATATGCATTTCAGTTCAAAATGTCAGTGAATTTAACTCATTGAAGTGCATCAGGCTTTATTTCCCCACAATTTATGGTGCATACTCATACATTGACTCTAATCTAAGGTAGAAATTCAGATAATAATTATGAGCTGTAGATGTTCATAGTGAAGAGTATAGGACCTTTTAGGATATAATTTATGCAGGTGCTACGCTTGGCCCTATATAAGAATTCTAGAGAAGGATACAAGCAATACACCATTATCCAGTAGAATAAGTGATGAGTATGGAATGGGAGATTGTAGGGTGGGGTAAATGTGCCTCTCAAGAAACTACAAACACTTTACATATAAGATTGATTATATACCCTTTTGGAGCTCTTATAGGCCTATTTTATATACTGAGCCTTGCTTTAGGTTATACCCGATAGGTTAAAACAGCCCAGAGTTTTGACTATTTAGCATTTTAGCACCAGTTCCCACCGTTCTGAGAAAAATGTTAATTACAAAAGCAATTCAAGACTAACTACATTCTCATTGCTAACCTATGCAGATAAGTGAGAAACCTAAAAACTATCAAAAATATCTATAGCACCTAAAACTAAAAACTATCTACCTACACAAGAAATGTATATGATTTGTGCCACATTCAATTAGGATGTCTGAATAAACACAGCTTTGCGGCAGGTGCTGGGAGGGCTGCAGCGTCTACATAGCATAGGAGAATTGTGCAGTCTAAGATTAGTGTACATGGCAGTAATTAATATCCCGTTTGGATCAACCCTCTCTGCGCCCATAATGATGCTTGTATGCGCACAAGAGAAAGCAAATACACAGCTAGGATTAGGATGTCGGTACAGATACAGCTTTGAAGTGGGTACTGTAAAACAAGTTAACAACAGCTTAGAACATCTTTAAATCAAGAAAATCTGTCAGGTAGTTTACTCTGTCTGCAGCAAATCTGATAGTTCACTGCGAGAAACAATACATTTCTATCTGCATTAATAAAAGAGGCTAAGAGCGTTAGAATCATATTAAACAAATTAAGCAAGGTAAAGAGAAAAAAAAACTGAAACAACAACATGGATTTTACAGCTTAACAGTGGATATGTGGGCAGAGATAGTTATTTGAGCAAATATTCCTAAAACAGATAGCGTGCCTGGTGAAGTTCATCCGATGCCCAATTTGGTAGCCTGCATTTGCGGGTAGATGATAACAATGCAGATGTCCTTTCGGCAAAGTCTCTCTCCTGCCCCAGTTAACAAGCTTTTCGGGTGAATCAGCTGAGGGGGGGGACACCATGCTCAATTAAGAGAAACGTAGATGTTATACCATTGCCTTGTCAAAGCACCGTTATGCGTGGAGGATAAAATTTATAAACATAGCGCAGGCAAGATAATATTAGCTTAAACTTTGGAATGTGCCCTTAAGCTTCTCAGCCAACCCCCGTCACTGCATGGAGCCTCAGCCTTCTCTTCTCCAGGGTCATTCCAGATATCCATCGGTGCAGGTATGTGTCGGGACAAACCAGGGTGGTAAGCAAAGAAAACCAGGTAGTTGGGTCTGTAGTCGGCTCCGTTTCAGATGTAGACTGTAGCTGAATCTTTGTTAGCAGCAAGTCTCTGGGTGACACTTTGTCGTATGACCGGCATACAGGCCAGGAAACTGCTGTCTTTAATGGCTGGCAGGAATAAGAATACTTGTGGGAGTCGCGCTGTAGCTTAGAGTCAGACCTTGCGGTATTCATCGCTCCCTCTTCAGTGGCTGTGAAGGGTCTTTCTTCCTTGCTGATTTTGCGTGCGGAACCAAGACCCGCAAACATCAGTAGTTGTCCCTTCAGTCTCACCTCATATTTTCTCTTATGTGTCTCAGGAGTCATGCAGGCATAATTGCAGGAGGACTCTGTTGGGAAGCGGCGCCATTTTGGAACCGCATGCGAGAGACACCCGACCTGGGTTTCGGCTAGCAGAGTTTGCAGGGTATATTCCAGCTTATTTAGCGCTGGTAAGAGTAAGTCCTGCATAGCAGTGAAAATGTCCTCAGTTTGAGAGTCTGTCTCCATACTTGTGTCTTTTCCAGCTGTGTTGTGTATTACTCGTACCCCACGTGGGTTTCAGCACCTCAGCGCTACCGGGGGCTAGAGCAGATGACAGGCTCTGCACAGTTGCTTTAATCGGTCGGCGAAATCCGTTGAAGGAGCACCCGACAAGATATAACTGTGGGGAAGATGGATTGGCAGCAAAGAATCAGTTATTATAGTACCTTTAAAACTCTCAATATCGGAGCTCTAGGTCTCGGTGCTGCCATCCGCTAAGCCCTCCCACCGGAAGGGGTGTTTGTATTTTTTTACAGGAAAAAGAGCTGATTTCTTTGGGACAATGCCCCACAAAAGGCCCTTTTAATGGCTATTGGTAGTTTAGTTTAGGCTAGGGTTTTTTTTTTATTTTGGGGGGGCTTTTTTATTTTGATAGGGCTATTAGATTAGGTGTAATTAGTTTAAATATCTGTAATTTGTTTTTTATTTTCTGTAATTTTGTGTTTGTTTTTTGTGATTTAGCTAATTTAATTTATTTAATTGTATTTAATGTAGGTAATTTATTTAATTATAGTATAGTGTTAGGTGTTATTGTAACTTAGGTTAGGTTTTATTTTACATGTAAATTTGTATTCATTTTAACTAGGTAGTTATTAAATAGTTAATAACTATTGTACCTAGTTAAAATAAATACAAATTTGCCTGTAACATAAAAATAAACCCTAAGCTAGATACAAAGTAACTATTAGTTATATTGTAGCTAGCTTAGGGTTTATTTTATAGGTAAGTATTTAGTTTTAAATAGGAATAATGTAGTTAATGATAGTAATTTTATTTAGATTTATTTAAATTATATTTCAATTAAGGGGTGTTAGGGTTAGGGTTTGACTTAGGTTTATGGGTTGATAAATTTAATATAGTGGCGGCGACGTTGGGGGTGGCAGATTAGGGGTTAATAAGTGTAGGTAGGTTGCGGCGACATTGGGGGCGGCAGATTAGGGGTTAATAAATATAATGTAGGTGTCGGAGATGTTGGGGGCAGCAGATTAGGGGTTAATAAGTATAATGTAGGTGGCGGCGATGTCCGGAGTGGCAGATTAGGGGTTAATAAGAATAATGTAGGTGTCGGGGGCAGAAGATTAGGGGTTAATAAGTATAAGATTAGAGGTGTTTAGACTCGAGGTTCATGTTAGGGTGTTAGGTGTAAACATAACTTTAGTTTCCCCATAGGAATCAATGGGGCTGCATTACTGAGATGTACGCTGCTTTTTGGCAGGTGTTAGACTTTTTCTCAGCCGGCTCTCCCCATTGATGCACGAGCAAGTACGACCAGCTCACCGCTGACTTAAGCAGCGCTGGTATTAGAGTGCGGTATGGAGCTCAATTTTGCTCTACGCTCACTTCTTGCCTTTTAACGCCGGGTTTGTAAAAACCTGTAATACCAGCGCTGCATGTAAGTGAGCGGTGAGAAAAAAAACTGCTCGTTAGCACCGCATAGCTCCAAAACTCGTAATCTCGCCGTTTATTTTTAAAATTTATGACACCAAAAGAAAAATGTACAGTGCATATAATAATTATACAGCAGTATTTATTTAAGAACATAGATTTCCTTTAACGTAGGATCTATAATGATTGAATCTGTTTCTCCATAAATATGCTAGATTCTCCACTTTACAAAATCAAAATTCAGATTTTCTTAATATTTTTATTTGACGGTATATTTTGTTCTAGTTTGTAACAAAACAATTATAAATAATAATAAATATTAAAAAATGTAGTTGGACAGCATATTAATCTGTTCACTCTGGATGTGAACATGACACAAATCCCTATGCTTATAGGTCAATGCAATATTTAAAAATGTAACTCATTAAAAAAATCCATAAAGTGTTAAAGACCTGTTATATATAAATTGGGACAGTCTTAATATTTTTACTGCATCCATTTATTACAGGGGTATGAAACCCAAACATTTTAAAACTAAAATGTTCAAACTCACCCAGTATGTTATTTAGACTGCAGAAAAATATTGTACAGGGGACTACTGTCCCTTTAAGCTTCTGTAGTGAGGAACTAAATTTTTTATTTCTAAATTATTTAGCACCAGTTGTTGTCTTTTAATTTGAGAACTAAGAGTGCTGTAATAAGATAATTTACTATTTCTGTTCCTGTTTTATTTTCTTAACAACAACAATAATGATTAACTTAAGTGCTGTTGATCAAATTTCTTTTCAAAATCTCAACCACAGATGTATATAAGTTATTTTAAAAGCACTTAAACATTACAAAAGGATTTTATTACTTTTGGGTGAAGCTTGTGAGCATTTGTCACTGAATTAAAAACTGTCCTGTGTGATTATTACAGACTCACATAACTTGTTTTTCTAATAACAGGCGAAACAGATTGCGCAAATGAAAATCATGGTGTCGTGTTGCGTAATGTTCATTAGAAGTAGTGTGCTATAAATACTTTTCTTTAAAGGGAAATTAAACACAAATAGGAAGTTGCTTTTAATAACAAAATCATGTTTGAGACACATTTTGCGAAAGATTAATGCATATTTGTTTTGCCAAATGATTCTATACTTGTGTGCTTTTTGACTACCATGATTCATCTGTACCTTGCTAACCAATCACAACCCTGATCATGTGGATGTGGTATTTTTATTATTATTATTATTATCGGTTATTTGTAGAGCGCCAACAGATTCCGCAGTGCTATAAACATAGGCGGTATACAAGGTAACATTTATAGGGATCAGATGGTTAGAGGGCCTTGCCAAGAGTTGCACTGTTGTAGTCAGCTCTTATGAAGGGGATCTACAAACAGCTGGGTTATTAGGCTTACATGCTAAGGGGTTTCATGGCGGATAGTAATGGAGGAGATGAACTGGTATTTGGAAAGGTTAGTGTAGGTTGTAAGCGTCCCTGAACAGTAGAGTCTTTAGGGAGCACTTGAAGCTTTCAAAACTAGGAGATAGTCTTGTGGAGCGAGGTAGAGAGTTCCACAAGATGGGAGCCAGTCTGGAGAAGTCTTGTAAACGAGAATGTGAGGAGGTAACGAGAGAGGAGTAGGAGATCGTGAGCAGAGCGAAGGGGACGGGAGGGAGACTATCTGGAGACAGGGTCTGAGATATAGGGGGAGCAGTGCAGTTGAGGGCCTTGTATGTCAGTGAGAATTTTGTGTTTAATCCTACAGGCAAGATGAAGCAAGTGAAGGGATTGGCAGAAAGGTGTAACAGATGAAGAGCGATGTGTAAGGAAGATGAGCCTGGCAGAAGCGTTCATTATGGATTGTAAAGGTGCTAGGTGCCAGCTAGGGTATAAACATAATTGATTGCTAACACATGCATAGTAAGAGAAAGAGAGGGTAGGCCTCCTCTTTTCTCTTCTCATACAGTGGTTTAGCTTTGTTTTTGCTCAGTTACACCTAGGTTATGAGTTTTGCGCTAAACAAGGTGCGTAACTAACGCCAAAAAATGTGCGTTAATTCACTCTCCATATCTCTGCCATTACGAGTTACTGAAAAGCCTCGTTGTGCATGCGATATGGTGGCATTAAACTCCATACCGCACAAAATCCAAGGGCTGCTTTGACATGCTCGTGCATACTTTCCCCCATAGACGTCAATGGGGAGAGAGTGTTAGAAAAAAAACACCTGAAGTGCGTAATGAAAAATCTTTGTAACGCAACCCCATTGACGTCTATGGGGAAAAAAAGAGTTACGTTTAAACCTAACATAAACCCCAAGTCTAAACACGTTTAAACCTAACATAAACCCCAAGTCTAATCTTCCGCTCCCCCACACCTAAATAAAATTATTGACCCCTAATCTTTCATTCCTGACATCGCTGACACTAATAAAAGCTATTAACCCCTAAGTATTTAAAAATACTACCATTTAAAAAATCTAAATTACAAATTAAAAAAAAAAACAATACTACGAAAAAAATTAAAAAATCTAAAATTACAAAAAATAATAAACATTAAATTGCGAAAAATAATAAACATTAAGCTTACAAAAACTAATAAACAAAATTATCAAAAATAAAAACAATTACACCTAATCTAATAGCCCTATAAAAATAAGAAAGACCCCTGAAATAAAAACACCCCTTAGCCTACAATAAACTACCAATAGCCCTTAAAATGGCCTTTTGTAGGGCATTGCCTTAAGTTTAACAGCTCTTTTACCTGTAAAAAAAAAATACAAAGTCCCACCAACAGTAAAACCCACCACCCAACCAACCCCCTAAAATAAAAACCTAACTCTAAAAAAAAATCTAAGCTACCCATTGCCCCTAAAGGGTCATTTGTATGGGCATTGCCCTTAAAAGGGCATTTAGCTCTTTTTCACTGCCCTTAAAAGGGCATTCAGCTCTTTTACAAAAGCCTAAAGCCCTAATCTAAAAAAAAAAAAAAACCCAAAAAACAAACAAACAAAAACCGAATACTAACCACAGAATATCTACTCACGGTTCCTGAAGTCCGAAAATCCATTTTCATCCAAGCGGCAAGAAGTCTTCATCCAGGTGGCGACACATTCATCCATCTTGGGGACATCTTCTTTCTTCATCCCAGCGGCGCAGATCCATCCTGGAAGCCATCCCATCTGGCGCGGAGCATCCTCTTCATATGTTCACCGCTGTACCCTGAAGTTAAATGCATGGTAGCCGTTTCAAAATGGCATACCTTGCATTCCTATTGGCTGATTTGATTATTCAAATTCAAATCAGCCAATAGGACGAGAGCTTCTGAAATCCTATTGGCTG